>NC_059128.1:88124527-88831027 GCF_020740605.2 Lemur catta | reverse complement strand
GGACATTAACCCAGTGTTGAACATTAACACATACACTTCATTTTGGGTGGTTTAACACACAGCGAATTGCAAAGAGACAGAAAGCATTTAAATGTCTTCATTTTCTCCTAGGGGCTCAATTTACAGAGGTCCTTGTATCAAAAACCAAAGTGCAATTTATTTTCCCGGGTAGATCTCTCCGCTGGGAGCCTCTGTGAGTCACCTGGGTGGAAATCGTGGGGTGAAACCCCGGACAAATTTACCCTGTTCTCTGACTGTCCTGAGGGTGGCAGGAAGCTGACACTGCTATCAAAACAGATGCCAAGTTGTGAAATAAAACAGGCAATAAAAGAAAAAAAAAATCACTACAAAGAAAGGAGAAAAAACTGAAGAGGAAAAAGGAAGAAACACAAAAGGGAAACAATGACAGGAAGTTCCTCCCTGGCAGTTAACTGTTTGTTTTGGTTTTTTTTTTAATCACCCATCTATAGAGTGTAGGGCCTGGCCTCAGCTTCATTTTGTCACCTAGGTGGATGACAGCTCCAGCGACTTCCCTACTTGTAAAATATGAGCTGACAGTTGTGGGGAGAAGACATGATGATCAATCTAAACACTGAGCAATAAAAGGAGAAACATTAAAAACCAACAATAGGCATCCTAGAGAAAAACTTCCCTCTAGGAAGCCCTTAACTTAGACCTTTGAACAATCAATCACTCACATCCATATTCATGATCCCCGCTAGGTCCCCACTCCTGTCGGCACAGGAGCACCCAATGCCTGGCGGCTGAGCACGCTGAAGAGCCAGGACTCAATCCAAATCCAAGAACACCCTTGTCATCCTCTCCTACCTGTCTCAGCATGCTTCCTGCTTTAAAGCCAGGCTCTCCTGCTCTAACGCAGGCTCAGAACATTTGGGAAAAGGGTTGTTTTTTCCTTCCTGTAGGTAACAGTCTTTCCACTGAGAGACATCCTCCCCTGATCCTAATTCTTGTTTTAGCCAAAAGTGTCTCATCAGACCCTTAACCTGGAGCTCTCATATCTAAATGCACCACCGAGAACATTGCTTGGACCTGTCTCCTACCCCAGGTGCACTGGAAGAAAGGGGGGGCAGGTGCTTGTGTTGTTTAAAGGTAGAAAGAGAATTCAGAAATTTGGTTTAAGAAAGGGCCCCTCAACAGTCCACAGGTGCCTGTACTTTTTCTATATACAATGGTATATTAGTCAGCTTGGGCTGCTATACCAAAATACCACAGATTGAGTTGCTGAAACGATAGAAATTTATTTCTCACGGTTTTAGAGGCTAGAAGTCCAAGATCAAGGTGCTAGCCAATTCAGTTCCTGGTGAGGGCTTTCTTCTTGGCTTGCAGACAGCTGCCTTCTTGCTATGTCCTCACACGGCCTTTCCTTGGTGAGAGCACACAGATTCTCTCTCCTCCTTTCCTTGTAAAGTCAATAATCCCAGCATAAGGGCCCCAGCCTCATGACCTAATCTAACCCTCATTACCTCCCAAAGATCCCATCTGTGAATACCATCATTTGGGAGATAGGACTTCAACCTCCGATATGAATCTGGGGGGGACACAGACATCCGGTGCACAGCAAATGGGTGGGAGCAGAGGCAAGCAGAGGGGTGAAGATCACAAGAACCCTGCCGTCCAGCAGCAGGGAACCACCGCACATTTGGTAGCTACAAGAAAATGAACTGTTCACAGGCTTTTTCTAACTTATGTCCCTAATGCCTGAGTCTTCATTTTCCCACTCATGTTTATTAAAGAGCCATCAGACCAAAAGAAGCTAACTGCGTTATAAACATATGAAACAAGCTCACTGAAGGGGGTGATGGGAAAAGGTGCTGACCTAAGTAACTCTGGGAAAGAACAGAATCTGTAAGACCAAAGGCAGAAGGTACTGTACATCAGTGTTTGACTGTAGTTGATAACGTCGTTTCCCATAGAGGAATGCATTAAAAATTTTGAAACCACTCTATCTATGTGTGTGCTGGAATTGAACAACTAAGTAAATGGATGTCAGGTGGTGGGAGGCTTCTCCCTGTTGGAGTGAGAGGTTGCAGACATGCAAGGGGATGAAGCTGGATGATCCATGAGGTAGTGGATTAGAGCTGGAGACAGCAGCATGAGCTCCTGTTTCGCATGATAGGTAGAAATATTTATAAATACGTCCATATGCCCGGGCTAGTATACACATGTATGTTTCCTTGCTCTTTCAGTTGAGAGAGCCCAGCAGCAACCATACCCCAGCAGCAATGAGCAACCTAACACCCAGATCTTGGTTTCTAATACCAATAAATTCTCCAATAAAAGGAACTAGGATTCCTCGAAGAAATCACTGATTCTAAGACTGGGGCAGGAAATATATAACATGAGCCTAGCGCATCTTGTAGTATCAGAAATTAAAGAGGTACTCAAAAAATAAACAAATACCCACAATGATGGAGGTGTGTCAAAGGGACACAGAAGCCAACTGAAAGAGCTCCCAGTGGCCAAAACTGGAACAAAATAAAGAATCATTAGATTAAAACCCAAAGTATAAAGTAAATATCCATGAGTCCATACTTACATGAACAAATGACCAAATAAATACATACATGGGCAAGAACAGACAAATCTCCCATGCTGAATTCCAAACTATTTATTTACTCACTCTGCCCTAAAGGACAGGGAGTATAACTCCTCACTCCGTAAGCGTGGGCTGCAAATACAGACTTCCAGAGAATATAGTACGGAAAGAGGGAAAAAGGATTCGCTTCACAGTGCAGAAATTTGACAGACACTACCTCAGCCAGGTGCATACTTCATCAAGATCAGCACCAACAGTGATTGTCACGCGGACAGTATGTACTGTGATGAGCAGGGCACTTTACCTCTGTGGTCCTCCTCCCATAAACTCCTAGCCCCAGTCTAGTCATAAGAAAAATATGAGATAGGCCGGGTGCGGTGACTCGCCCCTGTAATCCTAGCACTCTGGGAGGTCAAGGCAGGAGGACTGCTTGAGGTCAGGAGTTCAAGACCAGCCTGAGCAAGAGCGAGACCCCATCTCTACTAAAAATAGAAAAAATTAGCTGGGCGTGGTAGCACACACCTGTAGAACCAGCTACTCGGGAGGCTGAGGCAGGAGGATTGCTTGAGCCCAGGAGTTTGAGGTTGCTGTGAGCTATGGTGATGCCACGGCACTCTAGCCTGAGTGACAGAGTAAGACTCTGTCTCAAAAAAAAAAAAAAAGAAAAATATGAGATAAATTCTGTCGAGGTCATCAGAAACAAGGAACATCTCAGACCGTCACAGGCAAGAGGAGCTTGAGACATGACAACTAAATGTCATGTGGTATCTGGATGAGATCCCAGGACAGAAAAAAGACATTAGATAAAAACTAAGAAAACCTGGATGAAGTATGGACTCTAGCTAACAATACCTTATCAAAATGTTTTCATTAATGTGCCAAACCAAATGTATGATGTTGATGATAGGGGATAGTGGGTGTGGGTTATATGGGAACTTTCTGTACTTACTATCTTTGCAATTTTCTTGCAAATCTAAAACAAGTCTAACATAAGAAAAAAAAAAAAGAAACATTTTTGTTTTTAAATGGTCACCAGGCGGTCGGCCCCACTGCTGTGGGCAGTGTGGTCACTCCGGGGCTGCACTTGCAACTCCTGACACGCCTTCTGCCTCCAGCATGTTGCGGGGTCAGGAGAGATCTTCATGCCCTTCAACTGGTCACCTGGCACACATGCCAGTCCGGTCTCAGAACACTGCTCCTGGATCACACCTCTGCCAGGAAGAGCAGGACAAAACGTCTCCCAGGGCCGGTGAACACAGAGCATCACATCACAGTTCCCTGAGGAGAAGCCCAGCAAGTCCCCGAGCTCAGGGTACTGCACAAAGTGGGGTGTGAGTATGAGCTACGTGGTGATAATTTAAGAGCTGTGAACAGTCTCCCCCAAGCCAAAGAGTAGAACTAAATGACTAAAAAACTGCAAATTGCATCTAGCGGAAGGAAGAAGGAACAAGCGAGAGCTGGGCTAACACAGAAGATGGACGTTCCCCAGGGAACGTGGGCTCGGAGCACAGCCGAAATGGGAGCTTCTACAAGACAGCACCCTGCCATGTCCTTCTCCATCTCAGCCTCAAGGAAAGACATGATACTTGGATGAAAAGCAGAAGAGCTGATTTCATCCAGTAGAACAGGAGAAACCAAATAGGAGGGGAAAAAGAGAAATAGAAAGGGATTGAGAGCAAAAAATGAGAGATGAGGTGGAGGCAACTCTATGGAGCAAGATATTAATTACTCTTGCTTGGCCACAGGAAGCCACAGTGGGAGGAAACATGGACTGGAATGTTATTTTGGCTGAATATGAGGGGTGGCCGAGTCAAAACATCCCTAATAAGCAGCCCCTGAGAGCCGGCTTCCCCGAACTGAATGCAGCAGCCTCTTTTCCTCCCAAGCAATGCCCCTTCCCAGCTCCTCCTCTCTTGTACATGCTTCTTCCTTACCCAGCCACCCAGGTGTCTCTGATGGTGTCCCCAATGTCACAGACAACTTAACTGTCACCTGCTGGAACCCAGGCCACCACCACCAACCCCCAAAGGCTCAGGCCACCCCACGCATTTGGATGTGAACCCACTGCTGTCACAACCCCAAGCCACTTGGCTGAAGACAGTGTCTGCCACCCAGTAACACAGACCCAAGCCAGAGGCCCACCAAATACCCAGGCACCTCTTCCCTAGACGCCCTGCCAGGACTGCTCCTTCACAGCTGCTGCATTCTTGCATTTATATGATTTTTTTTTGTTTGTTTTAATGAATGCGTGTCTCCCCCATCGCACTGTAAGATCCATGAGAACAGGGACTATATTGGTTTTTGCTCACCATTTTGCCCCAGTACTCTACAGTATACCCTGCATGACGAAATTGTTTATGAATTGAATAAATGAATGAATGAGAGAGAGACTCCTTTCCCCCAGCAATTTGAGATCCCCAGAAGGAAATAAGAACATTTCAATTCTGAGTAACTAGTACAGAGTTTGACCTCAAATCAGGTTACCCATAAAAATGGCAGTAGAAATAGTGATTAGGTGTCTGGTACTATTAAACCAACTAGACATATATTAATAGTGCAATGATAAATAATACCAAGCATCCATTGAGCATTTACCAAGTGTTAAGTACTATGCTGAACACCTTATGTACATTATTCAGCAACCCTGCCAGGTAAGGATACATATCACCATTTTGCAGGTTAGGCAGCTGGGGCTCAGAGGGGTTCCATCGCTTGCCCAAGGTCACCCAGATAGCTGCAGCAGAACCAGAAGTCACCTAGGCCTGTCTGACTCCACAGCCCATTCACTTCGTGACTCCAGAGTTCAGCTACACAACAGCTGCAAGAGATGTTGGTTGGGGGCCTGGAACCTAATCCCCAGGCAGATGCATCCTAGCTCCAGATAATCAACTGAGTGCAAAGTAAGGTTTGTGACTCATCTGGTTTGCAGGTTGTGGACCCCCTGCAGAGGATCACACAGAGAGAGGAGGCTGGGGATGTGGCTGCCAGAAAACCAGCCATCCAGCACTGACTGTGCACCCCAGCCACAGAGAGGAGACAGGTTCCCAGAACACCCTGATACCAAGTGCCTTGTGAGAGCAGCGTGCCAATCTGGGAGGCTTCCTGGAGCACCTCAAATTCAAAACAGAAGTCAGACGGCCGGCTGCAGGCCCAGACAGTAAGTACGCTATCTTGAGAGCAGGGAAAGAGGGGTCACAAGAAGATGCTGGCTTAATTAAAAGAAAGAATGGGATGCCAAGACTTAGCCAGGATTGTAAGGGGAAAAGGAGAATGTTCCCAATAACTTTGAAAAGGTGGTGAGCTGTGGTTCCAACAGCGCTGGGAGCAGAAACATCTTCTACCTACACAAGCGGTGAGACTGGGCAAGTTACCACCCTGCAACTCTGACCCATGAAAAGGGGGTGGTGGGTTTCCGGCCCAACATGTAAAGAGCTTGGAGGTCATCACTCCCATCCTCACAAGAAAAAGCTGAACAAATTGAAAAGGGGCGGCCACTTCACAGGGCCATCACGGGGACCAATGAGGATGCAGAAGCACTTTTTCAACTACAGTATGTTCACAAAATAGAAGGTATGCAAACCATATTTCTGCGGGGTTTTTCAATCTATAACCTCTGATATCTGAAGAGCGTAGATACGTGGCAATAGTTCAGAGAGCAGGTGAACTCCCAACACACAGGCTCTAGAGCAGGGTCTAGAGTCGGGGGATACTCAGGAAAGCGGGGGCCACCTCTGATCCCACTTGAGGTTCACTGGGAGGAAATCACAAGGGACTGGCCTCATTCCCTTTTCTGGCAGGGCTACCAAACAGGGAGGCCAAGGAACTACAAGCGCGCAGCTGAATTCCTGAAAGGCATCACCAGGTTTGTCTTGGGGTCTTCAGTCCCACGGAGAGTAACGAAGAGCACAGTGCATGGAGGGCCTGAGCCAGGCATGGAGGGAGACGACAGTGCAGGAGGAAGTGGGAAGGCAGGAACACACAGCCATGTCTCCAACAGGGCACAGAAGTCTCTGGGGAGCTCATTCCTGCAAGAGGGTGGGTGGAATCTGAAGACTGTAAGGGAAGAAGGCCTTTGCAACTTAGTGGCTTAAAATGATACGAACAATCAAAGGGGCAACAGGGCTGCATTCCTTATTTTAGGGAAAATCTGTTCTGGAGGCCACCTGCACTTCGCTCTTGGTCCCTTTCTCTGTCTTCAAAGCCGGCAGCATCACGTCTTCTCTGACTTTCCTTCCATCAGCACATCTCCTCCTCCGATTCCAACTCTCCCACCTCCCTCTCTCTCGCTTGTAAAGACTCTCGTGGTTACGCTGGGCCCACCTGAACAATCCAGGATAATCGCCGCAGCTCAAGGTCCTCGATTTAATCACATCCCTTTCACAGTGCAAAAGGCAAAATCCACAGGTTCCAGGATTGGGCTGTAGACATCTTTGGGGAGCCATTATTCTGCCTACTACATAGCTGGACGGGAAGAGGCAGCCTCCAGGAAGAAAAAGAGGGTGTGAATGTTCAGAGAGAAGCAGGGCTGAGGTGAGGAGATTGTTTTGTTTTCAGCTTTCCCGGTTCTCACTTCCTGAGGCTGCTGCCCCTGCCCGTGGGTTCCACGAGACACAACTCATGTGTCCCATCAATGGCCCCAGGAGATGCTTCACTGTGCCTTGGCCCCAAACCACACAACCAGAAAGTACCTGAACTGGGATTTACACTCACGTGTCTCTCTCACCCTACAGCCTGTGCCCTTAACCACCGGAACCCAGGAAACACACAATGCGTTATGTGAACCTAATTCACATAATTCCTAATTCCTAAAGGAGCCAAACAGATCAGCAGACTGGAATGACTGGCCAGGTCTAACAAAATGAAGTTTAGTAAGGAGACTCAACGGCCCTAAACCTGGGCCTACGAAATCCGCTATTTGACTGCAGGATGGTCGAGGCATGGAAGCCTAGTTTAGGGGGTTTTGGTTTTTAAAAAGGCATGAAAGATCATAGCTGCCAAGTTCACCATGAGATCACTGTCCAAGACCACTACGATCTCTGGAAGTGACATATGCCCTTCACCAGGGCAGGGCAGTGAACCACACCGCAGACCGTCCTTGAATCAAGAACTCCCCCAGCTACTTCAGCAGCGCAATTGTCACCCCGGCTCACAGCCACAGAAGAACACACACAGACTCAGACACCAAACTGTGAGATGAAAATCCACCCCTCACCATTACTGTCATCAAGGTCAAGAGAGACCCGCAATGTTGATTCTGTTTTTATGACTCAAGAGGGCTGCGGGAAGAAATCTAATTAGCTATGTTTATCCTCTTAATAAAATTTCTTTTGATTAATAAAACAGAAAAAAGCAAGAGTGCCCAGCATGGTTTCAGGACGCAGATGCTGAGAAGGCACCGGGTCCAGAGGGGAGCAGGGTTAGGAACACCACAAGCTCTCCCCACATACACATACCAGAAGGGCTGTCATGTGCAAAGGAGATTAAGCTCAGTCTGTGTGACTCCAAAGGTTAGAACAGGAAACAATGAGTGGATCTGCCAGGGACACAAATTCCAATTCAATCTAAGCAGGCTGGGCAGGGGAGGTTTCTAACAGAGATGTCTAAAGATAAAACAGGCTGTTTTGGGAGAGAATGAGTTCCCCATCAGTGGAGGAATGCAAACAAGGCTCGGTTGCCTGGTCACAGGCACGTGTAAAAAGGGCATCTAGTGTTGGCCCCTCTGTAAGGGCAGGTTCTTTCCAAGTCTCGGAGTCATGATTCCACCTCACATTTACTCAGTAACAATCATCGCCTTACATACAGGGAGAACATCAAGATAATCACACCAAAGATAAGCACAGAGGTGAGTTCAGTGAGGAGCAGTATTTAAGAAGGAAGTGTGGCCGGCACGGGCTCAGTGGCTCATGCCTGTAATCCCAGCACCTTGGGAGGCCCAGGTGGGAGGATCACTTGAGACCAGCAGTTCAAGACCAGCCTGGGCAACAGAGCAAGACCCTGTCTCTACAAAAAATTTCTAAAATTAGCCAGGTGCGGTGGTGCATGCCTGTAGTCTCAGCTACTGGGCAGGATGAGAGGCAGGAGGATCACTTGAGCTCAGGAATTCGAGACTGCAGTGAGCTATGATCGCACCACCGCGCTCCAGCCTGGGCAACAGAGTGAGACCTGTCTCAAAAAGAAAAAAAAGAGAGAGGGAGAGAGAAAGGGAAGAGAACACATACAGAACAACCAAAGAACAAAGAGTTTTCTCCAGACCTTATCGTGAGTGTTTTAATGGTAGAGAAAACTGACTTGAGAATAAGTCTTGGCTGAAGCCGCTCCTGCCTGCAGCTAGGCTGAGGGTGGCTCTGGCCCACCCACTAACATCTACCGCCTAGGAAACTCCAGCCTGGACCAGAAATAAATGAGAATCTCAACAATCCCTTCAGGCACATCACCAACATCTATCTTATCCCAATACAAACTCTCAAAACTGTCATCAGCTGGCTGCCCTCTTGGCAGAGGAAGGAAGTCAACTCAAGGGAAGCTGGGAATGTCACAAAAAAGGCTGTGAACACTGGTGGGGCTTTGAATGCTAGCTGGGCAACCGACAGAGAACGCAGAAGAGAGGAGCCTTGATGGAATTTTCCAAGAAGCATGTGATGCCCTTGGTTTAAAACATATAACCTTTCAGTACTAGGAAGCAGTGGAAAACAGCCTGCAGACTCTCAGTGAGGTTTTGAAAGATATTAAGAAAC
This sequence comes from Lemur catta, assembly GCF_020740605.2. NCBI lineage: Eukaryota > Metazoa > Chordata > Mammalia > Primates > Lemuridae > Lemur > Lemur catta. Next base: position 88,821,736 of record NC_059128.1, on the reverse strand, counting down.
TCCATATAGAAGCTGAGCCAAAGGCCAATGAAATCACTCACATCAAAAAAGAGAATGAAGAGAACTAGCAGGACCTGAGCAGTACAAGGCAGAAATGTTGGAATAGCTAAACTGTAAGTTCTTTGAGGACAGGACAACCAGATCTAGTTTTGGCTTCCCAGAGACACACAGAGAAAAGGCGTGAGGGAACAAATTCTGGGGAACAGGCAGCCTCTAGACAGCTTTGCTGATCTGGGACTCTTGATTCTGGAGAAAATAAGTTCATATTCTAAAAACGAACCCTCAGAAACTGGCTTGTGTCAGAAAAGTCTCTGTACCTACAGATGGAGCCCTCATATGATATCCTTCAGTAATATTTTGATACTGAGAAAACAATGTCAATATCACCATTCAACAAGGTATAAATTTAATAAATTTTAGTAAGATCTTTCAAAAGTTGGGTTTTCTAAAAGCCTGGTCTTTGTGGTACAATAATAATTACATTCTCTAAGCCGGTATAGTTTATTTTCAGACTCTTGTATTAAAACACAAACACCACACGTTTAGTATCTTGTTGTTTTCAAGCGAATCTGATTTTTTTCTCCACTGAATCTGATAAGACATAAGCAGGATAAACCTCACTCTCCTATTAAGGATTGCATTTTATCCTTTTAGCAAAAGAGAAAAGGAGCTAAAGCGACACAGACACATCCTGTTTAACACAAGATTTGAAGCATACCCCCATAAGCCATGATAAAATTAGCGGGCAGAGGTTTAGCATTTTGAAAAAGGAGTTTGCTAGGTTCTATCTGCAGCTTCACCAATAGTTAGCATAGACTTTTTATAGGTTTTTAGCAAATAATATAGCGTCAGCTATATGTAGGTTGGATTTGTTTTTTCTCTCTTTCAATTGTTGTTCATACTTACTTCATACTTACTCCCCACCCTAAACACACATGTTTGCATGTTGGGACCGTACAGACATGGTCAGAGTCCTGCCAGACAGGGAGAGAGGTGATGGAGGCTTCCAGGGTACTCCTTCTACCAAACTAGCCAGCAGCCTGGAGTAGCGAGGGGAGGGAAGATGGCAATCTGCCCAAGGGGTCGGGCTGCACTCAGGTCATAAGCAGAAAGCCAGGAGTCAGAAAGAAAGCCAATATTGCTATCCAGTGGCAGTATGAACCATCCTCCACATTAACTGAGGGAAAGGAACTATTAATACAATTTACTGAGGACCATGGGTCAGGTACTGTTTTGTGCACTTTGCCTAGGTTCACATTGAATCTTCCTAATCACCTTGTAAAACAAGAAAACTGAAGGACAAGGAGTTTCAGTAATTTGGACGAGGTTACAAAGCTCACAGATGACAGAGCTGGGGTCATGATGGAGCCTGTCCCGTGGCATGGTCCGTGCTCGACCACTTTACTACACTAGGCCACCTCCCGAGCACAGTCCCCACACTGCAGGCAAAGAATCCCCCCAGCTAACACAGGATCCCCCTTGCTCAAAGTGGTGGGTTCTCACTGGCCAGAACCCGGAACCGTCTTGGCTGCAATACCTTCCAGGCTAACAATTCGTGCCTTTAACCTTCCAAAGTGGAAAGAAGGCATCGTTGCCACCTGCCAAGCTCAGAAAGGGCCAGGACTTAATGCAGGCATCACACAGTAAAGATAATCTGAAGGGAACTTTCTGTTCATAATTCCCTTCTGGTTTGGTTTTCCAAACCAAACAGAAGTTTTATTGGACTGACTTCTCCACATTTTTCTTATAAGAAAAACAACTCACTGGTTAGAACCACACCTACTCTTGCTTCCAACTGTCTAAAAGCCCTAACAGCCCCAGGTCCACTTGACTCTTCCAAGGAACTGCTGGCTTTCCACAGCATGTGGCATCCGCGTCAACCCCATCCCCTCTCTGCCACCTGCAGGCGTCCCAGGCTCTTGTCTCCCTTACAAGCCACACCAGTCAGCACTGCTCCTGGCCGACCCTGCCTCCTGACACCTCTCGGTCACTCTCCTTCCCACATGGGCACCCTAATCTGGGACATGTGCATGTCTCACCTGGATTGCCACAGGGCCTTCTACGTTGTCCCTCAGCCTCCAGGCTTGTGTTCCTCCAACCTATTCTTCCCGTGACCAGCATGGTCTCTTCAAATGCACCTACTACATTTATGCTTCAGCTTAAAAAGTATTCAGTGGTTTCTTCCCTGGCTCTCGGGATGAAAACACAAGCTCCTCAGCGTGGTATACAAAACTGGACCCTGACAATCTCCAGCCCCAGGGGCTCCCCGTGCAGGCTCTGCACCTACTGCAGGTCTCTGAACGTACCGTGCTCCTTTGCTCCCGTGAGCTTGCCTGGCCCATCCCGTGTCCCATCCCAATATCCTCAGGCCTCACCATCCCTGACTCTCCCCTTGACCAGATCTGGTACGTTTTGTCCCTGTCCCCACCACACACATACACACACACACACACACACACACCCCTCAAGCACTGGCCTCTGCCCAACCACACACTGAGATTGTCCTTTTACTTACTGACGTCCCCATTACAGGTGTCAGCCTCCTGGAGGGCACAGCCCTTGCTTCTCTCTACCATGTTTAGTTCCTAACGGTCCTCAATGAATACACCTGTGACTGGGGTAGGAAGTCAAAAGGCAATGTTCAGAGCATAGCCCCTCACAAAGAGGGGGGTCTAAAAAGGTCTCTGGCTATTTCTATGCTGATGGATAGAAAAGTGCACTAATATCCAGAGGTTTGGCTCTGGGAAAACCGTCCAAATTTTGCTTCGGGGCATAAAAGTTACTTCCTGAATAATTGATCCTGTGATTCCACAGGGAACAACTGGGCGTGCACATTTGAGAAAAGAGACTCATCTCCGAGTGAGGCATTCAGGACGAGGGTCTCTATCCAAGGAAATGATTTCAGTTCATGAATGTGTGTGTTCATCATCCTTGATGTTTGGAGCCCCAGAGAAAATGAACTGCTGCCCCTTTTCCAAGATAAACAAAACAGGGAGTGTTCTGCCCTCAGCTGCTTGTGGGAAATGGCTTCTCTGGATTTTCCTCCTGAGCCTCCCACCTGCTGCAGGACGTCAGCGGGACGTGGGTTTGAGCCAGGTCATTCCTAACGCGCAACTCCACTCGCTCACCCACACGCTGCTGAAGATACCAAGCTAAACGACATTTTTTAATACTTTCAGACATGGAGCGAACTGTCAAAACCTCTTTTCTGAACTTAAAAATGTAAATGTCATCAAGAAGGGGCATTTTGTTTTCCAGCAGTAAAAAGGCTCAACATTATTCTAACGAGCTTTCTGATAAGAAATTTTATCCCTATGAGGCCTATAAATCTTATCCATATGAGGCCTGTTTTTCACAATTATATCTTTAAACATCTCTGGGGGTGGTGGGAATAGAAGCAATTCAGAAAACAAAACAGATGAGGAGTCTTTTTTCTCATTGTATTTGCTCAAAACAAAGGCTGACACATGAGGTTGCTGTAAGTTACCGCAAGTCAGGCAAGACCTCCTGTAAATGCTAAAATGCAGCTCCCATAGCCTTAGTGGAATGTCTTGAAACTCTTTATTCATACAAAGCCATTCGAGAAAGCCATCTCCCAAGAGCAGGAGCAAATGACTGGACCTCTGTCTGTAATAATCGGATGATCCAACAGCCACCACCTCTACCCACATCAGACAGAAGGAAAACTCATGTCAAAGGGACAGATGGCCCAACCTTCCAAAGGCCTGTGAACAGACCAGGAATAAGGCAACAGTCATAAATTTAAGTTAGTATCAACAAGTACAGTAAACACTACTAATCTGGAAAGCACTCAATATTTGGATAAATAAATGAATGCAAGAAAAAATTATTTGTTTCAGAATATATTCACAGCCCAGCACTATGGATCATTCTGGCAATTAATTCAGTATATACACTGATAATTTTTTAGATTTGCACAGCACTTCCAAGTGAGTTTGATTACTGTGCTCTCGCGTGTTTGACATTTTTAAACACAGTTTTGAAATGAGGAGCCTCTGGACCAGGCAGGCGTCTGGTTTCCTGAGGTACTCACTCCAGGCTTTCAGTTCCCAGCCTCAGGGCCCAGCTGACACCGCTAACCCTGTTCCTCCACATTTCTATGTCTCAACCACCTTGCAAGACTGCAGAACAAGGGCCACGGACAGTCTTGGGTTGCTCCCATGGGCTCCTGACGGGCTGCTCACCTCCACCCGTCTCAGAATGCTTAACTGGCATCAGAATAAAACCTGTAAGATGGCCTGAGAAGTCCAGCAAGCTCTGCCCCCATCCCCAGCCCTCCTCTTAGAATATTCCCCCTCTCCCTCCCTGCAGCTACTCTGGCCTCCTTGCAGTTCCCAGGACACACCCTCCTGCCCTCATACCTAATGCCTTAGGGCCTTTAGTGTCCGGTTCCCTCTTCGCAGTGCCCTTCCCCCAGGTAGCAGCTCCAGCTCAACCTCCTGTCCGTTATCAGAAAAACTCTCCCAGACCATCTCCTAGAAAAGGGCATGCTGATAAGGGAGGATTCTCCAGGGCCCTCCTCACAGCACACCTTATCTGGCCATGTCGTTCCTCTTAGCTCTCATCACACACTGCTGTGCCTTCATCTGTTGTGGGTTCGCTGGCATCTCCTCCACTAGGTCTCCCAGGCTACAATATAAGCTGCCGTGAGTGGGGCCATCATCTGCTTACCGCCATATCCTCCGGGTTAAAGTAAGGCCGGGCACACGGTGGGCGGCACTTAGTAAATATCTGCATTAAATGAATGAATGAATAAAAAGCATTTGTACTAAATCTAAGTTGTATTCTCACTGGGTTAAAAACAGATCACCTTCTAAGAGCTTTTATGTCTTCTTAGAGCCCTGGGGAGAGGCTGGGCATCGGGCCGAGGAAGGTGAACACGAAGGATGCAAAAAGAGTCCTACTAAGGACCAGCCTTGGGGGGGCGGGGGGCGCCAACCCGCCCCCCCCCCCCCGGGCCCCGCTCACTGACCTCACCACACACCTTGGAAAGGCAGGGACAAGCGGAAGATTACAAATGACAAAGCAAAGAATGCCCCAGAAATTAGGAAACCTAGACAGGGTCGGAGCAGAAAGATTTGGAAAGAGAAAATCTTACCTGAGGGCAGAAAAAGGAAAAAAAGGAAAAACTCCCAAATCAGGAACAGCAGGTAGGAATGACCCAGAGGCAACACCAGCGTCACAGGAGGGCTTGGACACACAGGCCAGAGAGAGAGAGAGAGAGAGAGAGAGAGAGAAAGAGAGAGAGAGCAGCCCGTCCGAGGGGAGGAGGAGCAACGATGTTGATGGGGGGTAACGGGATGGGTGAAGTGAAAAAAGGAGCCGTCATCTCGACTGCTAATGTGGACACAGCCTTTACAGTTCAGAAAGCACCACTACGGGCTCACTGCCACAGCACAGATACTAAGACTGGAGCAATACAGAGATTAGCATGGCCCCCGCACAAACATGCAAACATGCATGTTTGGGAAGTTTCCCATATTTTAAAAAGAGAAAGGAAAAGTAAAAGAAAAGTGTCAATACAAATGTGACTTTGTTGATTCACATAAGAAGACAATAGGGTGGGCAGTACAATGATTAGCACGTCCATTTTACAGGCAAGGAAACCAAGGCTCACAAAGGTCAAGTGATTTCTTGCCCAAGATCACAGAGCATGCAAGTAGCAGAGTTGGGGCTTCAAGGGTCTTGTGGGTTCAAGTGCTCTAAGCCCTTCTAACCCTGAAATTCCAAATGAACTCGATTCCTGAGTCCCCTCTAGATGTGATTAATAGGGCTTTAGCCATGTTACACTAATAATAACTACTCAAAATCAGGCTGCCCCTCCTATCTCCAGGGATTTATTCCATGACCTCTTTACTGGGATAGAATTTGGTGTTCTCTAAGCCTTCCTAGGGTGCTTAAGAGCTGAAGTGACCACAGAGAAGTCAAACCTAGGCCTTTAAAAAAGTTGCCTCAGGGCTCTGTAAAACCACAGCCAAGTAGCTGCAGAATAACTGAACAAAACTGCTACTAAAAGCATTTTTACATGAAAGTGCACCCTTTGCAAAAACGTTCGCTATAAGGGCCCATATTTTTCAATAAGTTCCTCCAAAATGTCATTACCATAGCTTTTTATAGAAACCTGGCTTCAGAAAATCCATGATAGCTTCATTGGATTTATTAGAACTGCATTCTTCACTTGAAAATATCTTACATGCTATAAAAAAGAAAAAAAAATGGATTCATAAATCCACGAAGATGCTGTTCTGCTTTTCTCACCAGTGAGTAGATGCAAAATTGAAGAGGGGAAAAAAGGTGACTTGCCCTGGTGTTTCAGGACGTCCAAAGCCGAACCCCTCCAAGCTCAGCAGGGAGAAGGGAGTACAAGAGATAAGCCACTTCCCTGGAAACACTGCAGGGCTTCCAGCTCCCTGGACTTCTGAGCAGGGTTAATAAGAACAAGCACACAGGAGAAGGCTGCCTTGAGAAAGTGCTGAGGGGGAAAGACATCTCTAACAGTCTAAATCAACACCTCCGACTGCACTGGAAGGAGATAGGAAGTCAAGGCTGATAGCAAGCACTGGCTGGGACACTCCCCAGGCACAAACACATCTCAGCTCTGGGCACCAGCCAGTGCCGTGGGAGGCCCCTTTTTCCTTTTCCTCCGTGGCCCTGGGGCAGTGCAAATGTCTTCTAGAAAGACGGGGCAACCCCCAGCTCTGGGGATGGGGCAGCGGTGCCTCTCTGGACCCAGCCACCAGATCTCACTGGCCATTCCCTCGGGATAGTTCCTTCCTTCTGCACAATGTCACCTCCATCTATTTAGACTGAGCATTTGCCAGCCTGCCTCCAGCCAGCCAGATGTTGCCTTTCAAGGATTGCGTATTTCTCTAATTATTTCCAGGAGAAGCAAACACTCCTGAGCCACTGAGATTTGCCATGGAATTCACTTTTCCCCACAAAGGGCGGCAGGCTGGCCTCTGCCCGTTGCTTTGAGTGGGCACACTATGGGGTGGGTCATCCAATCAATCCCCGCAGTCAATGAAACTGTTTTAGAATAAACTCCTTGACCAGAGTGAAGAGTTAATTCACCTCCCATGTTTTGCTTTCTGCTTTTGGGATTGAGGGGTGGTTAACCCCATATTTCTTTGCAAGGAGCATCACTGTTGAAGGAGAAAGCATTTTAAATACACTCCCATACTTGCAAAAACAGTATCATTTTCTTAGCAGCAGAGTCTTGGCCTAAACGCTTCCACGAAACCAGCATGTTGTCCTGGGCCCCGAAGAGGAGCGTTTCAGCCTGGCTGACAAGTCTCAGCATGAGTCAGGGGTGGGCTGGTCTGGCCAAGACCACCTTGGAGGTTGCCACTGAGAAGACAGACCCCTTCGTCAACAGCTGGCAATCAAGGCTCCTTAATAGTCACTTTCGAAAGACTCCCCTGGCATCAAGTTCCTGGCAGGCACTGTGGAAAGTACAGCCTCGAAATGATAGCAAAGGATTCAATGGTGGCCTGTTCTGACATCATTCGAACCACCACCTCCAATCTCTTGAGCAGACTCAGAAAAGGGCCCACCCCTTAGATTTTCATTTGGAACTTTTCATTTGAAATATTGCATGCATGTACTTGGAAGCTCAAATGCCTACTGCCCTCTGCCTTGTGAAAATACTTGAGCCTATAGCCCTAAAACTCCAAAGAACTGGGAAACCTTCAAGTCCCATCAGCAATTTAATCTGAGGCACAAAGGCAGAGGCCAGAGCAGCTGAAACCTTTGCACTCTCAACCACTATGCCATTGGGTATTTAACTTGTCAAATGCTTACTAAGCACCTACTATGTGCAAGTCGCTGCACCTTCAAGGTGGTGTTGAAGACACATCGTGAAACCAGCACACAGCAGCCGTGTCAGCTGGGTTAGGTTCAGCTGCATGTAATGGAAAACCCCCAAATAACTTTGGCTTAACCGATAGGAAAGAAGTGTGGAGTAAGCAGTCTGGGGCTGGTATCATGGCTCCAGGTCATTCAGGATCCAGACTCCTCCTTTCTTTGTGCTCCACTTACTTAGACCATGGCTTCCATCTTCATGGTTACCTCACGATCCAAGAAGGCTGCTGGACTTCAGCCATTGTGTCCATGTTCCAAGCAGTAGGTAGGAGAACAGAGAAAAAGCAAAAAGGGTACATTGCCCATACAAGTCACTCCCTGGAACCTTCCCATAAGCCCCACACACAACACTTCACCTTTTCTTATTAGAGCTTAAATCGTTAGCCCATACCCAGAGGAAGAGGAGGCTGTGAAATACAGTCTTTTAGCTTGGCACATTGTACACCCCCCAAAAAGCAGGCTTTTGCTGACTGAGGAGGAAGGGAAGAAGGAGAACAGATACTGGATATAAATTAGCAGTCTTTGCCACAGAATGCATAAGAAATGTGAGGACGAGCCAATTTGGAACTCTGCTACGTTTAGAAGAGCTGGTAGTTGAAAAAAGAATAGGTATGGAGGGACGAGGGCTCAAATGACATTCTTCAGGGACAACTAAAAACTTTATGAAGTTGAAGGTGTTTTGAATAATTTTCCAGAACGATCCACCTTGGAATTAAACATATATAATGAAATATTAAAGCTGGTAAGGAAATTTCTTAGGTGTTCTAGAACTAGGGCGCCATCGGAATCAGTTGGGAATCTTTTAAAAATACAAATCCCTGAAACTCATTCTTGAAAATTCTGGTAGATGGTTTGGGATTGAGGCCTAAAATTCTGCATGTAAACAAACAAACAAAAAAAAAACAAAACAGGTAATTCTTCTGATGAGTGGTTTGGTTTAAAAGAAGACACTTCATCCACCCTTTAGCATTTAAAAGTCACGTGACTTATCCAGGCTCCTATTAGTTGTTAGGCAGAACGAAGACTAGAATATAAATCTCTTCACTCATGATGTAGTCCTCTTTCCCTTACAATCACCTCTCTGCGACATGCGAATTTGGGCTTCCAGGCTGCCAAACACAACGATTCAGACCCTCCAACCATCCCACCCAGGTCTTCTAGATGAAGGGTTTTTCTCAGTTTCCAGGCAACATTCAGTCTCCAACTGAACTATACTTCCCTGCCCGCCAGAAAACTTGGTACAATCAACCAGTTTGCTCGAATCCCAAGCCCTGCAGTTACACCCAACACCTTCAAAAAAGTGTGCCTCGGTGCCACAAAGCCACCTGGAGTTGGGAACACAGGGGGTGACTTAGAAATGGGTATGTAAATATAAATATGTGTGCACGGATCTGCATCTATACACCTACATCTACAGCTCCCTTCTCTGAGATCTCAGAGACCCTGGGGAGGGAGGTAAGAGGGATCATCCAGGGACAAATGAAAGAGGCAAGAGATGATCCACATCTTAGTCAGTATCTGTTTGAAATTCCTTCCAGCATCATCAAGGAATTCTCCACAGTACACGGGAGTCTCAAAATGAGGCAGTGTCCACCATCAGCTGGTAGAAAGGAAAAGGCCAAATTCTCATCTCTGCCCCCAGAAGCTAGGGTGTGGCCCTAAGTCCTGAGCACAGCGTGGTCCCTGGCAGCATGCCCCACACAGAGCATGCCCTTGGTGGGACCAGGCTGTGGTCGGACTACCCAGCTTCCCTTTGTCCCTACCCATTCCCAGAGCTTGGTCCCAACCTTCCCAGCAATCCTACAAGCCTTACGATATCCTCACAGAATATTCTCTCTGCGAGATCCACCATGGGCAGTTTCTATTGCTAAAAATTAAGAACTGTGTTTGATGTGCTCATGGAAACAGGGAGGGCTCCAGATGCCCAGAGGTGACCCATTGCAGCAGCCGGGCAAGAAGGAAGGAGGGATTTAAGGAAGATCCTTGGGCCAGGCTAGAATTTACTTCATGCTGAAACCAGAGGGCACACGAGGGATTTGCTTCTGGTTCAGATCAGCATTTCCTTTTTTTTTTTTTGAGACAGAGTCTCGCTCTGTTGCCCGGGCTAGAATGAGTGCCGTGGCATCAGCCTAGCTCACAGCAACCTCAAACTCCTGGGCTTAAGCGATCCTCCTGCCTCAGCCTCCCAAGTAGCTGGGACTACAGGCATGCGCCACCATGCCCGGCTAATTTTTTCTATATATATTTTTTTAGTTGGCTGGATAATTTCTTTCTATTTTTAGTAGAGATGTAGTCTTGCTCTTGCTCAGGATGGTCTTGAACTCCTGACCTCGAGCCATCCTCCCGCCTCGGCCTCCCAGAGTGCTAGGATTACAGGCCTGAGCCACCGCGCCCGGCCCAGATCAGCATTTCTTGATGTCTTCTCTTCCTTCTGTTCACTCCATCTTTCTCCTGCCCCCGTCTGCCTCCCTCTTGACAGAGACAAATTTCTCTCTCCTCTTCCTTGCCTCTTACATCTAAGAACTAAAGGTCTCTCTTTTGACTAAAAACTGAAAATCAAAAATATCTCACTTCTGACTCCCAATTTGTGCTTTGAAAGCACCAGGAAACATGCAGGAACAGACTGTGATAAGGGTGGGGAAAACAAAAGTGCAAATTGGTGCATTTAGAGCAGATAATATAAAATTTTAAATGTACACACCATCCAACCCAACAATTCTAATTCTAGTAATTAATCCTAAACAGAAGAATTATACAAACACACTTCCAAGAGTGAAGTAGTTATATACAAGATATTTATAATAGCCCAAATAGCCATTAATAGGGGGTTGGCTAAATTATGATATATCCACACCACAGGATACCTGGAAGCTATTAAAAACAACAAAAATTTATATACATAGCCACAGAAAATATCACAATATATTGTTAAAAAAACAAAACAAAACTAAGTACCAAAATAACAGATACAGTTATGGAGTGACTCCATTTCTATAAAATAACTTACATGTATAAAGATACAGAAAAATCTAAAACAAAATTTACCAAATTCTTAAAGAGTAGTCATAACTCGAGATAAAACAGGATGCTTTCAATTTAAACCGCACATTTCTGTAATGCTTCAATTTTGATTACAAACATATATTATTTTTATGCTAAGAAAGAAAAAAATAAATGGACGTTAAAATGACCTTTGAGCATCCAAAACTTTGTGTGCTGTGACGCCCACGGTGTTCTTTCCAGGCAACAGGCAACCTCAAGCCCGGCACCCGGCACAGAGCACAATTCCACACCAGCTTCCTTCTTCCTTTTCTTCTGACACACAACTGCACACAGGTGGAAGTTATGAGCCCCAGCCCCAAGCCAGGTAGAAGCAATAAAACAAAAGCATGAACTGCTGCAGAAGCAAACAAGGTAGTTACAGAAAATGGCTGAAGAACCATAAAAAGCAAGCGTAAGAATTAGAAGCACAGCAATTTCCACACCTATTCAGTGTAACGCCAAGGAGACTTACACACCTAGAGCCTCTAAGGAGCTCTCCCAGCGATAAATAAAATGAATAAGAATGAAAATGGTAAATTTTATTTAGTGCCTTAAGTTTTACTAATGCAAAGAAATGTGTTCCTATTTAAAATTTCAATTAAAAAACTAAAGGTTTAACCTTTCGACTTGAAGAAATTAGTTTCAGAAATCAGGAAAATGAACTAAGAATGAAAAGTCTCGTTGCCAGACATGCTCTATAATTAACCTATTATTTTTCTTTTGGCTGCATTTACTAAAGTTTTATGAATTCTGGTTTTATTTTTAGGAGCCATGAGATTAAGTATTTATAATTCTCAAAAGAAATTCCGCCCACACCCCGCAAATCAACATTTACTCATGTGAATGTTGTCCTAGGTTAGCCACCCTCAGTAGAAAGATTACATACTCTTCTGCTCTTAAGACAAAACCCAGAGATCTCTACTGATTGTCATGAATATGTAAAGTCAGGTGGTAGAATTGTTTATTTCCTGTGTCTTTCTTGTGTATTTTTTTTTTTCTATTTTCCCCCACAAGAATTTTACTGGCAACAAAAATAAGTCCTGGTATTCAAGAAATGAAGCATGGCTTCAAAAAATAAGATTCCACTTTTCAAAAAATAACTAACCAGACTTTCAGCCAATAGTGCATATTATTCAAATATAAATTACAATTAGAATTTTGAGATTAAATTCAATGTTGAAGAAGTAGAGGGTAGAATCAGTTATTAGAGTCTGGGAAGGATGGGAAGGGGAGGAAAGGGTTAACAGATACAGAATTACAGCTAGAGGGAGGAATGGGGCCTAGTGTCCTATAGCATGTAGGGGACTGTAGATAACAGTATTGATTATATATTTTCAAAAAGCTAGAAGACAGGATTTTGAATGTTCACAACAGAAAAAAATAAATGTTTGCAATGATGAATATGTTAATTATCCTGACTAGATCATTATACATTGCATACATACGTGGATCAAAATATCACTCTGTATTCCATAAATATGTACAATCATTACATGCCAACTAACAATAAAAGGGGAAAAAAGAATTGTGAGAGCAAAATAAAAATGTGCCTAGATTTTCAGAGAAATAAAAAATAAATTCAATGTTGAACAACAATAAAAGCATAGATTGAATGCAGTTAAAGGAAACATGGGGCAATTGTTGTTAAAAATACCAGCGAGGCCTGTGCACTTTAGTACTGTTTTCTCCATTCAAAATACGGTTCCCACGTGTTAACATTCAAGTGGGTTCAAACAATAGAGGTACGTGTGCCTTCGCAACTGGGAAAACAACCTGCCAGTTTCAGCAAACTCGATTTATACCATGACGCCAGCCTGGTTTCCCAACATGCTCAGTTACTGGGTCTGAAATAAGACTGTTTTTTTCAGACACCATGCTGCCGCGCTTCCCACGGTGCTATCCAGCCTGGGAGCAGAGTGCACAGCACTTCACAGTGCCAGGCCAGGTGCAAGGCCAGGTACAAACAAGGCAGGCGCACAATAAGTGCTGGTTCCCTTTCCTCGTTCCCTCTTCCTCCAAATAGAATAGGAAAGTGGTGAGATGATGCCAACCTGGAATATCACCAAGTCTTTATTCCTGGGCATTCCATTCATGGCTTTCCCATTTCATTCTCTGGCCACCCAAAAGACCCCATTAACAATATCCTGCTTTGCACAAAACCACCCCAATGTTGTATTCAGAAAACAAAAAAGGAAGGGAAAGCATACTCACACATACATAAATGTGGGGGGAGAGGAAATACACTGAAATATTAATACTTGTTTATCTTAATAGAACTGAAAGCAATTTTTAATTTTCATCTTATATTTTTCTATACTTTCCAGATGTTTTACAATAAGCATCTTTTTTTTTATCATTACAATTAAAAACGAAAAAAGGGCAAAATTTAAATGGTACAAGATGTTCTGATTTATATTCTACAAAAAATAAAAAAAAAGTCATGAAGACTATGTACCAAGAAAAAAGGCTCATGACATGTTAAGTGACCCAGGGATAAAACACAAATAATCTACACCCTACAATTAAAACCATGTGGGAATAAAATGTTCATGGGGGTTTGTTCTCAATTTTCTGTAAAGTGGTTCTATGACTTTTATAATTTAAAAATTAACTTATAAAACATTACAGATGTTAATTTGTAAAATTTATATCAAAAATAAAAAAGACCTCTTAAGGATCCTGTCTTAGTAAGTTGCAGGAAGAGATATCAAGAGAGTTGTGGTCAGGAGCCTCCTAGTTCCAGGGTCAGCAATACCATTTCCCCAACACAGACCCTGTAGCAAATGGGGCTAACTGCCGCAAAGGCCTGTGGGTCCCCTCTGGGTCAGAAGGCTGATGGCACAAGAGAACACAGCTCTCTGCTTCAAAGCCATTGGTGGTGACAAATGCCATGGACTCCAAGGTTCTTTGACCTCTGCCCCCATCACCTGCTCACCTCCTCTCTGAAGCTACACTGGTCAGTTCCTCCCCACATGCCTACCTGTGTCTCCCCCTTAGTGTCAGGTTAGTGTCAGCTTCCCAGAGAGGCCTCCCCTTAAAAGCCCACCTTCCAACACACAACTTCTTTATCCCTCTCAGCCTCTCTCATGGCTGACCTCTGATCTTCTCATTGTGAAGATCGGTCCCCAAATCCTCTCCCAAAATCCCTCTCCTCTTTTCACCGCTCTGGGCATTGCTCATACCAAGGCATGATTGTTGTGTTTTACAAAGGTAGGAGCTGGTCAACAGCCCAGGGTTCTACACTCAGTTCTGCCAGGCATTAGCCACCTGGCCTCGAACAAGTCTCTCTAATGCCTGGTGCCTGCTTCCTCACCTGTAAAACAGACAGCTGGACTAGCTGAGCTTGGAAACCCATCCTAGTTCTAACATTTCCACACTTCATGATTCAGAAATATCATGGTGCATGTAAACATACACACTTTTAAATCACAGCAAAAATAATTTATTAAGTTATAGCTTAGCAGTAATGCTTAAACTTTTAAATAAAAGTTTAATAAGTATGTCACAGCCAGCAATGCATTATCTCAGTTTCTTGCTAATCCAGTGAAGCTATGTTCAAATGACACATTTGAATGGCAGAAATGTAAATTCCAGACAAAGAGATAACACAGTAGGGATAAGGGTACAGACTTCCTCTCCCACTGCTGGCGGGGTGGACTCCACTTCCCTCCCTCCTCTCTAGGCAAAAGACAGTGGGCTCCTTGCCCCATTACAGGGGCTGTTCTAGCCATGTTTCTCTCCTCCCCCAATAGGCCACACTCAGCCTTGATGATAGCTCCTTCCGTGGGTTCCTAGAAGTGATAAGAACATGGCCATCTCTGCCCAGTGGACTAACGGTTTGTGTAGCCAGGGTTTGAGTTCACGTCCCTGACTTCTTCCTCCAAGACTTTATGGATCCCTGACCTGAACCCACAGACTGAAGTGGTCTCTCTTAGTCTTCCCACAGTGCCCTATGCATGACTTCCCCATTAGACTAAAATTGTGTGACTTCTGGGTCTTTCTCCTCCACTGGACTGTCAACCTGCCACTCCTTGAGGGCAGAAACCAAGTTGTGTTCATTTTTATATATCCAGCACAGCGCCTTCCATATAGCAAGTGTACTATAATCATTAAAGTGGCTATCATTAGGGATAAGCACACAGGCTATGGAGTCAAAATCAAGTTTGATACAACACAGTTCTACCACACACCCACCAGAATGACCAAAGTGCAGATGACAAGCAATGCAAAGCACTGACAACTGGAACTCACACACCACATTGAAAAACAGTTTCACAGTACTGATCATAGCTCCACCATAGTAAGACCCAGCAATTCTGATCCTAGATATGTACCAAAGAGCTACACATATGCAAGGCATGTATGTACAAAAATGTAACATGACTAACAATAGCCAAAAACTAAAAACAACCCAAAAGTCCAGCACAGTAGAACAGGGAGATCAATTATTGAGGCATATTTACACTATGAACTATACAATGAGAAATGCAGCAATATATTTAGCAATGAGAATTATTGCTATATGCAAATCCATGGATGAATTTCACAAACATAATATTAAGTGAAAAATGCCAGATCCTAAAGAGAAAATACAGTATGAATACGATTACATTTTTATGAAGTTCAAGTCAAAACTTATCTATGGTGATAGAAACAGAACGGTAGTTACCTTTGTTGAGGAATAATGACTGGGAGGAAGCACAAGAAAACTTCTAGAAGATTCTGTACACTTATGATTTGTGTACTTCTTACTTTAAGAAAACAACAACTAACTCTAATCGCTTCCTAGCTGTATGGCCTTGAGCAAATTTCTTAACCTATCTAAGCTTCAGTTTCTATATCTGAAAATGAGGATAAAAACAAAAACATCACCTACTTCACGGGATGTGATGAGAATTAAATCAGGCAATACATGTAAAGTACTTAACGCAGTGCCCAGCACCCAGTGAGCCCAACACGTAATGACAGTTAGATCAGTGGCAAACATCTACTGATGTCTTACTTGGTGCCAGGCACTGCTCCAAGCTGTAAGCTCTTAACCACTGTGCGATACCATCTCTCCCAGTTCCTGCTCTTATCTAGTGCTCAAGGCCAGAAGCAAAGGCTGTGACTTGGGCTCTCAGGAGTCCTCTGTGCGTAACACCAACCACAGCATTTGTTTCTAGAAGGGTGAATCACTAGTTATGTTGCTGCTGAGATTTCAAAGAAAAAAACTGGCAGGAGTCACACATCAAGATTAATTTCAAACCATTGAAGAGAAAAATGGCTTTAGCTTCTGAAAGCAGCAGCTGCTTCTTGCGAGAGTAGAAAGAATATTTTATTCTGGTGAAATAATTCATGTTAAATTGAGGAGTCATTTGGGAACTGAAAGAGCTCATCTTTCTTCCCTAAGGAAAGACAGGAGACAACTAACTCTCTGTTAAAAGTTTTTCACGTTGACTAGCTAAATTTACTATCCTTTAATGAATTTCAGATTTACAACTAAAGTAATTTTTAAAGTACATGCTTGCTGTGTAAGGTACTGTAAAATGTTGGTCATGAAGCAAGGGACTCAGATTATATAAGGTCAAAGTCATTGTAGTTAAATGAAACACCGTCGACACTGATACAATAGTCTCCAATGCACACGATTAACCTACAGATTTAGGAATGACTCACTTTTCATGAATTTTGGCTTCAACTAAGGAAAGGCAGACTGCCTGAGTTTGAACTTAGCCCCACCATCTACTAGGTGTATCACCGTGGGCAAATTACTTAATCTCTCTGTATCTCAGTTTCCTCAGTAAAATGGGATCCTAATAGAGTTATTGAAAGAACTAAATGAGTTAATACATGTTAAGTACTTAGAACAGTATCAAGCAACGTTGAGTGATACAGAAATGTTAATGTCATTAATTTTTATTATATTTTCTGATGTAAATGCAGAAAATTGTACAATTTAATCACAAAATTTACAGATATAACAAACTATCTGAAAACCAGAGGAGGAAGTATACCAAGATTATGTCAAATTAGCATGAACACTTGGTTTTCTAGGCATACACATGCACACACGCAACATGCACTTTCTCTCTTTCTCTCTTACAAAATTTAAATCGAGTCAACTCTAGAACATAAATGTACCAATGATCTCAGGTTCTTTGGATCCCAAAATGATCCCCAAAAAGATGTGAAATATTACTCTTCTTTCAAATAGTTCTAAGGACTCGCTAAAAAGAACACACACACCAAAAAGGTATATTCACTTTTTGAACTTCAAAAATATGCTAGAACCTTTCCATCGCACATTTGAGGAGCAAAGTGGATGATGTTCAAACATGGACTCTTTTCATCCGGTAGCAGAAGAGTCCTATAAAACTTTTACATTTTCCTCCAATTGTAAACTCTGAAAGCTTTTCATTTTGTTCCAAAGGAAATGATCTTACCACAGCTCGACGATATCATCATTGTCTGAGTAAAGTCGGTATCCGGTAGCCATTCCCGAAGGGCTAAATGCTAAAACCCAAGGGTATAAAAGTTAAAAGCAACTCAATGGAAATGTCAGCTACAACATTCTTTCTTTTGATTTACAGGAGTCAAACTCAGAAAGAGAGAACCCTCCAGCAAGGGAGTTATGAAAAATAAGAGCAGGACATAAGGGTCACACTCTACTTCCCCTTGCCCCAGCCTCACCAGTAAAAAGACTTTCAATACCCACCCTTTGCTTTTGTGTGTGGAAGAGAATTATACTTGGAAACACTACTACGAATAATTCTTTCATCTCACCAATAGGCATGTTTACACTTTTCTACTAACACTGGCCAATCACGTTGAAAATCCCTACCTCACGACTATTATCTGTGGGGTTTTCCTGTTACCAAAATGACATCATTAAGATAGCAATTTTTGATGTATTAGTCCAGGAGTATCAAAGAACTTTATTTTGGTTAAAAGAAAAATGCTCATTCTATACTTAACAGACTTTAAAACATCTCGATACGTCTCCATTGAAGCCATGCACAATAATGCAGCTAACAACCAACAGTGGTTCTTGCCTTTGCTCTACCCTCAGTTGTAAAACCTCATGCAGCTTTATTATCCAGAACTTGGCATGGTTGGAGGTTCAGTAGGAGATGGACGATGAACAGAAAGCTTCATACTCAGACTGATTCCTTAGCAATGAATTAGATTCGGGGAGCTCAAGGAGAAAGTAGGAAATGACAGTCATATTTTTTTAAGATAAATTTCCAGCAGAGTCTACTTTCTTGCTGACTTGAGCTGTTTGGTTGGGTTTTGATACTTTATAAAGTTGCTTTGGGTTTTAACCTAAACATTCATTCACTCTTCAAGCATGTATTTGACTCCACTAGGTGTAAGATACTGTGCCAGATACCAAGCAGGACAAAAATTTTTTTAAAAGACCTTATTTCACTCCTGGACTTTTTCCCTTCCGCAACCTCCCTGCACTCCAATCACACACAGCTGAATGGCACTGTGTCCTCTCACAACCATGTTTCTGATAATGCCCATGTGGGGCTCTGGTCTCCTCTCCTTACGCTCTCCCATGCCCACACTCACCCCCACTCCCCACTAGGAAAACACCTGTCACTTTTCTATTACAAAGGTGATACATACAGTGATTTTTATAAAATCCAAACAGTCAAGAAGGGCATGAAAAACATTTCCCTCCCAACCATAGCACCAATCCCATGGCCCAGACATAACTATGTTTCTTGGGACTTCTTTCAGAAATTCATATTCACAATAAAAAATTAAGACTGTTTTTAACAAAAATGGGATCTCAGAATACATACTGATTTGCATCTTGCCTTTTTTTAAACAAATCCTTAATAGTATATTTTGTGAATTTCTCTGTATCAGTACTTATAGATTTGCCTGATTCTATAATGTGGGTAAACCTCAATTTATACCATATCTTATTTATACCATAATTTGTTTACCCTGTCCCTTGTTGAAAGGCTTTTAGTGTATTTCCAGTGTTTGACTACCATAATGTTGCAATGAATATCTTCACATATCTGCCAGCACACTTGTACAAGTGTGTACAAGTGTCCTAACTGTGGAAGGGCTCAGTCAAAGTACATACATTTTTAATTTTGAAAGACAATGCTGTGGATGACACCAGTAGTTACCCACCCACAGCAACTGCCCCTCTCCTCCCAGCCACAAAACCCTGGTTTTGACCCCTCTCCTCCCAGTGCCCATGCTCTTCAGGGAAGACTGGGCCCCTATCTAACCTCAAAACTGGCCTAAGTAAGCTACTGGAGCCCTATTTCACCATGGCAGTCATTGGTTTAGGTGTGGGCATCTGACCCAGTTCTGCCAATGAGGCATAAAGAGTTGTTCTGCCAGGAGCTCCTAGCAAACATTTTCTCTGCTTTCCTCTTTTCCTGCCTCTGGACATCACACTGAATGAGAATATGATGGTTGGAGCAGCTGCAGCCACCTTGGGACTATGAGAAAACAAGCTTGAGGGCAACCATCAAACACTGAAGCTGAGAAAGGACATACCCCTGAGTCTCCAATTAACCTCCAAAACTGCCCTAACTGTGGACTTCTTGTTCACATGAGGTAACAAATGTCCTTTTTAAATGTCCTATTTAAACCACTTTCAACTGAGTTTTGTTTACTTTCAGGTAAAAAGGAACCCCACTGCCAAACTGCTCTCCAAATAGAAGCCCACTGAATTTATAATCCCACCCACCACCCAGGTGAAGGTGCCTGTCTCCTCACCCCCTTGGCTTCAGGAGGTTCTGGTCCCCATCCATCCTTGGTACATCTTCACTAATGGCCAGAGCCTATTCCTCCTAGGGGAGTCTAACAGCTCTTCTCTAAAGAAAGGACACATTGCAAAATGGTAACAGAAAGGCCACTTATCCTCGGCCAGTACTTCGTTCTGCTTCTCCCAAGTCATGTTCTGTGAGGCACAGGGTCCACGTGGCTTCTTCAGGAAAGCAGATGCTGTCATCGTGGGGCCAGAATATACTGTAACACCCAACACTAGTCATGACTCTCTGCCTAGGCTGAGACAATCACGTGGTGTGGAAAGGCAAACACTCGGCTGGGAACCAGGTGACCTGGTTCCATCAGCTACTTATGAGCTGGTTGGCTGAAGAGAAGTCACCTAACCTCTTGAAGCCTGTTTCTTTAGATGTAAAGGGAGGGGTCTGGAAGCTACGGCCCAGCATCCATTATGAGGCCCTGATGGTAACTGTCACTGACTATTACAGGTGGGATTTAGGCGGACTTCCCCACGGACCCTATGCTGAGAAGGGACCATGCAAGGGGTAAGCCAAGCCCCTGGTCTCCTTAAATACTTTGGTCCTTCTTTGTCCTCTTTGCCCTCCCAACTTGTCACACTCCTGCCACCACAGTGGGCAGCCTGTCAGGTCATGATGCTGACCAGAAGAAAATCAAGCCCATCATTCTGTTCCTCCCACAGGTAAGCAGCAGTCCCAGAAGCACAAGGAATGAATGTGAAACCATGTCCTGCCAGCTAAGAGTCAGAGCAGGCCAGGCCAATTTACAGTAATCATCAAGGCCTGGGCTGATGCCTGCACCAAACACGTAGGATTTCTCACCCAGCTGGCCTCGGTTTAGCAAGCTCCCAAAAGGCTAGTTTGGCCCATACTTCCCTCTTCCCTCTCATTCATTCTCTGCCATTGCGGTGAACTGAATTATTGTTCTCAGTGCTTCACTCCTCTGTCCCCATCCACCTGCTTTGCCATGTGACTGTATTACCACCTACTAGAATGAGCCAAGTAGACGTCTCCACCCCACTGATGTTGGCCATGTGATCAGCATTGGCCAATGGAATGGCAGAACTGTCAGTGGCCGGTTGTGAGCCAAAACCTTAAGGAGGCATGGTGCATTTCCACTTGCCTCCTTATGCTTCTGTGATCTGCCAAGACATGAGCATGCCCTGCATATCTGCTCCCCCTTCCGCCCGGGCTCTAGAATAAATACACATGGAATAGACATGAACCCAAATGGAAGCCTGGAGTCTGGCTTGGCACAGCCAAGCCCAGCCTAGGTCGACAGAACCACACCTTGCCCACAGACAAGGGGTGGAAAATAAAATTTGTGATTATGAGACGTTGAGATCTGGGATTGCCTGTTACACAGCAATATTATGCAACAAAATCCAACACAACCCTCATAAGGACACACATAATTAAATTGCCTGGCACATAATAGACACATAGTGATAAAATATGTATGCTTATTTTACGGAAATCTTAATCCATTTATCATTCAAACACATATTGACTCCTACACATGAGGCACACAGGAAGCTGCTGAGTGAAAAGAAAAATACACTTGGGAGGCTGAGGCACGAGGATCACTTGAGCCCCGGAATTCGAGATCAGCCTGGGCAATATAGCAAGACTCTATCTGTAAAAAAATTTTGTAAATAAAAACTACAAAGGCAACTAATTCCTGCATGGGTGTGGTGTTTTTTGGGGGAGTGAGGGGGTGCCAGCAAAATTTTAAGCTTCCTGAATCCTACTGGGGGAGAGAGAAGGGTCTGTGTTCACAAAGCTTCTTCTCATTTCATTCATTCATTCAGTTACTGTTCCCAAATAAATCACAAAAGGGATGAAATTCAGCATCTGTGCACCTAAGTGATCTGATTCTTACATTTACTGATGGTGGAATCTACCTCTTTCTACAAATGTACTATTCGCTTACAGACAGCTGGGAACTAGAAGTTATTTTCTAAAGGACAGAAAAAACTTGAATTATTTTTCCTGAACTCTTTGGTTCTACTGACCTTCATGTATTCACTCAACATCCATTTCCTGAGCACCTATGACGCCCCAGGCCTGCGATCCGTGGCTGTGCTGGGGAGCAGCACACACAATTCCCAGTCCTAGCTTATTTAAAAGTATAGTTGACATCCCCAAGTAGTGTCTAAAATTTAAATTTAAAAAAAAAAAAAACAAGCTTCTCTTCAGTGTCTTCCCATTTTACTTCTAGAGGAATTTCATTTCATCTGCAAATGTGAAGATTTCTCCATGCATTCTCTTCCTTTGCAGGACAATACCAGTTTAGCCATATTCCTTCTTACATTCATTCCTCTACACTCAGAAAGGTGGGAGAGATGCACACATTTAATAACCAAAGCCAGGAAGTCTTTTCAACAATCTTTGGAAGTGTCAAGAAAATCTACATCCACTGGTCGGCCCATCTTCTCACATTTATTTTCTCCCTCAGAGAACTCAGATTCATCAAGCATAATTTCTCCATCTGCCATTCAGGTTTTCTTCAGGGCCCAGTGACATCACCCTGTCCCCTGGATTGGACAAGCTTGCTGGGTGTGGAGGAGAATTAGCTGATAACAAGCAGCATGTCTACGATTCTAACTGGGAATTCACCAAAGTGAAGTGTCAGCGTGGTAATCAGAGCAAACACACACAGCTCAGCCTCCAGACGTGGTTCCAAGCACCCTACACGCAGGAAGCCACATACCAGAATCCCAGAGCGGGGATCTGGATCCAGCAGGCCAGGCCCAGAATCCAGGCTCTTCTGCAGCCTCTGTAAAACCCCAACCTGGGCCAACAACTCTGGACTTCCCTCACCCTCCTGTCCTTGTCCCACGCAATGAGGGTCCCCAGAAAAGCAGCACAAAGTAAAGACCCTCCCAGAACTTCCTTTATTTCAGGACACAGCTTTTCCCCGGACACTCCTCTATGACAAATCTGAAAGTTTTCCACGAAGCTAAAAGCAGCCTGCTTCCTCTTCGCAGCGCCGACTCACTCTCTAGAGTCAGAGACAAAAGGAGAGCTTCCTCCGGCCATCAGGGCACCCCCCACACCCAGCTCAGAAGCCTGGCACTGCTGTCCTGATGCCTTCATCTCTGCCCACTGAGGCCCCGGCCCTGCTGATGGGGTCAGAAGGCGGGGAGGAGAAAGAAGGGAAGTGAGGAACTGCCCTTCCCAGGTAGGGAAATGCTCCCCAGGCCCAGTGTCACCCCAGTGAGCTGGTTTTACATGTCTATGCAGCTTTAGGCCTCACACCAGTGGCTGCTGAGGACGGAAGGATACAGCCAAGAATGGCCTCCAGCCCCTGGCCCCAGCCCCATCTCTGCACCCAGTCTGGGTCAATGACAAGCTGCAAATCTGGCCCAGGCCTCCACCTGGAAATCTAAAGCAAAGGATATTATTAAAGTCACAGGTTAAGGATCACTCACTCCACAGCTCCTCATTTAGAAGCCTGCAGTGGCGTTAAATGTAAACACTTCCCAAGAATGCTTTAAAACAGAGGGAGGTTTTTATTAAAGAACTTAATTGAGGGCCACTTCTCATCGTGGAAAGCTTTTAAACCCATGAATAAAAGGGGCCTGGTGGGTGTTTTCCAGACGCTTGTTTTTAAAATCTGCCACGCTGTCACGGGGAAATGAAGCACAGCTCGGGCCCCCGTGTGTGCTCCTGCTGCTAAGTCTTCAGCAGAAATAAAATACCCGATAAGACCTATTCCCCAGCGGCAGCAAGAACCTGGCAGGAGAGCTTCATTCCAATATTCATTTCAAGGGTCATTAGAAGCGCTGGGTGGGAAAAGTGGAAAACATAAGGCTGGCCACAAAGGACCGAAATAAATGAAGAAAGGCATGCATTTTAAAGTTTGAAAACAAAACACAACTTGGGACAACAACAGGCCTAATGAAACTGAGGCTTGGAGGGCTCTGCAAAAAGACACCAGGTAACAAGCAGCGAAGTGCTGACGCGTGTTGTTATACAAGGCACAGACGAACCTTGAAAACCTCGCGCTAAGTGAAAGAAGCCAGACACAAACGGCCACCTATTGCATGAAATTCACTGATATGAAATATCCAAAAAAGGCAGCTCCATACAGTCAGAAAATGGATGAGTGGTTTCCAGGGCAGGGGGAGGGAGGAAAGAGCAGTGACTGCTTTAAGGGGTACAGGGTTTCTGTTTGGGGGGTTAAAAACGTTCTGGAATTAGATAGTGGCGATGGTTGCACAACACTGTGAATGTACTGAATGGCATGACACTGTACACTTTAGATTGGTTAAAATGGAAATTCTATGTTGTGTGTATTTTACTGCCAAAAAAAAAAGACCAGGAACTCCAGAAAGATCCTTTTTCAGCTCCTAAACCCAAGTAAAAATTATACATGCTACACGCCAAAATATTAATGAAAATATTATTTTACTAACAACTCATGTATTGAGCTAAGCTTTTACCTTCACTGTGCACTTACTGAATCTTCACACCAATCTTCAGATGGATGTTACTGTTGTCATTATCATTATGTTCATTTTACAGGTGAGGAAACCGAGGTACAATGAGGTCAAGTATCTTGTCCAGGGTCACACAACAAATACCAGAGAAGCCAAAGGTTGAACCTAGACACATAGGGTAGCCAGGTACCTTACACGACTCTTCCTGCTGTCAGCCACTGGGCCACACTGCTACCGAATCACACACACTGCTACAGGAACTGTCTTTGGGGCCTAGTTTATCACTTTGCTCATGACCCACATACTCTTTGACCATTGAGCCCTTGTCATTTGTTAGTGGCCCTGAGTGATCACCTATGAACTGGGCCCTCTAAAACACACCTTCAAAAGGCATGCCTTAGGAATCACGCTAACACCTTCACGGGTGTAGAGCTATTTTCACACGTGCAGAGCCATTTTCTTTAGTCCTAGGCACAACATGAGATGGGAGGGCCATACAATTACCTGTCCTTCCACTGAGGAGAAAAGTTAGAGACTTGCAGAGGCTGTCGCTGGCCCGCCACTCTCCTGGAGTCTTCCTCAAGGGCTGGGATTAACTACCTGAGCGGTTAAGGGGTTTCACTGGTTTTAGCATGGTTATTTATATGCAAATGACGCAAACAATTACAAATGTAGTTAAGGCACACTTAATGGAGAATAAAGTGGCTGGTCCCACTTCAGGGGCACCTACGGGGCAACCCAGAAGCATCAGTAAAAGGTTAAATTCCATTCTTTCCATCCTACTTAAGGAAGGAAGGATCTTTGTCACTGGCCAATAGCTCCCTTTGATCAGAGACCTTTAAAAGAGCTACCACTGTTTGAGGTTCCACCTTGCCTAGGTTTCGCAGCCTTGGCACCACTGACATTTTAAGCTGGATAATGCTCTGTTGTGGGGGGGGGTGCTGTGAATTGTAGGATAGTTAGCAGCATCCCTGGCCTCTCCTCACTAGATGCCAGTAGCCGCCACCACCCCCACCCACCAAGAATGTCTCCAGATATTATCAAACCTGTTTGAGAACCACTAGACTATGTCAAAGAGATGTGGCCCTAACAACGTTACACTATTTTGCAGATGACAAAACAAAGCCAAAATGGAAGAGGAACTTGCCCAGAACCACACTCCCAGTGACAGGCACACAGGACTTCCAATCCAAGTAGGTGAGACCCACAGTGTGAAGAAGGAATGAAAATACCGCAGAACTACTTTCTCCTGGCTCATGTATTCAAATGCTAAACTGTACCTCACCCTCGGAAAATGGATGGTGGGTTTGAACCTTAAAAGCATGTGGTCCTCAACTCCAAAGAAAAAAAATATGTTCTGCAGCCCCCGATGGCAATGCCCTTCAAATAACGAATGCTTTAAGCAAACACAAGCAAAAGCCATCGGCCATGAGAATTTGAAATGCATACAAAACAGCACGACTTTATCAAGAACTCTCTCTTATGTTTTGGGAAACATTCCCCACCGTTCTTAGCACTCATCTGTTTTTCTGTTCAGAAATCACTGTGGCTGCTAGAGAGGGACAGATGAAATTCAGGGATGTCAAGTTTCAAAAGGCTGACTATCTTTCCTCCTTCTGAGATCCCTCCTCTTTATGGGTTCATTTACAGGTTTGTGGGAATTCAGACATGTAAACAAAGAGCACTGTTGGTGTTCTAATTGCTAAGATAAAGGCATATGCAAGCAGTCAATAATTTGTTGAAGAAATGAATGAGTTGAAGGAACGAATGAAGAGCCAGAGTTCTGTGTTTAGAGAGGCAGTAGTTGTTAGTAGCACAGCTCTGCTACCGGAAGACCAGGGTTTGAACCCTGGGTCCCACCACTTGGAAGTTGTACAACTTTGACAAGTGACCCAATTCCCATAGCCTTGTTTCCCTCACCTGTAAAATGGGTCTATGATAGTAGCTATCCCATAGAGTTGCTATAGGAAAAGCTCTTAGGACAGGGCTGGAGGTAAATGCTCTAGGAGCATTTGCCTCTATTATGAGAATTACTGTTCTTGGGCAGGTCTTCTGGGAAGAGTCTGACCACTCTCTCTCTCTTTTGTACCCTACCCAGCTGCCTAATACCCAGGAAGTTGGACTCAGGCCTGTAGGGAGAAGTGGTCATGCCTTGAGCAGGCCAGACCAGAAAAATCAGCTAATAGGTAGGTTTAATCTCCCACCCCTCCGTTTCCCCCGTCCCCTCATTCTACCTTCTCCCCAACCACCACCCCCACTCCCCAAAGTTTGCAGATGGCCCAGGGCAGCACAGAGAGTTAGGGCTGAGCTGGTCTGGCCACATCTGGCACAAAGGTGCTTAACCTCCAAACCTGAAACTCACAAGTAAAAGAAATCTTAAGTTTGGTAAACTCTACCCTGCAGTCCCTTGGCAAACTATTCTCTCTCTTTCTTATCTCTCCCTCCATTCTTTATCAGTTCCTCTCTAGCTCCTAAAGCTTTCACAGTAATCACCACTGGAAGTAAACTTTCCAGGTTCTGATACTTGATTAGGGCAAGGAGAAAGGCTAAGCAACTTTTAAGCTGCTGCTGTAATTCTGAGTAAGTCACTGTTTTCAGAAAGGAGAATAAAAAGCACATAAGCCCAAAATAGTGGGGAATCAAACCTTTTTTTTTTTTAAGCTGTCAATACAGCTTCAATGAAGTTCAAAGATGTATATTAGTTCATAGGATATACTAGAACCTCTTCATGACTTTGAAAACTGGGCCGTTTCTTTTTCTTTAGGAATCAAGTCAAAAGACCCCAGAAGTTGAGAGTCTGACAGTGCATGCTAGAATCCCCAAATTCCCACTAGGTACCTGTCTCCCAACTAATTATTGAGGCCAAAACTAGAAAATCATGGTTACCTTATCTCAATCCTCTAGCAAAGAGACAAGTAACAGTGAAAGATATTTTAATAGTAAAGAGGCTTTATAGACCTAAGGAAACTACAAAGCAGTGACCTGAACCATTACATACTTTACCTAAGGCAAGCAGAAATCCCTGTGATTGGGCAGCAGGGAATAAACTCCACCCTGTCAACAAGGAGGCTTCCGGCCAGGCTGGCAGAAATATTTCATGTTCATAACAAATGCCCTGTGCTCTAATCCCAAACACTCTAACTCCATGACGACCCTCCACTAAGGCCCTGGAAATGTTCCCTAGTTGATCCTTGCCGGGTTGAAATAGGCTACAGCCTATCGTAGTAATGAACACTCATTCACTGCGTTAAACTCATCGTCACTAATGATAGCTCCATATGGCCTCTAAGCCCCTACTATCTGTAATTTTGAGAGCTGGAGGTAATTACTATGCAGCAAAGTTTTGTTTTTGCCATAAGTACCAACAAACAGGAATTGGATATGCACAACTTTATTTTACTCCAGAATGTCCAACACTGAATTTTGTCTTTTAATCTCTTCCCCAACAACCAATTATCTACAGAAACTCAGAGGTTTGCAGAACATGAAGAAATGTGAAGATAACATATCTCTAACCTAGGATAGGGGACCCGTCCAGAGCCTTTCTGAACAGCCTGATGTACCCTCTCCTTTAAAACACCTAGAAAAGTAGGATTCCATAAAATTCCCCTTGGGATCACACGGCCACAATGGCTTTTAGTCTACTATTACACCTCATCTGGTACAGGAAAACAATAAATCAACCCAGATCTAAGGAGACCTTGATGTCAAAAAATAAATAAACAAAGCACTGAGAACACAATTTCCTAATCAGCTCTGCTCAAGAGGCGCGAGAAACAGTGGAAGGAACTTAGCTTTGTGTTCAGACAGACCAGAACACTGTCGAACCTTAAACTCTGCCTCTTTCCAGCACTGTGAGCCTCTGCGGGATCCAGCGCCTCTTTGGGCCTCAGTTTCCTTACCTGTAAAATGCAATCACTGCCACCTGCCTCTCAGGAATGTAAGGGTTCAGAGCGATGGAAGAGAAGGGCTGAGCCTGCTACCTGGCACTGGGAAGGCGGTCAATAAACAAATCGTAACTGTTCTTATAACTGCAGGGTTATTAGCCCTGTGGGTCAGCTATTTGGAAACCACCTTCCCAAAGGTAAAACAGTGTGAAGTCCAGTTTTCAATCTGCCCAAGGAAACCTGAGCCAAAGTGACAATGTATGATGAAGAACAAATGTCCACCCAACTGGCTGGAGTCATAGACGCAAACCAAACCACTTGCTCTAAAAAGTACGATGGCTGCTGCTTTCACAGATGCTTTGTACTCTCACCAGCTCTGCTGCAGTGATAGCCACAACTAAGCTTACTTTGCCAGCTACCAACACGCCAAAAATGGATCCAGCCACATTCTCCACAAGCTTCCCACCCAGAGGAAATGTCCCTGTTCTCCAGGCTCCTAAAGCAAAATGCATCTGCCAGGATCTGCCCTCTGCAGGATGGATACCTGCGCCCTTCCCTCTCCCCAGTAAGAAATGCATGCGAAATCAGTCATTTAAAAGTTGATGTAAGGACTTAACACGTTCTAATTTAAACCCAAGTAGAGTGTTTCTTATGGCTACTGTGCCAATGAATTGAGGTATCTACCCAGGTGAGGCCAGCCAGGTGCCCCACAGCACCCCCCAGTCTCTGCGTTTATCTTGATTACAGAAGTTCCTAACTTAATGCCACCCATAGTTTCCATCCCCACCCGACTGCAGGCTCCTTACTCAGGGACTGTATCCTCAGCAACTCAGTGGGTACCTCTGTGGGTAACACAGAGCTTTGTCAGTCGCAGAGGCTTCGTGAGTATTTGTTCAATGAGTGAATAATGGGGGAAAAAACACTCTCAGTGTGAATTGAAGGTGAAGTACTCTCTGTCCCAAGGCTATTGGTTAGCGGATGGAGGAGGGTGGTGAGGGAAAGGGATTTGGAACTGGAATGTTTGACAGAAAACTCCAGCAAGCTTTCCCTCCTCCATGAAGGCCAGTCAACCCTGGAGCTACTCCCATCAAATCCCCCTCTCTTTTTTTTCTTTTCCATGTTTAGGTTTCTCATGTCATAATTTGTTTCTTGATAAGAGCAATGTCACATGCCAGAATAAAGTAAGCACTTGGTCATCCAGGGAAAGTTACCCAATTTTCAATTCCCCTTGAACTTTGTTTTTCTGCTCTGATGCCAACTTCTCAGCCATTTCACTGCCCTTAAGTGCCAGGATCAGAGGGGGAAAAGAAAGGAAAAGCACAAAATCGGTTGGCTTTTTTAAAAACATCAATGGCATCTCTTAGATAACTGGGTTTCAGGGGGAAAGTTAAAGACGCCATTGAATTTCTCTCACCATCCGTCACCCCATCAGTACAGCAAATTAACTTAAAAAAAAAAAAAGAGGAAGCCGATAGGGCAGTCAATTCTTAACACAAATCAAAGGTCTATTCTAGATGCTGTATACCCTTTCCTAAATGAAGAAGCCCCTCACTAACTCTTCATATTTTTCTTAACTTTCTTCTAATCACTTTAGAATATTAGAGCTGCTACTGCAAAGTGAGAAATTTCAATGAATCTGTTTAGGACTATATTTACATATACTTTTTCTTTTCCTTTTTTTGCCGGCTGGGGGGGAAGATCCAGAATGCATTATTAATATTATATTCCCAGTGTAACTACTGCTGTTCAGGTGCAACTTTTCAGACACCAAGAATTCAACAGCAGCCTCAAAGAAACATTTTTCCCCCAAATTGAGACAAGACTTGCAAGTGAACAAATTATTCAATAATATGGCTTTATTTTGTTGGCATGGTCAAAAAAAAAAAAGTAGTAAAACACTTTCCATATGGTATTGTTCCCCAAAGGGTGAGGATTCAGGTCAGGGGCCACCCTGTGAGACCATGCACTCCATATAACCTCCATTCTCCAGCCAGAGCCAGGACAATTAAGACGTCTTCCAGAGTGGGCACACTTCCAGCAAGTGAATACAGCAATAGGAGCAAAGTATGGTGGCGGAAGGTAGAGAAAAGAGAAAAACCAAGTGGGCAAAATTATATAATTTCTTTTATTTTTCTAAATGAACGTTCTTTTGACTCATGTTAGGAGCTAGAAATGAGCACAAACGTTCCTTCACCTCTGGAGGGCATTCTTAAAAGTATGTCATTCCATTGATAATAAAAATACAATATAGAGGGCCAGCACCTAAGAAAAAATTAAATCCACTGATGTGTGGCCAAGTAGCAACATCCAGGTGGGACTCTAATACAAACATCATACTTGGGGTACAACAGTAAATTAACCAAGCTCCTTGGAGACTATCATGTTAATAACAAGGACACTGAAAACACACTTTCTTAATAAAATATATATGATCTAATTCAGCCAATATAAACCTAAGTTCAAAGTTTCCTTAGTCCCATTTCCCTATCACTTTTAAGATCATTTGACAGGAGTCTGAGGTGCCATCTCAGATGTGCCATTCTATTGTAAGGCACTAATTCCCTAACTCAGATATTATTATTCTATCAACAAGAAATATATACTGTGTTACATCTGTAGGGCTTGATCACACATCAAGAATTTAACCTATTAACAATGCACACACATTAACACAAATATCAATCACAACCCCTTAAGGATCTTGTTAACTTTGCTTCTTAAAAGAAAATTCCCCACATTTATGCAAAACTATTCTCTCTGTATGGGGGGCGGGGTGGGAGGTGGGTAATCCAAGAGCTAACCAATTCCTAAAGTATTTGTCCTCCTTTTAATCTGAAATAATCTTTCCAAATATGACAAGTCAAACTATCACTTAGTTTTCCCTGAATAGGACAACCCTGTCTTATTATAACCTTGACCCTCACAAGGACTCCCTGGTCCTAATACCTACACTCCCAACTCCTTGGCAGAAAGTCCCTGGCAATATTTACTGTAAACAGAGAGGCAGAAACAAAGGGAACTTCTAAAAGGCACCATCTGCAGTCTAAGGTTGGAAAGCACCAACCAACAAGGTGTCCGGGTGGAGAGGGGGATTATGGAAGACTCAACAGTGTCTGACATGGGTTCTATATCAGGATTGTTCTTTCGTGGTTCAAAAAGCAGCTGGTAGGAGCAATCCCTAAAGCAGAGATTCTCTAACTTGTCTGTACATTAGAATCACCTGGGGGGCTTTTAAACATTCCATTGTCCAAGCGGCAACCCACACCAACTGAATCAGGATATCTGGAAGTGGGACACAGGCACCAGTATTTTTAAAAACTCTCCAGATGTGCAGCCAAGCTTGAGAATCAACGTTCCCAAAAGAATTTCCAGCGTGCTTTGAGCACCACAAGCTGCGTTGGAAGGCTACTGCTTCCTTGGGGGACACACATCGCAAATATACAAAGTTTCTAAAATCCTGTGTAACTAACTCCAACATGACAGCCAAGCTACCTGTCCAGAGGCCAAACAGTGATGCAACTTGGAAAAGTCCCTTGGAGAGCTAGCATGCGTGCTCGCAGTGAGGCAGGGGCTTTCAGGCATGACCTGCCTGGACGGTGCGGTGGTGGAGATGTCCAGGGACAGAGAGGAGGCCACAAGCCTCTTTCTTTTCATGGGACGGGCTGCGCGAGCATGCCGAAGAATTAAGTACAAGATAAGGACAGGGAGTGCGGTGCTCCGCGTGGGTCGCTTCCAGCTGTCGCTCGAGCCCGAGGGTCCAAATAGGGGTGCGAAGGCAGCCAACTCCTCTTCACTAAAGGAAGGTCCCGGAGACCCTACTCCCTCCCTGCCCCGCCCCGACGCGAGTTCCCCAGGAGTCGCCATCGGTCCTGCACGTCTCGGGGCAGGGCGCGGCTCGGGGCCAGGAGCGCACCTCCCAGCCCCGGGACCCGCGCCCCTGGCGGCGGGAGCCGCGCGGGCTCGGAGGGCGGACGCGCGGGCTGAGCGCAGCGCACCCGGCGGAGCCCGAGCCCCTCGGGGCCCCGCCGCCCTGGGTGGCACCTCGGCCCCCGGGTCCGGCTCCCCTCGCGCACCCGCCCGCTCTCGCTCCGAGCTCACTCACCGCCGCTGCCACCTCGGGGTCCCGCTCCCGCCGCAGCCCGCAGAGCCCGGCCCGAGTGCAGGGGCCGCGCCGCCGCCAGGAGGCCGAGCGAGCCCGCGCCCCGCCCCGCAGCCGCGGCCGCGCCCTCCCGGAGGAGGGGCAGGGGCCGGGAGGGGCCCAGACCCGCCCGAGCAGCCGCGGGCCGTGCGCCCCGCCCCGGTAGCCCGCGCCCGGCGCCCCCTCCCGGGCGGCCCGGCCCCCCAGTGGTCCCAGCCCGGCCCCTCGGGACAGATTCCCCCCGGCACCCAGACTCCACCCGGACCTGGCCTCGGATCCCCGCCAGCACCTCTTCTGCACCCCACCTCAAGCCTCGCACTCCTCTCTAGCAACGTTTTGTCCTCCTCCTCCCCAGATTGGAATGTCCTCCCACCTCCCCTCAGCCATCACCGGGTATTTTCCTTCTCCCAGCCTCAGCCTTTCCAAATTCCCGGTCTCCAGGAAGCCTTCCCTATTGCGCGCCTCCCACTGCCCTGAGCTCAGTTTCCCCCTTAGCCTTCTGTGCAGCCTTTTTCTCCCCAACTAGTCAGAAACTTAAAGTGTGGTTCTTTTCTTCTACCACATCAAACCTACATATATTTATTGAGCACCTACTATGTCTAGACACTGGTGGGGTGGTATAAGATTACAGTCGCCTCACCTGGTATGGTGGCGTGCGCCTGTAAGTCCCACTCAGGAGGCTGAGGCAGGAAGATCGCTTGAGTCCAGGAGTTCAAGTCCAGCCTGGGCAATATAGTAAAACCCTGTTTCTGACAAAAAAAGAAAAAAAAAGAAAAACAGATTGTCGTCTCCATTTACAATGTCTGTCTGTTAGAGAGGCAGAAAAATGACTTGCCTAAAGTTACTGGGCTGTTAGTAGCAGGGCTGGGATTAGAAGACATTTTTCAGGTTCTAGTCTTGTAGGGGAAACTGTGACATGCTGCTCACTAGCTGTGAGAACTTGGGCAAAAACATTATCATTTCTGAGCCTCAGTTTCCTCATCTGTAAAATGAGGAGCAGGATACTCCACTGGGTTATGAGAATTCCCTGAGAAAACAGATATGAAAATGCCACACAACCCGTACTTAATAAGTAAATGTTTGCTGACATATTGAAATGGACACTTGAAAATTCAATAATTCAAAATAACAAAATAAAAGGGACTTCAAAAAGTAATAGTGACAAATAAAAGGTGCTAGGTAAAAGTCCAAAGGAGGGAGCATGGTCCAGGGAGTCTTTCTAGAGGAAGTGGGATTGAGCTGTTCTAGAGATGATGGGGCTGGGGCAGTTGAGATGAGGAAGACCCATGCAGAGGGTGGACCAGGGTTGCTGAGCAGGGTGCCTGGGGCGTGGCACCCGGGCTAGAAGGCGGGAGGAGGCACCAGAAAGCAGGATGGGGCAGGATGGGGCCCGACGGTGGAAAAGGCTTCAAATACCAAAGGGAGGCGGCTCAAGTCAACCACACAGTACCTGGAACCTCAAAAGGGTTGGAATGGAACCTGCATTCAACAGAGAGCTCCTAAATGGCCCTGGAAACGTGGGATGGCAGAAACCAGAAGCCTAGGCACCAGCAACGTAACAAAGGGGGGTGGTAGTAGGGAGGGACAGGAAAGGGGGAAATTCCCAAAGAAGGCTCCTAAGACTTGATGACCAGATGTGTGCAGTGAGGGAGTGGAAATGGCAGAGACAAAGCTGTTTCCGGGGTGGGTGGCTTGGAGCACCGGAAATAGGGACAATGGGGAAAGAGAACATTTGTTATGAGAGCCGCTGAAGGTTCTGTGGAGGGTGAGGTAATGGTGGAGCTTTTTGGTAGGAAAACCCCAGAGGGCTGCTGGGAAGTGGAGGGACATATCTGGGCAGCATCCAGGTGCAGGGTGAAAGGAGAGTGAGGGCTTGACCAGGTGCCAGAAAGGAGAGTAAAGTGCCCTCACTTAGGACAAAGGAAGCAGTGGGTGTCAACGCAAGGAGAAAGAGAAGCTCCCCTGGAAATCTGTTGGGAAGAACCAGGGGGGTCTCTGATGGAAGCCAAAGGGTGATGATTCCTGAAGGAGCGGGCAGTGCCCAATGTCACTAAGCCACTTCTCACATAGACCCTTACAAGGACCCACAGAGAGTATGCACTCAGTGAATATTTAACTGTCAAGAAAATTTGGTTAGCAATTGCCCCTCTCTTCCAGACAGATATTCTGCTGATAACAAAAGTTAAGGGGAACAGTGGGGGGCAAAGATAGAGGCAGAGGACCCTCCAGGATTTGCCCTAAGGGGACCACAGATTTTTCCCACAGGTGTTTCAATGCACACAATAAATGAAAAATCAAGGGAGTATAAATTGCAACAATAAAGAAATCCATGCACTTGACTGGTAAAAACAAAAAAGAAATCCAGGCCAGTGCAATGGCTCATACCTGTAATCCTAGCACTCTGGGAGGCCAAAGGGGCCGGAGGGATCACTTGAGTTCAGGCATTCGAGATCAGCCTGAGCAAGAGTGAGACCCCGTCTCTACCAAAAATAGAAAAATTACCCAGGCACGGTGGCACAGGCATGTTTCCCAGCTACTCAGAAGGCTGAGGCAGGAAGATTGCTTGTGCCTAGGAGTTTGAGGTTGCAGTGAGCTGTGATGATGCTACTACACTATAGCCTGGGTGACAGAGTGAGACCCTGTCTCAAAACAAAAAAAAGAAAAGAAAAAGACATCCAGCACAGGCAAAAGTATTTTATATACATTTTGTGGGTTGGTTGGACCAAAGCAGGGCTTGAGTTTCTGGAAGACTGGACTGTCTGTCTTGAAGGCTGAAAAACTGGAGTAAGAATGTCAAAGCTCAGCTGACCAGTGGAGGGGAAGAATTATCTAGAAACAAGGCAGGTTTACAGTCACCATCTCCTCAGTCATCCCCAAACCACCAGTTAATAGTAATTCAATAAAGCTGCATGTGTTAAATGTTATCCTGAATGTGTCCCTGGCTATGTTGAAACGACTCCAGCATATTGAAGTCCCTTTTCCACACGCTTTGCCAAAGTCAGGATAGCTCAAATTCCAAGACTGAAAACAAAACCTTAAAACATTTTTAAAATTTTGATTCTGTGGGCCACATTTTCTCTGCAACAAGTTAATTAACCGTTCTTTGATTTGAATTATTTGGTCATAGATGTGCTAAGCCATCTTGAGAGCCCTATTCTCAGACTGTATTCGGACCAATTGGGCAAAGGATGAGACCCAAAAACATGGGTACCAAGGTTTTAAAATTCTGTGTTATTGTTCATTTAGGACTGCCAAAGCCCTCTAACAAGGGATTTCTCCTTCCAGAACACATTTTTCTTAGATAAAGCTAAAGCAGAAGTAGCCAGCTGGGACTATTTGAAGGCTAGACCTGAAATAACGAAAACTCAAATTTAGTTTATCTTGCAGATGTAGATACAATTTATTTTCATAGAACTTAGGGCTTCTAAATTGATCTACTCAAGAGCAGGTTGCAGGCAACAGCGCCTGGTGATTCTCTTGGCTTACAGCCCTATGGTCAAGGCGGTGGTGATTATAGCAGGAAACTTGGATTTCTTAGGCAATTTGAGGAACTTCACATTCATTTAACTTTAAATTTTAGAACAACAAGCCAGGCATGATGGCTCATGCCTGTAATCCTAGTACACTTGAGGGCCGAGGTGGGAGGATCCCTTGAGCCCAGGAGTTTGAGGTTGCAGTGAGCTATGATGCACTCTAGCCCTGGGTGACAGAGTGAGACCCTGTCTCAAAAAAAAAAAAAAAAATTTAGAACAACTGATGAGGTGGATGTTCTTATGCCCATTTTACAGATGAGGGAGTTGAGGCTCAGAAAAGCTATACAATTTGCGGAAATCACATCCTTAGTAAATAAGCACGTAGTCTGTCAGAGCTTTGCTGAAGGATCACAGGACCTCAGACTGAACGGCATCTAAGGGATGGCGATCCGAAGCCTTTCCTCCCTCATCTCAGACCAGAGTTGGCTTTTCCCTCCAAGGCTCCCTGCTGGAAGCCGAGGGGGCGCCAGAACCTTGGGTGGCCACAGGGAGTTTCGAGATGGGTGGTTTTCATGTGTCTCCCTCTGTGTGCTTTAGTCTTGTGACCAGCAGGTGTATGTAGGTGACAGCCTTTTCTGAGCCCCACCCTCGTGCCAGTGGAACCAAGCATCGATCTGTCCCCTGCGTGCCTGATCCCTCAATCTCTCCCAGCCCAAGTTCCCTCCCATGAAATTCAAAGATGCCAAGATTGACATCTGGATGCCTTTCCCTGTCATGGTGATTCTGGAGTTTGTGCCAATATGATAAAGATGACTTTTTAAATGAGGATATGTGTTTGGAAAGAGGGAAGGTAGCCGCAGTGGTTTTTGGAATGCAACTTTAGGAAGCTCTGCCTCCCAAAGGGGCCGGATGGGAGCTGACCTGGGGCATCAGAGGTAGAAAGCCCCACATGGGGGTGGCTGGTGGGGGGTGGCACCAGATTCATTCCAGGCCTCTCGCTGCTTTTGACCCATGCTGCTTTTTCTCTGAGACCCCCAATCTGCTGTCTCTCTGAAATCTCACAAACTGAGGTTGGCGTTCCTGAATCAAACGTTAGAAAGGCACTGGATGTTTGGATGGAAGACTAGACACTCAAAAACACCTGAGTTGGCAACACGGCAAAATGGATAGGTAGCTCATAAGACAGGGTAGAGAGCACCCTGAACCATTTGTAGTGGAGAGGGGAATGATGAAGGAAAATGTAGGCATCATTATTGCCAGTATAAGGTGTACACGTCACTTCTGTGTTGCAGTGTGCTATCTTAATGTGAATAGAATAATTATTTTTAGGGATATTCAAAGATGTACCCTTGTACTTGTCTCTTTCATACAGGGCTATGTTGTGGTTTCTGTAGGCGCTGGGCACTTTTGCCTTGTGGATCCTTTCCTCCATAAAAAAAAATTGTAATTTATGAATGCATTGATATAAAGAAAAACACGTTAATATTATATATGAAAACATTTTCTTCCACCTAGAAGTTTATTTTTTTTCTTCTGATCTTAAAAGAAATTAAACATTTTTGTGGGCCCCTGAAAATGTTGTGGGTACAGGCACTGTGCCTGCTAGGCTTACTAGATGAGTGGGCCCTGCTGACATACCGTGGGGTTCTGCCCTACACTGAATAGCTGAGGAACTTAAAAAGTAGCTTTGCAGCTGGGTGCAGTGGCTCATGCCTGTAATCCCCAGCGACTCAGAAGGCTGAGGTGGGAGGATGGCTTGAGGTTAGAAGTTCTAGACCAGCCTGGGCAACATAGTGCGACTCCCAAGAAAAATTAGCCAGGCATGATGACATGTACCTGTAGTCCCAGCTACTTGAGATGCTGAGGCAGGAGGACCGCTTGAGCCCAGGAGTTTGAGGCTGCGGTGAGCTACAGTCGCACCCCTGCACTCCAGCCTGAGTGACAAAGGGAGCCCTCATCTCTAAAAAAAAATGTTTTTTAAAATATCTTTGCTTGAGACCCCACCCCAGGCCAATTAAATCAAAGTCTCTGAGGTTGGGGTCCTGGCATTCTATTTTTGGCATTTTTTTAAAGTTCTCCCAGGGGATTCTAACACACAGCCAGAATTGTGCTCCCAGCTCTAATAGTATTTTCCTCATAGGACCTTAAGTGTCTCAGCAGCAAATTCTCTTATTGCTTTAAAAAAAAAAAAAACTATCCTTTGAGGCTGAGAGGGACCACTGTGCCACAGATCAATTTTCTAAGCATAGAACATGACTGTAATTTTCTATCGGAGAAAATCCACTTTTTTCTATCACAGTGGGGCCATATTTTTGAAAATCCTGCACTTTCTCCACTTTATAGCTTCACCTCTCCTTTTCAAGCCTCTGCTGTTTGCCGGCTGCCTGCCTCCAGGGTGAGAGTGACGGGGTGGAAGGCAGGAATGAAAGGCGTCCCATAGCATAGTTTCCAAAGCCTTTGGGCTTAGAGGTCTCTAGGCCTAGACAAAAGTTTGGGAAATGTGAGGCTTAAGTGTGGTTTTGATTTGAGGGACGAGAAAATATTATTCCAGACTAGGGGCAGAGGTGGCTCAGAGGTGGAAGAGGGGTGGGGGAGTGAAGAAATCATTAAAACAGGAATGAGGAAAAAAAAAATAGCCACAAGGCCACTGTGAGAATTCAAGGAGCAGCGTGGGAGCCAGCTGTCCCTCCCTGGGCGAGACCTTCCCTTGCCCCCAGCCAGCCCTTTCCTGGTGACTACTAGGGAGGGGGATGCCCACTCATGCCCAGAGATTTTGCACACTCCCCCTCTCCAAATCCTGGGTGCTCCATTCCCACTTTACAATATTCTAGAACATTCTTAAGCCCAGAGGAGGGTGGAGCTCTGGATTCCACGCCCCAATACAGTGGCCAGGCCTGTTTTCTTAGGATTAAAAAATTTTTAGAAGACAGAAAAGGTGAAAGATAACTTCCACAAACATAATACAATTTATGTTTCAGTGCCTTAATGAATGCATACTTCTTACCAGAAAAAGATCTATCCACTCAGCAGTAAAATTCACAGATCTCAGAATTATAATGCCCTTAATGGGTATAACGATAGCAGAAAACATTTTAGGACGGAAAGTGACCTACATTGGATATTGTGTAGACAGCTAAGAAGTATGATACTAAGGGACATATAAAAGAACAGTATCATGTAACAAACTGAATTTGGCCAGAACATTCTCTGGTAAGGGAGCTCTTAGGATCACACACCATCTATCTTAATTACATACCTGTCCAAAAGATAGAACACAACAGGAAGAATGTAGTTTTAATGAGCTTGGAGGGCTATAAAATAGTTACCTTGTTACAAACTTTGGTTTTTTTATCTACCAGCAAGGGACAAAATATTTGTTCTCTGTCTTAAATTTTGTTTGCATAAAACAACACTGCCATGGAGTTGTAACAAATTATAAAATAGGAAGAAATTTTTCAAAAGTGGATTCTTTGTTGCCTCTGATAGGAGGCAGCTAAGAAGTCAGATGTGGCTGTGGCTCCATTTTTTCCACAGCTGTTACTATTTGAATGAGAGGTACTTAATAAAATGGGTAAGTTTTCAAAACATTGTGTTTTGATAAAATCTTTCTGGAGATGGATGATGGCAATAGTTGCTCCGAAATGTGAACGTACTTAATGCCCTGAACCGCACACTTGATATTGGTTTAAATGGCAAATTTTATGTTATGCAGGTTTCACCGCAATTTAAACAAACAAAAAAGAATAAAGTTCCCCTGAGCCCGGGTTGCAAAAAACAAAAACATAGAGTTTATGGTTTGGATTGTGTGTGTGTATGTGTGTGTACGTATATAGGACAAAAGGAAGGGAGGAAATGCTTTTTATTTATTAAAAAACAGAATTTTTTGGTTGTTTCTGGCTGTTGGAAATGTAAAATGTGAGCATTAGTGCACGTTTGAGACCTTAGGCATCTAATAAAAGCATCTAGTAAATTAGTAAATAGAGGCAATTGAGTCTGTGTCTTTTTTTTTTTTTTTTTTGAGACAGAGTGTCACTCTGTAGCCCAGGCCAGAGTGCAGTGGTGCAATCATAAGTCACTACAACCTCAGACTTCAGGCTCAAGCAATCCTCCCACCTCAGCCTCCCAAGTAGCCAGGATTACAGGCCGGTGCCACCACACCCAGCTAATTCTCCTGCCTTGGTCTCCCAAAGTGCTGGGATTACAGGAATGAGCCACTGCACCTGCCTGGATCTTACTTTATAAACTACTACAAGTTAATTAGTTTATATTTTAAAAAGAAATTCACAAAATCACTTGTGACATTTAGCTCCTTGTTCAAGCCTCACCTCACCACACTTCCCTCCAGTCTTCTACCTGGTCCCGACCATTCAAAGCACCCACAGCCAGGAGAAAAAAATCCACACAAAAAAAGATAAGATCCCTTATGATGTCTTCAAAAGTTACCAAAATATTTTGAAGCTTTTTTTCTTATTCCAATGAACTAATGGAGAGGCATCAACAAAGCAGTAGTAAGATGCCTATGGTTAAAAAAAGACCTCTTTATGTAGACCTGGATATTATAACACAATTTGTTGAAAAATGGGATTAATGGTGACACAAGGCATCATTTTTGGGAACG
This sequence comes from Lemur catta, assembly GCF_020740605.2. Classification (NCBI taxonomy): domain Eukaryota; kingdom Metazoa; phylum Chordata; class Mammalia; order Primates; family Lemuridae; genus Lemur; species Lemur catta. The sequence continues at coordinate 88,781,493 of NC_059128.1, read as the reverse complement.
ATACCTATTACTGATATTCCTATTTTTCTCCAACAACTTTAACTGTAATAAAATTGCTGGTTTGATCTCCATCTGCCCGACTTTGATGTCTGTTTCAATTGGTGAGGACCCGGGAAGGTGGGCAGTTTCCATGTGTTGGGCATCTTGCTGGGGCTTCTCATGCTTATCTCATTCAGTCCTCATAACAGCCTGGGCAATGTTGTTATGCCCATTGTGTAAGGAGGAAAGTGCTACACAGAGATTATAGAATTTGCCCAGGATTGCACAGCTCATAAGTGGTAGATCTAGGATTCAAATCCAGAACTGAGGCTGGGCGCGGTGGCTCACGCCTGTAATCCTAGCACTCTGGGAGGCCTAGGCGAGAGGATCGCTCGAGGTCAGGAGTTCGAGACCAGCCTGAGCAAGAGCAAGACCCCCATCTTTACTAAAAAAAAAAAAGAAAGAAAGAAAGAAATAGAAAGAAATGATCTGGAGAGCTAAAAATATATATAGAAAAAAATTAGGCGGGCATGGTGGCACATGCCTGTAGTCCCAGCTACTTGGGAGGCTGAGGCAGGATTGCTTAAGCCCAGGAGTTTGAGGTTGCTGTGAGCTAGGCTGACGCCACAGCACCCTAGCCAGGGCAAAAAGAGCAAGACTCTGTCTCAAAAAAAAAAATCCAGGTCTGTATGATTCCAGAGCCTGTGTGCTTAGTCATTGTGATATGTCACATGCTTAAAGGGCCAGCTCTCTTTTTCATAATGTACATTTTCAAATTATATTAATAAAAGAAATTCAGATCTTCCAGGTCAAGCATAAACTGAAATCACTCCCCCCCCACCATAAACATAGAAATAAGTACAAGATAAAAATCCTCAAAATGGAATGGGAACTTATGGCTATAGGGGCTGTCACTGGGAATTCGTGGAGAGCTAAGGGCAGATATGAGCTGGGAGCCAGGCATTTAGTGTCTGCTTGAGAACAGGAGCCAAAATTCACCTTGTTCATGGTGATGGCAGACTTAACTGAGAGCCCTGTATGTGAAGCCAGGGCAGGAGAGCATGTTCCCTTCTCAAGAATAGGGAGTAAAATAGCTTGATTAGATTTCTATCCAGCAAGACATCTCTTGTTGCTATCAGTAGACAGATACAGGTACACTTGCATGACTAGAAACTGACTTACACCCAATATCCAGAATTTAGTCTCTGCCCAGACCAGGAACATTAGACTACTACTCTAAGATCAAATTTAGAGCCAGAATGTGTAACCAGGAAGCCACCCAATGGTGAAAAAGTAAATACCCATGCAGGAAGATCTCTCAGACCAAAAGACCAAACACATGAGTCAATCCAGTGCTATGAAAAACAGTGTAAACATCCATATCCAATGGATATTTACACAACAGTGTAAATATTCATATCCAACAAATGAGATAATTTATGCTAGAAGAAATATAGATAACACCTTGAAAGAATAAAATATATATATATATATACATAAAAATTTATATCTTAAAATCCTCAGAGAGAAAACAAGGAATGTTATTCACAAAACAAAACTAGGAAACTATGAAATAAGAACAGGCAGATATTGAAAAAAACAAACTGGACATATTGAAAATTAAAAACAATCATTTAAATAGAAGGGATAACCAGTAGTTTGGACACAGTTAAACTACAGTTAATGAACTATAAAATATAACTCAGATAATTACCCAGAACTCAGACTAAAGATGTAGAGATGGAAAAAACGAGGTGGAAGATAATTCTGAAGATAAGAGTTTTGTTGAGACTTCTACTTGTATGGAATAAGAATTCCAGAAATATAGAGTAGAAAGAATATGAGAGATGGAAAATTTAAACGTCTGAGAGTATCCCAGAATTGAAGAAAGACATGAGTACTCAGGTTTAAAAGGCTCCATTACCTGAGAACATCAAGGATGAAGAGAAAATATTTAAAAGGTAGCAGAGGCTGGGCCCCGTGGTTCATGCCTGTAATCCTAGCACTCTGGGAGGCCGAAGTGGGTGGATCGTTTGAGCTCAGGAGTTTGAGACCAGCCTGAGTAAGAGCGAGACCCCGTCTCTACTAAAAATAGAAAGAAATTAGCTGGAGAACTAAAGATATATAGAAAAAATTAGCCGGGCATGGTGGCACATGCCTGTAGTCCCAGCTACTAGGGAGGCTGAGGCAGAAGGATTGCTTAAGCCCAGCAGTCTGAGGTTGCTGTGAGCTACGCTGGTGCCGTGGCACTCTAGCCAAGGCAACAGAGCGACACTCTGTCTCCAAAAAAAAAAAAAAGAGGTACCAGAAAGAAAAGACTATTCAGATTGACAACAGAATTCTCTTCAGCAACAATAGATACCAAAAGACAATGGAATAGTAATTGTCAATTAGCTGAGGGACAATCACAGTGAATTCTGTAATTGAGAATTTTATATCCAGATAAGCTATTATTCAAGAGATGAGGTAAAGATATTTTAAGACATATGATATCTAAGTGATTTTATTTCCTACAGATAGATCCTTGCTAAGAGAAATATGTACATATAATGAAGAAATGGAATGCCAGAAGAAACAGTAAGCAAAGAAATTGATAAAACATGCTGATGATCTAAATAAATACTGACTATAGCAATGATAACAATGTTAAAAATTGAGGTCCAGAAAATTGAAGCAGAGAGAACATTTCCTGACTCATTCTATGAGGGCAACATACCTTAATACCAAAACAGATAAAGATATTACAAGAAAGGAAAACCAATATTGTTCATGAATAGAGATATAAAAATCCTCAAGAAAACATTAACAAATCAAATTCAGCATTGTATTAAAGGAATTACATCATGACTAAGTGGAATTTATTCCAGATATGAAAGGATGTTTCAACATTTGAAAATCAATTAATGCATTAATAATCTATCACATCAACAAGCTAAAGCTGCAAAAGAAAAATCATATAATCATGCCAATTGATACGGAAAAAAATTTGACAAAATCCAATATTCATTCATGATTAAAAACTCTCAGCAACCTAGTAGTAGAGAGAGAATTTCTCAAGTTGATAAAGAACATCTACAAAAAAAACCTACATACTTAATCATAAGAAATTGGATACTTTTCCCCTAAGATCAGGATTAGGGCTAGAATGTCTCCTCTCACCAGTCCTACCTGACATTGTCCTTAAAGTCCTAGCTAGAGCAATAAGACAAGAAAAGGAAATAAAAGGCACACGGAGTGAGAAGAAAAAAATTACCATTGTTGACACGACAGGTGGTCTGTGTAGAACATCCCAAAGAATAAGCAACAAGACTCCTGGAACTAATAAGCAATTATAGCAAGGTCATAGGATACAGGGTTAATATACAAAAGATAATTGATTTCCTATAACACAGGAACGAGCAATTGATATTTAAAATTATAAACACAATACCATTTATATTAGCACTCCTTGCCCACCACCCAAAAAAGAAAGAAATATTTATGTATAAATCTAACAAAATAACTTTTGGATTTATATGCAGAACACTACAAAACTAATGAAAGAAATCAAAAGATCTAAATAAATGGAGAGATATTCTGTGTTTATCAATTAGAAGACTCAATGTTGTTAAGCTGTCAATTCTTTCCGATCAAAATCCCAGGAAACTCTTTTGTGAGTATCAACAAATTGATTTACAGTTTATTTGGAAAGGCAAATGGCCCAGAATAGTCACCATAATGCTGAAGAAGGAAAACACAGTTGGAGTACTGATACTATTCAACTTCAAGACTTACTGCAAAGTTACAGTAATAAATACAGTGTGGTGCTGGAGAAAGAATAGACTCATAGATCAATGGAACAAAACGGAGAGCCCAGAAATTGACCCACACAAATATAGTCAACTTTTCCTTGACAAAGGAGCAAAGGCAATTCAGTGGAGAAAAGAATCTTTTCAACAAATAGTGCTGAAGCAGCTGGACATCCACATGCAAAAAAATGAATATAGACAGACCTACACCTTTCATGAAAATTAACTCAAAGTGGATTGAGATCTAAAGGGAAAACACAAAACTAAAAACCATCTGGAAGATAACAGTAGAAAATATAGGTGACCTTGGCTTTGGTGATGAATTTTTAGATACAACACCAAAAGCTCAATCCACAAAAGAAAAATTCATAAGTTGGACTTCATTAAAATTAAAAATGTCTGCTCCGTGAAAGACACTGTTAAAAGAATGAAAAGACAAACCACATATCGTGAACAAACATTTGCAAAAAATCTATTAAGGGGCTTGTACCCAAAATATACAAATTCTTAAAACCCAATAATAATAAAACAAACAACTCAAAAATGAGCAGAAGATAGAAACAAAAACCTCACCAAAGAAGATACAGAGATGGCAAGCAAGCATATGTAAAGATATTCCACATAATTTGTTACAGAGAATTACAAATTAAAGCAACAATGAGATACCACTACACATACTACTAATAGAATGACTAAGAGGCAGAAAATTGACATTACCAAATGCTGATGAGTACTATCTGGAGCAACTGAGACTCTCATTCACTGCTGGTGGGAATGCAAAATGGTACAACCACTTGGGAAGACAGATTGGCAGTTTCTAACAAACCTAAACACAGTCTTAATGTATGATCCAGCATTCATGCTTCTAAGTATTTACCCAGTTGGATTGAAAACTTACATTTAAATGAAAACCTACATGCAAATGTTTATGGCAGTTTTATTCTTAATTACCACAAACTGAAAGCAACCAAGATATCCTTCAATATGTGAATAAATAAATAAACTGTGGTATATCCAAACAACATAATATTATTCAGGATTAAAAGTAAATGAAGGCTGGGCGCGATGGCTCACGCCTGTAATCCTAGCTCTCTGGGAGGCCGAGACGGGCGGATCGCTGGAGCTCAGGAGTTCGAGACCAGCCTGAGCAAGAGCGAGACCCCGTCTCTACTAAAAATAGAAAGAAATTATCTGGCCAACTAAAATATATATAGAAAAAATTAGCTGGGCATGGTGGCACATGCCTGTAGTCCCAGCTACTCGGGAGGCTGAGGCAGTAGGATTGCTTAAGCCCAGGAGTTTGAGGTTGCTGTGAGCTAGGCTGACGCCACGGCACTCACTCTAGCCTGGGCAACAGAGCAAGACTCTGTCTCAAAAAAAAAAAAAAAAAAAAAAGTAAATGAGCTATCAAGCCATGGAAAGACACTGAAGGAAAGTTAGATGCATATTCATAAGTGAAAGAAGCCAGTCTGAAAAGGCTACATACCACATTATTCCAATAATGTATTAACAGCATTCTAAAAAAAACAAAACTATAGACACAGTTAAAAGCTAATGGTTTTCCAGGAGATCAGGGGAAGGGGGGATGATTAGGAGAAGCCTGGGGGATTTTTAGGACAGTGAAGCTATTCTGTATGGTGTCTATCTGCTGTAATGATAGATACCTAACATTATGTGTTTGTTAAAACCCATATACATTAGAGCACAAAAAGTAGACCCTAAAATACACAAACTTTTAAAAGTTTATGGGGGTGGGGAAGTGTTATGAACTAAATGTGTCCTCCCAAAATTCATGTTTGAAGCCCTAACCTTCAATGTAACGGTATTACAGGATGGTACCTTTGGGAGGTAATTAGGATTAGCTGAGGTCACGAAGTTGGTGCCCTCGTGATGAGATTAGTGCCCTGACAAGAAGAGGGAGAGAAACCAGAGTTTCTCTCTGAACATCAGAAGGCAGCTGTCTGCAAGACAGGAAGTGGGCCCTCACCAAGAACTGAATCTGTCAGCACCTTAATCTTGGATTTCTCAGCTTCCAGAACTGTGAGAAATAAATGTCCATTGTTTAGGCCATCTAGTCTTAAGCTAACCTTAAGCTAATGAAGACCTCGGAAAATTTTCTTTCTTCTGGACCTAAACTTCCTTTTAGTTTCTGGCCATGAGACCACGCCATTCTTTTCCTGAATCTACTTCTGTTTTCTGAAGTCTGCTTTCCCTGTTGGTAATTTCCCTGTGCAGTTTCTGGAGTCTCAGCTGATGACTTTGAATAAGTTATGTATACATATGTGCCTCAGTTTTCTCCTATTTAAAATGCCAATGATATAATAATAGTAACTACCTCATAGGGTAATGGCGAGAACCATGAAATAAAATATCTTTGCCATTATGAACTACAAGGTGATCTAGCTGAGTTTTGGGATTTTTTGTGTTTGGGAGTTTTTTTGTTTGGTTGGCTGTTTTGTTTTGTTTTGTGAGAGAGGATAATATATTAATATGATTCAAAAGGCAAAACTATTTAAAAAGTTGTGTACAGAGAAGTCTCCCTCCCACCCTGCCCCATCCACATGTTCCCCATCTGGTACCCTACAAGTAACAGTTTTTCTTCATTTCTCATTTATCTTTTTCAGTGCCTTTATATGCAAATACAAGCAAGTAAAAACATAAATGCTTGTTTCTCCCATTTTCTCACATAATAACACATAGTATATATGCTTTCTGTACCTTCATTTTTCTCAGCTTTTCATTTTGAAATAATTTCAGACTTGAAAAAAGGTTACAAAATTACTACCAAGAATTCCCATAATCCTTCACCCAAATCTCCGGAGTGTTAACAACACATCACCCGCGGTACAATTATCATAGTCAGGAAGTTAACATGAATAAAATATAATCTACAGACCTTATTCAATTTTCACTGATTGTCTACTGAGTTTTCGATGTCCCTCTTCTTCCTCAGGATCCCACATTGCGTTTAGTTGCCAGGACTCCTTGGTTCCCTCCAATCTGTGACGGTTCCTCAGTCTTTCCTTATCTTTCATGCTCATGACACTGCTGAAGAGTACTGATCAGTTATTTTGTAGAATGTCTCTCATTTGGGGTTTAGCTGATGTTTTTTTCAAGATTAGTTGAGGTTATGCATTTTGCCAGGAATATTATAAAGGTAACGAGCCCTGTGCAGCCTATTAGTGGGATATGATGTTGCAAGGTCTTGTCACTCGTGATGTTAACCTTGGTCACTTGGTTAAGGTGGTACCTGCTGGGTCTCTCTACTGTAAAGTTACTATTTTTTCCTTTTCAATTAATAAATACCTTGGGGAAAAGACTTCGAGGCTATGCAGAAATCTTGTTTCACCTCAAATTTTTGCCCACTAATTTTAACATCAATTAGTGGGTTGTGCCTGTAATAATTATTACTGCGGTGTTTGCCTAACACTAATTTTCTATTTCCCTCATTCAGTATTGTTATTGTTCTATGGTTCCCTTGTTTATTAATTATTGTAAGTAATTGAAATTCTCTGTAAAGAATTACTATCCTTTCTCATCCATTTTTTTGCTTGTTTATATGAGTATGGGTTCATGGATATTTATTTTATTTTATACTATGGATTGTAATACAATACTATCATTATTTGTTTTATTGCTCAAATTGTTCCAGCTTTGGCCATTGCGAGCCCTTTGAGGTTGGCTGCTGCGCACTGTTGATCTGCTCCCATCCTTCCTCAAGCACTTCCTTACTTTCCCGCATTTCAAGAGACTCCAGGCTCTTCTTGTATTTTCCCAGCCAAGGGCCTGAAATCAATCACTTTTGCAGGGAGCCCTGGTTCCTTTGATTTAGAAATGAAAATTTGGGCACCAGGTGTTTATTGTCACTGTATGTCATTGCTTTGAGGTTCTCTCAGAGAACAGAGCTTGACAAAATATATATTAATATGTAAACTAACCCATGCATTAATGCACATCTATGTTTCTGCATCCACCTATCGTTATGCGTGTGCATGTGTGCATATACATATATACTTTTTAAAACATAAATTCATACTATGATAGCTCTGATTCCAATCCAACACCACAGGCTTCATTCTAGCCTCCCCCTTTTCTTATTTGTAACTCCTTTCTCCAACAGTGAGAAACCTGGCTCTCAACATCCAGGATACATTTACAGTTGATCCTTGAACAATGAAGTGATTAGGGGCACCAATGCCCCATGCAGTCAAAATTCCACATATGACTTTTGACTCCCATAAACTTAAGTACTAATAAACATTCAATTAATGCATATTTTGTATGTTATATGTATTATATACTGTATTCTTACAATAAAGTAAGTAAAGCAAATGTTCTTAAGAAAATCATAAGGAAGGGAAAATATATTTACTATCCATTAAGTGGAAATGGATCATCATAAGGTCTTCATGCCCGTCATCTTCCCATTGATTAGGCTAAGGAGGCGGAGGAGGAGGAAGAGGGGGGTTGGTCTTGCTGTCTCAGGGGTGGCAGAGGTGGGAAAAAAATCCACACATAAATGGACCTTCACAGTTCAAACTCATGTTGTTCAAGGGTCAACGGTACTTATTTGTTCAGCCCTAATATACTCATAAACCATTAAAGTTGCAGAACTGTTAACCCGTACTCCTGTGAGTAATTTACTAACAGTGCAGTATTTGTGGACATTCTTTTTATCTTTAGTCTTACAGTAGCAAGTCAAAATTCCATTTTCAGAAGACACTTAGGTTGGTTCTTTTCTTCCCCAGTCCCTTGCCGTGGTTATGTCATTCATCTGTATAATGGTTGGGTTCATTTGTAACAGTTTGTGTTCCATTTGGGGCTCCCAAACACCCTGATGATTGTTAAAAAAATGTACGTTCAATAAAATTCCTTCTCCGTGGTTTGCAGTTCTATGGGTTTGACAATGTATAGGGTCACGTATCTACCACCACGGTCATGAAACAGAACAGTCGCCTCACCCCTGAAATTCCCTCATGCTGGCCCTCCGTAGTCAACCCCTCCCACATGCCCTGTTTCTGGCAGCCACTGATCTGTTCTCTGTCCCATAGTTTTGCCTTTTCCTGAATGTCATATAAGTGGATTTATACAATATGTAGCCTTTGGAGTCTGGCTTCTTTCACTTAGCAGAATACATTTATTTTATTCTACAGGTCATGATCTGCTGTTGTCGTTATTCATCTCATTGCTCAAATTCCCCAGGTTTGGCTGTGCAGAGCCTTTCAGGTTGGCTCCTAAGATCTTCTTTTTTTTTTTTTGAGACAGAGTCTCACTTTGTTGCCCGGGCTAGAGTGAGTGCCGTGGTATCAGCCTAGCTCACAGCAACCTCAGACTCCTGGGCTTAAGCGATCCTACTGCCTCAGCCTCCCGAGTAGCTGGGACTACAGGCATGAGCCACCATGCCCGGCTAATTTTTTTGTATATATATTTTTAGTTGGCCAGATAATTTCTTTCTATTTTTGGTAGAGACGGGGTCTCACTCTTGCTCAGGCTGGTCTCGAACTCCTGACCTCGAGCGATCCACCCGCCTCGGCCTCCCAGAGCTAGGATTACAGGCGTGAGCCACCGCGCCCGGCCTCCTATGATCTTCTGACATGTATTCGTCTTTTTTTTTTTTTGCATTTCCTTACTTTTAGGTCCCACAAGCCAGCACATTTTTCCAAGGAAGGGTGTAGACCTAGAGAATCCACTCCAGTCGGCAAGACAGCCTGTGCTCAGGGAAGTCCTGGGGAGACACTTACTTATCCAGTGCAGTACCCAAGAGAGAGGAGGGAGGAGAGGACTTTTCTCATCGGAAGGCACTGACGTGGCGAGATAGAGGGGCTACATGTGGACGTGGCTTTAATACGTGATTCAAGCTGGTGGGGGGCACATGCCAATGTGGACATCATTAAGCATCTATGGCTTCTGTGACTCCTGGCAAAATTTTTAAACAGCATTGTGCATGAAAGGCTGTCAGAGGTTTTCAAATACAACACTAAGCCTAGGATGTCCCCGTACACCCTGAGATGCAGTCTCACTACCTTTATACCCACCGTCCTCCACTCCCAGCCGTTCACAGTCACATCAGAGCAGTTGTATTAATTCACTGAAACAGTGAGTTCAGTCAATTACCTCAACTGAGAACCCCCTTGATGTCTATCTAAAAACTTTGTTTAAAACTTGTTTTTTAAATATTTGATTCTTTTGACACCAGCTTGTTACAGTAATTTGCATCAGGGACAGGCTGTGATAGTTCCCTGGGGTTGCTATGGGAACTGCTGTCTGTGGATTTCAAGTGACACCTAGTTAGCAGCTGGCAGTTAGTGAGCTATTTGGAAGGGGGGATGTTTCTTCTTTGAGAGAACACTTCTTCCTTCAGATAGTGAACAATTCGCCGCGGGGGATTTTGCTCAGGAAAGAGATGCCACTGTGGGACTGGACGCCCACTGGGTGGGCACACAGCGGGAAGCAGAGGGGAGAGCCAGGGCCTGCTGACAAGCAGAGCCTGCAGGCTGGAGGACCGTAGTGGGGGTCGGGGGAAGTGTAGGTAGCAGGGACCACACTCAGTCCCCTCCCTGCCCAGGCCCAGCACCAAAGACTGGATCCCCGGCCTGGGCTGCAGTCCCACTGCCTTACCCCAGATGCCTTTGACTAAGAGTCACTTTGGAGGAGCTGCACCTGTTGGCAGGACTGATCCCAGCATGTTCCCATGGTCTAGGCATGTCCCAGAAGCTTTTGCTCCCAGGAGCCTGCCCCTATGTGGCTGATGCGGTCAGACGAGACCCAGGTGTCTGAGACCATCCGCCTTCATATGCCCCGGGCCCGGCAGGCTGCTCCCAGTGCGCAGAGCCTGGGCAGGATCACCTGCAGTCGCCTGCAGCACAGCCCCCGGCCCCCTTGCTGAGCGGGTGGGGTGCAGCTTCAGGGACTGGGCTGAGGGTGTGCCCCAAAGGAAGGCTTGGTCCTGAGGGAAAGCAGCGGCCCAGGGAGGAGGTCAGTGATGGTTATCCCCACAGAGACACCAGGGCTAGAAAGCTGGGGAGGCATGAGGGAGTCCAAGAGGACGTGGGGAGATGGGGTCCGAGGGGCAGCTATATGGTGTGAGCAGCCTTCCTGGACTGTGCCAGAAGGATCAGGGCAGGTGCTGGATTTGTCCCTTTGGGCTCTTAAAAGAGAGACAGATGAAGGAGTCCATAAGTGTCTTATCCAGAGATTTCCAGAGGACTTTGGTTGCTGAGCTGGCCAGAAGGCCCGGGACTGAGATCCCAGGACTACGTGGTGGACTGAACATAGGTGTCATTTGGCACTAAGATGGGATTCAGGGTCACCGAGGACAAAACATCCTCTTGTATGGCAAGTAAGGGCACACAGATATTGTTGCCCTTCAGATGCTATAAAATAACCTTGTTGTTATAAGTAGCAAAGGGAAGTAATTATTGTCCTCTAAGGCAGTGGAGTGTTCTCAACCCAAGCTGCACATCTGAATCACCTGAGTAACTTTTTAACCAAATGACTTAACCTAATGATTCAGTCACTCTGGGGTGAAGCCTGGCTTGGATTTTTAAACACCCCCTTAGTGATTCTCGTGGGGGGCCAGGATAGAGAACTCCTGCTCTAAGGGAGAACGTCCCTAACCTAAAGAAACTTTGGCTCATGTGAACATAACCGATTTTACCATACCTTGGAGGCAGCTTGCCGTAATTTGGTTCAGTTCTTTATTAAATGAAACAATTTCCTCTAAGTTGGATCTGCATTTACACACACTATCACTCTCTGGAAACAGAGTTGGGAGGGTCAGGAAAACAGATGTCACCATGAGCACTTCTTATACTTGCAACGTAGCTTATGTTAGATAAAAACAGAGCTTCATTTTCTATTCCTTTTGATTCATCCAGTGATTGTCTGGGTCACTGAATAGGGAAGGTGGGCTTAGGGGCCACACACTGCTATGAGGAAATGCAGCCTTTACACTCGAAGCTCAGTGAGACCAGCCTCCCAGGCCAGGGGCATGTCCCAGGGTCTCACCCTGAGCAAAACTGCGGTGAGAGTCACCTCCACACTTCATGGCTGAGAATGCGGAGGCGTCTGGGCAGCAATGTCTACCATGACCTCCAAAGTGACCCTGCAGGCAGGGGGACCCGTGAGGGACATGGAGGCATGGGGGCCCAGAGAGGGGTGAGAACAGAGCTATTGAGGGCCTTCAGTGCTGACTGGTTAATGACCTTGGTATTTGAGAATGATGGTATTAGACTTTATGGGTGAGACGGGTCAGATAGGGAGAGGCAGGAGATCCAGTAGTGGCTGTGGGGGTGACACATCTGAGTCACTTCAAAAGTCACCAAAACCTTGGAGGTCATCAGGCCTGACTTTCTCACTCGACAGGGAAGTTCAGTCACTGAAGGTGAAGGGACTCACCCCCGGTCACACAGCCAGACGGGGGCCTGGGGAAGCAGATGCCCGCACCACCTCAGTCGGTCCTGCTCCTCCGGAAAACGTCACTGAGCACTGGGCCAGCGTGTGCTCGGCGCTGGGGACGTACTGAAGAGCCCCGTCTTCGAGGAGGTCACTGTGGGCTCACACATCCTGTACTGCTGTCCTATGGCTGTTGTAGCAAATTGCCACAAACTTACTGGCTTAAAACAACACACATTTTTTATCTTATAGTTACACAGTTCAGGGCTCCAACTCGGGTCTCACTGGGCTAAAACCAAGGTGTCGGCAGGGCTGTGTTTTTCCCTGGAAGCTGCAGCAGAGAGTCCATTTCTGTCCCTTTGCAGCGCCTAGAGGCCCCCACGTTCCTGCCTCACGGCCCCCTTCCTCCATCTTGTAAGCCAACAACATAGGCAGAACCTTTCTCCCATCACTCTGCCCCCAACTTCCACTTTTAAGGGATCTTTATGATTATATTGGCCCCACCTGGATACTCCTGGCTCCTTTCCCCATCTCGTCAGCTGATCAGCACCCTGCATCCCACCTGCTACCCTCACGCCCCTTGCCGTGTAGCCACGCGCTCACAGGTTGCGGGGATTAGGACGTGCACATCTGTGGGGGACCATTGTTCCGCCTACCACACTTCCCACAGGCTTTATGACCACCTGGTTGTGCTGGGAGGAGGGCTGGGAACCTGAAAGCTCAGCAGGGCTGAACTCGGCGTCAGAAGAAGAAAACTTCTCCTGGTGGTTGTCCCAGGATGGAACCTTTGTGCAGCAAACAGCAGCCAGAGAGGGGAGGTCTGAGACGCCAAGGATCCGTGTGTGCCTCCCTCATCGAATCACACACAGCCCGTGTTTCCAGAAGGTGGAAATGTTATGCAGGGTCAGAGAGGCCAAGTTCTCTCCCAGGGCCAGAGGCACAGTGTCTGGAATGAGCCAGGAGTTTAAACGCTAACCTGTTGTGAAGTCGGCCAAGAGCAGAGAGGGCAGAGCTTTCTGGTCCTGTCCCCACCTCTTGCTCCCTTGCGTAACCCTGAGCAACTGCGAGAGTTTAGATGCCCCGGAGAATCTCCCAGCTTCAGCAGCAGGTGGACAGTCACGGAAACATCAAGGATGTATCTGCAATGGAAAGAGCCCCCCAGGTGGTCTCCCTGCCTTTGGCTCCCCTTCACCTCCATGCTGCCCCAGAAATCTCCCTCAAAGGCAAAGCCGAGCACACTTGTCCGGCTTAAGCCCTTCGGTGCCTCCGGTTGTCCCCTGCAATAAAGTCCACACTCCACAGAAAGGCTGGCAAAGCCCTTCACAGCCTAGGACTTGCCCTTTGTGTGAGCAGCTCAGTTTCCTCAAAACACAGCCATCTTTACACCCCGAAGGCCTCCTCTTTCTAGAAAACTCTAAGTCACCATTCAAGACCAGACACCACTTCCCCAGGATACCCACTGGAGCTGTGTGGCACCCCCTGCCTTGCTGAGCACCTGGAGGGCAGGAGAATTGTCATTTCATATACGTCCCGGGGACACACTGAGCCCGGCACAGTGCGAGCTCCAGACATGTTTGTCACATGAAGAAGGATTAGAGGAGGTTGGTATGCTCTGCTTTTCCAGTTCCCTTGGAATTAGGAATTTGGAAGTAGAATCTGAATAAGTTTTATTAATGGCTGAAATTGGACTAAGTCCACAGTTAAAAGAAAAATGATGTTGGCAGGTCTGACGGATGGATGGCATTCACAGCCACAGTTAAGGGCCTCCCTGGATCCTCACCCTTGGCAGTGTGACTTTACAGCTCTTCATTAAGAGGCAGAGTGTATTTTCTCAGCCCTTGCATCTGGGCTGGCCTCCTGACTTGGTCTGGCCAAGAGAACATGGCAGAAGTGGTGAGGGGCCTGTTCAAGTCCAGGCCTTGGAGGCCTTGACTGCATCTGCTCTTCCCTGAGGACCCCCGACTCCACCCAGAGAACAGCCTGGGCTGGCCTGCTGAGGGGAGGGAGAACACACTCGGGCCAGTCTGGGGAGCAGAGCCATCCACCCTCCCTGAGGCCGTGCCAGAGGACCAGCCCCCAGCCCCACGGCCAAGGGACCCCAGAGCAAGCCCACCCGCACCCAGCCAAGCCTGCCCCAGATCACAAAAGCCACCTAGCCAACCTGTAGGCACATGAGCAACAATGAAGCACTGTTGTTTTAAGCTACTAAATTTGGGGGAGTTTTGTTATACGGCATAATACATAACTGAGACAGGACAGGTGTTGGCTGAGGAGTAAATGAGAAAGGAGCACTTGGCTATTCTGAGAGTGGAAAGGAGTTGTTTATTATTTAAATTATCAAAGTTTCGGTCTAGAGAAAATGAGGTCCTTTCCTTCTTTGATCTACACACGCTGCGATTGCTTTTCATTTGCTCCTTCCTGGAGGTCACTCGGGGACTGGAAGCAGGAATGCACGCCAACATAATATTTTCCTGAGTGGAAATAATTAATTCAATGCTTCCTGAAATAAGGAAGCCATCAGAGTCTAATTTTTTGAACCTAGCTAATGAGTCTAGTGTCTGTGTTCTGGGTGCTGGTTTCAGGAAGAAGTTATGGGCCTGGTGGAAAAGATCATTTGAGGAAGGGCTTATTTGGAACATCAAAAATAAAAGCAAAGGTAGGAGCCAAACTGACCCTAAATTTTGACAGAGGTGGAAGTGAGACATAGGGCCAGGGGGCCATGGCCTGGAGTCTGGAGGAGCATGGGGTGGTGACGGTCGTCGTGGGTCATCCGGAAGACCCGAGAACCTGCTCAGCACATCCCAAGCCCGTCTGTGTCTGTCTCAGATGGCTCTGGGCTCGCTGCTGACGCTCCCTCACAACTCACTCCCTGGGCCTGATTTAAGGATAATTTGGGAGTTGGCCCAGAGCAAACTTCAGAATTTTTCTTAACCAAGGTGGGTAAGGAGGACAGAGGGGTTGCTGCTACCACTGAAATTTACCCACCACTCCATGCCCAGCTCAAATCCTGGCCACCCGACCGGAAGGGCTCCCTCCCTCCTCTGAATCCCACTGACAATTCCTGAGGGCTGCAGGGCACCCACCTTGACTGGCTTGACACGTAACTTACCGTTATCCAACTCGCCAAGCCGTCACAAGTGTCTTACCTACTTCAGGTGCAAGTGCTCACATTTAAACTCGCTAAAAAAACTTTTAAGGGAGAACTTGGGGACCCAACCACCGCTTCTAATGTTGCCTCCCTGGGAAATGTGTTCTTTGTTCTAAAACAACCAGCTTGCAAGTGACCTTGAGTTGGGGCACCAGCCATTTCCAAGGTGGGTCAGCTTTGAGCAAGAGAGAAGCACACCCCCCTGGAGGGCTTTTTAGTTTTAATGAAGAAATACATTTAAAGATATTTTGCAGAGCCAGGCATGGTGGCACATGCTTGTAATCCTAGCTACTTGGGAGGCCAAGTTGGGAGGATCCCTTGAGCCCAGGAGTTTGAGTCCACCCTGGGCAATATAGTGAGACCCCAACTGTACAAATAAAAAAAAAAAAAAAAAAGAGAGGGCAGGGTGTGGTGGCTCACACCTGTAATCCTAGCACCCTGGGAGGCTGAACCCAGAAGTTTGAGGTTGCTGTGAGCTAGGCTGACGCCACGGCATCTAGTCTGGGCAACAGAGCGAGACTCTGTCTCAAAAAAAAAAAAAAAGAGAGAGAGACATCTTGCATGATTTATGTGTCATTCTCATTCAGTCCAAACTCCTTTGGTTAGAAATTTTTCCAACCTCTAATCCAGAGGTGACCTCTCCCTTCCCTAACCTGCAGGGAGCCCCAGTGAAGAAGGCTTCTCACCCTCTTTCCTTCTCATCCATCTCAGCTCTTTGCTTTCTGAATTGCGCTGCTCCTGGGAGGGCCATAGTTCGGAATCATTGTTCCACAACAGTGGTGGCCTCGTGCGATCGTTCATTCTTCGGGCCTTGGCCCCTAGGAGCCAGCTTTCCTCCTCTGGAAACAGTTGTGAGGCCAGGCCGGGTGGGCACAGCCACTGCGAGCACTCCCTCCTGGGAGGGCCCCACGGGGGGACAGGGGTGGGGGCGATACCCGGATGCAGACAGCAGCTCAGCCAGAGCCACCCTCGGCCGTCGGCTGACACCCACCTCAGGCTACCACCTTGCAAGTGATTGCTCTCTTTCAATTCTTTTCCTGTTTATTTTTTAAAAATAAATAAGTGTGGAAATATGGAAAATTTCAAACATATACAAAAGTAGTTAGAACATATGATGACCCTCCATACAACTGTCCCCCAGCTTCAACAATTGTCTACTTATGGCCAATCTCATTGCATCTATACTTCTGCCCTTCCCCTCCCTCCTGATTATTTGGAAATAAATCCCAAGCATCATATAATTTTTTCTGTAATCCTAAAAGACAAGGACTTTAAAAAAAAAAACACAAAAATATCATTATCAAATCTGAAAATAATTAATGATAACGTCTCATTATCAAATATCCAGCTAGGGTTCAAATTTCCAAATGTGTCAAAAGCCACAACTATTTTTTTAACTGTTTGTTTGGCTCAAGAACAAATAAAGTCCACGTATAGCAATTAGTTGATTTGTATCTTTTAAGTCTCTTTTAATCCACAGGTTCCCCCTTGGTCTCTTTCTTTTTTATTTTCCCTTGGGAATGTTTGTTGACAAAACCGGGTGGTTTGTCCAGTAGTTTCCTGCAGTCTGGACTCCAGCCCCGTGGTGACGTTTAGCGTGTAGCTCTGCCTCTGTCTTCCCTGTGACCTTGCACTGGAGCGAGGGGCTTGAGCAGATTCAGGTTTACTTCTTTGGGCACGACTGCTTCATAGGTGCTGGTGTGTTCTTCCAACGGGACCTCATGATGTCTGGTTGCCTCTTTTCACCTTGTTAGTAGTCGTTGCAGCTTAGTACCTAGAGCCTTAACTCATAAGAGCTGCCCTTGTTTTTCTGTTTGCTTTTTATTACAATTGAGATGTATTGCATATATTATAAAATTCACCATCTTCAGGTGTTCAGTTCAGTGGTTTTATTACAGTATATTTACAAGGTTGTGCAACCATCATCACTATCTAATTCCAGAACATTTTCATCACCCTGAAAAGAAACTCTGTTCCCATCAGCAGTCACTCTTCATCTCCCCGCCCCCCGCCCCTAGCAACCACTGATCTACTTTCTGTCTCTGCGGATTTTCCTACTCTGGACTTTTCATATAAATGGAGTCATTTGTGGTCTTTTGTGACTGGCTTCTTTCATTTAGCACAGTGTCTTCTGTAGTATGTATTTCATTTGTTTTTATTGCCAAATAATATTCAATTGTATGGACAGACCACAGTTTGTTTATCTATTCATCAGTGATGGACATTTGTGGTAGTTTCCCCTTTGGGCTACTATAAATAATACTGCTATGAACATTTCTATGTGAGTCTGTGTGTGGACGTGTGATTTCATTTCTCTTGGCTTAATACCTGGGAGTGGAATTGCTGGTACACACGGCAACTCTATGTTTAACCTTTTGAGGAACTGCCCGGCTGTTCTCCATAGCAGTGGCACCATTTTATATTTCACCAGCGGTGTATGCAGGTTCCGATTTCTCCACATCTTTGTCAACACTTGTTATTGTCGTATTTTGACTACAGCCCTCCTAGTGGTGTGAAGTGCCCACAGTTTTTGGATATTCCCTACCCAGGCTTGGGCTGTGCACACATAGTAGTACAGCTCAAACGTATCGCATTTTCAAGGCAGGCAGGTAGCTCTGGTTCCTACCTGCTGGCTAGAAGGGGGACAATTACACACACACACACACACACACACACACACACAGAGTTCCTACCATGTTGGTGTGCTGTGTGCTGCAGGGGACAAAAGATAAGTAAGACACAATCTCTGTCCTTGAAAAGCTCACGGTCCAGCCAAGGAGACGCGACCTGGCTCTTCCATTGGCAGGACCAGAGGCCCCTCCAGCTGTTTGGTAAAGGGGAAGGTTTCCAGTGAGGCCTCCAGGGGGTCTCGCTAGTGAGGGCCAGGCAGGAACCAGGTGGTCCTCAGAAGCAGAGTCTCTCTCTCTCTCTGCCCCTGTCCATCCTCCTCACTCCGCTGCCTCTGCTGCCCAGCTTCCTCAGTTTACCCACAGCCTCTGCCCCCTACCCCCAATTTTGACTGACAAGTGGCTGTGGACTCCACGAGGCCTCCCCACCCCAGCACCAGCCACAGTCACCCAACCTCAGTCTCCATCTCTCAATTCCACGTCCCCCCCGCGGGCACGTGTTTCTGCGCCAGGCCCCAGAAGACCTGTGAAGGGTTCTGCTTGCATCAGGGTCAGCTGTGGCCAGGGAGAGGCACACAGGCCTGCAGAATGAGAGAGGACCTTCCAGCTTTAGCGGTCAGGGCAGACGCAGCCCCATCAGCGGTGGGTGGGCCCTGAGCCAGGCCTTCAACCACAGGGAATTAGGAAGACAGAGAAAAGGACCGTCTATTCTAGGGGCGAAGGTGGGAAATGGCAAGATGTTCCGGGGCCCATCAGCTGAGTGGGTTTGGAGTGAAGAAGTGGCGGAAAACAGCCAGGTGGCCTTTGCCGGGCTGTTCCGGGTCCTGATTGTTAAGCTGCAGAGAACGGGTCCTCTCCTATAGTTCGGTGGTTTTCTAACTTATTTTTGGCAACAGAAACCTTTTGTTTCCACATCAAATATTACCCAGAAGCTTCCTGCATGAATCAGAGGAAAGCAGGGCAGTGCTGGTCAAAGCAGAGGCAAGAGCAAAGTCACCTGCCCAGGACGCTTTGTCCACTTGGCCTCACAGCTACCTGTGGGGTCTCTCCGCCCGTTCCTAGAGCTCCTGGAACAGGGACAGCCACCGATGGGCGAGGGCAGCTGCGGGAGGGTTTCCTGCAGAAGAATGAGAGGGCAGTTTGGACGGAGAGTGGCTTGAGCAGGCTGAGGGGAGGCGCAGGGCGCCGGGCCCCAGACGCAGGCCTGAGAAGGGAGAAGGGAGCGGGACTTGGTGCAGTTTGAGGGTAAAAGAAGAAGCCGAAATAACAGGTCGTTCTGAGCCTGGGTGTTTGGGGTATGGATGTCAGGCAGGGGACATAGTAGGGGAGGAAAGTGACAAGCTGCTTTTTAAGCATATTGAGTTGGCAGTAATAATAAGTAAAAACAACAACAATAACAACAACCAAAACAGGTTACCCCATACGCTACTGAGCAAAGACGAGGTCCCCTCTGCTCCCCAGAGAGGCAAAGCCAGGCGCCTTCAGAGATGCTCCTGCCTTGGGACACAACAGGCAGCCTAGGGTTTTCTTGATTGGGGTGGAGAGGTTTAGGGCCCAACACAAAGTTGGAGTTAATTAAAATCATACCAAATTACAGTAAAACCTCATTATTTCAAGGTTGGTTAATTAAAAATAGCGACTATGTCAAAGCCACTGCTAGTCCCCAGCCAACGAGATGCCTTATTACTGTTTAATAAAAGTGCTAAGATAAGCTGAACCTGGAAAATGCAAAGTCCAGTGGGGGTTAGAGAATTTTTCTTTTTGTTCTTTGGATTTCAAATTAATAAGGTTTTATTGTAGAAAAAGTTCAGGTACCTGTTTGCGGTGATGCCAGTAGAATGGTCAGTAGCTGCCAAGTAACATAGCTCTAAAATAATTAATGTTTCTCCTTGGCCTGGGAACCTAATACACCTAGAGCTATAAATTCTAGAGTTTTCTCCCCAGGAAATTTCCTTTACGTGTTGGGAGAATCTAGCCCATCTATACAAAACCAATTTTTGTACAAGCACTATTCGATCCATCAGCTATTTATTTTAAAAGCAATTAGTTAGTAGGCCAGGCACCCTGGCTCATGCCTGTAATCTTAGCATTTTGGGAGGCCAAGGCCAGAGGATCTCTTGAGCCCAGAAGTTCGAGACCAGCCTGGGCAATAATAGTGAGACCCTGTCTCTACAAAAATTAAAAAAAATTAGCCGGGCATGGTGGCACATGCCTGTAGTCCCAGCTACTCAGGAGTCTGAGGCTGCATTGAGCTAAGCTGACACCACTGCACTCCAGCCCAGGTAACAGAGTGAGACCCTATCTCACAAAACAAAACAAAACAATTAGTAGTTAGCTATCATCTCCAAAATAGAGCACTGGCCAATCGTGGTCCCCTGTGTGAGGTCAGAGGTCAGCCTGGCCTCTGACCCAGTTCTGGGTGGGGAACCCAGCGGGAACCAGTCACTCCTACTGGGCCTGCCCAATCCCCTGGCTTCGGCAGGCCAACCCCTGCTCTGGGTCCTTGTCAAACTCAACTGCAAATGCAAGGCCCTGGAGGTCACCTTACCATCTGGCCGGTCTTGCTCAAGTCCCTGGGGCTATTTGTACCTGTTCCTGACGCTTACATCAGAGCTCGGCTGTGGCTCAGGGGCCAGACGTGTCTGCTCATTTATCATCCAAATTGGAGTCCCTGCCTGGGCCAGTACTGTCTAGAAGGCAGGAGACCCTCTCAGGAGGATGACTATCACATAAACATGTACAGTTGCGTAGAAACAAAGGGATATGTTTGAAATTTGAAAATTTATTATTCTCTCCTTTGGTGCAAAAAGCTACTTTAAGAAGACGGGTACAGATTGTTCTGGGAAAGGGGATTTATCATTGAAAGAACATATCTGAGCTTCCTCTGTCCTCGTGGCCTGTCCCCCTTGGCCTGTGGAACTCAGTGCGTTAGTCTGCTAGGGCTTCCAGAGCGAAGGCCCACAGCCGGGGTGACTAAGCCACAGCCTGGGGACTAAACCTCTAGCCGGTGCTGGAAGTCCTTCTGTGCAGCCTCTTGCATAGAAGCATAAAATGTCACAAGCAGTTCCGTAAGAAAACATAAAGGTAGGTCATCAGGCCCGAGCTCCAAGATGGACTCAGGCCCCGTAGGAAGCCATGATCCCATCCTGCCTCTAGAGGGTGAAGGACAGCCTCCAGGCCAGGGCAGAGCCAACCCAGTGACCTGCATGGGCTCAGGCTCCTGCCCCCCCACCCCCTTCCTAGGATCTTCCAAAGTCCAAGAACCAAGTTATCAATGAGCAGGACTTCCTGTCCACAGACAGTGGGAGAAGTGTTATTACCCTCCCCACCCCAAAGCCTTCCAAGCTCCCGACCCCATACAGAGGCAAAGGGTACGTTGTACAAAGCTGCCTGCCTGGCCCTGAATGTCGGGTCAAACCCACCCCTGCCCTTGCATGACCTTTGACCTCTTCACCTGCAACCCAGACCCAACACCCGTCCCACCATCATCTAAGGCAAAGGGCAGCCCTGATTAAAGGGCTCTATCCTGTCTCTGTACCTCCAAGGAAGAACAACGTTTTCAGAAACAGATCAGATTGTTAAAGCATTTAACAAGCAAGGTTAAGGCATTTAAAAATAGTTACTAGGCACAAAAGATATCTTTGCTGAATATACAAATTAGTAAATGGACAGGAGCTAGCTAGGATTTATGATACTGAGTTTTCTATACAGACATCAGCTCTTGTCACCGTATTAGCAAATCCGGGGGTGGGGGGTGGGGGGTGGCATAGGCAGGCCTGTGGAGGCAGCCTGGTGGCTTAGCAGACCCTTCTGTTCTGAGTGGAACCCTGGGGATGTGCAGCTGTTGTGCAATGGTCCCACCTGGTGGCACTTTGTAGAATAACCTCTAGTCGTTTCCTACCCCGAAGTTCATACAAAGAAACTGAAATTTTGAATTGTTTTCCCTGTTGTC
Source organism: Lemur catta (assembly GCF_020740605.2). Lineage (NCBI taxonomy): Eukaryota > Metazoa > Chordata > Mammalia > Primates > Lemuridae > Lemur > Lemur catta. The sequence goes on along the minus strand of NC_059128.1, from coordinate 88,759,605 downwards.
TATTGTCAGCCTCTGTGTAACCTCACATGAAAAGAGTGAACACTGACACTCACCTCCCTTGACTTTTAACTCTCTAAATAAATGAACTTTCTCAGCTATACCCACTTAAATATTATGGAAAGAACACCGGACTTAAGAGAGGTGGGTTCAAATCCCATTTTGGCAACTTACTAGTTATAGGACTCGGGAAAGTTACTCAACATCTTAATCTCCATTTTATTATCTGGAGAATGAAAATAATAATAGGATTTTTGTGAAGATTACATGATATAATATGTGTACAACTGTGTGCCCGGTGCCTGGTCCATAAATCAAGCATGGGTGTTGCAAAATTGTAAGTCACGGTGACACTCTCGCTGAAGGAAGTTCCGTGGTTTTCTTTGTTGTTGGTTTTTTTTGTTTTTTGAGACAGAGTCTCACTCTGTTGCCCGGGCTAGAGTGAGTGCCGTGGCGTCAGCCTCGCTCGCAGCAACCTCAAACTCCTGGGCTCAAGCAATCCTCCTGCCTCAGCCTCCCGAGTAGCTGGGATTACAGGCATGCGCCACCATGCCCGGCTAATTTTTTCCATATATTTTTAGTTGTTCAGCTAATTTCTTCCTATTTTTTTAGTAGAGACGGGGTCTCGCTCTTGCTCAGGCTGGTCTCGAACTCCTGAACTCAAACGATCCACCTGCCTCGGCCTCCCAGAGTGCTGGGATTACAGGCGTGAGCCACCACGCCCAGCTGAAGCTCTGCCTTTAATAACTGGGATTCACTAGTTTTTTGGTCCCTTCCCACCTGTTTGCCAGCGGTGGCTAAGGGTGTGACACAGGCCATCTCTCAACAAGTGAGTGACTGTGCTCGGAGCCCTCCTGCCACAGTGCAGGACAGTGCCCACCCCATGCCTGACACTGGTCAGATGAGCAGTAAACATGGGGCCACTATCTCCACAAACTCCCACCCAGTGCCAAGTGGCAGTAACCCCCCTGAGCCTTGGGTTCTTCATCTGTAAAATGAGGCTAATGTCTCAAGGTGGGCTGTCTAATAAAACCAAAAGCAAAACAAAACAAAACATTGGTCTTTGGGTGGGTTTTGTTTTGTGTTGGGGGGTGTCGTTTGGCTCCTGCTTTTGCCGCATATTCCCAAAAGACAAATAAAGCATCTTCCTTCCCCGTTCCCCATTCTAGGGAGAAGAGGCCACTTCGTGTTTCTGAACAGCTGGGCTTTCTCACCCACCCCAACTCCCCGGGGAAGTTCGTCTGTTGGAGGCCCACGGGGAGTGGGGAGAGTGGTCCCAGAGGGGCAGGGGCTGAGATTGGTGTCTCAAGTTGAAGACGGGGAGTTTGCAGTGCCAGGATAGATGGGGGCCCAGGGTGGTGGTCTCAGCAAATGCCCAGGAGCCAGGGGGAGGGGTGCCCATGACCGTTCAGGGGGGTGGGACATGAACACCCAGGAGCTAAGCCTGGACACACGGGGCTGCTGCCTCTGGGGACCAGGAGGGCTGAGGGCCAATCCCTCAGCAGTGCCCACGGTGTCCTGAGGCCCAGGGCGCCACCTCTCTAGACGGTGCATGGCCCTCTCAGGTCCACAGGACCCCAGGGACCAGGAAAGATCTCCAAACAACAGATTGAATTTCCTCCCAAGCTGGGTAGGCGAGAGCTAGAAAACCGAAGGAAATTCATGCCTTTTGCAGCTGAGAGCGGTGGAGCAAGGCTGTGCCCACCGCCCTGACACACCAACCCAGGGAGCCACTGGGAGGACCCGAGTCCCGCTGCCCTGCCTGGCTGCACGCTGCCCTCCCCTTTCCCGGCTACTGCACACTCATTTGTTCCTGTTTATAGACTCTGACTATAGAGACCCCACACAAGAAGAGAAAGGCTCAGAAAAGCCATTTTATGGCCTGCTTCCCGAGGCACTCTGCCTGCAGGAAGTGCTTTTCACAGCAAGAAATTCTGACTCCAGGACCCTCATTTTTAGTGGGAACGTGGCCAGTCAACACACATCCTCTGGGCCTGCCCTGGGCCAGATGCCGAGGAGAAAACATCCACTGAGTCAGGGGAGGAAGCCCGGGGTTCACTGCGCCACTGGGAGGCAGCCCCAGCTGGTTTCAGTTAGGAAGGGGAGGGGACCCTGCGCCCCAGGCTCACGGAACCGTGGAGGTGGGCCCTGCAGGCACACGCAGGGTGCCCGCCACCGCTTCCCTCCGGGCAGGACAGCACTTTAGTTATTTCTTGGTGGCCCAGCCTCCTGCCCTTCTGTTCTCAGCCTTTCCCCACCCCAGCCTGGAGCTCTCTGGGCCCCTCCATGATCATAATCATGTAGCACAGAGAGGGGCAAAGCCCTCCCGTGGCCCCCTCACATCCTACCTCATGTCCTAGTGAGCCCCCAAAGTGTCCCAGAAGAAAAATGAAATACTGAAATACTGAAAAACCACCAAAGAGCATGACCTCACCTTCATAATTTGAGACACGAACACTCGTACTTCTGTTTGTTCTGCGACACATTTTCCACAGTCAGGAACTGAGAACAAAGACATCTCCCCTCCCCGGGCCACAGGCCTGGGGGCCCCTTTCCTGCTCCGGGGCCACAGCAACCCACAGGTAGCCCTGAAGTCCCAGCGGCCTCTGTCACTTCGAGCCCTGTTGGCCTGGGGGGCCGGTCACGCTCAGGGAGGTGTGGACCTGGGCACCTGCCACTGGGGTGCGGAGGGCAGCGACAGGTGGTGCGGTTTCCGTGCGGGGCAGTGTTCTCCGTCCCTCGGGTCGCTGTGGGCAGGGCCCGATCCAAAGCCCGCTCTCATGACGCCCCTCCCTTCCCAAGCATCTCCCGACACCTGTGACTCGCAGATTTCACAGGTGAGGGAGACCCTGAAAGACATCTCCCTTTTGGCAAATGAAGAAACAGAAGACCAGAGAGGTTATGGGATTTGTCCCAAATCACACAGCGAGTAACTGGCAGTGTCAGGACGGTTCCTCTGCCGCAGACCAGAGCGTGGTTCTCTGCTCCTGTGGCCTGGGGGTCTTGAGATCCACTGCCCGGGCCCCCCAGTGAAATCCGACTCTCTGCGGGTTGCATTTGGGGGCTGGTAGTTGTGAAAGTTCCTTGGCGATTCCCGTGCAGCCAGAGTCGAGCACCCTTTAGACGCAGGCAGGGAGGCTCCACCTGCCTTCAGACCATGTGGCCATGTGGTCTCAAGGAATTCACAACGTTTCTGAGTGCCATTTGCAAATTGCTATGTAATAATGCCGACTTCCTGATACGGACCGAACAGAAGGATCCAGACGCTGGCGCTCCTCACAAAATCAAAGAGTAGGCATTACGAGATGCAGTAGAATGTGGAAAGTTCTTTATAAGCGTGGTGGGCTACGGTCATGAGATTCAAAGGAATAGTTCTCTGTCTCTTCACGTAATCATGGGAAAAGTAGTAATAGCCATTCTTCAACAGAAGCGTATTTGGAAGAAGCCCCCTCCCCTGGGGGCCTCCTGCTGGTGGGCGGCTCGGCCACGCACAGCCGCAGGCGCACAGTAGGCCCTCGGTAAATGCTGGCTAAGTGCGTGCAGCTGAGGTGGGGCCGGCTGAATACATCCCGCTATGTTAAAAACAGCCCGTGCGGGAATCCACAGTTGGCCTTCTGTGGGGGGCTGCTGCCTCCAGGCCAGTTCAGCCGTCCTGAGTGGGAGGGACCCACAGCCACACCCGTGGGACCGAGAGGCCCTCTGGTAATGAAAGCCCAGGTAGCCCTGGCTTTGTGGTTCAGAGAAAACTAGAAGGATCATTTCCATGGGAAAAAAGTATGCACCAAATCAAGTATTTCCCTCTTGGCAAAAATTGAAGCAAGTAATTTCCTCCAGCAGCCTGAGGATTTGTTGGCAAACAACCACTGGACAGAGACCTGAGGGGCATGAATGGTCGTCATAGCAAAGGGTCAGTAGTGGAGCAACAGGCAATAGGGAGCCACGGTGGGTTCTTGAGGAAGGGAGGGGCATGATAAACCCAGGGCTGGAGGGCAGATGGGAGAGGATGGTAGAGCAGAACACCACAAGGGGCCCCACTGGGGCCTTGACTCCCTAATTATAGGAAACTGCTGAGTCCTGTGGTCACTTAGGCATCTCTGACAGCTTCCACCTGCCAGCCCCAGAGGCCACCAGTCCAAATGCCTCTCAGTAAGATTTCTCTCACAGACCAACCGTTGAGCATATGCTGAGCATAACAGAGCATGGAGCTGCCCAGCCGCGGCTGTTTCACTTTTCCTGAACCAAGCCGAGGCCAGACGCATCTCCTCATCTTAGAAGATTCTGTAAACGGTGGCAGTTGCCATCTTTCTAGGAAATCTGTGGTCTTCTAAAACACTGTGGTCTTCTAAAAATAATAGTGAAACCATAAATGTCATTTACAGAGAACACCCATGTGACTCTGAATCCCTCTGGTCCTCACCCTGACACTGAAGTTTCCTGACTTCACCTTTGACTACTCCCACCTCACTCATTCTGCACCCACACACTGGCCCGATGCTGTCCTTGAACACGAGAAGCATGCTCCTACCTCAGGACGTTTGCACACGCTGTTCCAGCTCCCTGGGATGCTCTTCCCCTCAGTGTCCTCATGGCTCCCTCCCTGACTTTCCTCAGGTCCCTGTTAAAATGTCACCCTCTCGACAGGGCGTAGTGGCTCATGCCTGTAATCCTAGCACTTTGGGAGGCTGAGGCGGGAGGATTGCTTGAGCTCAGGAGTTCGAGACCAGCCTGAGCAAGAGCGAGACCCCGTCTCTACTATAAATAGAAAGAAATTAGCCAAACAACTAAAAATAGAAAAAATTAGCCAGGCATGGTGGCACGTGCCTGTAGTCCCAGCTACCCGGGCAGCTGAGGCAGAAGAATCGCTTGAGCCCAGGGGTTTGAGGTTGCTGTGAGCTGGGCTGACGCCATGGCACTCACTCTAGCCCGGGCAACAGAGTGAGACTCTGTCTCAAAAAAAAAAAAAAAAACAACAACAACAAAAACACAGGTTGAGCATCCCTAATCTGAAAATCTGAACTTCGAAATGCTCCAAAACTGAAACTTTTTAGCAAAAACATGATGCCACAAATGGAAAATTCCACATCTGACCTTGTGTGACAGGTCTCAGTCAAAATATAGACAAAACATTGTTTCAAGAACAAAATTATTTTAAAAATATTGTGTCAAATTACCTTCAGGTTATGTATTTAGAGTGTATTCAAATGTAAATAAATTCCATGTTTAGACTTGGGTCCCATCCCCAAGATATCTCATTTATTTATGGAAATACTATTTCAAAATTTGAAAAATCCAGAATTCAAAACACTTCTGGTCCCAAGTGTTTCAGATAAGACATTCTAAACCTGTAAAAAGTATGGGATATTTTACATTCCTTTTTTCTTGCTAAGTCTTGGAAATTCAGTGTGTATTTCTTACTCACAGCACATCTTAATTCAGATACAGCCACATTTCACGCACTCGGGGGCCACGTGTGGCCAGTGGCTTCCTTACTGGATGGCGGATGCCTGGAGAGCAAGGACTCAGTCTCCCCAGTTGCTCTGGGTCCCTGGGCGCAGAGGGGAGCATGCAGGAGACAGAGCAGGTGCTTGGAACACAGTTATTGGTAAAGAAAAATAAAACGTCAGAGTGTGGGGCAATCACTGGGTGCCCCTGGAGCAGGGGCCCATGGTCCACATGTGTGTGTGGGTGTGTGCACATGCATGAGTGTGCACGTGTGTTCGTGAGTGCCTGTGTGAGTGTATGTATGAGAGAGACTTTGGAGCTCTGGAATTAGACCAACTGTGTACCAATCCCACCTCTGCCCTTTCCTTGGGCCGTCCTTGGCTTTCTTTCCTGTGAAAATGGGGCTGGGGGCACCCTCTTAGCACATAGTGTAGCTGGGCAGATGCAGGGAGAGGTGCCTGTGACAGCAGAGGGCACTGCCTGGATAAACAGATGCTCCCGTCCTGCCCCCTCCTGCCGTCCTGCCTGCCCGGCCCCAGGGCTGTGGTGCGAATGAAATGAGGCGATGCCAGTCCCTGTGGGCACGTGTTCACTGCTGCATCTCCAGCTGTTTGCACGGTGCCTGACACATAACAGGTGCTCAGTATAAATATTTAGCGAGTGAATGAATGAATGAATGAATGGGTGTTGGGAAGTTTGCAGCCGCGCCAGCTGTCAGTGCTTCCAGAAGCCCCAGGAAGGCTCCCTCCAGTGGGAGAACCTGGGAGGGTGAGAGGGAAAGGCCCGTCTGGGCTGCCCTGGGGTGGGGCTGTGAGCTCCATCCCACCTGTGTCCCCAGGCCTGGGCAGCAGCGGTTTGCAGCAGGAACAGACATGGGGGCTGCCCAACCTCCCTGGGCAAGGGGGGCACGTTCTTCTGCGGAGCAGATCCCGATCCCTCCGCTCTCACAACATTTACACCAAAGAGCGAGGCCTCTTTGTTGTTTTGCTTTGGAAATGGGTAAAGACATCACCCAGATTTGTTTCTAAAATGAGCCTGGAAAATGTTCAGGGAAGAATTTATTTTTGCAAGCAGGCTTCTGCCAGACACAGATTGTATCTTCTGGGAAAATGCTAGGTCCTGGCTAATGAGCGAAGAGAGGCCTTCAGGACAGGGTGTTTTAGTTCCAGGCCATTGCTAAGCAGGGGCTGGGTCTGTGAGAGTGCCCAGACGGTCTGGGGAGGGCTGGGGGCCTGGCCCGTGGAGGCTGACTGTGGCTGCAAAAGGCATGGCCTGAGCACTTTCCTCCCGTGGAGGAGCCCCCTTTCTGACACAGGTAATAGGGCCACCCGGCTGCACCCACAGCTGCACTGGACAGCTCTTCTGCAAAGCTGGGTGGAAACCAAATTGCAGGACATCAAATCCCATTTCCAATGCACCAGGACACTCTCTGCCTAAGGAACTCATGGCTCTCCAGCATCAAAGTAGAACTACCTGATGAGCTTGAAAGTGACCTTACTCTAGTTGCCTCACCCTTTTCCATACGAACAGTGAAACAGGTTCTGCTAAGCAAGCACAAGCTCCTTGGGCAGAGGTTATTCCTTCAGGGTTCAGGGTGAGAAGTAAGACAACTGCAGGGCCCTGAAGCCCTCGAGGGCTTCACCGACAGCCCAGATGGCCATGGCATTGAGCTCACTCACTTCACGGTAGCTCATAACTGCAAATGCATCAGGGAGGCCTGGGGAGAGGAGCCTGGTGGAGGAGCCTTTGTTGCTTCCCTTTGCCCCGTCCTCTTCCCCTGCTCCCTTCTGGGCACATGGGCGAAGGGGTGGGTGCAAGGCAGCCAGTGGGCAGAGAGGGGACATTGTCGCCCAGGTTCTTGTCCACATAAGGGGAGCTGCATGCATGTGATGTCGGCCAGTGGCTTCTCACCCTTGCACCAGGATTTGGACCCCCAGTCTACACAATGTCTGCAGCCACTTCGTCCCTCACTGTCCACGCATCCTTGTGTAGCCCCAATAACCACTCCCTCCCCACTTCCCTTCCCCCTCCTCCCCACCCCTCGTGTGTCCTCTTTGCATTTCCACACACAGCCCCACTTCCCGCCATCGTGCACTCTGTGAGGGTGGCGAGGGGTGGGGGTTCTGCAAGCTATTTTCAAAATTTCAAAAAGCCCAAAGGAAATCATACATTTACCTCAATGAGGTTCCCAGACTAAATAAAACATTAAGTTTATTTGCTTTGGGCTGGAGTCGTATCAACTCAGTGTGGTAGCCGCGGTTATCTCGACTGATCAGAAGCACTAATTGGCAGTTAGATGTCTTTGATGAATAAAACTCAAAGAAGCAAATTATTATTCAATAAATGTAGTTTGTTGGGTAGATAAAAGCTTTCAAAACATGGAATCCCTTGAGGAAAGAACTGAAAAGGATCTTTTGTGGTGAAAGGGGTGGGAGCCTCTGATCTACACAAATGTCATATTTTCGTGAGAGCCAAGCACACACATTTTTCCATGGCCCTCCGATGCCAGAGTTCTCATTAGTGAATTTGGCTTCGCAGCATTCCTACAAATAACACATTGTTCATGCCAGCTTTTCCCAAAGCGTGATTCACCGAACACTACTAATAAGTATTCCTTGGGAGTTCGTAGGAAAGGGTCCAGGATCAAAAAAATTGGTGGAAAACTACCAAGAAAATTAAGCCATTTATTATGAAATTCATCAGGGTTCTTAATAGAAAATATGAGTTAAGAATCCCCAAGGAGACAGAGTATGTGGCATTCCCAGCCATTAGCCATAGGATCCATTTTACGAGGTACTTTTTCAAGTAACAAGTGTTCCATAGAACACACCTTGGAACGTGCAATGTTCCTTTTATGATGACAGAGGTGACCCCAGACCCATCAACCACCATAAGGACAAAAAAAAATAAATGAACAGGAGAAAGGTGGGTGTCGAGATAGTGGAGGGGCAGAGGTGGGAGGCAGGTCCCAGGGCAGGGGGTGGGGCTCCAGCCACCAGCCCTCCCTAGAGTGGACCCTTTGCTCCCTGCAGAATGGAGATGCCAACAGGTGTGGCTGCCAGGTTATCCCAGTGACCTGGATTCAAAAGAAATAGCTCCAGTGGCTCCAGAAACTGTTGTTTAATTTGATCTCCAGTCTTCATCATGTCATTTCCTGCAAAAACAGCAGGAAGTGGGGGCTTTATGACAAGTGTGTCAACAGCCTTTACCACAACCCACTTAATAAGATCCACCTACCTGCCTCCCCTCTTCTTTAGGCCCTTGGAGTCCCTCTGCTTCCTTTAGAGCCACCCAGCACCTACACTGCACCAGGCTGGCCAAAGACCACGAAAAGCTGCCTCTTGGCTTGCCAGCACCACAAATGACATGATTTTCTGTGTCCAGTTACAATTGTGGCTATGTTACAAGTCCAGATGTAACGTGAAAAATTAAGTAACACATTCAGATGCTACACACACACAATTCCAAAGGTGCAAGAATCTGGAACAACCCAGAGAAGGCCAACATGGAGAGGGAGGATGCAGGTTCCTTGTGAGGCCTTCTCCAGACAGACGCACATGGTCGCTTTCTGGACGGAGCACCTGAGCAGGAGAGAGGAGATGGCAACTTGCAGGCAGCTGAGTGGGAAAGGAGGAGGGCAAGATGGAAAAAGGAAAAGGACATACATTCAGCTCCTGCAGTACACCAGGCCCTTCCACTCACCTTCTTTTATTTCATCCTCACAGGTGCCCAGGTTTGTCACCTCCATTTTACAGAAGAGAAAACCAAGGTGTGTCCTGTCTTTGGAAATACTTTCTGATGTCCTGAGAGATGGTCACCCAAAGTCGCACTGACCCGATTCGGTGACTTCATATACGAGCTATCTTCCGCTCAGGCAGTTTCTGAAATTTACCCAGAGGTCTTCTGGAACCACAAGTAGATGACTGTTTAGTAAATTGACCCTGGCATTAACGGTAAATTTAACGCCAGCACTTTTTCCCAGTGACCTCATTTGTTGAGTCAGACTTAATTCTATCACAATCCTGAGATCACTGGGTGGCATGTCTCCGGGCATTCTCAGACTGGGTACTGCACTCAATCCTTAAGTGATGGGAAAAAATTCTGTCAGTCAACAGTTTGGATGCCTTTTTGTTTCTTTTTTTTTTTTTTTTTTAACACAGTGAATTCAACCAGTTACTTTAGAATGCAGACATTAATTCATCATTAATTTTTAGTGAGTGTTGTCATCAAACATTGGTAGGGTTGAGTGAAACTGAAATGAATTTGAGGAGAAAAACATTCTAGAATCTCTGATAGGAACAAGCAGCCAATTTAGGGCAGCTGGATGGAGGAGCTCTGTGATTCCTATTTGTTACTGACACTGCCTCCATTCTGTGGGAATAGCAAAGAGCCGATTCTACAGTTCCTTATTATGTTATGTCAGTGACAGAGACAGTGGGCATTTTAAGACAGGAGAATAGAGAATTATAGAGTCATCAAGTCACTGGTGAAGATAAGAAAAAAAGAAACCAGAAGATAAGTTAAAATAAATAAGCACTCTGAAGCCCATATCAAGTAAACAACTCTTTTTAATTAAGAAAGAAATTTAAAGCATGAAAGAAAAGAAAAGGGGCTTAAAGACAATTTCTGTCAGTGTGAGGTATTTTCAGCAAAGAATTAGGGCAACCGAGGATTATTATTTTCCTAAGCTTTTGATTGAAATCTAAGACTTTCATCCCTTCTGCAGTTAGAAAATCAAAAGACCTCGTGGCTCAACCTCCAGTGAGGGGAAACTGAAGGCCAAAAATAACCTGAGGCTATTGCTATCCTTGGGGGGGCTGTCAGTGAGGGAGAGATGGCCGCCCAGCCCATCCTCCGACTGAGTAACCGGGTGTTTCCTGCTCAGCTTCTCGGCCTGGACACATGGCACTTCAGATCGTTTCTCCCTCCACGCTTTCCTTCTCAGCTTTTCTGCACCGAGTGGCCCTCTGCCAGCCGGCCCACCTCAAGCCTTCACTCCCACAGGCGCGAGGCCCGCCCTCCATCTTGCAGCTGCTGGGGTCACTGTCAAATGGCCACGTTTGTCTCATGGCCCTGGCAAGACAGCAGACTCCTGGGGGCAGAGTCCATTTCTTTTTCTTCACTGACATCCCCTCCCACTGGGCTGCCAAGTCTTGGCTTTTTGAACCATACAGGTAGTTGAGCTCCTTGTCAGGTAAAAAGAATTCATTAAAGTCTCAAACATTTAAAATAAAAACTATTAATAGTTCTATTTTACCATTGGAAAAAAATCTCTTGGTTATGTCGGGTGCTCTATTAAGTCCACACCATGGAATATTACACAACTATTAAAAAGAATGAGTAAGATCTATACCCACTTGTCCAGAGGGATTTTATGTGTTTGTTAAGTGAACAAAACAAGTAGTGGAGAATTATATAGAGTATTGATCCAATTTTTGTAAAACGGAAACAAAAAGGAATGACACCCTTTACATGTGAATATGTTTGAATGAACAAGGAGGAAGGCTGTTTTCATGAGCTGTTACCCGCCCTCCAGGCGTAGGTAAAGAGACAGAAGTAAGGTAAGAAGTAAGGTAAGAACGTTTTGAAGAAAGCTCTTATAAACAAGCACAAAAATGTATGTATTGGCGCAGTCGTTACAGCTTCTCATATTGAAACACACGCACATGCACACGCACACGCACACACACAAACCCTTAAAGGTCTACCTTAGAGTTTTAAAGTAATTGTGGTACAAACACGCATGGAAATCCCTCCTGCCTGTAAGTGAAGACACAGGGACATGGGGTGGGAGTTCAGATCTGAGGAGAAAGAGCAGAGCCCCCCCACGGGGGGTTAAAGACAGGACAGGTTTCCTCCTCCTCCTCCCCCCTCCCTCCCCTCCCCTCCCCCCCCCCCCTCCTCCCCTGGGACCCTTTGCTTGGGCCATGGTGGGATTTGTCATTCACCCAGGCAGGACCTGTCTCATGCCCAGAGAGCCCATGAGCCTCCAGAGGGAGGGAGGCCTGCCTTTTGTTCCCCTTCGACCCTTCCCAGGATCTGGTGAGATACGTGACTCATCCACGGCCACAAAATTTGCTACCTCAAAAAACATGCCTAGGACCCGACTCCCCCAGCCCGAAGGGGAGTCTTTTTCTCCCGCATCAAGGGCTGGAAGAAATTAATGTGGGCAGGTTTTCAGCTGCTCGGAAGTCCCTGCCGCCCAGGGACTGGGAGCTGACTCTGGGAGCTGACAGCCGTGTTGATCTGTCCCTGCCCGGAGGGAGGCGCCGCCAGCTCCCGCCCCCGGGAGCCCGCGGTGCCGGCTCCGACGGCGCCTCGGAACTGCTGCTTCCGAAGGAGCCGCCTGGGGACGCTTGTGGGTTTCCCCTGCCGGTGCGTCCCTTCCTCGGGGCCACCCACGCCTGCTGGGTGTGGCCTCTGCGGGGAGAGCTGAGGGGCTGCAGGGGACCCGGGGAAGCCCCTAACACTACGTCTCCCCCATGCCTTCGGCCCCAGTGATTGCCCCTTTTCTATCTGCACAAGCCAGAAACTCCTGGCTCACCCTTGACCTCCCTTCTCCTTCATCCCGTGGGAATTCACGGCCAAACGTCAATTTCATCTCCTAACATCCCTGCAGGCCCATCCCCGACCCACCGTGCCAGTGCCTGTCCCCTTGCCCTGTCTCCCAGCTGGACCACTATGGGGGTGGGGACTCTCCGACTGGGCCCCACTTTTGCCTCCCTCCCAACCAACTGAGCAGGCATGTCTGGGGTCCGGAAGTGAGACCAGGGGTCCAGCTTCCCAAACTCCTGTTTTCCCACAGCTGGGGCTAAGAACCACCACTTCAGGCCACTGGGCACTGCAGCCTGGATAATTGTTCTGGAATACAAATCTGGTCGGTCACTCCCCTCCTCAAAAGCCCTCAAAGGTTTCCCAGATGGCTATTCTGATCAAGAGAAATCCGCTGCTTCTCCCACCCACCCAAGGCAGGCCGCTGCCCACCCACCTCTCCTGGAGACATCTCCCTGCCAACGCCTCACCCTCAGCCCCGCGTCCGTCCTTCCCAGGCGCCAGGCAAGCTCTCGGGGACTGTTTTCTCTTCCTCTTCACACTTCTCTGTGTGTAATTACACATGGATGAAAATGATTATTAGATTTGTGTCTTCCTCGGCCCCTCCATGGGGAGAGAACTGTATCCAAGTTTGTCATCGTCACAGCACATGCTAGTCACTAGGAATATCGGTTGAATTGAATGTCTAGAGAATTACAATAGTGTTCCAGGGAAGGCAGTGATGGCGGATACAGACTGGGAAGACCAGGACCTCAAACTTAAGATTCAGGAAGGGTTCCGGAAGGAGGTGGCATCTCAGTTGAGAACTGAAACCAACTGGACTTCCTTAGGCCAGGGCATTGGGGTCGGAGGAGGTGTGGCTTTGCAGGTATCAGGTGTGAACCAGGCCATGGAGGCTGCATGGATGGAACAGTAAGAAACCAACAGGAAACAGTGCCAGGTAAGACAGGACAGAAGAGCTGAGACTCAATCACAGGAAGCCTTCAGCTTGAGCCTAAGTAGTCTGGGCTTGGTGCTGTGGGCCACAAGGAATTCTTGAACACACATTTCAGCCCGGAGAGGCCTTCACTAGTATTTCCAGCGCCGGTGCAGTATACAAGCATGTCATTGCTGGAAGGGACCCAAGCTCATTCAAGCCCAGCCCTTTTACCTGGCAGGTGAGAAAGTTGAGGCCCAGAGAGGGAGAGTGAATTCCTCAAGGTCACACAGCTGACTCTCAGTGTGGTGCTCTTTCCAAAAGAAAAGAATCATTTCAATCAGGTGTCAATCTTTCTCCACGTCACTTTCTTTTCTCTGCCATTAGGAAGTATGTATGTTCATAAAAGTATTCCTCTTGGCCTCGCTCTGTTGGCCCTAGCTGCTTAGAAGGCCTGGCTTCTGGGACTACCTCTGCCACTTACATACAATGGGGCCTTGGGTCAGCCCTTTCCTTCTGTGTACCTCAGTTTCCAGTCTGTGCTGCTAACCCCAGGCTTCCAGGAGAGTCAATATAGGGAAAGCCCTCTGCTGGCCAGTCATGATGCAGATGAATGTGCAAAGGTCCTGTGGCATCCTCAGGCTAAGCACTCCACCCAGCCAGCTAGGCCCGGAAGTGCCGTTAGGACCCTTGTGGAGACGCCGACAGCACCTCCCCAGGTTAGCCTAGCTGGGTGTTCCTACCATTATTTTTAACACCTGCCTTCAATGTTGCAAAGAGGTGGCATCAGGCACCCGCTATAACTCTGCGTACAGAATGAGGCTCTGAGAGAGCCACTGTGGGCTCCGTCCACACACCAGGGTCAAAGCAAAACAGAAGAAAAGTGCACAGACTGGAGCCATCGTTCCTCTTTTAAACATGTTACATCACATCGTCCCCAAGGATCGACTCTGTTCCTCCTTACAGGACTTGTGAATCATTATTTTTTGTGAAAACTGTTACTCTACAAACGAAGGAATCCCCATAGCAACCATTTTATCTCCTGGGAGCTTTAAAAAGGAAGTACAGTGAGAGTTTTCTCCGCACCTTGCTCGGATCTGAGCCCTCCTGTTTACATAAGAGACCAAGAAATTGGCCTAATCTTCAGATTTCGGCTGAGGCAGAAGCTAAAGGGAGCGGCTGAAAGGCGATGATAACCGCGGGTGTCACTGTCACTGTCAGCGGCGAAGCCCTGCTCCTCCTGAAGCAAGCGCGGAGGGTCGGGCACTTGGAGGTCTGCGGGCTGCAGCGTCCACGCCATCTGGTCTGCTCAGGAAGTGGCTGGGGCCTGGGCCTCCTCCCAAGCTGCTCTGGGGAGGCCTCCCTCCCTTCTCTTTCCTCCTTTCTTGTCTTCCTTTTTTCCCTTGTGTCAGAAAACATCCGCTTCCCTCCTCGACAGAATATGGGCAAAGAATTGGAAAAACCGTGGGTCCGTGTTGGTCTCCAGCACTCATCTCGCAGGGGGGAAACCTGGCTCGGGGCCCCCCTTCCAGGGGAGCAGGAGTGCAGGGGCGCTCTCGACCCAGTAGTGGAGCAGTGCACACGTGTGTGTGCGTGTGTGCGTGTGGGCTCCCACCACAGTGGGGACAGCCTGGCGACTTCCGGCTCTCTGGAGGGCAGTCTCTCCCCTCTCTACGCCACCCCCCACTGCTGCTCTCCCATCCAGAGGAGGGTCCCTGGAATGAACGCAGACAAGCACCTGTTTATAGCTGCAGGGACTTCCACAGGGTCCCTGCCAGGCAGCTGGCCAAGATGGGGTCCACCTCCTGACACAGAGACTATCACCCCTCCCCCTGCCACAGGCCCACCCTGAACCTCCAAGGCCCAGAGAAGCGAGGGGCTGGGAAGTGGCTGCTTCCCCGTGGCCTGGGTTACTCCTGTCTCTCTCCCGTCTGGCTCAGTGCCCTCAGCTGCCCACCGCACCCACACCACCCTCCTCTGTGTCACTGTTGGCCAGACCTCCAGAACCTCCTCTCTCCTCACCAGGGCACCAGCCACACCCCCTTCGCTTGAGAGCTTTGCATTAGGAACCCGATGGACGATGGATGGAAATGATGTCATTTCAGGCTGTTTTGGGCATGAGTCCCACCCCTACCCCCTCCAGGTTTCCCTCCTCTCACAGCATGAAGGGGCCACCACCTGCCACTGAGCCCATGCCCCCTGTTTCCGTCTTCCCCTGAGGACAGACCCTCACCCACAGCCAGGTGTTCCAGCCGGGACTGTGTTTGTCCCCCTCCCCCGTGGGGACTCTGGGGAGGGTCGAGGGGGAAGCAGGAAGGAAAGGAGGCACAACCACCCCGGGAAGGGGTAAGAAACCACAGCCTCCCTCTACCTGTTACCTCCCGGACCACCCAGAGCTCCGGCAGCAGATCCCAAACGTTCTAGGTGTTTCCTTAGTGGAATGGCCAATCGTGCACATTGGCCCAGGGCCACTGTCGGCAGCACGTCAGCGGTCCCTGCTCCCCTCCAGGTTTGCGCTAAGTGCTGACCATGCGTGCTTGGTCTTGGCGTTTGTTCCTGGTGGCATGCACAGTCCACTGCTCACCATCCTAAAGAAAAAGAAAAATGACAGACCTTCATTCCCTGTCCATATTTTAAGGGGAAAAAAGTACATAAAGGTCTTCACATGTGCCTCTCTCCTCAAGCTCCAAGATGACTGCTCTTGGTCCCCCAATTCTTCAGTGTCCCTTCCCGTTCACCATTGTTACTGGGAAAAAGACAAGTAAGACAAGTTCCTGTCCTCAAGTCTACGCTATTGTTGCTGAGAAACGAATGGATCCCTCGGGGAGGATGTCCCTCAGGGTCCCGAGGAGAGGGGTGGTGTACGCCCACCTCCCACCTCCCTGCTTTGCTGGGGCCTGCTTTATTTTCTGGAGTCAGTGTCCATTTGGGCTGCTGTGACAAAAACACCATAGACTGGGTGGCTTATAACAACAAATGTCAGGGCCCCACTCATAAAGGGTTGTCTACAGAAGCTTGTAGGTATGGAGGGGAAATTTCCAAGGAAGAGGTTCTTCAGTCAACAAACATTTTTTGAGCATCTCTGTGCTGGGTGCTGGGGTGCCTGTGACGGGGACAAGGGCACAGTGACCAGGCGGCAGGGAGGGGGTGAGTGGAATGGGCCGGAAATGAGCTGCAGAGACAGAACCTGGGAGGCCAGATGAAGGGCCCACCCTGTGGCCACTCAGCCAGCACCTGCCCCAATCCCGGCACTAGGGAGTTGTCGATGGGCAGCACCTCCCCTGCCCTCAGGTGGGGACGGAATTGGAAGCAGAAGGGCCCTGCGGAGATTCACGGATAAACTGAGCCAGAAGGACAGGGGTGCGGCCAGTGGATCCTATGTCTGCCAGAATGGTGGCTTTGACTGAAAGCCAGGGAGGGTGGCTCTAAGGCTTGGAGGGAACAGATGCCCTCTTCAGTGACCCAGGGAGATCAAAAAGGGAGCTGAGTCAGGGGCAAGAGTTCCCACACCCAGGCTGGGCCCAGGAGATGGTTCCCTGTGGCAGAGGAGAGTGACAGCGGGCAGCACCCCCAGGAATGACTTGGTGTGGCCTGAACAAGGCAAGGTAGGGCTAAGGCCACCCTGGCATGCGCATGGTGACAGGAAGGTGGGGGACATGCCTGAAGTGCCACTTTAAGCCCAGGGTGGTGGGCATGGGACTTTCAAGTGATATGTCCCATCCGCACTGTGAGCATGGAAGGCTCTTCCTGCTTCCAGATGAGGTGAGGTTATTATGATTTTGATGATTAAGAACTTCCATGTTGATCCTAAGTTCCTTTTCCTTTTTCAATATACTTTATTTTTTTTTATAACAGTTTTAGGTTCGCAGCAAAATTGAGCAGAAGATACAGAGATTTCCTGCATACTCCCTGTTCCCACACACCTACAGCCTCCCTCGACATCAATATCCCCCACCTGAGTGCATCCGTGTTGCAAGCGAGGGACCTACACTGACTCATTGTTACCACCCAGAGTCCATGATCACCCAGTTTACAGTCTGGTTCACCCTTTGTTGTACAGTCTGTGGGTCTGGACAAATTTATATGTGTCCACGTGTCCTACAGAGTAGTTTCAAAATATACAAAGAACACTTAAAAGTCAAGAATAAGAAAACAAACAACCTGATTTAAAAATGGTCCAAAGACCTTAACAGAAACCCCACCAAAGAAGATATACAGATGGCAGATGACATACAAGAAGCTGTACCACATCGTACGTATGTCATCAGGGAAATGCAAATTAAAGCACCACCACCTAACAGAATGGCCCAAATCCAGAGCACTGACACCACCAAATGCTGGTGGGGATGTGGAGCAACAGGAACTCTCATTCGCCGGTGGGAATGCACAATGGTACAGCTCCTCTGGAAGACAGTTTGGCAGCTTCTTACAAAACTAAACATATCCTTACCATACAATTTAGCAATCATCTCCTTGACATTTGCCCAAAAGAGTTGAAAACTTATGACCACACAAAAACCTGCAGTTTTATCTATAATTGCCAAAAGTTGAAAACAATCAAGATGTCGTTTAGTTGGTGAGAGACTAAATGGTGGTACATTCCGGTAACAGAATATTATTCAGCACTAAAGAGAAACAAGCTACCGAGCCATGAAAAGACGTGGCCGAGTGAAAGAAGCCCATCTGAAGGGCCTACGGACTATATGACATTCTGGAAAAGGCAGTATAAAAGATCAGCAGTTGCCAGGGAGGGCTGGGGTGGTGACTAGGTGGAGCACAGAGGGCGTTTAGGACATTAAGTTTCTTTTTTAAAAGATGAAATGCTAGAACCGAAATGTCCGTCAGTGGATGCATGGGTAAACCAAGTGAAATATGTCCCTACCATGAAATATTATTCAGCCACAAAGAAGAATGAATTACAGATATGTGCTACAACATGGATAAACTCCAAAACATTAGGCTAACTGAAACAAGGCCAGCAGAAAAGGCCACATGTTGTATGATTCCCTGTACAGGAAATATCCAGAATGGGAAATCCATAGACACAGAAAGCAGGTTAGTGTCTGCCAGGGCCTGGGGGTGGGGGGTGGGGGCGGACAGGACTGCCTGCTCAGTGGGCACGGCAATTCTATTTGGGGTGATGAAAATATTTTGAAACATGATATAGGTGGTAGTTTCACAACATTGTAAATGTCCTAAATGCCACGGACTTGTACACTTTAACACGGTTAATTTTATGATTTTGTGTTAGGTGAATTTCACCTCAATTTTTTTTAAAGTTTACAGATGACAAAAGCAAGGTGAAATGCTGCAACGGATGCTAGGACGGACAGTCTAGGCCCCCGCAGGAAGGCAGGACTTACTCCCCAGCTGCTGGGATCTACCAGGCCTCAGAGGTCAGCCCCCCACGGGGCACCCCGCCCAGGTCACTGCCTTCCCCCAGGTGGCCATACCCAATGCCTGGCTTCTGTGCAGCCCTGAGGGGTCATCCTGGCTTCATGGCGCCCTTGCTGAAACAGAGACGGCACCACAGCCCACCTTGTCCCTCCACTCATGCCTGCCGCCTCCCTTCCCTGCCCTCCCCTGAGGTGGATCCCAGAACTGTCCCTAAGGAACCTCCTTCTTGCTAACCCATGCTAACCTCCCTGTCTGAGTTGGCTTGGAGGGGCCGTGCGGGGGGACCCACTGCGATAGAATCCTGAACGTGGAAGCTTCACGCACACATGCAAAGCAGGGTGACCGTAACCTTGATTGTTCAGGGACCCAGGGCCGGAGTGTACTCCTTCTCCTTGTCCTCACGTAGGACAGACTGTAAGGGTCCCAGGTGCCTGTGGTGTTTCTGTTTTTGTCATCTGAGGAGCAGGTTTCAGAGCGGGCCCCGTGGTGGCATTTTGGTTTCACAGTTGCTCTGGAATGCCGCCAGGACAGGGCCTCTGACTGGGGGGAGCTTTGGAAAGACATCCACCCGACCGCTCTGATCCCCCAGGTTACTCGTTTCCAAGGCTTTTAAAAATAGAAGTGTGAAAACCGTTTAATTGCCAAGAAGCTGTAAGGTTCTGGCTTCTGTGGCCACGGCCAAGTTGGAAATGCAGACTTGGAGATGCAGGAGGAAAACAAGCCCCTGTTTTCCCCCCGGCCTGTGACTCAGACGCAGCAGACACCTCGGTGAACGTCATCCTGTGCCAGGCCAAGAGTCATGTGTGGGGCAGCGGTCACTGGACGGCCAGTGTAGCAGAGGCTGCTGTTTGTACCGTGCTTAAAAGGGCCGTGGGGGCTTCCAGAACAGCCTTCCTTTCGACGTGGCTCCCCGTGGGGCCCTGGGCTGCCGGTAGGCGGCCCCGAGGGACTGACTGTTTCCCAGGAAATGGAGGCAGAACCCGGGAACTCAGGCAAGGAATGAAGTCACGGCCTCAACATTTCTGCCGTCTTATCTTCAAAAAGAAACCATCAGAACCGCCTGTTTCCACAGGTCCAAACAGGTCTCCTTAAAAAGCCTTTTAAGAGCATGGGATAAAGAAGGATAACATATCTAGAATTTTCTTAAATGCAGCAAACTGAAATGTGGGATATTTTGCAGAATCAGGGCTGATGTTTACTTTGGTGGGAATGATGAGGGCAGAGTCAGCTGAGCAAATACATGATGGAAACAAGACGTCCCCGTGCAGGAGAATGAACAGGCCTTCCCCAAACTATAAAAATCTTTCCTTTCCACATAGCAACTGATAGGCTAATGGTAAACTATTTCTGTGTCTTCATTAAAGATCCCGAAGGAGTTTTCCTGCCTGAAACTTATCCTGTCTATGCTTCTACATGTGCTTAAAGCAGTAAAGCTGTTTAGTTTAAAAGATGTCACTCAGATTTCATTTTACTAATTTGCCGAGGCTGCCCCCACCTAGGTGAGATGGTAGTTGATGAAACACTACATCAGTTATTCAAAATATTAATACAACGATGATCTGGAAACAATATAAATGATGCTGTATTAGATAAGGGGTTGGGTGGGTTTCATTGGTGAAGTGAATCCCAATACTGGCTGGTGTCAACTCACCCACGGGGGCCACAGTGACCACGTGGAACAGCTAGGACACCGCAGGTACGGGAGGGTCTCCAGGAAGACCCTCGGGGGCAGGGGTTCCCAGCTGAGCGCTAGCCTGGATTCTGGGCCTCACTATGTCGGATGAATTCGTGCACCTGCAGCCTCCAGGGCTCGATGGCACGTCCTGTGTTGTGTGAGGAGGACAGGACACAATAGGAAGTGTGTTTTGGGTGACAGTGCCTGGGAGCAGAGGCGCGTGGGGTGAGAGTGGAAAGAGCAGTGCGGGGCCTATTCCCCCACCTGGCCCCAGGAACTGAGGCTGTCCCCTGCAAACAACAGCCTGGTGGCTGTTTTCACAAGAGTCTCTGCAGGCACAGAGCACAAATCAAGGGTCCAGAGTCCCTCTGGACAAGAGGGCAAGACACAGAGGGGGAAGGGGAGCCTCTCCGTGCTGGGAGCGCAGGGGTGGGCACCGGCACCACTTTGGCTGCTTGGGGGTTGTGCTCTGAAGGGGCACAGGCCTCAAGGCAGTGCCCAAAGGAGGCCATGGCATGGGGGGACAGCACTCTACGTGCTTCAGTATCAACACACAGACATCCCCCTGGCGCTCGAGTGGGAAGGGAGGAGAGTTTGCGGGCCCAGTGAAAAGAGCCTGGGAGACATTTCTGGGGGGCCTCTGTGGTCCTGGGATGTGCAGAGTGAAGTGGGTGAAATGAGGGAATCGATGCTGACGTGACTCCGAATTGTCCTGGCTTTGGTGGGGAATAGCGGAACCCCAGCGTGCCTAGGGCGGTGGGACCAGGGCTAGCACGGCAGGTGCGAATTTCATTCATCACCCCGAAAAGCAGGCTTGAGACTCACGGCAGAAGTCCCCAGAAAGGCTTCCCATTTTTTGCAGGCACTTCCTGGGAAGAGGGCAGAACAAGAGAGAAGTGTGTGCTTCATGTTGTTAGCAAAGGCAAGGCAACAACCAGCATGCCTCGCTCTGAGTTTAAAGTCTGCGTCCAGAGTAGTTTGGGGATATTGTTATTCTGCGTGAGTAACTCCGGGCTAACCGGCAATCAGGATGGGATTTAGTGTTCCTCCGAGGCCAGCTCAGCATCTGGAGGCCCGAGCAGAGAGGTTTGCTTTGAAGGAGATGACACAGCTGCAATAATGTCTCTCTTGTTTCCCTCGTCTTCCACCCCCAGGAAAAATGTGGGCAGGGACTTGTGGTCTTAGGTTGTTAAGTGAGAGCCAGAAGGATCACTGCCAAGATGGATAAGATTGAAAAATGATCCTCCAGCTCTTTCTTATTTTACTAGCTGGAGAATTGATGGGCTCGGCACAGAGACCTGGAACGGAGCGAGGGAGAGTAGCACCAGCTTGAATGATGCCAAGCAGCATTTTATCTTAAAAAAATATTTTTTTTAAAATTTGCAGTTGGCTTTGGAATACAGGAAATAATTCTTTTTTGGAAAGATTAATCTTCCCCACTTTGTCCTCTTAAGCTTTTTTGAATGAACTTGACTCCTTTGAGCAGGCACCAGCCAGATGGGCAGGGCAGGAAAGTCGGGGGGACGTGGGGCTGTCAGCTGGGGAGGCCTGTTGGAGGTTAGCTTCTTCCCAGGCATGTTCAACCTAAGGACTGGATAAGCGTAGACTGGGTTTGCACGAGATTCCCCTATCAAAAAGAATCCTCCAGGAGGTTCTTTATAAATTCAGTTCATGAATTTAGAGCTGGGACCATTGAATAATTACTGGAACAAAAATCAGACTTTCTGACTTAAAAGTAGACAACGTCTGGGTAGAGGCATCGTGGCTCAGGTAGGCTTGGGGGAGGGGGTGCTGCTGGTTGCCACTGTAAACCTGGAGTAAAAAAAGTATCCACCCAGGGACACTAAATCCTCCCCCTTGACAACAGTTATTTTACAAGGGCTGGCCAAGTGGATGCCCCTCTATAGAGCCCCCGCTGCCCTGGGCAGGGTCTCCTAGCTGCATGAGCCTCAGAAGCGCTTTGTCGGTGAGCAGCCTTGGTCCCACCGCCATGGCCTGCAGCCCCCCAGCTCTGCCTCACCTTTACTTCCCAGATTGTCCCTTTACACAGCCTCACAGTCTGTAGTTTTGGCAACCATTTCTGTGCATGGAGGTGGGAGTTATGGGCTGATTTGTGTCCCGCTCAAATGTACGTGTTCAGTCCTAACCCCTTCAGAATGCAATTGTATTTGAAGACAGGGTCTTTACAGAGGTGACTGAGGTGAACTGCACTCATGTGGTGGACCCTAATCCAATATGACTGGTGTCCTTTGAAGAAGAGGAGATTAGGACACAGACAAAGAGAGATGACCGTGTGAAGACACAGGGAGAAGACGGCCGTCTACAAGCCAAGGAGAGGGGCTTTGGAAGAAATCAACCCTGCGGACACCTTGATCGCAGATTTCTAGCCTCTGGAATTGTAAGAATCTACGTTTCTGTTGTTTGAGCCACTCAGTCTGTGGCACTTTGTTAGGGCAGCCCTAGCAAACTCACACAGTAGATGAGGTTGCTAGAATGCTTGAGAAGGCCAGGGCTGAGGACACGTGGGAGGGGGTGGCCTGTAGGAAGAAGACTTGAAAGGGGTGGGGGTTGTGCCAAACAGAGCCCTGGGGGCAGATCTGGGACTAGGAGGAAGGACTGCCTGGAAAGCAAAGCAGAGCTTCCCGAGATATACATCAACATGTCAGGGACAGAAGGGCCACTGTAGGGGCACGTCCCCTGCCCTCTCCACCCCAAACATCCTGATATACTGTCCCTCCATTCCAGAGGGGGTCAAATCTATAACTGCCAGGGACATGAAGGAACAGCCAAAAGTACACAAGACCCATTTCATAAGACGTGAAACACAAGCCACGGTTCTGTTTGTTCTCTGACAATGTAAACATCATACATTTTTATTGAGAGAAAATAAAGAGCAAAGAATTCACATGAGACTCCAGGGAGCATCCCATCCCTGCCATGGCCAGAAATCTGGCTTTCACAGGCACTTCAGCTCTGCCTGCCAAGGGAGCGTGATGTCCCTCAGATGGCTGCCCAGGCAGATGGCCCCATCCAGGGCCACATTGGGACTTTGTCCATGACAATAATATTTAAAGTTGTGCTTTACGACTGTTGGTATAAAGATAAATATGTTAATATTGTATATAAAAACATTTTCTTCAGCCTAAAAGTTAATTTCTTCCTTCTGATTTTAAAGAAATGGAACCATTCCCAGGAGCACTAGGGCGCTGTGGGCCTGGCGCTGTGCCTGCCCGCCCTGCGGGGAGCCGCCCTAGTGTCCCTGGTCACGCGTGAGGGCCCTTGGAGCCCAGAGGCCACACAGGCTGGGGAGGGAACGGACAACCCGGGTCCCCGGCAGCAAGCTCAGAGAAGATGGAAAACCAGACTTGGTACTTAGCGGGCAGGGGCAGAGAGTAATGTACGAGGGGACTAGGACGCGGTCACAGGCTGTGGCTTGGTCCCCAGGGCAAGCACGAACTGGAGAGAGCGCCCCCCACGCTGCGCTCTTGACCCTCTCGCCGTAGGAGTTTCCGACTCTCCCGTGCTGAGGAGCAAGACTGTCCCAGGGCCCCGGCGGCCCCGGGGGTGGGCGGCGCACTTGCGGGCAGGAAGGGGCAGGGACGCCGGGACCGGGCAGTGCGCGTCCTGGGGCTGCGACCCGCCACCGGCCCGGGGCGAGGACTCCGTTTCCTGCCCAACTCCCAACTGAGTGCCGGCCTGCCGACAACGGCTACGGCGACCTTTCCTGATGGATCGTCGGTCACCCCTAAGTTTGCTGCCCGCGCCCCAGAGCCGGAGCAGCCCCAAGCCCAACCCTCCGCCCGCCCCGGGCACCGCGGCTCCGCGGCAGGGGGCGCCCCGCGCCCGGGAGAGGCGGCCGCGGGCGGGGCAGGGCGGGAGGGCACAGCCCGAGGGCTGGGAGGCCGGAGCCACCCCGACGCCAGGGCCGCGTCCAGCAGCACCGCGTCGAGGCCGTCGGGTACTGGGGCGCACGCCCAGGCCGCCCGCCCCTCGCGAGGCTGCGAATCCGGAGAGCCCCTCGGGTCACTCGGTCTGAAAACAAACACGGGGGAAAGGGAGGGACGCCACCCACGGGCCGCCTCCCGTCCCCCGCCCCACGATCCCACTCGGTGGTCTTATTTTTAATTAAAACAAGCGTGGCCCTTTCAGCAGCCGAGGACAAACATGAGAAGCGAGGGACAGATGTTGAAGAGACACAAAGGGAGCGTGTGCAGGCAGCAGAGCGCAGAGATAAGCAGAGCAAGCATTGCGACAGCCCTCGCTGCGCGCGCTGGAGAGCGCCGACGACAGCGCCCGGCTCTCCGATAAGCACCGAGATAGCGGCGTTTGCTTTGGTCGGGAGTCACCGAGTCGGCCGGGTCAGGGACTGTGGGGTGACAGGGGGAGAAGCTGAGGTCTGCGGCTCTCCTGAATCTAGTCCTCCTCTCTCCCCAACCCCTTCACAATTTATTATAGATGGAAACTGAAGCCCCGGGGGAAGTTAACTTGCTCGGGGTCGCACAGAAAGTTGCACCTCCCACCCCAGAAAAATCTGGAATGCAAGACCCAAATGACCGGACTCCCAGTTCAGTGTTCTTTGTTTAGTTGCTCATTGAGCCATTCAGTCAACCAATAGTTGTTGGGGGCCTACTATGTGTCAGGCTCTACTCCCAAGTGGTTTCTCAAGTGTTCAGTTCTTACCATCTGCCACCAAAATCCAACCCGTACACCATGTCTCAGCCAAGGTCCTCTGTGGCTGTCCTCTAGACCTGCTCCCGGCTGGCCTGCAAGCCTGTGCCTTTGATGGGCGTTTGGCATTCTCTGCCCAGACCTGCTCTCTGCGGGGCTCCCAGGAGGAGCCAAGAGCAGGAGAACGCCAGCCTGGCCTCACACAGGCCCGTCTCAGGGGCTGGGGACTTCTCCCCCCAGATCTGGAAGGACATAAACATGACAGCTGTGTAAAGGGCCTAGAGTTGAATGACTCCTGCAAATAGTTTGATGGGTCTTTGGATCATTCCCAATCATAACATTTAGCCTTTGCTAAGCGTTTTCCACCCATCGTATTACCAATCCTCTTGGTTGGGTACAAGTATTATCCACAGTTCACGAATAAGAAATGAGGCTTAAAAGGATTAAGTATAGTGAGGGAGAAGAGATAAATCTTCCTTGCAGAAGAATTCCAAATAATAAATGTGACTGCTCCCTCCTCTAAGAGGTGGCACTTAATTCTCCTGTCCTGGAGTGTGGGCTGGACCTAGTGCCTGGCTTCTAATAAATAGAAGGTGGAAAGGGGGAACAGTAGCTCTGCAGTGGCAACAGCTGGCCGACACCACCTGAACCACGGGATCAAGGTTGACATCACTAGTGGTAAGTCACATTGGTGCCATGCACCCCTCCCATGACGGGATGAGGAGGCCATTTCACCTCTGTGGCACTCTTCCCAAAAATCTGTAAACTCAGTCTAACCATGAGTAAACACCACACAAACCCAAACTGAGGGACACTCTACAAAATGCCTGCCCAGTACTCTTCCAAGCATCCAAAGTCATGAGGAAACGAGGAAAGATGGAGAAATGGTCGCAGACGGGACACATACTAAAATGCAGCCTGGTGTCCTGGATTGGATCCTGAACCGAGAAAGGACGTGCATAGAAGGAATGGTGACATCTGATAAAGTCTGTAGGGTAGTTAATAGAAATATGCTAGTGTTAATTTCTTAGTTTTAATAAGTGTACCATGCTTACCTTCAAAGGGGAGCTGGCCTTCTGTAGACCCCAGTGTTGGCAGAAAGGGCAGAGTTCTCCGAGGCAGCTTCCCTTTCTCCAGGGAATCAACCAGAGATTGATTTTACCGGGTGCCCTGCGCTCTCTCTGGGCAGGGAGTAGTGGTGCACCCTGGGCAGGAGACGGGAAGAGTTTGAGGTTGAAAGATTCCCCCCATCTCGCCTTCTACAGGCCTTTCAGTTTCTGGATAATGTTGAGAATTGTTTAAAAATTTGAAAAAATGATCTAATTTATTTAGTTAGTATAAATAATCTAATCTATTTAGTTAGTCCGAATAGCAAAATCCTTTATTCGATGATTGAGGAAACTTTATGGCCCCAATCCACATCCACCTCTAAATGGATCTGCTTGTCTAAGCCAACTAAGAAGTGTTACTTCTGCCTTTCAGCAGCAACAAGGTCTATGCCAGCACTTCCTCCCAGCTTGGGTTCCTAATTTAGGTTTGGCATGGGGAGAGCTCAGTGGCAGGTTAGAACGCCATGAGGCAGGGGAGCCGGAGACGGGGCAGGGAGGGCACAGTCAGCAAGTCCCAGGAGGAGGCACTGACCCTTTCTCCTTGTTGCTCCAGAAAGGAGCATGGCGGAGCCTGGAAAGATGGGACTACCCCCTCTCCCGGGTACGTAGGCAGGACACAGGTGAGCTGGGAGCAGGGCCTGGAAGCAGTCCTGTCGAGGACCCCAAGGTGAAAACAAATATGCCCCACCATGAAGGGTCACCTAGTTGCATGTTACTCTTCCCTTGCATGGTTGATATCCTGTCTCAGTCATGCTGCAGGGACCTGGGGAGCCCCCCGCTGGGGTGCAGGGGTGGAGACTTGGGCAGGATAAGAGGAATTTGGAGCATGGAGGGGGTGAGAAGAGACTGCTACTGTAAGCAGGGTGGCCCGGGTAGGCGCTTACCCACGTAGGTATCTTGGGGAACTGCGCTCCTGCACAGGGAATGGCCAGTCCAAAGACTGCAGTGGAGCGAGCCGGACGCTCCCAGAAGGGGAAGGACAGGTCCTGCTGGTCTGAGTGGTGGCCTCTTCCTATCTCTGTCGGCACCCAGCACCCACATATTTTAGGGAGGGAGGGATAAGCAGGGAGTGCCATGAACTCAGCTCCACCTGGCAGGGAACTGGAGTTAGAGACAGACATTTATTTTATCTTGTTACTTTAACTTTGTATTATGAACATTTTCTAATACGTATGAAAGTAGGTAAGAATAATATAATAAACTTTCATGCATCTGCATCCAGCTTCAGTAATTATCAATATTCTGACATTCTTATTTCATCTACCATGTACTTTTTGGGGGCCTAGAATATTTTAAAAATAAATGCCAATATCACATCATTTTACCCATAAACACCTCAAAATATGAGATTGAGGTATAGAATCACTAAATTCGGGGGTTAAACCAACCTCAGAAGTCATCGTGTGTTGGAACAGGTCGGCCTGGGCCTGTAGGCCCTGCAGTGGGTGCCCAGCCCGGGAGGACGTGGGCCCCCCGGGGTGCCTGGCTCAGTTCTCCCGGGGGCCATCAGGATTCCTCCCAGGGTCCTCTTGCTGCCTTTGCTCCTGCTTCCCTCAGGTGCAACCACTTCATCTACACCCCACTCCCTTGTGATTTAGGGATTATCCTTTCCATTTACAAATAATTTCCCTGTCATTTCCATTTTACAAGCGAGGCAGTTTATGCTCAGAGGGGCTGAGTGGCCTGCTCAGGTTACCCAGTCAGTGGCGGGAGAGGCAGGGTTCCCGCCCGACGGCACTCACAGGGGCCTTCACCCTCGTCTGAGTTCATCCAGAGGAAAACTGCTTCCTTCCCAGTGGGAGTCGGTGGAAGGCTGGCTCCTGTGTCTCCCCCGGTTGGTAGTAAATGTTGCTTTTGAGAGGTGGCTTTGGAGGAGGTTAAACCTGTATCTGAGAGAGAGGTTTCAGGAAGTGTGGTCGATGACTGGGAACACGTCCCCACCCCCGGCCTGGAGAGTGTGTCCTCAGCCTGCCCACGCCGGCCAGGCCTCATTCCCCACGGTATCTCCTGCCTTTGATGTCGGATAAGCCCAATTCATCTCTTTCATATCACTACAAAGGAGCCTCCTAATGACTTTGTTTAGACAGCCTCTTCTCCAAATATTAAACATTTGGTCTTCCCAGGCCCCCCAAGCACTTAACATCATCTAGGTTGTTGCAAAATCCACTTTTCCCTCAACTGGTTGGCAGAGTCTTCTCTCTCCATTCCCAGCCTCCCTGGGCAGATCCGGACACGTCACCCCACACGTTCTTCCCCCAAGCGGCTGCTCTGGACACAGCCCTCCTTCTGGAGAGAGGTGGGGGCAGTAGGGTGGACCTCGAGCAGTCCCCTCAACCTCAGCCCTGCTGGGAACCCCAGGAGAAGCCTCTGGGAAACTCAAGGGCTCAGGGGTGGCCTGTCATGCCTGGGGGGGCCACCTTACCCTTGGTGGTGGCAGGCCCAGCACACAGGCCAGGTCATCTGCCAGCCAGTGGGGGAACAGGCACTTCCTATTTCAGGTCAGAAACTGCCTCGAGTGGCTGCCTCTCCCCACATAGCAGCTGCCAGGTACCTGCGGCTACAGCAGCTCTCCTGCTCTGACAAAAAAATCACTCCAGTCCTGGAGCATGTCCCCACTCCCGGGCCACAGCAGCCCTGCCACCCCTTCCTTAGGCAGAGAGGTTGGCTCACATTTCTTCCTCCTGCCTCCTGGTCCCACGCCCTTGGCCACCTGATGTCACAGCCCACCTGCGCGGTGCTCTTCCGCTGTCACCCGTCCCGCTGTCTGTCTCTGTGCTGTGGGCCGGCGCCCGGAAGGACCGTGCAGCTGGCGCTGCTCTGCAGGCGTCCCTCCTGGGCCCGGCTGCTCTGGCTGAGCAGAAAACAGCTCCCGCCCGCCGGGAAGGTTTCAGAAGGAGCTTTTCAGCAGAATCTTTTCTTTTTCTTCCCATTCCTTCCTTCCCTCCCGTCTCCTTTGCCTTCCCTCCTTTCTTTCCTTCCTTCTCTTTCAACTCTTTATCATGAAAAGCTTCATTTTCAAAAGTAAAGAGTATAATGGCCCCTCACGCCCTAGGGCCCAGCTTCATCAATTATCAACCGTGTCCAATCTTGTCCCTTCTAAACCCCTAACCCGGCTTGGCGGGGTGGCTCACACCTGTAATCCTAGCACTCTGGGAGGCTGAGGCAGGAGATCATCGCTTGAAGTTAGGAGTTAGAGACCAGCCTGAGCAAGAGTGAGACCCCATCTCTACTAAACGTAGAAAAATTAGCCGGGCATGGTGGCGCATGCCTGTAGTCCCAGCTACTCAGGAGGCTGAGGCAGGAGGATTGCTTAAGCCCAGGAGTTTGAGGTTGCTGTGAGCTAGGCTGACGCCACAGCACTCTACCCTAGGTGACAGAGAGAGACTCCATCTCAAAAAAAAAAAAAACAACAAAAACAAAAACAAAAAAACAACAACAAAAAAAAACCAAAAAACAAAACACAAAAAACCCCTAACCCCACCCGCCACTCCCTACACTGGGTTATATTGAAGTGAACTCCAGTCACGGCATCATTCTGTCACTTCAGCATGTATCTCTAAAAGACAAGAACTTTTAGAAAAGCATAACCACAATATCACATCTAAAAATATACATAGTAGTTTCTTAACGGCATCAAGTGTCCAGTCTGTGTTCAGATTTCCCCAGTGGTTTCATGGTTGCTCTCTAGCCGGTGGTGTGTCTGGACCCCGACGTGGAGCAGAGACTCGCAGGGACTGATGGGCAGCACCTTCTCCCCATCCTCTGGCACTCGTTTGGCCCGCTGCAGACTGCAGGGACCCCCAGTTTTTATTGGTCCCTCCTGAACTCATCATCAGCAAACCACTGGTCTTTAGTTGTTTCCTGGTCAGAAATGTCACCTCAGGCTCAAGGGTGCGTCTGTTCTCCCAGGCAGCCTTCCCTGACCACTGGCCCCAGCCGTCAGCCCAGGCAAG
This sequence comes from Lemur catta, assembly GCF_020740605.2. Lineage (NCBI taxonomy): Eukaryota > Metazoa > Chordata > Mammalia > Primates > Lemuridae > Lemur > Lemur catta. The sequence continues at coordinate 88,729,896 of NC_059128.1, read as the reverse complement.
GTGTCCTTGTTCTTCACCTGAGTCCACTGTCTTTCCCTGGTGACACTGTTTGCAACCCCCTATAGTTCGTCTGTCTTCCTCATGTGACTTATCTGAGCGATGGCAGGGACAGCATGTGTCTGACACATAGGACTATTAAATGCGTGCTAGTGAATAGAAAAGTCTGCAATTTGTCACTTTTCGATTTGGTGCTCCCTCAGCTTGCTTTCTTAGGTGGATTAGGAAGTGCCTGCTATATGCCACTTGTCTCTGCATCCTCAGTTCATTCTCGCTACCACCGTGACCATGGAAGCTGGGATGAGTATCGATTGTCCCCATTTCACAGCAGTGGAAACCGAAGCCCAGTGTGGTTAAGTTGATGGGCCAAAGCTCATAGCTGTTAAGTCACGGGTCCCTCCCACCTACTGCTGCCCTCCCTACCACCAGTGAAGAGCCATTTGTGCCTTCTATCCTGGCTGGAAAGTTCCAGAAAATGTCCGTAATAGGACAAGATGGCTCCTGCTTCCCCACTGCAGGAAATTGTTCCTTTCACTTTTTCTACTCAAGTCTTAGAGCCACTACCCCCTCCCCATGTGACCCTTCTACCCCGGCTCGATGGCGCCGCACTCTCCTCTGTTTGCATCCTTAGTCTCTGGTGGCTGGGGAGGCCTAGAGCAGATCCTTCAAAGCTTCCTGCTTCATTGTGCCTTCCCCGTGCATCATTAGGCAGAGAGCAGAGCAAACAAATGACAAGCACATCTTCATCTGAGATCTGGGCAGGATGGCACCGGCGCCCGCGCTCAGACTGTGCTGACGGGCTGGCTGCCCGGGGTTTGGACCGGGCGGGAAGCACTCAGGTGCTGGGACATGTTTGCCCGTTTCTTCCTCCGATTTCCTGCTCATGCCTCTCCACCCCTGGACAGAAGGTTGGTGGTTCTCAGGGAAGAACAGTTCCTTTGTGTTTTCTTTCCTTTCTTCCTGTGCCTAATTAGGAATTATACTTGGGAATCAAGCTCATTAATCTCTGCCAGTTCGGGGTGAGATCAAGCTTCTCACACTATCAGTGTTGATCAATAACTCACTGCTGAAAGATTCTGAAAAACAATCCCTGCTCTTTTCAGCGCAGGCTTTAATGAGGATGAGGCGGGATGGCCTGGGGGAGGCCTGGAATGAGTAGACGGAGAATTCGGCCAGGAGGGAGGGAGGAGAGCCTTTGGTGAACCTCTACCCTACCCGTTGCCTAAGTGTGAGGTGGCCCCACAAGACAGGACGTTCTACTCAAGGCCTTGGAAGTCAGGGGTTGGAGCTTCCTTACTGTGCTGCTTTGGAACATCACTCACCTTCTCTGAGCTGCGAGAATGCTTAGAAGATGGAGAAAAACCATCATGGCAAATGGCTGGCTTGTATTTAAAGACAAGGTGATCCCTTCTTGAAGGGACTGATGGGTCCAACGAGGACCAGCTGTCCAGGAGAGGGGGCTGCTGAAAGCCAGGGATATGAGAGAATGCAGACGATCTCACAGGGCTGCAAGGGACGGGAGAAAGAAGGACCTTACCCTGGGAGCAGGAGGAAGGTGCTCTGGTTAGAGCTTCTAGAAAATTTGTGTTGTCTCGTGGGGTCCTCATGGCTTAGGCCAGTGTCTTAGTCTGTTTTCTGACGCTGTAACAGAATACCTGAGACTGCGTAACTTAGAAAGAACAGATATCTATTTCTTACCGTTCTGGAGGCTGGAAAGTCCAGTGTGGAAGGGCTGCGTCTGGTGAGGGCCTTCGTGCCGCATCATCCCACGGTGGAGGCAGGAGGGCCCAAACCACAAGAGACCGGAGCCCTCCTGACCTATCCCCTCTTGTTAGGCCCCACCTCCCTGCACTGCTCCACTGGGGATTACGTTTCTAACACATGGGTTCTGGGATACACATTCAAACTGTAGCAGCAGGTTAGATCTTCAGAGATACAGAGATGGTCCTTGCCTCCACAGGAGAAGATGCAGTTGTTTTTCTTCCAAGGAGATTATCAAGAAGCCATAGAAAACAGTGATAACTGAAAGAGAACCCCGGACTGAAGGAACCCAGCATGGTTTTAAGACCTTTGGAAGTCCTAGCCTATGTCATATCAAATATATTTAATTTTTTAAACTGACAAATGAAAATTTTATATATTTAATGTGTACAAGATGTTTTGAAATATGTATCCATTGTGAAATGGCTCAGTTGAACTAATTTGCGTATGTATTATCTCATATACTTATCACTTTTTGTGGTGAGAACACTTAAAATCTATTCTCCTAGCAATTTTCAAGAATGTAGTATACAATTATTAACTATAGTCACATGTTGCACAATAGATCTCTTGAACTTATTCCTCCTATCTAACCAAAAGTTTGACTCCTTTGACCTTCTCCCCAACCCCTTCACTCTCTTCACTGCCCCCACTCTACCCGCAGCCCCTGGTAACCACCATCCTGCTGTTCACTCGGGCTAGAGGGCAGTGGCGTCATTGTAGTTCACTGCAACCTCAAACTCCTTTTTTTTTTTGAGACAGAGTCTCACTCTGTCAGTCCAGCTAGAGTGCAGTGGTGCCATGATAGCTCCCTGCAACCTCAAATGCCTGGGCTCAAGCGATCCTCCTGCCTCGGCCTCCTGAGTAGAGGGGACTACAGGCATGTGCCACCACACCCGGCTAATTTTCTATTTTTTTGTAGAGATGGGGTCTCACTCTTGCTCAGGCTGGTCTCTAACTGCTGTCCTCAAGTGATCCTCCCACCTTAGCCTCCCAAAGTGCTGGGATTACAGGTGTGAGCCACCAGGCACAGCTTATAAATTCAACATTTTTAGATTCTGCATCTAAGTGAGGTCATGTGGTATTTGTCTTTCTGTGCTTGGCCTATTTCACTTAATATAATGTCCTCCAGGTTTATCCATGTTGTTGCAAATGACAGAATTTCCTTCTTTTTTAAGGCTGATTCCATCTCTTGGCTATTGTGAACAGTGCTGCAATCAATGAACATGGGAGTGCAGATATCCCTTTAACATACGGATTTCATTTCTTTTGGATGCATACCCAGTAGTGGGATTGCTGGATCATAATGGTAGTTTTATTTTTAACTTTTTGAGGAACTTCCATACTCTTTTCCATAATGGCTGTACTAATTTACATTCCCACCAACAGTGTGCAAGTTTTCCCTTTTCTCCACATCCTCGCCAACACGTTATCTGTAGTCTTTTTGATAATAGTCATTCCAGTGGTTTTAACTTAGGTTTACCTGATGATTAGTGATATTGAGCATTTTCTCATATACATGTTTGGCCATTTGTATTTCTTCTTTTGAGAAATGCCTGTTCAGATCCTTTGTCCATTTTTTAATCAAGTTATTTGTTTTCTTGCTACTGACTTCAGTTCCTTATAGATTTTGGAGATTAACCTCTTATCAGATGTATGGTTTGCAAATATTTTCTCCCATTCCATAGGTTGTCTTTTCACTGTTGATTGTTTCCTTTCTTGTGCAGCTTTTTAGTTTGAGATAATCTCATTTGTCTATTTTTGCTTTTGTTGCCTGTGCTTTTAGGGGTCACAGTCCAAAAAATTGTCCAGATCATTGTCATGGAGCTCTTCTCTCCTCCGTTTTCTTCTAGTAGTGTTTCATGTCTTACATTTAAAGTCTTTAATCCATTTTGAGTTGATTTTTGTATATGGTGTAAGGGTCTAGTTTCATTCTTCTGGATGTGGATATCCAATTTTCCCAACATCATTTATTGAAGAAATTTTCTTCTTCCCATTGTGTGTTCTTGACACCTTTGTCAAAAATCAATTGATTATAAATGTGTGGATTTATTTCTGGGCTCTTTATTCTGTTCTATTGGTCTATGTGTCTGTTTTTTTTTTTTTTGCCAGTACCATGCTGTTTTGACTACTGTAGCTTCATAGTGTATTTTGAAATCAGGTGGTATGATGCCTCCAGCTTTGTTCTTTTTGCTCAAGATTCTTGTAGTTATTTGGGGTCTTTTGTTAGTTCCATTCAAATTTTAGGGTTGTTCTATTTCTGTGAAAAATGTCATTGGAATTTTGACAGCGATTGCATTGTATCTGTAGATCACTTTGGGTAGTATGGACATTTTATTAATTCTTCTAATGCATGAACATAGGTTATTTTTCCATTTATTTGTGTCTTCAATTTCTTTCATCAATGTTTTATAGTTTTCAGTGTGCAGGTATTTGACTTCCTTGGTTTAATTTTTTCTAAGTATTTCTTTTTGTAGCTATCATGAATAAGATTGTTTTCTTGGTTTCTTTTTCCAATAGTTTGTTGTTAGTGTATAGGAATGTTACTGATTTTTGTATGTTGATTTCACATTTTGAAACTTTTACTGAATTTGTTTGTTAGTTCAGTTTTTTTTTGTGGAATCATTAGGGTTTTTTATATCATAAGATCATGTTGTCTGCCAACAGGGACAATTAAACTTCTTTCAATTTGGATGTCTTTTTCTTTCTTTCTCTTGCCTAATCGCTCTGGCTAGGACTTCCATGTTGAACAAAAGTGGTGAGAGGGGGCATCCTTGTCTTGTTCCTGATCTTAGAGGAAAAACATTTAACTTTTCACCATTGAGTATGATGCCAGCTGAGGGTTTGTCATATATGCTTTTTATTGTGTTTAAGTATCTTTCTGTACCTAATTTATTGAGATCAAATATATTAAACTGAGCTCAAGTCCCACATTAAATAGTAATTTTGCTATAACAATTTTATATGAGTTTTGTAATTGTTTTTGAAATTAATTCCATTTTGCAGTGTCTTATCTTTTGGCACCATAATATTTTTTCAGGTTGCTAACAGCTTTTAAAAGCTTGGAGGTCTTGAGCACTATGCTTGGCCTGCCCAGGGACAGATGGTTCAGAGACCCTGAGAGACTTTAGCTGGAGCCCCAGGCTAGTGGAGCACTGACCCTCAAGAGTGAGAAAGGAGACCCTGGCAGAAGGCAGCATGCTCCAGTACAGGACTGGAGGTAAGAGCCCCGGGGCTGAGGGCACCCACATGGAGACACCCCAAAACAATGGGGACATTGTGAGGTTCCTAAGCCAGGTAGCCACAAACAAGCAGTGGACAATCCACTGACTCAGCAGGCAGGGAGTACCACTGTGTCCTGAAGAACACCAGAATACAGTTGGGCCTCTGTATCTGTAGGTCCTACACCCAGCGATTCAACCAACTTTGGAGAGAAAATATTGGGAAAAAGCCAATAAACAATAATAGGCCAGGCATAGTGGCTCACACCTGTAATCCTAGCACTCTGGGAGGCGAAGGTGGGAGGATCACTTGATGCCAGGAGTTTGCGACTAGCCTGAGAAAGAGTGACACCCCATGTCTCCAAAAACAGAAAAATTGTTAATAGCTGGGTGTGTGCCTGTAGTCCCAGCTACTTGGGAGGCTGAGGCAGGAGGATCGCTTGAGCCCAGGAGTTTGAAGTTGCTGTGAGCTGTGATGATGCCACTGCACTCTAGCCAGGGTGACAGAGAGAGACTCTGTCTCAAAAAATAAAAAATACAAATTTAAAAATATAGTATACCAAACTGTTTACATAGCATTTACATTTTATTAGGTATAAGTAACCTAGAGATGATTTAAGGTATATGGGAGGATGTGCATAGTTATATGCAAATATTATGCCATTTTATGAGCATTTATAGATTTGGAGTCCTCAGGGTGTCCTGGGAACCAACTCCCGCCCATACTGTACTAAACACAGCAACCTTAAGGGCTTGTAACCAGATTATATAAGCCCACGCCAGAGCCACTGAAGATGGAGGAGGAATGGGATTCATCCTTCCAGATAACACGTGCAGGTTTACTTGACCGTGGAATGCCAGGGGAGAAAGAACTGCAGTTTTTGGAACATTCATCAGCCTGTTGAGGGCAGCTACAGTCCCACTAATTTCAGAAGACCCTTTGGTTTTGTCAGTTTTGTGGGAAGTGGATAAGTACGCCTCTGAGGTCTCTCTTCAAGGGTAGCGTGCTGGGGAAGAGTATTTCGTGTTGGCCCCCAGCTGCAGCACCTTTGCTGTGGTGTTCAAACTGAGGCCTCGGTCTCCCCAGGTCGCTCCCAGTCAATGACTAACCACAACAGGACGCTGGTGCCTTGCCATTTCTGCCCAACACAAGACTCCATAATGGCCAATCTTCGTGCCATAACCCCTTTGTTGGGCTGCTTAGGCCTTTCTCAGAACTGCACAGCAGTCCGAGGCTCTTCCTACCTACCCCTCCCTTCCCCACTTCTTTACAGATGTCAGACCTGTATGGTGGTCTGAAGGCCATCCCTGCCTACTCCGGATTCCTCTCCCCTTTGTTTTCCACAGGTACTTCCTCCAATAAATCCTTTGCACTTCTTGGCATCTGCTTTCCTGAGAACCCAAATTGATACAGCCGTCAATCCACACAAGTGACTGGGTAAAGCCTCCCAGCTCACTCTTGTGAAATGTGAAGGTTTTAAAAACCCTCCTGACATGTAGCCAATGGAAGGCATTGAGAAGAAATGCAGTGTTCCATTGGATGGCCGCAAAAGAATGTGGACTCCTGCAAAGATGGGTTGACATCTTCCGGGGGTTTATTTTACCATTTACCTCTGACAGGATGGCTGAAGAGGAACCATCCTGGGAGCTAGTTATAATACTATTTAAAAAATATTTATCATTTATTGAGTAGTTATTATGTGACAGGAACCATGATAAGAGCTTTCCATACATTGTTTCATTCAATACTTACACAATTCTAACACGTATCTCCATTTTTCAGATAAGGAAATGAAGTTATATTAGATGTTGAGCTTGGACTTGAATCGAGAACTGTTTGATGCCAAAGCTAACACTCTTTAACCTTTAACTCACTCTCTCACACGCACACTATGTGATGCATATTTAAAATCTGAGTTTCTAAGGAAGAAAAAAATATACGAACTAGAGGAGAAAAACGTGAAAGAAAACAAATACAGAAAAAAATGAAGCCGCTGAATAGAACTGGCCTAGAAATTTGTAAAGGAAAAGAAGAGAAAGTAAAGGTGGGAAGGTTTTGTAGGAAAAGTTTTAAATGTCTTGATCTGTTACTAATTATATGGTCTTGGACACATATTACCTCTCTGGGTCTGTTTTTATAGATCTTTGAATGAGATGATTAACTAGGTGGTCTCTAGATTTCATTATATATGTTGTTAGATGGAGCTTTTTATTTAGTTTATCATTTTGTATACAATCAAACTAAAAATGTTCATAGTTTTCACCAAATCCCACAAGAAGTAAAATGATCTGTTAAGCCCTAATGTGAACAGTGGATTTCATAATTCACCAAGAGAAGTCAGGATCTCAAGTGGATGTGATGATGGCCAGGGGTTCCTTACGCACAGGCTCTACAAAAAGTCACTGTGAGAAAAAGTTTGTCCATTTTTGTGTTAGGCTCTTGCTTGACATGAAGTCCTTATGAGTAATCACTATGCTTTTCTTTGTGGTGGTGAAAACTGGGATGAAAGCGAAACATTTAATCTTTTAACTTTTAAACAGTAAATAATACCATTACCTGATTATAAGACGGGGTTTTTTTTTTTTTTTTGTGAGAAAAGGGACATGGAACATGTGGAAAGTGCTTTGAAGAATAACTCAAAAAGCCTCGTGAGTCTTTTTCCATCTTTGTTGTTTGTCTAGATCTGCAAATGAGCACATTTTCTTTAACTACTACTTGCTGTTTGGTCCACCTTTAGAAAAAGGTTAAAAGGCCACTATCAGTAGAGAGGGCAACAGGAGAAATGCACAACTCAGAGAAGCTACAGACTAGATTATGAACTTAGTCCTACAGCCTGATTCTGTCCTGAAGGGTTTCCCAGAAAATGCAGGTAATGTGGACATGAAAAGTAGTGTGAGCATTTCCAGGAGGAATGAGATGAAGAAAAGAAAACAAAATACAATATTCTTTGAGAAAGAGGAATGTAAAAAACTCACTAGTTTACTATGTTAAAAAAAAGATGGCACATTTATTGCTACATAAATGTTATATACATATTGTGTTTTCTGTTACAGTGACAGAAAAAAAATTTGAACTTCTTGCTGCTGGTTGAAAAGGTTTATCAATAATACCTTGAATTTGACACAGGATACAAATCTGCAATAAACCAACAATGGAAACTGGAGAACAAGATGAGAAGCAATTCATCTCGGACAATTAGCTCTTACAATACTCCATAGGTACTACATGGTATGCTAGAATCCTACTATGGTCTTAAAATGCTATTGTAAATTTCTGATATTAATGAACAGGTTATGGTAAATAACCCTACATTTTTACTACCTAATATAATAAAATAAAGTAAGAAACTTTTTACTGAAAACTTTTTGATTTCAAAAATCTAGAAAGAGTAATATTTAGAATTCAAGAAATTTTCTTACAAGATTATTGTATAAAAGACTAGCTACAGTGAAAAATAAGCCAAATGTTTTTTTCTTTCTATTTTATGAAGGAAAGCTTCTGGGCATACTGCAAAGTCTAATATAGCGAAAAAGACAACAAGCTCTGAAGAAAAAAGGCCAGGCAGTGGCATATGTTCACTCACACATCATAAGCAACAACTTCTGTTTAGCTGATTAACACTGAAATGAAGAACAAGGCCACAGAGTTTGATGTAACTGGAGAATATATGCAAATTAAAGCAACCAAAAAGTCCACTAAGTTCACAAATGACTGATTTGTTAGGAATCATCCTGATTGGAGGATCAGAAGTTCTGTCTTAATTGTTTTTGTTCTTTCAAATTAACAGAAATCTTTAAGTTACATAGTGATTTGGGTCCTTTCTTCTGTGTGATTGCCATTGTTGATACTGGCTATAAGAAATAATTAAGCCAAGATAACCTTGTTTAGTATGTTTTTCTCTCCCAGGTTTGTTGTGGTGGAAGACAGATTTCATGGAAGTTCAAAGTGATTATTAAAAAACAACTCCTAAGGATTAGAGACAGAGGGTACCTTAATGCACAGTATTAAGATGGACTGACAAGTACTGGTTTAATGCTAATCTGGCTCATCATTTTGGGACGGGGCAGATGGTTTGCAGTTGATTAAATCACCCACTGAATTCCTCCCCATTGACCAGCCATCCAAATGACAGAGAAATAAAGGCTAGGATAAGGAAACACGGGTGACCATTGCTCTTGTATTCCATTAGGTAATTAGCCTCAGAGTGGTGTGTTCATTTATTACACTACCTGCCTTGGTGACTACCGGGTTTTGTTATGTTCACCATAATTACAGCCTGAAAAATCGTCTTTGTATTTTAAATGTATTTTGTGCTTACTTACAGCTAACACTTTACAAGTACTGTATGTAGTACTTACTGCTTGGAAAACAAAGCAATTTCTAAAAAGTAGATTCTTCCCTTGTAATTTACACTCCTTGCTATTACAAGCTTTACTATGAGACCTAGAAGCTTGAAAAGTCTTGGTTATTATTAGAAATAAAGCAATGTTTATTTGGGGGAAAACCTAGGGAACAAAATTTCCCCTTTTAAAATCTTAGCTAGGTTATGGTCACAGACAGTCTCTGCTTACCACTGTAAGGTGAATGTGCAAAGCACACAGGGCTGCATGGAGGATTCTGGACTGTGACCATAAACTATTCAGATTCAGAGATCAAATATAACACCCACAAAGAGAAAGAAAAAAAAAGAATGAAAAAATGAGAACAAGAGAAATGCTATCCCAAGTAATATTTTCCTATTTTATGGAAAACACTATTCATATGGCAAAAGGATAGGAGAGGGCAACAAAAGACTTTTCCCTTCCTTTTTAAGACACTAACAGGTATGCCGGGAATGCTAAGGGCCAATGGTTGTCACTGCTTTGTTCTCTGCACGTGAACAGCTTTAATGAATGCTGGCATCAGCTGAGTGTAGATCAGCTTTCCACATTAACTTTTTCCCTTTATATGTAGACCTTACAGTTCCATAACAATAAATAAAATTTGTAGTTACAATGCATTTGTCAATTCAGTTTAGGCACAAGGCAACTTCCACGGTGAGTGGAGAGATCGAGACAGTCTCTGATTGTGCAGAAGCGACATACTGCTTGCAACACAGTGATATGTTGCAAACATCTCGTGGGCTGACGTTCTATCTGATGAGCTTCCTATCTTCACTTCTGATGGAAGTGTTGACCAGTTGCTTTGATCGTAGGATTACATTTGAATTTCTTGCTTCAAGTGTTTTGTTTTTTCTTCTCCCTCCTGTCAGGTTTGTGTCTTCAGAAAATCTGAGTTGTCCAAGTCCTTATGAGGAGAGGTCACCTTCTATCTAGCCTACTGATAACTCTGGAACTGTGGCAGGGAGAGCCAGGGAGAGAACACTACCAGTTAGTATATAATTGATAAAAATACACAGCCCCCCACCAATAAAACAAGTTGGCATTCTTCATCTATACCCAAGTTTGCACTAAATTAGTAGTCTAAGTGACTTATAAATGAGCTTGTTCCCTTTAGGGTATAATTAAAATGGTTTTACTTGGTGTGTGTGGTTAGAGTTCTAAAGGAGGTCATGTGATTGTAGAATCACAAGCTATAGGATATGACAGCTGGGGCAATTATGCAAACCTTAATTTTAGCAACACTCAAATTGGCAATACCTGAGCTCTGAGGGTCTACTCATCCATCCCTCAGTAGTAAGACAAGGCTAACATACTTGTTTACTGCTGCATCCAGCCAACCACACTGTGTTAACAGTTTACATCTGACCTGGAAGCATCTCGAGTCAGGGACTATTTTGTATTAATTTTCATATTGGTCCCAATTCCTGGTCCATAGTGGGTCCTCAATAAGTGTTTGTTCAATGAATTTATTAAGAAAATTTTACTGTAAAATTTTCCATTTTAACTATTTTTAATAGTTTTAGGAAGAATCATAATCTTTCACTTCCTTAATAAACAATAACAACAGTATTGTTCAGTAATAAAGTGATCCTCTTAGGGATGGAAAACTAAGATATACAAAGCTACCTGGCCTTACATTACATAAAGTCAAATTCCAGTACTTTTATAGCCAGTCATTCTGTGGTCATTTCTTAGTAGCAGTTTTCCTACTGCCAAGGCTCTTGTTGCTTTTAATCTGCTATTTGGTTCTATAAATAACTGAAAGTTATCAGGTGAGAACAGATAACTAACTACCTTTATGAAATAAGCGATCCTAACATATTCTAAGACGATAAACATTAACCTATAAAATCTATGGAACAAAGTGCATTAAATACATGTCTCATAATTTTGAAGAATTTTTTTTTAAATTCTTGATCCTTTTTTGATAGGTGAGAATGGTCAAAACCTAATTTTAACCTAAATGGGGGAATTTTCACATTATGGAAGAGATTAAGGGTAGAGCTATGAAAGCAGTATGAGAAACAAACGTAGCAAAAGCACAGGAAAGGACATAGAAGAAGACAGATGTGAGGTAGGGAAACAGAGCTGACAGAGAAAAATCTAGAGATTTGGAAGAAGAAAAGTAGAAATGGGTATAATAAACAAGAGAGAGATGCAAAAAACGAGACACAGGTTCTGAGATAAGCTGAGAGCTGACTATCAAGCTCTGTTTTTCATAGCTTGGTATTAACAGTTGTCTGGGACCTGAGCATAAGAAGTTACTTCCCATCACTCTTTTTTGAAATGATCTATCAATTTACAAAGTCACTTCTGCACTGAGAAATAGTGGCATATTTTTATTTTAAAATTTGAAGTTTATTTTTGAAACAAAAATACTTTTTTTTTAATGGTAGTCTGTATCTTCCACAGACTATGAAACAATGGCGTGGGTTTTAGAGGATCTGTAAATTAACTAGCTCTTGCCTAAAGTCCCTTTAACATGTATAATCTGTTAGACTGCTGGGTGTTTTTTGTGGGTGACACGGCTTGGAGTTTTCTTCAGTGTGCTGTTACAATTACAATTGACTTATTAAATAAGTACATTAACTCTTCCTCCCTTTTTCCCCAAATGAAATCTTTGGTTGTGGTCTAGTTTGATCTGCAGAGAGACATGTGGTGGTGGTAGGAACTAAATCCTTCAGGAAAAGGTGAGTTACTAAGGTTTGTCATTTACTAAATATTCTATCAAATTCCAGATTTTCAGCTCAAAACGAGATAGCCACAAAGCTGGCCAAATGAAATGGTACTTAACATTTTTTTTCTGCTCCACACTTTCCACTCAGCTGCCTTTATTTACTACTTTTAATGTGTACACACTGAAGGCAGATTATAAAAATGAGGTTACCAGTTCTATTCCTAATCCATGCTGCTAGATAAAATGTTACTGCCCCAAATATTTAATTACAGTCTATATTAATTTAATCTATCTAAATATTAATTTTACAACTTAGATTACAATGTGAATGTAAGTTAAAAAAAAAAGATGGTCCAAATTATCTACTACTTCTTGGGCAACAACCTTATATTGCTTTTGTCATTTTGTTAAAAAAAATCATAAGAAGATGAATTATGTTTAGTCCATGAAAAAGAAGATAAAAAGAACAGTCTTTCAGTAAGTTCAATTCCACCAAAGAAAAGGGCATTCTGGCTCTATCATATATAACACCTTTACATTCATTAATATTAATAGATCCTAGAGGGTGTTAACTGATGTGCTTACAAGGGAGGGAGGAAGCTGCATATAAAAAACTTGCATTATTGATCCAAATGATCTAAGCAATAACGCTTTCATGTATAAAGTCTTCATGACAAAGAGCTAGATGGTTAGCAGAGAACTGGTTGATGTAAAACATTTCTGAATAGAGGAATGAGGAGCATGAGTGGTAGCAAAAGTATGTACTGATGAATGAGTCATTGCACTATTTTCTTCTTGGATCAGAGATATTTGTGTGAAAGAGAGACAGAGTACACATGATTCAGAACAGAAGAACCAAAATCACAGGACATTATCACACTTTGAAGAAAACAGTAATTTGGTATAAAATAACACTGGCTCTCTAAGTCTGATTAGACAATAGAATGGCAAACTGTTGGATTCCAAATTACATGTGAACTTTACAATGACCAGTGCCCACCAGAAAATTCTGTTCAAAGGTTCTAACCCCTGTTTAAGATGAATCTTAAGGTGATTTTCCCTGTACTTTCTTCTCAAACCCATACTTACCTGGCTGATGTTTACATATGACCCATAGGGTTGGTAGTTTCACTAAGCCCAGGATGGGTTCCTGGCAGTGTGGTTGGCGGCTCTGCCGATACGGCAGAAACTTTTTCTTCTTCCCTTCTCTTAAGGCAGGCTGCTTTGGGGTTAAGGTTCCTCTCTAAAACAGGAGGAAAGAATTTTTATCATTATGGTCATAAGTTATGAATCAGGGACTAATAGGTCTTAAGCTAAACAAACTGCTGTTATTTTTTCATTCTGTGGGGATTACCAATCTCTCTGTAATTTCATCACATAGAGGCAAAGTAGGTACCATCACATAGAGGCAAGAATGATGTGCTCATATAAAACCTCAATATTAAATGAGCCTCCAGACTTATACTTAGTGACCAGTTAGTGTTTTCTTCATTTTCTGCTTATGATTTAGCCTTCTAGGGTTTGATTTGATCTAAATCAATACCCTACTCTTCACTCAAACATTTCGGCAAGTGTTGTTATCAGTCTACCAAGTCTCCTCAGTGTCCTAAGACATGGTACACTGATTGAATGCTGACATTCTCTATGTACCTGGAGAGAGACATCTGTGCTTTATCTAGTATGTTACCAGTTCAGAAAATGATAACATAAGAGATAACTTCAGCTACTCCTCTACAGGAAATGTGCCAATTCAAGGGTGAGAGATAGCTTGTGTACATCTTGCTTTTCTACTTGATATATATGTAGAAAAAGATCGACTTGTTCTTTCAATTGCTGGAAGTGTGATTGAGAGGGTGATAAAAGCCTTTTCTGTTGCTTCTTATATAAGACAGCAAAGATGACTAGATGGGGCCTGCAACATGGTCCCATTCAAACGAGGTTCAAGAATTGGGTAATCAAGGGAAAGAAAATTCATGGATCAAAGACCCACTGAACCAAAATACACTTAGGAACTACTATTCCTGTTACATTTTCTTTAAATGAGTTTTAAGCACAAGACATTCAGTCCATGACAGCTTCTGGTATAGTCCTTTGTTTCTGATTATAACATACAGCACAGGCTAAAATTGTTACATGTACTTTTATAAACTGATTAAAAATGCCATGTGTATATAATGAATATAACATAAAGGGTTCATTTAAAATTAGTCTGTAATGATAATATTTATAGAAGTTGGGATTTTTTACATTGTTAGAATTTCTTGAAATGAGGGCCTACCTGAATATACCATAGCACAGCTTTTCCTGTTTCCTCTTGTAAGTCAAGTAAAACTGTATTTGAATATATATATTTCAATACACATTTATAAGTTCACATCTGAGTTTTTAAAAAGTAGACAATGGACTTCATTATGATAAGCTCAGAGACTCTAATGACAATCACTGATGCACAATAAAAAATTTTCATTTTAGAGTTCTAATTTTCTAAGCTCCTGCATTTAGGAAAAGACATTAAGCCTATACAACTATGAGGAGGATTAATGAAGGAAGAAAGATACACTCTTAATTTATTAGGATACCTAGTAGGAGAAAATAGCATGTTCACCATTATATAAAAAATATTAAGAGCTGTTTTCTTAATAAGCAGGTATGTACCTCTGACTAATAACAAGAGTTTGTCTTTCATCAGGTGTTGTGGGCCTCTACTGTGGAGGCAACAGTCTCATATAATGACCAGAGAGACTGAGAAGAAGGCATAAATGAACATGTAAAATCTAAAAAGGACAAAGTGAGATATGAACATTTTCCAATTGAAAAAGGCTCATGTTTCTTTTATAATGGAACACTGCTCTTAGCTAACTATGACTCTGTCACAACAAGATCTAGGAGGCATGATAAGAATAGTTGTAAAGGACCAGAACCAAAAATTCAACAAGTTAGGCAAGATCTTGCAGATTCCTATAGTCAGACAGACAAAGAACACTTAGAGCTAGAAGAACCATGCTATTTCAGTGGGCTCTAGGAAACATGAAGTAAATATAGCTTTGATCCAAAAAGGGCAAAGGCTAGCGCTGCTTTTTGATACCCCTTGGTGTGAGTACCCCATGGCAAACGTGTTAAGTGGCCAGGATTGTCTGATGTAGAAGTAAGTAGAAGTTAGACATTACCTGCAGGGCATGGGAAGTATTTGTCTTCTCATATTTCCATTAGAGGAATTCTATCTATTGACTTGTTACCTAACTGAAGACTTGGCTCTCTTATAATACCATCTTCTCAACATGTTTACAGCAGAATTTTTGGCTAACTCAAGTTTGAGAAAAGTCACTTCCTACATTACTATGACTAGGTAAATATTTATGTTATTATGATTATATAGAAATACTTGCTGAGTCAAGAATTTTACAGTGATTGTTTCCTTGCTGATACAACTGTTTGTTTTTCTTGTAGTTAATAGTCATCTTGTTTTTTCATTTGTTAGTAATGTTAATCCCAACCCCCTACAAAAGCTCCAACAGATCTAACAAATGTCTATCAATATATTTTCCTGAAATCTCAAACACATCGTATCATCAATTGATCCCATTTTCTTTCCCTAGAAATCTTTCTTCTGCAGCTAATAGCCTTCTACTTTCAATGGACTAGTTGCTTTCTAGGCCTCGTAGCTCTTGTCATGGGATTTCTTTTTGTTGCTCTCCTGTGTTAGATCCTTTGTTTCCTGGACCCTATAACATTTGTTTTAGTTGATTATGTCCTTATTTGGCTGATGGATATGTTCCAGATGCTTTCTGGAAAAGTATTCATGAGCTGGGTGTGGTGGTGCACACTTGTAATCCCGGCTACTCAGGAGGTTGAGGTGGGAGGACTTCTTGAGCCCAGGAGTCTAAGGCTATAGTAAGCTAAGATGATGCCACTGCACTCTCATCTGGGCAACTGACTGAGATCCTGTCTCAAAAAAAAAAAAAAAAAAAAAAAGAAAAAGAAAAAGTGGATGTAGAAAGCAAAATTTTAAAGTTTTTGCATATTTGAAACATTTTAATCCTATTTTCACCTTTGGATTAATTATCTGGCTGGGTATAGAGAATTCTAGATTGCAAACTATTTTGCTCAGAATTTTGAAGGCACTGCTCCACTATCTCCTGGAATCTAGCACTACTGTCCAGAACTCTGATGATTTTGACTCTTGCTCCTTTATCTATGAGCTATTCAAATTTTCTCTCCAGAGGTTTTAGAATATTCTTTTTAACTCTGATGCTCTGAAATTTCATGATGATGTACTTTTAGCTTCTTGTCATTTTAAAATCATACTTAGCACAAGATTAGATCCTACTAATCTTGAGATATATATTCTTCAGTACTTGGAAATAAGTCAGTTACCAATACTCCATCTACTTTTCATTCCATATACATTTTTTGCTCTCTCATCTGCTATTGTCGTCTCTCTCATCTGTCCTTATGGGTTAATATCATTATTTATTTATTTCAGTGGGATCCAAAAAAGAGTGGACTGTCAACAAGTGCAATGCTAAGTCTACCATGTTTGACCATCTTATTGCAATGGGATCTCCTGGAAGTGAGTTTTGAAAATGTATTTGAGAAAAGAAAAGGGTCAGGTGATTCTGGGACCAGCCAGATTTGGGAACCATTGTCTTAGCATATGTATCTTCAAACTCACTTGGAGACCAGGAACCTAAAAATCTAATAGTTCTCTTGTCCTTAAATTATCCTCAAAGAGCAGTGAGCTGACTGAGCTGACCTGTGAAAGAATTTGTTTAACTACAAATTGAATCTTCAATACGGCTGAGAGTACAAACTTGAAGGTAATATGTGTTACCCGCTGGGGAATAGAAATTGTAGTCATGATAATGGACAGGCTTAAACTGGCAGTGGCAGGAACCAGATAGGGTTTGATATGTGGGGCAACGGGCACAAAAAGTACTCTGGTAATATCTGAGGCTCGGAAGAGAAGCCACTCTTCCTGCTCTTCTCCAGGATGCACTGCTAGACCTGGGTCTGGTTGCATCCTGGTATAACAACTAATCCAGGAATTGTGAAAGGTTGTGGCTAGTCAGAAACAGTCTGGGAGCCCCATCCCAAACTGGAAGTGGAGACAGAGAATCCAGAGGATGCCCAAAGTAGACAAAGTAAACAGAACGCATGTCTTTATAGAAACTGCTGGAGATAGTCCCTTGAGGGATGAAGAAGCTCTCAAAAGTGAACAGGTTACCAAAATAACACAAAACTGCTGGGGATAATGTACAGGAAAGGACAGTGCCTATACTAAACTCTGAAGGTGCTCCCAAAGACCAAGTATAGGTATTGTGGGCTGCATGAAGGATTCTAAACCTGTCTGACAGATAGCCATTAGACTTTCAAAAAGGAGTCTTACAGGGATACCAGGGCTTTTATGTAAAGTCATAAAATAAAGGCTCTGGGCTTCAAGCCCAGAGTCTGAAGGTGGGAGAAAGCAGGCTTTTCTGAGTATCAAAGCAATCCCTAATAAACTTACAGTTTAGTGTATTTGAAGTTTGTTCAAACTCTTATGAAAGACTACTTAGAGCTTTCCAGAAATGTGTGAAAAAGTCAGTCAGTACTCATAATAGTGACCAGAAATTTAGAAGGGAGCTGAATGAGCCCAGATGCTAATTAGGTCCTCTCTGAGATGCAGGTTTTATGTTCTAGGTGCTTGTAGGGACCACTGCAAAGTCCAATGTTACCAATGAATAAGGTCCACCTGGGCATGGTGGAGTTTATAACTTTTTTCAAACAGAATTATTTCTCATTTTGATGGCTTGGATCTGAGAGTAGGTATCTCTGCTCTTAAAAAAAAGTTTTTAAAAACACAAATGACTCTGGTATTCTAGTTTTAATGCACTGCGGGAGGGAAAGGTGCTATCCTAGAATAAATTCTGGCACCCCTGTTGACCAGGACAGTAAGACTTTCACAGCACAGATGGAGGCAATGGCTTTTAACAATAAATATCCTGGGCTGAAGAGGAGGACAACTAACACACTTGGACCACTGAACATGGGTCCCTTGCTGCCTTCAGAGAGAGACAAAGGGTATCAGACATAATTAAAGAAAAAAACCTTTGCTAAAGTGACAGGAGATATCATTAGGCTCAAGGAATCACTGCTCCTGCCACAAACAAATGGGCATCAATCAGCCTCTTTAGGAATATCTCAAGTGAGCCTATAACTCTTTGAAGATTAGGTTTCATTAACATTTATCATCTACAGATATTTCAAGGACCTTGAGACGAGAGAAGCAAGTATCTGGTTTTAGTGGTAGGTTGGTTATACACAAAATAATCTATTTATCCTTCTTATTCATTAAATATATTGGAGGGAAGAATTCCCTACTATTGTATGTTTTTCTGAAAGTTTGCTTAAGTTTTCTAACTGTGGTTTCCTAAGAAAGACTATTCTTCTTCTTTTTTTTTTTTTTTTTTTGAGACAGTCTCACTCTGTTGCCTAGGCTAGAGTGCCGTGGCATCAGCCTAGCTCACAGCAACCTCAAACTCCTGGGCTCAAGCAATCCTCCTGCCTCAGATTCCAGAGTAGCTGGGACTACAGGAATGCACCACCATGCCTGGCTAATTTTTTCTATATATTTTTAGTTGTCCAGCCAATCTCTTTCCATTTTTAGTAGAGATGGGGTCTCGCTCTTGCTCAGGCTGGTCTCGAACTCCTGACCTCAAGTGATCCACCCATCTCAGCCTCCCAGAGTGCTAGGATTACAGGTGTGAGCCACTGCGCCCGGCCAAGACTATTCTTTTTGTAATCTATGCTGAGGGTCCACGGTTGTAGTTTTCAAGCACCTGCCCACCCATATTTTCTTTTTTGAACCTTCTTCAAATAAAATATAACATAAACACCCAATAAGTAAGAAAGATATAGTTGCTCTCATAGAAGAGACACTAGTGGCAGGGTTTGGAACCCAGGGCCACATCTATGAATCCCTTGCAAAAACGCTTAGGATACAGCATTCATAACTTTGGATAAGAAGTATATAGGTATATGCTTGAAAGTAGAACCTCTTTAAGGGCAGGAAATACTTATTATTTGATAACCCAGGGTCTAGGACATACTTGGCTAGAACAGAGGAGGTATGCAACAAATGAATGTTGAAATAAAGTTTCAAAGTTTGTTGGAATCTTCAACAAACTTTGAGCCTGTATAAACCACACTTTTGTCCTTAAGGACACACAGGCATGCCAGTGCATGTTAGCCCGAGAAGCTCATGGCATTCCTGATCTGGGATCAACAAAGAAGCCCTGCGACCTTATTGACATAGGTGTACAGGACACCCACATCTGGCAAAGCCAGGAGGGGCCATGACTAGGCATCCTATTAACCAGCAAGGTGTGGCAGATGCCCCAGGGTAAAGCAGGCAAGAAACTGAGTACAGAGAAGTAGGGAAGACAGAAGAAGTAGGGAGGAGGGCAGGTCCAAGCAGGTAAACTCAACAATGTGAGAGATCGGAGGCAACAAGAGTGAAGGGACACAAAGCACTATTGCCGAGCAGTAGGCAGAGGCTGTTCGTTCTCTGCCTTGTTTCACAGAATGACTCTCTATTGGTTTGTGGAAAGCATTGAGCCTACAGATACTGACCAATACAATGAGACAGAGGTGAGAATTACAGGCAAAACTTGATCCCGATGATACAGTGGCAGAAGTACTGGCAGAAATTACAAACAACTTCCCCAAGCAGAAGAGCAATTGTAAACAGAAATGTCTGCCCAGCTGAGGCAGAACAGTTAAGTATCTGTGCTGAACCTACTTACCTCTGACTTGCTGTTCTAGACTAAGGATGACTGCCACGGCCTGATGAAGAATAAGGAGTTTTGTTTGGGGTTTTTCACTCTTCAAATGAAGCTGACACATTCGGCCAAGCTCTTTGAATGCCTCATTAATATCTCGCACACGCAAGCGTTCTCTGGCATTGTTAGCCATCCGCCTCTCCTTCTCCCTTTCTATCTTCTGTTCTGGGTTCAAATCCTCATCTTCATTAGTACTGCTGAAAAACAAAGTACCCAAAATGTCTACTAGGTTTCCTATAAAGTAAGATATGCTGACTTGCAAAATTATACAGTATAAAAATGGAAATGAAAATTACCTATAAATCTTACCAAACAGTAGCAACAGCTGCACTTAACATGATTGTATATTTCTTTCCAATCTTTTTTCAACGCACATCTATAGTCATATAGTTGAAATTATACCACATACATTTTAAAATGCATTTTTTGTTGTTCATTATAGCATAAAGACTTCCTCATATTGGTGAAACTCTTCATAAACATAATATCAATGACTACATAATATTCTAGCACTTTGCTACAAAAAACATGATTCACAAATCAGCAGCATCAGCATTATTGGGCGGCTGTTAAAAACTTAGAATCTCTCAGGTTCTACCTCAAACCTACTGAATCAGAAGCTGCGTTTTAATAAGATCTCCAGCTGATTCACATGCATATTTAAGTTTGAAAGCACCATCTAGTACATGAATGTATCATAATTTACTTAACCTATGCTCTTAAATATATTCTGGCAGTTACCTAGTGAGAAAGAGAAAGAAAAACTTAAGACACAGATCGAGAGAAGTAGCTCAGAGAATGGCTATTTTTTTCTCTAAAGAAAAATATCATTATGAACGGTGGTGATTATAAAACATGGAAGAATTAGAATAATTTTCTTGAAGAACAAATTGGCAAAATGAATCCAAAGCCTTAAAATGTTCATTACCTCTTGAGTGTCAATTCCAACTTTAGAAATTCATCCTAAGGATATAATTAGAGATGTACATAGAAATTTATGTAAAGGAAATTTATCATAGAATTATTTACATTAGCAACATACTGGAATCCAATAAAGAGATGGATTCCAACCAGACGATGGACCACTATGTAGCTTCTAAAAATCAAGTCACAAATTATGCTAAGCAAAAAACCCAGCCATGAAAGACCACATACTATATGATTCCATTTACATGAACTTCTAGAAAAGACAAAGCTATGATAACAGAAAGCAGATCTATGGTTGCCAAGGGCCAGGGGATGGGGGAAGGGAGCTGACTACAGAGAGGTATGAAGAAATTTTTTTAGGGGGAGTGAAAATATTCTATGTTATGAGTATGGTGATAGTTATATGACTCTTACATTTGTCAAAGGACAAAAACTGTACACTTAAAACTGGTGAATTTTATTATTATATGCATTAAACCTCAATAAAGCTTGCCAAAACAAGAATAAAATACCAACCGCAGAAAATACTCAGAGGCAGGGGAAAATGTTAAAAATACACTGTTGAATGAAAAAAACTGAAATTATAAAACTTATGTCCAGTTTAATTCCAATTTAATATGTATTTATGGAAAAAGAGACAATCCTTAAAACGCAAACAGTGGTTAATTCTGGATAGTGGAGTTTCTTGTGATTTTTGTGTGTGCTTTCCTGTATTTTCCAAATTTCTATACAGAGAATAGACTACACAATCAGAAAAAAATATTTCAGGGAGATGCTGTGGAGTAACTTTTAGAAAGTTCTATTTATGTTTCAGAAATAAATTACTGAGCGGAATCGCTCAGAACCTTAAAATAATGTGCAAAAAGAACAGAAATTTTCACCTCTTCTCTAATACCTTGAGTATTCTGATGAAGAATAGGTACGTGATAGATTCTTACTAGCTAATCATTAAGAATTACAATGACAATTGAGAATCACTGGCTCTTTAGACTTCAAAAAGGGCTTACAAGATCCAAAGGTGTCCAAATATGGCCATTCAGTATAATCTCCAGGAGCACTTAAAAAATATAGCTTTCCCGGTCCCATTAGCAGAGTTGATGATTTAGTGAGTTTGGGTTGAGGCCCAGGTACCTGTATTTCTAAAATGTTCCAACCTTGTGTAGCAGGGTTGAGAACCACTTCAAGACCCAGAGAAATCAATGACCTCCCTAGATTCACACAGCTCATTAGTGGTAGGATAATGATGAGAAGCCAGGTCAGTGCTGCATGGAAGCAAACCTACACCACATACCTAAAATTTCCATCTTAAGAGCAACTATAGTATCTTTATTTAGTGCTTACCGTGTGTTAGTGTGCAAAGGGCTTTAAATGCATCATTTTCAGATTATTCTCACAAGAATCCTATAGTAGAAAGTCTCTTTTTAGAGAAGAATATACTGAGATCAAAGAGCTTTTAATCACTTGGCAAGTATGTGATAAAACCATGATTCAAACCCAGGTTAGCCTTACTTTGTCCAAAGGCCATGTTATTACACTTCCTCTCAATTTCTGATGACCTATAATGTGGGTCAGTAAACTATGGCCTGTGAGCTGGTCACCTATTTTTGCAACAAATTTTATTGGAACAGCCACACCCATTTGTTTATGTATTGTCTTTGGCTGCTTTTGTGCTACAATGGTGGAGCTAAGTAGTTATGACAAAGATTGTGTGGCCCAGAAAGCCTAAAATATTTGCTATCTGGCCCCTTATATTGAAAGTACAAAGGGTATAAACAAATTTACTGTGCTGCCAGTTGTATAAAAGTATATAATTATGTACAGTACACAATACAATAAGTCCTCAATGTCATCGATAGATTTTTGGAAACTGTGACTTTTAAGTGAAACGACACATAATGAAACCAATTTTTATTACAGGCTAATTGATATAAATAAGAATTACGTTCCTACAGCATATTTCTGATCATAAAAAACATCACCAACCTTCTAAATAAAGATCCCAAACACTTCCAATATTAAATACTGAAGTAACTGTGAGCTATACATACATTTAAGAAAGATTAAAAAAGTAAATAAAATTTATGCCCTTATTAGTTCAGGTTTGTGCGGGAACAGAGCCTAACCCAGCAGCTTAGGAAGCAAGGTGGGAACAAGCCAGGACAGGATGCCATTCTATCCAGGGTCAGCTCACACCCACACTCACTCAGACTGGGACCATTCAGACATGCCAGTTCACCTAATGTGTGTATCTTTGGGATGTAGGAGAAAACCAGAGTACCTGGAGAAAACCCACATGGGGAGACAAGAATGTGCAAACTCCACACAGTGGCTCTGGCTAGGAATCAATTTTTTTTCTCATTAATGTTGAACAAAATGATGTTATCTGAGGATGTGCTATACTTAATAATAATAAAAAATGACTGTTATTGGTTTGTGAATTTATTATACTATACTTTTTATCATTATTCTAAAGAATACTCCTATGTATTAAAAAAAAAAAAACACCTGTAAAACAGCCTCAAACAGGTCCTTCAGGAGGTATTCCAGAAGAAGGCACTGTTATTATAGGAACTCCATGTGTGTTATTGCCCCTGAAATCCTTCTAATGGGACAAGATGTGGAGGTGGAAGACAGTGATGTTGATGATCCTAACCCTGTGTAGGCCTAGGTTAATGTGTGTGTTTGGGTCTTAGTTTTTAACAAAAAAATTTAAAAAGTAAAAAAATTAAAAAATTTTAAAAATAGTAAAACACAAAATAAGGATATAAAATGTTTTTGTACAGCTATATAATGTGTTTGTATTTTAAGTAAAGTGTTATTAAAAGAGTCAAAAAATTAAAAAAACATTAAAAAGTTTATATAGTAAAAAAGTTACAGGAAGTTAAGATTAATTTATTATTAAAGAAAGAAAAATGCATTTTTATAAATTTAGGGTAGCCTAAGAGTACAGTGTTTATAAAGTCTACAGTAGTGTACAGGGATGTCCTGGGCCTTCACATTCACCCTCCACCTACTCACTGACTTACCCAGAGCAACTTCCAGTCCTGCAAGCTCCATTCATGGTAAGTACCCCATATACAGGTACACCATGTTTTATCTTTTATTTTTACTGTCCTTTCGTATGTTTAGCTACACATATACTTACCACTGTATTACAACTGCCTACAATATTCAGTACAGTAACATGCTGTACAGGTTTGTAGCCTAGGTGTGTAGTACGCTATATCATTTAGGTTTTTGTAAGTATGCTCTATGTGCACACAACAACAAAATCACTTACTGATACATTTCTCAGAACACAAACCTATTGTTAAGCAATGCATGACTGTATTTAAATATCTACTGATTGAATGTATCAAATGTCTATACCACACAATTTAACTCGTTTTAGCTATTATGCCCTCTAACAAATTAAGCAACTTGAGGGGAGAGACATAATTCTTTTTTATACGTAGACCCTAAAATGGTGTGGTATAAAGTAAAACATAATTTTGGAGTCAAACCTTCATATGCCTCTCTTTTAGGGATGCTGTGATGATTAAATAAAAATTAAATGAAAATCCTAATACAGTACCTAAAACCAGCTGGCCACTGATAAATGCATGACCATTTTCAACTTCCCAAGTATTTTCACTCATGGTGAATGACTGAAATTTAATACCTCGATGCTAACAAATACCTTGTTCTGCCTCTAGATGAAACCTTGATATCTTTTTGGGAGGATTCATCATCTGATTTCATGTCATCTGATGAAGGAGGTTCATGAAGGTTTTCATCCTTCTCTTTGTTTTCAGTCTTAATTTCTGTTGCAACAACAGTTCCAGACTGACTTTGCAAGCCACCTAACAAAGAGGCAAAGGATACATAAAATAAGTGACCAGACTGATTTATGAATTAGAACTAAGACAGTAAAAAGCTTTCTAGGTGGTGAATATCCTTACTTGTTACAGGGTTATGATGGAAATCTCAAGATGTAGGAAAGTACACTAAAGCTAAAAAGAACATGTCCACAAACTTTTAAAATGATTTTTATGGCATTTGTATTTAAAAGAATAAGCCAGACCCTGATGATCAGTCTAATGCTCACTTTCAGGCACTATTTAACAATTGAACACAGTATGAGAAACTTGATGCATTTTAGAAACTTTTAAGCTGTTGTCAAGGTAAACGAAATAAGCTTAGTATTTTCCTGGATAAACACAATAAAATAAGTGTCGTGGTTAAATATAACTGGGAGAACTTTATTTTGGTGGTCTTAATACTGGTCCTATATTTATACTTATTTATAAGCTCTATTGTAACACTGATCACAGTTTGCTTTTTATCAGAATTATATGTCTCTCCAATTAAATTATAATCTCCAATATAACAGTTTTCATCATTCAGAACTCTGTTTACTCAGAAATATCTTTCTCACTGCCTCTAGGACCATGAAGACTCACTCATGAGGGGAAGTGATTTAGGAAGAGAGACATGACAGAAACAAAAGCAGGTATAAAGATAACCAGTAAATACTGAACAAAGGTTTGTACGGGGCTCCATCTATCAATAAGTACAATCGTCCAGTCAGGTGGGCCAGTTGGAACCCTAAATATCTACCCCTCCACACTCATGCAGTAGCACGATTTGAAATTCCTCCACCTAAATGACTTTATTCACAGATGTCAATCCAGTTGTGAGAAAGGTAACAATGTTTGAAAGGATATCTCTGTTTGCATTACTGCTGAAAAATCAACAATACAGGTACCTCTATAATTTTCTTGTGTTTTATGGTTCAGGTCTGTGCTTGAAGCAGTGACTGTACTAGACAGGACTGAATGATTGCCATTGAGACTGACAGAGTCTTCTCGATGAGTTCCAACCTAAAGTAAAGAAAAACAAAAAATAAAAGATGGTCAAGATAGTTCAGGGGTGATAACTACAAATTTTTTTACTAGGTTTAATAGAGAAAACAGTATCATTCATCTGAATTTAGGAACTTTTTCTGGATGCCACTTTTCTGGTTCTTGGTGGGAATTTCAAAATACTTGATCATAGTACTGCTTTTCAATCAAACCAAAATGTTACTTTTTTAAAAAATAAAAATTCTAGCTTGTATATTTTAAATCCTACAGAAAGGTTGTTCTGAGAAGCAAATGAGCTTCTACAAGCCATAAAGCATTAGACATTATAGGGCCTACTAATAATCCTTTATAAACAATCTGAAAATGTTTCATTTTCTCCAGAAATATATTAAAGTATGCATGAACTTGCATTTAACAAAATATTGCTACACTCCAAGCAATAAAGGTATTTATGTAAGTTTGCTCCTCTTATAGTTTTCTACTTCCTCTGCCTCCCCTCAAAATTTTTAAAAGAGCAGCAAAAGCAATATAAAATTAACTTAAAAGTTTTGCATTGCTGGGCAACAAAATTGGCATATATTTTTATTCTCAGTTTTAATCAAACTTATACAAGTCACAGTTAACCTGAAATGCAAAGGTAAAAGTATGCAACTATCACCAAGCATTCAGCTATTGCAGTACCTTTAGAAAACCTTGTTACAGACAAAGCTTTTTATTAGAAAAACAGCAGACGTGTCAACCAGAAGATTAAGCCTTTAATTAAATAGGTTTATTGCCTGGAGTTATACAAGAGAACCACTGTTTTTCAATAAATCCTTCAATCCCAGTAAACTGCCAAGCTTTGAATCCCTCAAGTAATTAATATAGCTTTTATCTTTCATGACTGTGTATGGATTTTAGCCTAAGAGGTATAAATACCTGTATGCATGTTTATTCTTTGGTTTCCTGTGAGCTAAAAAGGAACCAAAGCAAAGTTTTAAGCAGTGTAGGCCATTTGGCAGTGGATCTAATTAGAATATATCACTTCTTATACCATACTTTTTAAGAAATGTTTGTCTTTAACCCTTATTCTTCACATGTTTTTTAAAAACCCATTTTAGGGTACAACGTACACTATACTGGTGATGGGTACACTGAAAGCCTGAATTCAGCACGATACAATTCATCCATGTAACAAAAAAACACTTGTACCCCCTAAATTTTTTGAAATAAAAAAACCTAAAAACTCATTTAATGTATTCCATAGCTTGCTGAGTTATTATTTGTGTCACTACTCCCTTATATAATCAAGCATCGACTGTACTCTTTTCCTAAACCACATAATTTCATCACGCATTAGAATAATAAAATCTTAAAGCTGGGAAGGAACCAGAGAAACTACGGCAGACTTCCATCCCACTTTCCACTTCAGAAAGTTTTAGCCTTTACATCCTCCTCTCCTACAACACTTGAGAAAAATCTGCAGAACTAAACCTAATAACCAGTAAAGAAGTAGATTGTGAAAACTGCATTTAAGAAAGAAAATTATTTTTAAGATGTTCCATGAAATCCTGTCTCAAGGGTGTTCTGGTCATGTTTATTCTTAACACACGAGGGTGCTTTCTTGTGATCTATGAAATACTCAAATGATCTAAGAGGAAGGTCAGTTCAAAATCTCATTTTACAAAAATAGATATGAATAAAGACAACATATAGCTGCAGATTTTTTATAACCTTAGAAGCTTAGGTCTATTTTAAAGATAAAAATATTCCCTAGAACAATTTTGACTGGTTGAGGAAACTGTTGTAGGATAAAGTAAAAGCGAGGATTTCTGTTTGTATTTATAATGTGGACTTAAAAATTTCTATGATCTCTAGTAATATGTGCTACTTCTGTTCTTACATAGTATTTTGAATTATCACACCAAGTAACTGAAAAGAAAATAGCCTTTTAAAATATAAACTTGCAAACATATACATATTTACTATATATTATACATGTGAAACTCATAGCTTTGTAAGACAATTGAATAGCAACGAACAATTTTCACTTAAATGATAATGCATCTGAATTCTGACTTCCTTTAATTTTATTAGTATAAATAATTCACTGATTTTCTAAAACTCAACTATTTAAAAATGCTCTATCATCTCCTTTCTGATGAAAGGCTTGGCAGACACAGGATCATTATCTAAATGATAAATCTTAGAGATTTTGCCTTTCCCTTAAGGAAAATCAGAAAAGTTGCTAGATTTGGTTTGGGATATAAAAGCCAACAAATATTTTTGCCTGTATAAAATACTATAAACTGAATATTTTCTCACACCGACTTACATTACTGGGTTCCAAAAGAAAAAAATTAATTGGCACACATAGCAAAAATATAAGCCTTTAACAAATGGCCTCAGACTAGAAGAAAGCTTGAAGTCTGGAGTTTTTCATGTTAATGAAGTTAGCAGGAACTTTTCTTTGTAACTTGATGCCCCTTGCAAATGGCCCTCATATATTTTCTGGAGAATTTGACTTTCACAGTTCTTATGGTTCTCTTTAACCCTTGCTCACCCTGGCTCCTATGTCCTCTCTTTAATCTGCAACTCCACATTCAAATGGCTCTGTCTACATACACAACAGGTGTATAAACAGTTCTTTGTCTGAGCCTAGAGCTTGTGGGGCCAGCCAGATAGGACCCTGTTTAATTGTTCACCTCGTTAGCATACAGCTGACAGGCTGCTGCTGCTGCAGGGGGAGTGGCAGGGGAAGGAAAACTCGCCTGCTATGCTCTGAGTTTCAATTATTATGAAGAGCCCTATTTCAGAATAAAAGGCCCATCCCATTAAATGACATCATCCTGCATACTCAATCTTCACAATCTGCGTACAGCCTTAATTTTGTGAGCGAACCCAACAAGGGACTTGTTTTCATTTAATTCGGCCAATGGCTTTAGCACTCACAATGGAAAAATGTTAAATCTAATTAGCTGATGAATAAGAGGTCTTGAGAATTAAGGGACAGACTGAAAAGTACTCAGTATGAATTCCTCTCTGATTCTGAATTCTAATAATGTGTTCAATTCGTACTATTCACTGAATACTAACAATTTAAATTAATCAATATTAATCTCTAGATTGATTAAAGGATCTTTATATACTATCCACACCAACGTATTTTGTTTTATCTGAAGAAGGGTTTTATGTTAGAAACTTGGTAATATTCCATTTGTTATGGTTCCTTTTAAATGGTATTTCTGTAAATGTATAACTTCTATGTTTTGCAAACTTTTAAAAGGTTGCCATTTTGAATAATTTTGAACTTTAAAATGTTACCAAAACCCTTAAAAAGCACTATAATATGATCTTAATGAAAATAAAAAATTTTTAAATTGCCCACTTAGAAAAAAACTGTTTAGAAATAGTAAGAGTGGTTAAAAGTAAAATCCTTCTATTCAGTTGAAACACAATTTCTACAATATTATAAACCCATACTGCTAAAATTAAATATTGTCCAAATGGAAGGCTAAAACGACTTCAAACTTATTTGATAAGTGACAAAAATGCTGAGATAATTTTCAACAAAATATTACCCTATTTGCCTGTTAATCTTTAATAACTTAAGTTTCGTAGAACTAAGGAAAATATAGTTTCTCTAATTGCTTTAGGATTTAAGAAAGCAGACATGATTTATATTTTTAAATCATTGTATAAGGTAGCTTTATATTCTACAATTTAACATTTCCTATGCTCTCATACAAGAATACCACACTTGCCCAACCACCACTTGAACAGCAAAAAACCCAAGCAATACCCAAAAAATAATTAAGAGAAATGTCTGGATTAAATTTCCTCGGGACTTGTAACAATGAAATTAAAAGACCTCATGAATGGAATTTTGTCCTGTCTCATAAATAAGAAACTTTTTAGATTTGCATCAACCTTCCTTAAAGGACTAATGCACAAAAAGCTTCAAATCTCACTTAGTTTGGTCTGAAGTTGAAATCACCATCTGAAGAAAAACTGTTTTAAAATTTAAATGGTACATCTATCACATACCAATAAGACTGTTTGATCAAAAAACCTTAAGTTTTATAGAATTTGCTTTAAGCATATATGGAGAAATATATAAAAAATATTATGAGTATAGAAAATTAAGTAAATGAAATGTTAGCCCCATTTAAAAATAAGAGCAAATATTAGAAAGATGCCAGGCTGGCTATACTACTTATATATAAAGGAGTAGGAATTACCCATTTCCTAGTTCCTTTTTCCAATGTACTTTCAGGAGATTTAAATTTTGTGTATATCAGGTAGCTAAAATATGTTAAAAGCCCTCTGTGGTTGAAATCTCATTTAATTCTAAACTCTGATGCCAGTCAAGTATGTCCAGTTAAAAGAAACAATAGCAAAAGTTAAGTCTTTTCATGTTGATTCTTATTAGTAATAACATATATTTTTGGAAGGTAGTAGTCTTCTTATTTCACTGGTAAGAAATATAAAATCTTTTTCTAGAACAATTAAAAAATACTAGACAATTATTTCATCTACAAGACAGGAAGATGGACCTACAAATCAATACTAGTATGTGTAAAAGACCTTACTGGCATAATGCTGTTATTAAAAACAATGTAGACAGAGGTTCACAACAACAGAGCTATTTCCCTGGCCAAGGACACTGTTTAGTTAACCTGTCCACGCAGACTTTACAAGTCACCTTGGTTCCCATCTTGTCTGAGCTGAGTTGTCCGTACCATTTTTATCCTGCCATCAACTTTTACTCTTTCATTCCCAGTAAATCCTGGCTTACCTCAAATATTCCAATTTATTCAACAAAACTCCCAAAATACTCACTAAAACAAAATAAACAAAAAAGTTATAGGATCCAGGAAAAAGGAAAAACTACCCCCTTAACCACACTGGGAAGCCAATTCATGTTATAAATCAGGATTTTTCAAGGTACAGCCTGTGGCCAAATCTTGTCCTATTTTTCATAAATAAAGGAGTTTGTTGTTTTCATATTGTCCGTGGCTGCTTTCATGTTATAATGTCAGAATTAAGTAGTTGTGACAGAGACCATATAGCCTGCAAAGCTGAAAATATTTACTGTCTGGCCCTTTATAGAAAAAGTATATTGAACCTTTTTCTAAATGCTAGGAAAGAAAGCAATATTATATTTAACCCTATAATTAGGAAGCTGACCCACAGTAATGCTCATTAGAACAGAGTTCCAATATAACAAAAATGTTATTTGAATGTTCTGTGGAGGTCCTGAAAATATCTGTATTTACCAGAATAATTCTATCTGCAAGAAATAAACAGAATGATAAAAATTAAATGTTTGTAAAAAAAAAAGCTGACCTCACAAATTCTACATGGAGATCATGTAGAATTGCTGATAAAGTGATATATCTGTGGTCACTTTCTAATTCTGGCCATGTAGCTTCCATATTAGGAACCTAAAACAAATACTAATTTACATTAAAGCAGGAAAAAGTACATAAACTTCTGGAAAGTACGTAAGACAAAAAAAAAAAAAAAAAGGAAATTGATTCCAAAATGTAAAATTGCATTATTTCTTAGTCATAATCAGTTGGAGGAGTATGTGGAGGTGATAAGGGGACAATAAAAGCACAAGATTAGCTCTTGGAGACGGCGGGCAACAATTAAAAAAAAAAAAGTGTTCCCCAAATCACACATCCTGCAAGAATATGAAAGAGTTGATTCCATATAGGTGGGTACTAAACATGTAAGCAAGAATTTCCAGCAGTACTGATGGGATTCCTCAGACATGGATGAGAGCCACTAGGTCTTCATCAACAATGTACCTAAGATTCAGCTGAGAAAGTCACTAGCAGACTGTGAGTTTCATTTCATTCCATCCTCCCTTGGTCTTTTTGCTGAAGCTGAGAACTGAGGACTTACAGGTAAAAAGCTTACTTTGGAAGGACAGGAGATGAATACTGACTCACCTGACAGTGTCAGATTTTGTCACCTAATAACTTTATATTTTGAGGGTAAGCCTGGTAGAAACATTGGATCTCTACTGCTGGGAAGTACACTAGTGATTGTGTCTGGATGGGGTGGGGATAGCAGATCATGTGTGGCAGATTTTCAATAGCTCTGTGGCTTCTCAGAAGGTTATAAGAACAGAAGAGAAGACCTTGATAGACACACTAAGCAACAGCTTAGGCTTAGTTGCTGTGGCACTGATGTTTGCTGCTCAAAGGCTAGACTCAGTTCATGTTTCAGAAGACCCTGTCTTCTAAACTACTTTGAGATTTTTCTTTCTTTTTTTTTTTAAGAGACACGCTGTTGCCTAGGCTGGAGTGCAGGGGCATCATCATAGTTCACTGTAGCCTTGAACTCCTGGGTTCAAGTGATCCTCCCACCTCAGCCTCCCAAGAAGCTGGGACTACAGGGCACATGCCAATATGCCCAGCTAATTTTTTAATTCTTTGTAGAAATGGGGTCTTGTTATGTTACCCAGGCTGGTCTCGAACTCCTGGCCTAAGCAATCCTCCTGCCTTGGACTCCCAAAGTGCTGGGATTACAGGCTTGAGCCACTGTGCCTGGCCGAGATTTTTCCTTTTTTAACAATATTCTGGCAGCCCTTTTGTTGATGTTCTGAAGTAGGTAGCACATTCTTAGAGGATACAGTGGGAGCTACTTTCTTAGTTAAAAGTTTTAGGGCAATATCTAATGAAAGAATTTCTCCTACCAGTCCTTTTAAAATGCACTAGGTTTCTACATGGCTTTAGGAAGACTGGACGTTGAAAAGTTTCTTTGCCTATTAAGGAATATCCAAAATTGGTAAAAAATACAACCGCCTCAAGGCAGAAGTTCCATTTTATACAAACTTCACATTTAATTGGGAGGAGCCAGAGATACATCAAATACTGTAGTAGGTAAGTTGGAATAGGAATAGTAAGCTATAACAGTGAAGAATTAAAAAATGATTAACAGCCGGGAGCAGTAGCTCAACACCTGTAATCCTACACTATGGGAAGCCGAGGCTGAGACTGCTTGAGATCAGGAGTTTGAGACCAGCTTGAGCAAAAGTGAGACCCTGTCTCTACTAAAAATAGAAAAATGAGCCAGGTGTCCTGGTGCACACCTGTAGTACCAGCAACTCAGGAGGCTGAGGCAAGAGGATTGACTGAGCCCCTGAGTTTGAGGTTACAGTGAGCTATGATGATGCCACTGCACTCTACCCAGGGTGAGAGAGTGAGACCCTGTCTCAAAAAATAAAAGACTAAGATAAGGAATAAGAATGTTTCAGTTAACATCAACTTGGGATGGAAGTACACTGATTTTCAAGTCATTCTTCTAAGTAAGGATAAATACTATTTCAACAAGTTATAAATAATTAGTTTGCTATTCTACATTCATATTTTTAACAAATGCCATCTTATTAGTCTTATTATACCATTAGAATTAGTTTATTACTATTACTAATAGTGATAAAAATACCCTCATATTTCTATTAGTTTAGTAATTCATAAATGTTTTCACATTAGCTAATCAATAGCAACAAAAATTTATTTGTTTGTTTTTTTTCTTTTTCATCTAAAACTTTTCCTTCTTTCTAACACAATTTGGCAGCTGGTGTCTCTGGTCTGCCATCTTGACTCCCAACAAAAACTAATTTAAAAGCAGCCTGAATTTCAAGATTTCGTGATCAAAAAAACCACACAAACAAACAGCTGTTAAGATATGCAGACATCTAATATTACCCATGTTGCTGTAAACACTGTTCTCAGAAACCAGGCAGCCTTGTTTGATGTTTACTTTGGAGGCTCTAAAATGAATATAAATGGCTGTATGATATGTGAATGTGAAAATCTGGAACCAATTCTATTTTACAGAACATAAGACTTCAGCATTTGGGGACCTAATTATTTCGATGATAGGTGAGTTTTAGCCTTGATCACATGGCTTACAGCTAGAAATCTGTTTCATAGGAGAATATTTTACAGCATGCAACATACCTTGAAAAGTGTGCCATAAACATGTAAACACATGGTATCAGTTAAACAGCAGGTTCAAAAAGAATGTCACTTTTTTTTTTAAAGAACTTCATTTCTTTAAAAGACAATTTGGATAAAGAATAATGTAAGATATTCAACATAGAATTTTTGACGTGTATGGCTGCAGAAGTGTACTTTTTCGCCTCTAAAAAAATTACCATGTTTTTAAACAGATGGATTCAATTATTTTGTTCTCTTCGGGGATTAATCTAAAATTGTTTCCTTTCTTTATTACTTCAGTCATTCTTAAAAATACCCTCCCCCCATTTTTTCTTCATTTGGGAATAAAGTTGAAATTTGGACCTGTACAAATTAGAATTTCACATTCTTTCTACCACTGAAGGTTGGTCTCAAGTCATAATAAACAACTTTTCTAGACTAGAACCCCTGAGATTCAGTCTTGCTTTACTGCTTTTGCTATGCAGACTTCCTACTCACTATTTCAAGGCAAAACCTGTTGTGCCAATTATTATACATCTGGAAAAAATCCAAGTTTAAGCTAAAACGATCTTTGTAGAAAGTTTCTGCTTTTTGCACATGGTCTAGCAGGATTTTATGGGCCAATACTCAGCCAATGACCCTGTCCAAGACAGTAAAAGAAATGCTTAAAAGCCACTCTTTACCTTCTTTTCAAAAAGAAAGATCCTCTTTCCCAAAGATTTCATGAAAAACAGAACAATAAGCTTTAGGGGTTACTACAAAAAAGATGAGCACTATTTTACCATTGAAGCTGATCTACTGCTTGTAACAAGGCTTGATCCTCCATAGTTTGAACTGAGGCTTCCAATTGGTGCATTATGGGATGGTCCCAATAAACTGTGTATATCACCATGACCAGCAGGCAAACTGGTGGAAGGTCCCACAGCATGGTTCCGCAGCACATGGATAGCATCATCCAGTCTGTCTAAACGATCCTCCATTCGAGACTGCTGTATGGATTGAAAAAAATCATGGAGGTTACTGCTGGTATCTGTTAAATTCATTAAAGCGCTATGTTTCCTACTTTGGGATATGTGGAAGACAGCATGTGAAATGCACTATCAAATAGCTTCCAAAGCAACTACTTGCACTACAAATCAACAAAAAAAGAATGACTATCTACATGTAGACTATGCTCAATTTTTAAATCTTCAGAAACAAATCACTGCTTTATAAAGATGAATTTACCAATCTACCATGAGGTTATTTCTTTTAGCTTCTAGAAAAGATGAAGGCTACTATGTCAATATTTAATTATAGTTGATAAAGAAGGATAACCTATACTTTAAATACTGATTTTTCAGTGATGGGGAAGGGACTTCAAAACCCACAAGTCGTAATTTTGTTTTAGGTGTATAAAGCATACATATCTTACATGGGGAACACATCCATGTATACTCTTTGACAAAACTGAAGAAATGACATTATCTGTCTGAGGACATACATATACCCCATACACAAACATATTAGAATTTTAAAAATAAAAAGCACATGCTAGTAGAGCTGTTTTAAAAGAATCACTCTCAACAACACAAGAGACAAAAGTCTATTCCTATATACTGTTACAAAAACTGAAATGGTCATCATTTTAAAAGACTGGAGTCTGTATAGCTTGAAAATTTTAAATGAATAATGGGAAGTATAATTAATCGAAACACAAAAAAGGCACCATCTAAAAGAAATAGTACCTCACAGACATCCTTTAAGAAGGACATTGCATCTTGCAAATGCTCGTGAAGTTGCTGCTCAACTCGATTTTTCTGGCAAAGTCAAGACAGAACAGGAGGCAAAGCACAGGTTAAGATTAACTCCAAAAGAGATGAGGAAATAGCTGATGTGCATGTCAGCATAACATGTTAGTAAAGTTAACGCGGAGACCTGAGAGAACTACTTGTATTAAGGTATGAGAGGCTGGGATTCAACAGGGAAGTTACAAGGTTATTAGCACATTGCCTGTATTTGCTTACAAAATACATGAGAAGAAAACTTTTCTTCAATTTAAAATGTTCTGTTAGTCACAGAAAAAGAACATTTCTATTTGCAACCTGAAATTATTGAACGAGGGTATGACTTAGCATTCCATCAAATCATACTTATTTTGCTTTCATTATACTTTGTAATTCTGGGTAACAAATGTAAGCATACAAAAGCAACAGTAGTTAACATTCTACCACAAATTCTTCACGGCTCTGAGTACCTAGAAGGTTCCCTAATGGTTTGCTTGTGTGATTTGCACAATACATTCTTTTCCATGAAAAAACATGGGAAATAACACTTTTATGACAAAAATCATTGACACTCATATTAAAATTTTTAGTGGAAATGTACTAAATTATACACAGCACTATCATATGAGAGAGTAAATATAACCATTTTACATTACTGGATTAAATTTTCTTGCTTTTACTTGCCTTTTATAAAAGTTTTCTTTTATGTAAACATAAAAGCATAGAAATATTAAGCCCTAGATTTGTTAAAGAAACAAAAATCCCATAACACTATTATTTTAACACCAGCTGTCCTGAAACCAGAAGCCTGATGCCCCAAAGAACAGATGGCAAAAGGCACACCCAATGTGTCTGATATTGTTCAACTAAATCAGGCCATTTGTTAGCAAAGAATTCATGTGTAATGCTATCCTACTGTTTCTTCAGAGTTATGCAAGATTTATTAAAAAACAACAACAACAGAAAAAAAAAAAACCACAAAAGCTTCAAGCTATCAGATAAGAGGCTCTTACCAGGGAGTGAAGTGAGTTTTCATAGCTTGGGGATGAAGGCGCTTGCCCTCCAGGTCTGGGCCACTGACTGGTACCTGTTAAAACCCAAAAGCACCCACGGATCTGTGTTAACTCAGTGATCTCGATAATGTTCTGAAGGAAAGGGTAAAGGTACTCAATAATTGTAAATAAATTTACGTGATTATTTTTATTCAACCTTCAGCATAGTAATGGCTACCTGTAAGCCTAACACATTTAAAAAAATCTTTTTTATTATTAATAAAACAATGAAGGGAGCTTGAGAAACAAAGAGAAAAAAACTATATAACACAGCTACTTATTATATTTGCATATTCTTTAGAGTTTGTTCACATGCACACATATCATCAGAAAATGCACTTATACTGTACTTTTTATTCTGTCCCTCTCCTTCCATGGTTTTACATAGTCTTTATAATACTATTAATGACTATATTAATATTCCCGATTCTCTATATCATAATTTGTTTAGCCACCATCACCTCATTGCTGAACATTTTGGTTGCTATCAATTGCCTATTATGAATAGTGGTATAGTGAACATTATTGTGCTTTTCAGGGGAAGGAGGAGTAATGTCTTAAAGGTAAGTAGCATTTTAAAATTAGAGTATAAACATACTTATGATCCTGAATTCATAAGGCCAAGTTGTTTTACTAAAGGGTAATATTAACTGATAGTGCTTTCAGCAATGCACAGATGAACAAATTTCAAATGATTGCAAATACACTTGGGATCATCTGTTAAAAAATTTCCCTAAATTATTTATACCAAAATATTAATATATTATTTAATTAGAAAAATATCATTGTAGAAACTTTCGTTAGATGATGTTTATTCTTTGATGTTAGAAAAGTAGAAATACAATAAAAAATAGTGAAAATAAAAAAGAAAAGATAAAAAGAACAAAAGGGAAAAATCTCTTAGGAAAAAAATAAAAGAATTCATCCATACGTTGTGGAGAATGCAATGTTTTAATGACCTTGCCTAAATACCTTTTAAGGAAAAATAGAAAAACAATTGATCAAAAAATCTTTATTATTTCATGATTATGCATCTGAAAATAAGTAATTTATAGAAAATAATAAAGATCATTTAATTAAACATATATTATTGTTCTTAATAAAAGCTTCAGGGATGACATGAATTATATTAATATTAGAAATCTAAAGTCGGAAGTTGAAGGCTTACTTAATTTGTCTTCCTTATCACTAAATGAATAAATTATGTTCCACTAGAGCCTGTTGTTGCAGGTCAATCTGCCATATTTTAGGAAGCTAAAGATAATGTAACACTACAACTTACCTGTTATCTCAGAAAAACTTAGGGTAACCTGGAACTATTATAGTTCATTTTAGCTGAACAATACCATTTAATTACCAAATAATCTAATAATTGTATTCCCAACAATCATATACATTTTGCAAGTTGAAAAGTTGAGTACAGAGGTTCTTAAATACCCTGATTAGATTTCATAATTATATGCATACTGTTATGATTATACAAATAAATTTTAAATATTAAAATTGTAAGAAATATATGTTATGTACTTCAATTATTATTTTTCTTACTTACAAGCAAATTATAAACAAATTATTTTGAGGACCATTAAAGGCTTCCTGCTAGACATATAGATGTAATCATAAATCAACTACCCAAATAAATTATGAACAATCTAAAATTACTCATTGAAACAGAAGCTTGTGGGCTAATTTTATAATTAACAGGTAGAATATCTCAACCAGAAAAACTCACTAAGTGAACAGATGAAGAATTCACATAAAAACAACCAGCCAACACCAGTGATTTCAGTGCATTAGTGCTTTCCAAGTACTGATGCAGAATTATGAATTTTACATATGTAGGTTAATCATAACCTATTCTGAAAAAGATCCTAAATTATTTTTTTAAAAACTTTCCTTTAATGTTTATAATATTTTACTTTTCAATTATTTTGTTCTACTCCTCTCCCAACCCCTTTGGGAGATCAGCCTGTGATAGGAGCCTGATCATCAATTTACTTAACTTGCGTGAAATATTAACACACATTTTATGTCCAAACACCTCAGAATTGTCAGCATGAATTGGCTTTGAAAAACAGGCAGTTTTTGTGGTTCTTCACTAGCTTAGTGTTGAGCAATCAGATGTGAGCACTAAGTTACTCAGGTAAGAAATCATCTACATAATTTTTTAATGATGATATCAAGAAACTGTGCTAAGGGTCTGCCTTCAAAATGTAATCCATTAAACTGGAAAAAATATAAATATACTTAAACGCTTAGTTTATATTATAGATTGGGCTGTTGTAGTGTAATGTATTTGGGTAAAATACAACACTAACAGGGTTAAATCACTGATATCTATTTGAACTTCATACAAATGCCAAGCTACAAATATTTCATAACCCCACCTAGTCATTTCAAAAATTCATGCTTTTGGTCACAAAGGGGATGACTGGATAGTTGTACAAGACAGAGTTAGGTCAGTAGAAGTCAATATTATGTCTGATAAAACTCAAAGGTAGGCATAGAAGTTTAATGGATACCTGGAGTTGGTGGACCTAACTCTTGGTTGGATTTGGTTGATTTGTACTATCAATTAATTAGAGCTCCTTCTCCTCCTGTAAAAATCCTACTCTTCTTCATGAAACCTATCCTGACCGCTAGTTTAGACTGAATGTGGATGGCTCTATTTCAAGTGTTTATCTCATTTTCTCAATTAGAGTGAGAACTTGTTGAAGTCAGGTAACTAACAGGCACTCTGACAAATGATAAAAATAAATATTTCACTGATTAAACTAGCCCAAACTGAGGATTTTTGCTATTGAGTACTGCAATTATTGATCTTTTATTCATTTATATTCAAGAAGGAGGTAAAGAAAGGCAAAGGATGGTTCTGCTTGTCTGTCTTCCATGCTCTCTTAGTAAACACATTCTCTTAATGTAAATGCTTGTGTCTTTTCCTAAATGATGACTGTAGTAGATACACAAATTCCTCTCTTGTACTGTGTTGTGAGAGCCCTGATTTTGTTCACAAGGGGTAAGGGAGGTGGGTCTATTCTTTCTTAGTATGAACCAGGAGAGAGTAATTATATTCTTAGCTCCTGGGATAAATCTTGATGCTAAGATAAACATGGTGGTACCATTTCTGTTGCAAGCAACTATATTAGATCCAGTGCTGGCAAAGGAGACAAGAGTGGAAATCTACTGAAGAGGCTTCTGGAAAAGGGTTCTTAAAAGACAAGGAAAAGATGGTGCTTTCTCTTCTACTGGACACTGTTATATCCACATGTAGTACCTTAAACTGTTGTCCTGTCACCAGCCTGAGGAAGAATTGCAAAGTAGAGCAGGAGACCTGATATATGGGGCTTCACCATGCTATGGGCTTCTTATCACACAAAATGAAGAATCCTCTTATTGTTCAAACCTAGCTGAGACAAGTGTTTCTTTTCCTTTCAGCCTAAAGCATCTGAACTGATACAGTATCTCAGAATCTTTCTCATAAGTACTCTCTAGGTAGAAATGTATGGCCTGAGAAGTTCCCAAGGAAAACAATGGGGGATTTAAACAAGAATGATGGCCTTAGAAGCTGCCTGTGTAGCTCTGTACCTGTGTATCTATCCTTATAAGGCCTGTGCTGAGTCTGACTAATGCTCAAGCATAAGGACTAGGGCAAGTATGGAGAGCATACAGTGGGTAGAATTTTTTATTCTACATAACAGACCATTGCTATACAAGGTACAGAATAATTTCCACATAATATATAGGAGCTCTGGTTTGTTCTTTTTCCCTTCAACAGTGAATACTTTTATCACACAGTGTTTTCGTTTATTCCTCTTCTCTTTCCATCTCATCTCTGCTCTGCTATGGGGTGTGTGTAGAGGATGTGGAGGCAAGAAGGAAGCACAGATAGAGGAGATGGGAGACATGCACCTGCATAAAATCTGTCTTTGATTTGCTGTTTTAGCAGGATATGTGAAAGTATTTTTCTTTGATTATCACTGCTGAATTGAAAAAGATGCCTATTAACTCCTTCGTTACATAATTCAACAGTCCTGTTTTCATTAATTCATTGAATTAAAGGGAAACAGAACATCATTCACTAAACATGAAATAAAGAAAGAGAAAGAAATATGAGATTTTACTTGGGATCATTATTTTTTGAAAAGTGTCTAAGTCTCTGATTCTCCATTTCACTAATGTCCCTTCATAGATACTGAGCTCTCCTATGACCTGCCTTCCTACCCAATGTTAATCAAAACCAAAGGATACTTTGGTGGCACAGCTATTTTACTAGGCAGAGAAGGAGAGGCAGTGAGAATGTATAGCTAGGGCTCATATGGATATCTCAGATGAGAAAGTGAAAAAGGCTGTCCCCAAACTGACACTGATAATTTTAGTAAAGCTGTGCCAAGAGGGTGAGTAGGGTTAAAGTTACATCATTCTTCCTGTAATTTCAGCTCTGTTAAACAACAACTTTAAGTCAATGGGTCTTTCATAGTCTTGTCTATGTGGGGAACAGCTGTTCAACTTTTACTAGACAGCTGAAGCCATGGTGTCTGAGAAAGTGGCAGAACTTGCTAATAGCTGCAAGCAGCTGCCAGCAGTTCATCATTTCCACACCGGAATGCTTCTTAGCAGAGTCACAAGGCTAATACACAAAGCACAGGTGATAGTGAGGGACCTGACATCTAAGCCCTGATTTTCAGAAACCCTGAACAATGCAAAAAGGCTTAATAACAATAAAAAACAAAACCACATGGACTTAACTAATGGCTTGATCAGGAAAACAGAATTTTTTCTGAGGTCAATTGTTGCTGGAGGAATATGGCAATTTTACCCAGTTGCCTCATGTTTTTTCCTCAAATCAATATAATTTTTCTTCAGCTAAGTTTGTCTCCAAACACTGCTCAGAAAAATATAAAGTTTTAAAATTACAGCTTAATAGATATTAAAATTTTCATGTAATTTTATTTATTCCTAATAAATCAAAAAATTCCCATTTACTATAACAACAACTGTGTCTCAACAAATTCATACCATAGGGTAGTATCTAGAATTTGTCCATACTAATATGAAAAAAATCCAGGAGAAAATAAAGTAAATCTGAACCACTTATTTATTTCCAATAACAATATTCATCTACACTCACAGTTCTTTCCTTAGCAGAAAAGCTACATCATCCCCAAGAATTTTTATATATATGTGAAATAATAACTTGGCCTAAAAATAAAAACAGACTATTTAGTAGAAACAGATAGTCATCTGTGAGTCTTACATATTCAGCGGTCCCCAGCCTTTTTGGCACCAGGGGCCGGTTTCATGGAAGACAATTTTTCCAGAGGCTGGGGATGGGGGAGTGGGGTGTCGTGGATGGGGAGGGTATGGTGCAGAGCTCAGGCAGTGATGCAGGGCCTGTTTCCTAACAGGCCACAGACATGTAACGGGCCATGGCCCAGGGGTTGGGGACTGCAGTGGTACACAGTAAGCGTGGAAAACAAAGAAGAAAGAAGTTACATGTACTTTTAAATAGATTACTTTTCTTTATTTTATATGCTATTGTATAAAAATTTTTTATTTCGCTCCATTTTACTTTCATCTCAATTGCCTAGTCTTATTTTTATTCTGTTATAACAATTGTTCTTAGACATTATCACAAATTATATTAAAAATCAGGGAAGATATTAATAAATAATTCAAAACCAGGGAATATTTCAAGAGTCTCCAAAATGAACTTAAAAGGAAGGCTCTGTTTACATGCTTTCTTTTTTGAGACAGGGTCTCGCTCTGTTGCCCAGGCTGGAGTGCAGTGGCCTCACCATAGCTCAACTGCAGCCTCAAACTCTTGGGCTCAAGTGATCTTCCTTCCTCAGCCTCTCCAGTAGCTGGGACTGTGGGTGGACACCACCATGCTGGGCTAGTTTTTCCTTTTTTTTGAGACAGAGTCTTGCTTTTTCACCCCGGCTAGAGTGCAGTGACATTATCATAGCTCACTGTAACCTCAAACTCCTCGGCTCAAGCAATCCTCCTACCTCAGCCTCCTGAGTAGCTGGGACTACAGATATGTGACATGATGCCCGGGCAATTTTTCTATTTTTAGTAGAGACAGGGTCTTGTTCTTGCTCAGGCTGGTCTCGAACTCCTGACCTAAAGTGATCTGGCCTTGGCCTCCCAGAGTGCTAGGATTATACATGTGAGCCACTGTGCCCGGCCTATCTGCTTTCTTATCACCAAAATATAAATGATATTTTCATAAATTTTTATTGAATTTTACTGAAAAATGAACTAGAAATACTTCCAAGTAGCCTATATATGTTATGAAGTAGTTAGATAAAAGAGAAGCCTACCTGTGAGAGGTGAAGGTGATCCAACTGGTGTTGACGGATTTGATGGAAAACTACTGCTGGTATGGTCAGGAGAATAAATCTAACCAGAAAACAAGAGATATACATGCATTGATATGTGACAAGAAAAATATAAATCTATTCACATGGAATTATTTTTATAATCTAAGTTGCCACCTCTAAGGCTCAGAGTCATCAATTTTAGGACTGTTGCATTACACAAAGATCACAGGAGCCTCAATTTTAACACCAGGATTAAAAGGCATCATATATATGCTAATATGAGAGAAATAAATTATATTTATTTATTATTCTAGTGGAAAATAATTTAAAGTTTTTAATTGTTAGAACAGAAAAATGAAAAGTGATAAAAAGTTAACAAATATGATAATTAAACAATCTTTCTAGAATATACAATCTACATTAAGTGGTACCCTTTAAAAATAATCACCTCAGAATACTATTACCCTCTGGGATGGTCTTTAAAACCAGTTAACCAGACAAAGAAAATAATTTTTTTAAATCGTTACCCCTTAACCTCTCATTTAAAAAGTTACTCAGTTTGACCAACCACATTTTTGCCAATTTTAGCTCCAAATGATTGTATGAGTGTTGTAAAAAATTAAACTTACTCTCCAAGGATACTTTGTCACTCCTGTCAAAAGTAGAAAACCCCTGATGTACTTCAAAAAGTGTTCCTAAATTGATTTGTGAACTTTACTTCCTAATAGGTCTACTTCAAAGAGGATAAAATATCAGGAAACATAAATTTTGATATTCTGGCTAAAAGTTTTAATACTTTTATGTACATTTCATACTGCCAAAAATAAATAGTGACAGAGATTCATCCCAGTTTATCTAATACTTGAAAATTCCCCTTGACCCAGGCACCAAGGGCCTGGACCCTAAGAGATCTCTTCTAGGACATCCTATTCTTAAAACAGGTATAATAAATCATTTTTGCATCTCAGCACTTAACTTAGGGTAGACAAATCAACTTACGTGGATAAATTGTGGTCAAATATTTTTTTAAATTAATTATTTATTTATTTTTGAGACAGAGTCTTGGTCTGTTGCCCCGACTAGAGTGCCGTGGCGTCAGCCTAGCTCACAGCAACCTCAAACTCCTGGGCTCAAGCAATCCTCCTGCCTCAGCCTCCTGGGTAGCTGGGACTATAGGTATGTGCCACACACCCTGTTAATTTTTTCTATTTTTAGTTGTCTGGCCAATTTCTTTTTTTTGTTTTTAGTAGAGACGGGGTCTCACTTTTGCTCAGGCTGGTCTCAAATTCCTGAGCTCAAGCGATCCTCCTGCCTCAGCCTCCCAGAGGGCCAGGATTATAGGCGTGAGCCACTGCGCCCAGCCATGGTCAAATATTTTAAAAAAGAAAATGATTTGTAAGTGCAGAGTCATTCAATAAAAATAACCTTGCTCTAAACAAGAGCTCTACTGAATTTAAAGAGGCCTGAATTATGGCATATAAGGGTCTCAGGATTGGTTTTAAAGATAGTATAATGTTTTTTCAGTATCTGAGTAAGCCAGCTATTGGGAGATATTCATGTAAAACAAAATTCCACAAGTAATGATTAACAAATTTTATGGCTTTCATTTTTAAAAAAGATAACACTAATTACAAATTGCAAGTAGCCCAGAGTCTTTCTTTTGACTACAGACAGATATATCTACTTCAAATAAAATATATCAATTTGTATGATGGTTAGTAAGTTATAATTGTAAATGCCTTTAAATACCAACTGTCTCAAACAGTTAGATCTAGAAGTTAGTTGTAAACTCAAGTTAGAAAGCCATTTTGAAAAAGCAAAGGTGTGGCCGGGCGTGGTGGCTCAGGCCTGTAATCCTAGCACTCTGGGAGGATCGCTGGAGGTCAGGAGTTTGAGACCAGCCTGAGCAAGAGCAAGACCCCGTTTCTACTAAAAAAAATAGAAAGAAATTAGCTGGACAACTAAAAATATATAGAAAAAAATTAGCTGGGCACGGTGGCGCATGCCTGTAGTCCCAGCTACTTGGGAGGCTGAGGCAGAAGAATTGCTTGAGCCCAGGAGTTCGAGGTTGCTGTGAGCTAGCCTCACGCCATGGCACTCTAGCCCGGGCAACAGAGTGAGACTCTGTCTCTAAAA
Organism: Lemur catta; assembly: GCF_020740605.2. Classification (NCBI taxonomy): domain Eukaryota; kingdom Metazoa; phylum Chordata; class Mammalia; order Primates; family Lemuridae; genus Lemur; species Lemur catta. Next base: position 88,685,052 of record NC_059128.1, on the reverse strand, counting down.
AAAAAAAAAATAATAAGGAAAAAGCAAAGGTGTGGTGGAAAAAAGTTCAAAAGACTTTGGGAGGACTTAGTAAAAGGGGGTAGTATAATATCAATATTGCTGGTCCTAAAAAGTTGTTAAAGTTATGATGTGTGAAAATTAGCTAAAGGTCACATTTTGGTTTCTAGTGGACTGCACACATGCATTGATTAAATTCTTACTATGTAAGTAAATTAGGGAAGGTCATCAAACTTCAACAAAAACATGTTTCAAAATACCCCCTTATCATTGTAAACTATTCTTATGTTCAAGATTCAAACAGTTTCAAGATTCAACAGTTATACCTTTATGAGAAACTGATGCTTACCTTTATGAAATATGACCCTAGCTATAATATTGGTATGGGAGGGAAAGGTCAAAAACATTTGACAGTGGTTAGATGAGGAGAAAAGCTTCAGTTTTATGCAAAACTGTGATTATTATAAACTAGCCTAACTCCCTGACTTTTAATCCTCATCTGTAAGGATTAAAAGCATTGGACAAACAGCATTCCCTCTGTCACACATTCATGCTTGTTTTCTTATTTCTTTTTTAAATTTATTGAGGTAAAATATACAATTTACCATCTTTATCATTTTCAGTGTACAGATCAGTGGTAGTAAATATATTTATATTTTCCCCCCTTCTCCTTCTATTTTCTTCATAGCGCTTACATTATATTCCTCATCATCTAAATTTGTTTACTTGCTTATTATTTGTCTCTTACCCTTTCCCCTAGTAAAATGTAAATGCTAGAAGAACAAGGACTTTGTCTTATTTATTAGTGCCATAGCTTCAGACTGCACAACAGTGTTGATACATGGCAGGGGTTTAATATATAGCTGCTGTAAAAATAAAGGGTATCTATCATTCTTTCTAGGAATTCCCATTTAAGTGATTGTTTTCAGTCCCTGGATGCATTTGCCCAGGTTCCATCTTTTTTTATTCTTCCATTTCCCTTATGGTAGGTGTCCCCAGAGTTCAGTTTTCTTTTCTATTTACCTGTGCTTCATTTCTTGGTAATACTATTCTTTTGTAAAGTATCAACTATCATATCCTGGTGAATGACTTCTAAATAGACATCTGTACTGTCCTAACACTGGTGGTTGCTAGAATTCTCTAACCTGACAAGTTCTTCTTTCATCTCAAGCTCAGTATGTCCAAACCCAAACTTTGCACCCTAGGCTTCCTCCTCTTACCATCTGTACTCTTCTGTCCTCTCTACTTTGGTTAGTAGCACCATTCTCATGTCACCAAAAGCACCATCTCTCTCCCCTCTTTTCCTCTGTCCCTTCATTCTTCCCTCTGTAGACACCAATACCTACAATTCCCTGTAATGTTTCTGGGACAGGCACATATCATTCTCAGTGCCATCACACCATTTTAAATCTATATTAGAACTTGTGGCTAGACTATTGAAGTCTTTATACTTCTCATAACTCCCTTCTTTTACCCCAAACCACTGTCCTCGAAAACAGTTTTGAACAGTCAAATCCCATGCTCCTGTTGCCTGCTAAATAAAACAGAATGACATCTGATGTCTTCCATATTCTGGTCACAAAAATATCTACCTTATAATCTAGTTATAATCTACATATTCTATTACGTATCCAAACAAAAGATATTTTTTTCATGTTTTGGACATAGCTTGTCCTCCTTTCAGAATGCCTACCTCTTAACTCCCCCCTGATGGAATTCTGTACTACATCAAAACTCAACTCAAATGTCATTTCCACATTTACATGTCATTTTCACCTCCCTTATACTTTTAGAATAATCTGAATTTCTCTTTAGTCTTTTACTTCACACTATGTCCTACATTATCATTACTGGTATAGCTGTCTCATCTTCTCTCCTTGACTATTAAGCTCTTTGAAGACAGGAACCTTATATTGGTCAACACAGAATCCACCATTGTCTGCCACTATTTTGTATAAGCAGGTGCCCGATATATTTTTTTTTAAACTTCAGTTGTTAAAGTACACTTAAAATTTGGTATAATATTGATAAAAAGAACTTAGTAAATGGTAATATTTAGTTTAGTATTTATGTAATGGGTATCAGAAATACCAAAGGAGGAAAAAAGAGTTTACTATAAAGATGACACAATTTCAAATCAGTTTTATGGTGTAAGCTTTGAGAACATCGTTAGGTAAGCATGAGCTTTTGAGGGTAGAAATGGACTACGACTAATCCTTATTTTCCCTGACAACTCTGCCCTTGCTAAGTTAAACAATCCCTAAGCATGTCAAGAACTGGTGAAAGCTACTTTATGTCAATGAAGGGAGAGGTTATACCTTAGAGTCATATAAAATCACTACCTTTAAATGACTTTGCAAAATGCTGATGCTATATGTAAAATAGGTCTGAGCTTTTAAAAATCACTGTATAAGCAGGAGAAGCAGTACCAAAATGTATCAAGTATAAAAACATATAATGTCTTCACATAGTGTGAAGTAAAAGACCAAAGAAAAGTTCAGGTTATTCTAAAAGTATAAGGGAGATGAAAATGACATGTAAATGTGGAAATGCAGCTTCTCCTTTTGTACAATAAAAGCCATGTTTTCTACTTGTCCATCACATTTGTTGGTTCTACTTTGCCAATTAAAGTGATGACAGAATTATCAGCATTTTTCCTGAAATTACAGATAGCCCAGCAAGTTACAAGACTTTTTCTTATTCCTTTTACTTTCATAAAAAGAATATGTGGGGGACAAGGAGCAATACAACATTAAAAAGGGATAACACAGGCCTTTTGGATCTCAGATTGTTTCACTAAACTTTATCTCTGCATGTTTATTCTATTACCAAATCACAAACAAATTATACTTACTCTGTAGAAATTGTGTTACCTTAAAAAAAGTTCTAAACACAAGGCTTTACTTGACAAAGAGCATTCTAAATCAAAGAATAACATTTCTTTTCATACTTTCTGGCCTTACAGAACTCCTACAATGATGTTTGAAGAGAAAAAAAAATCAGTCACTTAAAAAACAGGGATAGGAGTGATTTAGAGTGTAGAGCATAAACACAAAGTAAGAACTCATTTTGCATGCAATCCCTGGTCCTCATGCTGTTAAATGACCAATGATGAATAACTCCGGATACCTTCTGCCAGGCTTAAACGGTAATATGCCTCATTTTACTGCAACAAATGAGGCTCCTCCTCCTATCAGTCACGGTCCATTCCAATCAGCAGGGTGCCAATAAGCCAGAGGCTAATGAAAAGGGCCTCAGACAAAAAAGAAACAATGGAGCACTCCCAAGCCCAACCCAGGAACTGTGAGCCCAATTTTTTAAACACTACAGTGCACATTTCAGTTAATCTTTATCATGCTAATGTTATTGAGTCTAAGGAACAAAGAAACTTATTTCATGAATTACTTTTAAACATCAACTTCCCTGAATTTTCTTTTCTTTTGTTAGAGACTACTGACCATTTAACTATCCAGATTAAAACACACACACATGCAACACACACACAAACACTTTTCGCTTGCTCTAAGGTAGAAATCAAAACATAAATTATCACAAAGAAGTCTGATATAATCAACAAAGTTAAACAGTCCTCTTGTTTGATCTCCTCTAAATTAAAGACCAAGTGTTTTGATATGGTATTAGGCACTGAAATAAACCAGATGTTTCTTCCTCTATATAACTCTCCATGGGCACAATCTTAAAGGGTTATTGTCTGGCAAATGTTCAGGGAAACACATTAGAAATGGCACGAATACCCAATTTTCCTTTCCTTCTATCTACCCTAGTTTATTATCTAAACTAATGCATAATCCACAGGGCTTTGGGAACTTTGTGTAAATACTTTCATGTACAATTCTCTTTCTTGCTATCCTGAGAATAAGACCACAATTATCCAGGCTTAAACCTAAAATAAAGGAATCTTTGCAAATGCATTATCTGGCCTTACATGTTTAATCACACAGTATTCTGTGTGCTCTTTAATACCTAAACTGAAGAACAAAGGTTCTACCCTCTGATGTTTCACACATGAAAGATCTTCTGAGACATATATCAGACAACTGGGAAAATAGAACTAATTTCTAATGACAATAGCATGTTTCTCCATCTAAAACTAGATACTATATTAAAAATGTCATATTCTAAAGAACTTAAAATTTCATACTCATCATAGCCATCATTTCCAAACACTTGTAATACCTAACATAAAATTCTGATATGCATGTCAAACTCTCACATCTAATCCTCATTAAGTTCCTTCTCCTCATCTTTTCTAATCCTTCCTATCCCCAGATAATGTTTTTGTTTTTCAGTATATTTTGAGAGCACTAAACATACATTAAAGTGAATGTGAGTCTGTAATGGAAGTTAGAGAAAAGAATGTGTCTGGGGAGGTGTCCGGTTGATGGGGGCGGGAAGCAGATGGATTGAAGGAAGGGATTTGAAATGTGCAGACTATGGCATGCAGTGATGGAGCAGATGGAATGCATCACCATCAGCTATGACAGAAATGATTTATGGAATGACCTGGCTGCTCCTGCCTAGTAACAACACAGGATGACAGAGCTGAGTTTCCATGACAACCAAAGCCCACCCACTAACTAGATTAAACATTTCTTCCCTGACTTCCATTCATAGTGAATTTGGATTTTCTTTTCCAAATGCCATCCGGGTTTGGCTAGTATGCTGTTAATAATACGGGAAGATATTCAAGGACTTGAAGGGTAACTGAAAATGAGCTTGAGGGGCCACTAAGAACATCACAAATTCTTGCCTGCTTAAACAAAATAAACAAATGACCTCTGAGAAAAAAACCTCCCAAAATGCAGGTTATATTTTTAAAGGTTGCTAGTATTTAAAGTTCACATGTAATTTGTCCTCTCATATGTGAAGTATCTGTTAATGGATTCTTCCAGAATCAGAAGGCTATGTCAAGCCAATTAAATACCTGGGAGCCCCTCAGATTTAACAGTATAGAATAAAATTTTCTTCTTAAATAGGTACTTTTCATCAGGTGGCAATAAGTCCAGAAAAAGGTGAGACAATTCTCTTTAATCCTCATCTACACAGTGTAAGACACAGTCACTGTAGCACTGCTCTTTCTGGACATATAGAGCAGTGGTTAAGAGCAGAGTCCGAAGCTAGTCAGAGCAGGGTTCTAATATATATGGGCTTTATCCTTGCTAGCTTGTGATCCCTAGGGCAAGCTGCTTAATCTTTCTGAGCTCAAGTTACTTAACCTTTTAAACTTGAGTTCCTCATCTGTAATGTGGGGATAATAATGCCAACCTTACAGGGTTTTCCTGAGGATTAAATGAAACAGGGCATGTGAAATCTTAGTATAGGGCCTACCACACAGTAAACATTCAAATTATACCTGATAATTTTTGTGGGTTTTGTTATTATCATCACTATTAGATGATCCACGATTGAATTAACAAACATTTACTGAGCTCCATTTTGTGTGGGGCTCTAGTATATAGTAGACAAATTTCACTTGGTTTCATTTCTCAAGAAGCTTGTACTCACCTGTAGAGAAAGATTTATTTACAGAAACAATATATAAAGAGTTTTATCTCCTTAAATGTTCAATAGTTGCTTCCTACTACTCATATGTACAGCAACAAATGTGTTTGACAGAGTTAACAGCATTTTACAGAAAAGACAAGACAACTCTATGGGAATTCTAACAGGCATATTGCTCAGAAGGAAAGAAGAAAGAAAAAACATAGTCTAAAGAGAAATTTCAGAAAGTAAAAAACACAAGTGCCTCTTTTAAACAATTAGATTTGGAATCTTTGTGGATTACTGATTAACGCTCTCCCTTCTTTTAGCATTCCAAAAGAAGAAATTTTATTGTTTTAATAATTAGATATTAAAACACAGTCATTGCTTTGTCACTAATATCCTGATGTGATGTAAACTATCTGCTCAGGAAAATTCCATAGGATTGCTTCAAATCAGTTTTACTCATTTTAGCATGAGTTCTTCAATGAATCTGTTTTTTTTTTTCCTGAGAAGGCTTTCATTTCCTATCTCTTGACTAAATCAGCTGCAGCTGATTGTTTTTGCCTTTTTTAAAAAATAACAGTACATAAAATACTTTTCATCTTGGAAAAGCTCCTTATGAAGAAGGCACTTCATTCTCTGGATCAAAAGAATAGCTGAGTTGTCTTTCTTGGTTCACTTGACTTATTTTAATGGGCCACTCACTATGTATTTAAAATAAATAAATAGACTTCATGATTAATCTCAGTAACTTGTGCTTTAACATACTTCTTTGTCCTCTTCCCAGCATTTGTTGTAACACTGTGGGCTCTCCTATCATAGAGCCTCTTAAAAAAATTGTGCTGAACACCTGATAATATTAACAGAATTCTTTACTTTTATAACAGGAAGGTTGGAAAAGCACCAAAATCTGCATTCAGCATGTGCCTAGGCAGACTTCGAGGGGGTTGCGCTGTGTGACCTAAAGTTCTTATGAGGTTGTCTGAAATGAAAAAATATGTTAGCAGGGTCTATGGTGGTCCCATGTGTATGAAATTATCTGTGACAGAATCAAGTGTGCTTTCCTTACCAAGGAGCAGACAATCACTGTCAAAGTGTTGAAGGCACAAACATAAACTCAGAAAGTGAAATTTTTAAAAATGAAGCTTTTCTGAGTAATAAAAAAAAAATCAAAAGGTTTAAAAAAATGCCCAAGTTTCTCTTCCTTCTACCTATACTTGTATCCATTAAAACAAAGACATATTTAAATTGAAGTCAGAAGGGTAGTTGTTGTGGAGGTGGGGTGGAAAGGTGTTCTCAGGAGTTAATTTAAGGGCAGGTATCAATACAAATCAAGAACAGTTCTAAATGTGTAATGAAACCGATCTTGTTATAACTACACCCTTTAGACACTTATGACTCACAAAATCTAATCACTGCATTCAGCAGGGTAAAGTGCATTCAGCAGAATGTGTAACACCAATACTCACAGATGCCAAAGCCTTTCCAAGTGCATCACCTGTCTGCGAGCTTCCAGCAGCATTCCCTCTGGTTCCTGGACATTTCAAGTAGAGAAACAAATTTAGAATTTTGGCAAGCAAGTATGCTTTTTTTTTTTTTTTTAAAGCATTTTCCCATTATTTCAAGGGTGTGTTCTATTGTCATCTCACACCTGTCACAATAAACCAGGAAATACTCTGCATGTGTTGTATTTAATAAGCTAAAGATGGATTCTTTACCAGTTTCTGTATTAATGAAAATCAAGTTTCTTGTCTTACTTTCTTTCATTTTTAAACTCAGTACTAAAAATATATATTGAAAGATATGGGGTTCACTGAAAATCTCCAAATTAGGTTTCAGAAAGTTTTGTTAACCCAAAAAGCTCACCTAGAATGCTATCTGATCCATTGATAGGAGGAGTGTGTGAGGCAGCAACGTAAGGTGAACTGCTGGTATTGCCACGATGAAAGCTGGACATTGGTGGAAGACTCGTGCTTATGTCTGTTGGTGAAACTGAGTGTGGAGGATAATTCTAGGAAAAGGGGGAAAGAGACATGATCTATTAAGTATCTTTTCTGAATAATATGCACAATGGACAACTATAACAGGTCAAAGTTAGCAGCTAAAGAGTGCTACTATTATCATTTACTTTCTAAAAAGGTATTGTAAATGCAGTAAACCTAGAAGTGATACTTCAAACTTCAGAAGTTTTGGCAGAATCAAATTTTACACTTGTAATCCAAAAAGAAACACAAGTGAGGACAAAGTGTTGCTGCACCCTAGTCATGTGTTATAGCCTACCAAGCGTTCATGTGAATGAAGGCTGCCATAACTACTGGACTGAGACATGTGGGAAGTGGAGGTCCCCAGAATTCCACCAAAACCAGGCTGGCTCATCCCATTTGATGAACTCCAAAGGTCAGAAGAATTGTGGGTCCCATCTAAGACAAAAAGAGAAATATAAAATTTTCCTTAGCTAAAATTTTTCTTTTATTTTGATGATGCTTATAAAAATTCAAAGGGTACCCTCTAGATATTTTTTTCTTCCTGTTAGGTAGATAGCTAGGGTCTCCAGCTCTTCTAGGGAACAAGGGTGCCCTGCCTTGGTGCTGCCTTGAGCAATTGCCCTACCTGGGAAGAAGGATAAGAGTGGGCACTCCATCTTGGTGTTGCCCCACCCTTAATCCTATCCTGAGCAACTGCTACACCTAGGGAAGGAAGAAACACCTTACCAATCCGGGAATTCCCCAGCCCAGGCATAATAGGATTTGGAAAGTAACCTAGAGTAACCTAAGGCTAATTATTATGTCGTTAGCTTAAATCTACATTGTGGTTCACCACCACCAGCCCAAAGCTAGGCTTTCAGAGGAGCTCACATACGAAGATACAACCTTGAAAACACCTGTTGATCATTTGGTAACACCCCACACCTCCCAAAAGCCCTTCTCCAGATCATGCCAATAAAAGGAAACAACTCAAGAATTCCCAGAGAGAGAGGGAGAGTCAGTCAGTGAGTCAGTCTGTCTCTCCCCACTCGCACAGACAGAGCTGTTTCATTTTACAATAAAAAGCTGCTTGTGTGAAACTGCTTCCTGCTGTGGTCACTCCATCACACTGGACCTGCTTGTGATTTTTTTTCCAAGCAAAGAGCCAAAGAACTAGGATAACAGTCCACCAAAAGGCTGGACCTGACACTGGTGTGTCTGGTCATTCTTTGGCCAAGAGCACACCAAGAACTGAGACCAGACGGCTACCCTGACATTCCCTTTTCCAACCTAGTCTTCTATCCAGTTTTCTTCTCTTCAAACTGTGAAATTACTATTTAAAATTAAGGAATAAGCTTTAAAGTTAGAAAAAAAGTAATCCAAATTACAGTAGGTAGGTAGGTCATCTAAATTCATATCAAGGAGGATAATAAAAATTCCGAATTTAGGGATAGACTGGATTTAAATTTTGGTTAAATGGTATATCCATAAATAAACCAAAAAAGTTCTTAATCTGTAACAGGCAATTATACCTAACATTTTGAAACTATGGAGTAAAGAAGTTTCTCTAACAGTAAACCTAATTGATAATAACCATATTATAGTCAGCCTTCAAATCAAAAGCGTCAGCAATGACTTCACTTCCAAATATTCATATAAAGTCAAAGAATCATTTATGTAATAATTTATTGCTCCCATATACATGCTTCACATAGTCCAAAACCACAGGAGACCAAATAAAAATGACTTGCTAGATGTGAATTAAAGGAAATGTAACACTTTTTCTCTCCTTAGTAACTTTTACTCTGTTCTATGATATTCACTCTTTATTTATATTGGTAAATCTAGGTGTGATATGAATCTGTAATTTAAACAAAAAACTAAAGTTAATAAGCTTTCACACATTTAAATTCTAAGATGAGCAAGAGCAGCTCTATTCATGTTTCTTAAGTTCTTTATAAATTCAGTCAATACTGAATGGACACTCCAATGGTTTGCTGGATAATCCACCTAAATTGCAGTCAGCAGTAAAAAGCACTAGAAAACGATAAAGCTAAATTTTAATTTACTTTAGCCAAAAAATACCTGGATAAATAATGTCTGAATTGCTGTGTAGGTATTCTCTTTCCTCACATTTTAGAATACTGGCTAATACATAGATGACTGTGGTAGTATTTGACAACTGTTTGGTAGTACTTACCTTGCATAAAGAAAGTGCTAGCAAACATACTGGTTGGTGGCTTAGGAGATGGATAACTAGGAGATTCACGGTTGAAATCATCTGAATTTGGGGATGGTGCATATACCTTAAAATTAAACAATAAATTTAATTAAAATGTAAATGATTATCATTAATTATGTAAAATGAGTTCTACATTCCATAAAGGGCATAAAAAGGTCTGTCTAATCTCTATAAAGGCCTACCCCAACCACAAAGAATATTGCCTAAATCCACGTAAATAATGTCAAACTTAGTTGCTATCTACATGTCTTTTTAACTGATTACTAGAGAAAACTACTACTCCAAATATCCCTGTAATGCATCTTGGTGTGACAGTTATACCAGGTGGTTGAATAAAGTCATAAATGTTGACTTGGCTTACAAAACACAAATCTCACACACACTTATGATTCAAAATCTGATGGAGCAAACATGTCTTTTGAATATAGCATGAAATAAAATTTAGGTTCATTCTTTTCACTGTTATAAAAGTTACCAAATAAAATGAGTTCGATTAAATGTTGCTATCCTTTGCTATATTACAAGATAACTGTGAAAGGACAAGACAATCGTTCAGGAACTTCCTTAACTTGATATAGCTGGCAAATCAAATTCTGCTGAGGGGTTTTAATTCTTTAATTTCAAGTACACTTTCAAGTCTGGCACAGCTTTAAGAAAAATCTCATTTAATTTGTTAGAACAGTATTAATTTTCTTTGATAAACTCTTGCTTCAGATAAGCAAACTATGAACATTTAGAAGTAGCAAATGGCCAACATTTGCATTCCTCTGGAAAACTAAATGGGCAGCCAAATAACCATAATGATCAAAACATGATCATACTATTCTCCTAACTATTGAAACCAAGAAGAAAACAAGTAACATTTGTATGATCTGTAAAAGTAAACTTCCAGAAGTCAGGAAGGGAAAGGTAAGTTATTTTGGGCAGTGTATGAAATAATTTATTTTGCTTTAGTTTGAAAAGGGTATATCCATTAAATTTCATTGCAAAATAAAAACTCTTTAAGTGTTCACTTAAGTGGAAGAAAGTAAGTACCATTAAAATTATTGGAGCACGTTCAAAAAAAATCATACATATATTTGTTTGCATAAGCATAAAAAATTTCTGAAATTACACACAAGAAACTTAACAATGATTGCATCTTTGGACTTAGAATTGAGAAGGACTTTTACTTTATACCCTTCTACATAATTTGGTATTTTTACCTCAAACATATATTTCTATACACTAACTATAGAAAAAGAATTAAGGAAGCCTACCAAGATTAAAATGGGGGTTCAATTTTTTGATTTACATAAACTGTAAATTATATTAATTTATTCTTTCTCTGAGACACTAAATGTAAAGACCTCTGGCAAATTACCCTAACCTTTCCAAGACTCAATTTCCTCTTTTATAAAATGATGCCAATAGTACCCAAAGTAAGCAGTCAATAAGTATCAGCTAATATTATCTATCATTCTAATTAGGAGCAGTTACTCACTAAATATCCCCATATATACAGTTTATCCTACATGAAAGGTTAAAAAGTCTGTTTTTATTCTTCTTGCTAGTCTTGATAATACCAACACAGGTGTGTCTTTTTAATGGATTGCCATTCAGGTTTGTTTCCTACCTTTCACATCCCAAAGGTAAAAACACACATCTGTGGTACCTGGGACATGATATCATATATTCCTATGAACTATCCAGAAGGATCCTAGTTAGGTGAATATGGCAGATAAAATGGTTTGTTCATTATACACATTAAACATACTTTTATAGTTTAAAGTTATTGCATAAATGATTGTGTTAGAATAACTGGGTATATACTAATGTGTCTGCAATGCATTATACAGGCTGACAGGCAGGTGAAGTTTTCAGGAAAGGAATTTTAGACTATTTTCTTTTAATAAAAAAAAAAATCTAAACTTAGCCACTGCTAGAAGTCCTTTGTCCCCTTTGTAGATAAATTTCCCCAAGACAAGCTGAAACCACAAACAACAAAAAATACAGTAAATGTACAGACCTCGCCAGAAAATACAAATGAGAATTAAATTTAGAAGACAGCATCCGAACATATGCTTTTTATCACAAATGTGTATTTACTATACATATCATCCTTGATCTTAAAGTATGAAATATAAAATTCTCTAATTCTACCCAGGTTATAGACTGAAACACTATGTAAGCCTCTCACACTTGGTAATTATGAAAAAAATGCAATTTTGATTTGTCATTTCACACACAAAATACCTATATAATTTATCAGTTTAAATTTACATAATGTCAATTTATATTTATCTTTATTCTCATTCAGTTCATTGTATTCCACATATGACATACTTACACTTTTCAATTTTTAAAATGTTTGTAATTATAAAACGAAGTGGAAGGATAAACTTGGCTTTACTGATTTACAAATTGCTGCTAAACAAAGGAGAATATGCTGATCAGATAATGGTTAATTGATGGCTGTCATGGAAAGCAAAGAAACCAAAATAAATTACACAAAGCAGAGAAAGAGACTTGCCATCCCTTATTCAAAATTTTTGAAGTTGTATGGAGAAGACAGGGCACATTTTAGAGGTAAAGTTTGTCTTTCATGCTAGTCTTTACAAATGGACTTTGGAAAAATACACTTTTAAAGGATAGAGCTTATAAATGAAAATAGTAAAAAGAAAAAGAAAAAGAAAAAGAAAAAGAGAAAAACCTCCAAAACCTCTGAACCTCTACATTATCATTTATGTATTAACATAAGTTCAAAATTTTTATCATAATAAAAATATTTTGAAATACATAGTTCTCAGAGAGGTCCATCTAACAGCATTTCTAACACAGGCTAAATAACTTTGCTTTTGGTATCTTAACCATAGTTTGCAAAAACATAGATGCAATGTTATGAAGCAGCAGTTGTGCCAGTCTTGATTTTTCAGATCAAAGAGTTCTTGCGGCAAAGCACAACTGATGTGGTCTCAAAGATTTTATTAACTCCAGATGTAGGGAAATAGTCAGCCAATTCCACAAAAAGAGTAAGTCTTTCTTAGTTACAATCAGTACCGGCCACAAATTAAAACCAGACTGCTTATGTCATCTGATCACCTGCACATAGATGCCAGTTTTTTTTTTTTCCTAGTTATGATCTAATCATATGTTTAAATCTCAAGGATGATTTTGTATCACAACAAACAATCTTAAAATTAAGAGAAAGAAATATGTATGCTTTAAGATGAATAAAATCTGCCAGGAGTCAAACTATTTTAAAGGGACTAGAAAAAGGTACAATTAAGTCATTTAAGATATTCTATTAAAATGTGGTAGACAGACATTTCCTTTAGAACTCTAGCCTCTGTTTCTGAATGCCAGGCTCACAGCAGCTATCATGGGACTGACTCTTTTCCCAAGCACTTATATTTTCCCCTCCAAGAATGGTGTTAAGAGAAATTTTGAGTGTCTTGAGAATAGACACTCCTAATTTCAAAGAACAGAACTGAAAATCTAAAATGTATCTCCCTTTCAGCTATTAACTCTGGCCAAAAGAACCCACATTTAATACCTTGGATGTTCTGATGGCACCCATCCCAAAGGAACTTTGTAAAAAGGATAGCATACTTTAGGAATGAATATTTACAATTACTGTTTACAATGAGTATGCAATTACGTTTGAAACTTTTTAGTTCACAAAATCAATTTGAGTCAAATTGGCAAAGACAGATTCCTCTCTTCCTGCTTGTATGATTCAGTTTAGTCATACGGATAACCCCCAATTCAGGGCAGACCCACTCTCTCTTTAGCTCTAGAGGTTGGAGCTGTGCACTATGCTTCCGATTTCAATGCAACCTTCCTATCATTAATATTGGAAACATCCCTATGAGGCAGGGAGGCATAATGATTTTCTGATAATTACTGAGAAAAGATGCAAAATGGTAGAAGTTTTTGCAAAAAAAGTTTTTCATTTAGTCACATTCAGTAATAAGACAGAGTTAAAGTATTATGTGATTCCCTGTATTTTTGAAAACAGACTCAGGCTCTGTGGTGGCTGGTATTTTTATATGTCCCAGATTATGAGGAGATAAGAATATTCTTTAATATGTGAGAATAGTCATATATCCTAATTAAGATACCCTTCCAGAGAAAATGAGAGGAATGCTTTAGATTGAGTGCTGTCTAACAGAGGTTTCTGTGATGATGGAAATGTTCTGTATCTGTGCTATACAACACAGTAGCTATCAGTCACGTGACTATCAAATGTGAAATGTGGATAGTGCCAACTAAGGAACTCAGTTTTTAACTTTATTTTAATTAATTTAAATAGCTGTATGTGGCTAATAGTTACTATACTGAACAAGGCAGATTTAAATTACCCTCCCTTACCCAGCAGTTCAAGATTACATAAATTATTTTGAAAAATATTCTAGAATTCTCATAAGCTCCAAGGCCTACAAAAACCAAAATCAGCCTAAATTTTCAAACATTTTGGGAATATGTTTCACCTAATTTAGAATAAAGGAAGAAGTAGCTTATCTATTTTTCTGAACATGCTCCAACACAGAACTAATTACCAAGATTTCATTATGTCTGTGCTTCTATTAGCTCTTTTGTCAAGATGGTTTGAATAGCAGTTCTCTTTAAGTTGCGATATGTTCAATATCATCAAACACTTCAATATGTGTTTATATGGACGTCAAATATGTGAAAGGTCTATGCCAGTAATAGAAATTATCTTGAGCACAATTTATACCCCCTTACTAAAATAACAAAACAAAATCATTTGGCTAATTTACCCTACTATCATAATTTTAAAATGAAAATATGATATTCAGGAACATCCACTTGATTTATCTGGTGTTTCAAATAATTATATTTTGTATGAAACAATAAAAATTTTACAAGATCTAGCTGAGTACTTAAAATCTGGGGGTAAAAAGTCCAGGTCAATGGAAAAAAGAAAATCCCAACCCAAGTCAAACTGTGTATTAAAAAAACCGTAATTAAGCCTCTGGGCCTATAATTTAAAAAATACGCACATTTAAGAGTCAGCCCTCAAAAACTAAGGAAGAAAAACTAGATAATTATCCCCAAAATTTATTTTTTAGTGTTTAAATTATTGCTGATTAACCTATGCAAGTTCCACTCATAGTAATACACACAATTACTATGACAAGTTTCCTTGTATTTCTGAATTCTGTGGGATCTGAATTTAGTAAAAAAGAGGCTGTTTTAAAAACAGTAAATAAAATTTTGTTTTAATAGCTACACTCATTCAGATAAGAATGCTAAGAAAAGAACTTTCCTAAAAAACCATTTTCTATGTATTTTTCTGATCATTTTGGAGCCATTAACTTTCTATGAATATTGATCTTATATATATCCTAAGGTAACAAGCATATATCTTTACCTAAAAGGCAAAATTTTAAAGTTTCTGAAGTTTAGGTCTTCACTTTCCTGTTCCTTCTCTAATCAAAATTAAACATAAACCCAAAGAAAAACACAAAAAATTTAAATAAATTCTAAAATGACAGTCTAATTTAAGAATTCCCCAATATCTAAGAATACTTAAACAAATGACAGATTTTATAAATACCTCAATGCTTTTAGTATTTTAATATTACATAAAAACAGCAAATTTTGCCATGAAATTAAATTTGCTACTATAGTTTTTATAATTCCAAGCCTAAGGGGGGAAATATTTAGACAGTTCCAGTAAAAATACCACAAAAACTGAAACCACAGGCATCATAAAGCAAAATATCTAAAGTAAAAGGACTAACACAGGAACATACAAGTTACCTCTATGGAAGACTCTTTTCACTGAATTAGCCTGTTAAAAACATAACTAGAATTTCTGTAAGAGAGATAAATACATGTTTATGTTTTCAGCAGTTTCCTAAATAAAAGGACCAATATCTTTTTCCAAAAATTTCCAGAGACACATTTAGGAGAAAATAAAATAAAATTTCCTTTCTAGCAACAATAAGAAAAATAATTCTGGTTTTCAGTATAAATCATCTTAAAATCAATTACTGCTCTTGATGTCTCACAAGCACAGTTGAATACTATTGGTTTTTAATTGTGAGAAAAATTCCTACTTAGGTAAACCAAGCACATTTTTATTAATCTTAAATTAATATCACTGGGTTGTCTACTGTTATCACTTTTCTAATAATCACAAATTTTTTTCTTGAGAGATAAATTATGGAATTTCTAAGAGACAGGGTTTGAAACTTGTTTGCTAGGATAATATATTGAACAAATAAATGACGGTCACATCTTAGCTACCTACATTTTAAAGAAATTTAGATTCAACAATACTGCACCTGATCCCCTTTCCTCAACATGTTAATGAACACGTGGAAAGGGACATAAATTTCTCTCTTAAAAACACTGACAAAACCTCCTGGCAGAGACTACAGCTTTAACTCACTGGTAATTTGTACTCACTTGAATCAAGAAAGGAAAACTTTCCTGAGCTCATATACACTATCCTCTCAGTAAGGGGAGGAAAAAGCCAAAGTAGATTCACGCTACAGTCCTTGTCATTCAATGTCTTTAGCATTCTATATTCAAAGATTTTAAAAAATGACTTCATGTCTTTCTATCATAAAAATGTTAAATTTAACTTTACTGGGCACATAGACAATCTGGAAATTTGAATTAATTTAATTGTACTTTCCTCTCTTATGTTAACTAGCAATAAATCCCTCAAGAGAATAGAAAATAACTCTATATACACACACTGGTTTCTGTGCTTTTATTAACTGAAAATGTTTATTTGAAAAATAACTCTTAGAAACATTTATAATGTAATTTTAGTTACTTGCTACTCTAATTCTTACCAAAAAAAAATCCCCAAAAACAAACAACAAAAAAACCAGATTCCATGGGCAGTCGGTGCCTCAACCATGGCTAAGCCATTTTTACTATGATGAATTCTATTAGACAAGACCTACTAGTCTAATTTCCTGAGTTTTAAAATATACCTGGGATAGTTTTAAGTTCTTCATCTTAAAAATCTATAAAAATTTGCTTGACTAATCATATCAATTAGTATTCATAAGATTGTTACTCTGATCATATATGCAAAAAACAGATTTATCTATAAGAGTGGCCTAGTGTTCTTCCCAGTTAAATTTTCTTTTCAATGTAGTATATTTTAATACAAATGGTAGTAAGGATAAATTTAGTTTAGCCCTTTGCAATGGAGACTGATTTACTTGTTCTTGGATAATATAAAAGAGAAAAACCTGTCCCTGGGAGGCAGACCTGAGTTCAAATTCTGACCTAAGCAATTACTAACTGGGTAGGGCTAAACTTCATTTTCCTTATTTATAAAATGAGGCTAGGAACATCTAAATGACAGCATGGTTGTGAGAATTAAATGAGATAAATGTAAACTCTTTATAGCACAGTTCCTGGTACAGAGTAGCTCTCACAATCATGTTCATTTCTGTCTCTTTTTTCACAGATTCCACCCAAAGAAATAACATTCAAAATTGTGTTTCTAGCTCGAGTTTTAACGCTTGGATTTCTGTGTTGTCTCTCATAAGATTAAAATAATCCCTTGATACAATGAAAATAATATCATGCCTGTACTTGCCAAAATTTTTATACCTAGAATACTTTTTAGCATGTTTAGTTTAAGGTCTAGAAAAATAGAGGCTGATTAGATCTGAGGAAGGGTAAAACTCCAGAATCTTCAAAGTAAACAGAAAAAGGGAGTCCTCTCTTGTCCCGAATTTTTCTCTAAGACTTTCTACCTTTCTGCACAAAAGACATAATTTATTAGCCTGAATGCAGGCTAAGTCCTTTATAAATAAGGAACCTCAGAAATCAACTGTTTCTTGCTATTTTTTAAATCTCAAAAAAGTATAATGTGTAAAAGTTTTAACGTACCCATTTATTATAAACACACATTAATACCTTACATCATGATACAGAATACAGCTATACAAAAGTTATATATGACACAGAACACTAACCCCTTCTTGTTTCAAATAGTGGGAAAAAATTTTGGCTTTTCTTTTCTGTACATATATGCACAAATCAGTTATATTTCCAACAATACAATACTGGCCACATAATATTAGGTAATAAAATATAAAAAGACTCTTTGGTCTTTTCCTAGAGTTTGTTCAGTTTTATTAGAATATCCCAAATACTCTTAAATATATGGAATCAACTTGAAAACTTAAAAATAAAAACTGGAAAAAAGAAAAAGTATTCTGTTTAAATCCAAGACCACTTAGGATTTCTCACTCTCTCATAATACCTCCTAATGGGATGTTAAAAATGAAATCAATGTGAACTCATTAGCATTTACAAATATTAATCTGCTCTATGTCTTAAAATAAATTGATAAAATGGGATTACAGAGTGAGCTTAAATTTAACTTGTTCACCATGAGAATTATATAAAATTCCATAACTCAAGTGAGGAAGTATATTTCACTTAAAGTCTAGAAATATTAATGAAAGTGCTAGTTTTTACTATAAAGCACTGACAGATATTTCCCAATGCATACTAACAATGTAATTATATAATCTTTATACAATATAATTATACATGATTTTCTTATTGAAGAAAATTGAAATCATTAGAGAATAATGTTTCTAATAATTTCTAATAAAATTTCTAAAAATTATTAGGGAGTAATTTTTAAAACTAGAGGTAAGTAAAAATACAACACATATAAGTCCAAGGTCTTATGATTCAGAGTACTAAGATAATGTATCATCTGTTTATACATTTTTCAAGAACATAAAAGTCACCTTTGACCTACATCAGACACAGGCTATCAATTTTCAGGCTATACTTCTCTAACATACCAACTATGCCATCTACCACAAGCCTGGAAATACTTAATACTATCAAAGCTGTCCCCAACCCCCCTCTCAATGTAGAACAAAGAGAAATGTTGTAATAGAGTAATCTGTGCTTTTGAAAGAATAAAATCTAAACTCGATTTGAGTTATAGTTTCAGGGGTCCTGCATAATTACTTTTACTGAACTTATAACATAAACACACACACATCCACATACCATTTTCAAACAGACTATTTTACTTAGAATCGGACACAAAAGAAAAATATTTTCATATTTGAAAGACAACTGGCTAGAAAATTATACAAAGATCAAGTAATTTCACTTTATTATCCATCTAAATCTACCTCTCACATTCTCCAAAGCTCTGCTTTTATGGGCAGCTTGAACATATACTTTTAATGAGTTTAAAGATATTTTGGCTTATCATCAAGAGAGCTTATCCAAAAAAGTTCACAACCAAACACTGGCCAAGTCTAAAGAGGCCTTACTAAAAGAGAGAATGAAAAAGTGGTTTGATTAGGTCTCAGTACTCTGGTTATAGAAATATGCTATTTCAAACATTTTCAAGTGGTAAAAAGGGAAGAGACAACCGTAGCTAATTTTATGCCTATTTCAGGAAAATGTAATTGAATTTTCATAACTTAAAACATTAACATTAAAAATACTCTTTTCCACTTCCCCTATCAGTAAAGCCACATATGCATTTTTTGTAAGACATTTGAGGGAAAAAATTTTGGAAGACTGAGAAGAAAAATACTGAATTTCTCATATAAACCAAGATTGTTATTGATTAATATAACATTTTTATAATAGTTATCAAGTATCTTACAAAGATAACTCCTATTGAATCTCTCAGAGAAGTTCACTTTCTTTTTAGAACATACAGAATCCTCTGGCTTAATGTTTTTTTTTCCCAGAAACATAAATAATTAATACAAAGCAATTAAAGAATAGAAATGTCTCACGTGGCGATACAAAAAGTATTATTTTAAAACACTTAACCATGTGCTATAAATTGACCCGAAATACATTCTTTGGAAAATGTATAAATGCATTCTTTTTAAAAATAGTGACTTATTTTATGAATCTGCACAGGGTCAAAATTCTAGTTTGATTGGAAACAGATGGTATCCCAGAAAAGTCAGGCTCTGGACCTGAAACTCCAAACAGGAAATACGGCCCTCACTAGCTGACTGCTTTCCCTAATCATTCCCAGAACTTCATACTTGTTATTTTTATGAATATCCAAGATGACTTTCATCTTTTCCTTCCATCTACAAAGCATTGAATAATACTCAATATATACGTATGTATGTATTTTATATAAAGAGTATATGTTTACAATATATGAAAACATCAAAACAAATGTACCTCCAAGCTCACTGCTAGTAAAGACATCAGGCTAAAAATAATAGCTCACAAATTCAAGTTTATTTTCTATACTATTGTAAAAATAAAAGCCAACAACTATCGATTAACTGTGTAGAAGACATGACTTTATTGACAATACTTACAAATAAATATACAATCTAATGTATTGCAGAAAAGGATAAAACAAAACCTTACAGGCTTTAGTAAAAAGCAATTAATCTACACTGCTTTCTATTAAACAAGTCAGTTAGAAGCTATATGAACAAAGAAAAAGGCTTACCGTTTTCCCATTGTAGTAATACATCAAAGAATTGCTGCCCATTCCAGGGACAGGATAAGCACAATACATGTTGATTTTGAAAATTGTTACTGTTTGCAGCTAATGCCTACAGCTTCTCTTTCAAGACATACATCCACTCAGGCAAACAGAGTAAGTCTTCAGTACTATGCATCCACACATGGATCTACTCAAAAGGAACTTATGCAAAATAGGACTGAACCAACTCACAGAGCACAGAGGGAGGGTTTATGCTGTAAGTAACCTCTTTCAATTTCCATCAAGTCCTTCCATTGGTGGAGGATACCAATAAGACAAAATCTGGGGTATTAAAAAATATAAATCATTTATAAACGCTAAATAAAGAGATATAGTGTTCTGAAGAAAAATCCCAAGGAATTATTAATCCTAAGGATTTATCTCCTATATATATGTAAATATACATTCATACACACAAACACAAAGGAAGGCAAACTAACAGATCTTCTGCTGGTTTGTTTTTAGTTTTAATTAAATTAGAAGCACTTCTGGCAGGGAAAACTTGCTTTGCTACACCTCCAGTAACATTTCCATCTGGCACGGTCTAAAATTGCTTCAACTTTGATAAACACATGATCAAGTAATCAGGAATTGGAAACATTGAATCATGTGTAACAAGAAGGATCTAGACAGTTAAGCCTTGAACAAAATCACTTCCTGGAGAAAGCCGACTGTCATGTAAGTACCTCTTAACTAGTTAGAACAAACCACAATTTTTTTAACTTACAAAAAAGTTATATTAAAAAATAGAAAGGAACAAATTTTATTAAAAAGTCCAAAAATCAGAAAAATTACCTTAAAAATAAATCACCTGTTTTTACAATGGAAACAATATAGATTTTTCAATTATTAAGCTCCTAAAATTTCTCATTCATAACACCAATTAAAAGTTTATAATGGACTGTAGTCTTCTAGAACATCTAAATATGTATTAAATGATTCAATAACTAAATAGAAAAAACAGACAAGGTTTTGTTTTCCTTACATAAAGTATGGAAAGGTTGGTGTGTATACATACAAAATGTGCACTCTAGCTGATAAACGAAATAAGGCTTCCTAGAAGTCTTTCCTCCAAGTTCATTATTATTCTTAAGGAATGCTCTATATATTCATATTTTTATGTTAATGCTCAAATTTTTCAGGAAGGAAAAATAATCAGTTCGAGAATAAATGTTTCAGATTTTTCTACCTCATTATATTTTGATGTCAGAAGGTTTTAAACGCTATCTACGAATACATGTCTCATACACACAAATACATTTTGCTATTTAAAAATTTTCTATTTCTCTTTTGGGGTAAATTCTAACCTGGAAAAACAGAACAGCAACTTTTCTTTCTTTCTCATTTCCCTCCATGAAAACCTCTTTGTACTATCTTTTCTCCCTGTGCCCTGTAGGTTTGTTAATCAGAATCAGAGGACAGCTCACAAGCTGCCAAAAGGGGCACATCACTTTTTTTTAAAGGCATGTTTCATGATGCAGAAATCCTCTATGAAATATTCTAGGAATATATATAACGGACTCCCCCCAAAACCTGATTCTTAGGAAACATATTGATCAAATTACAGTAATAAAACTAAATCAGACGGTACAGCCAGCTAACTTCACAATGTTTTAAAAGCTGATGGTATCGGAACAACAATAAAACCTCCCCACACTCTCCAGATATAGAAAAGGCTAAGCAGCAGCTGCAAAAGAACATCACTGCACAGCAGACTATTAAAATGCCAGTCTGCAGAGTGGTCTGTAACTTCCTCCCTCCTGAGAGACCACAAAGACCCATTTCAATCCTTGGAGAACTGTGTAAAAAGCTTTGATTTACAATTAACAATGCCATGCCTTAAAACCATTCAAGTAAATTTTGTCTTTCATAGGCATAGTCTTTCTCTACTGACAAAACAGCTATTCTTAAAATTGGGGGGGGGCCGCGAATCAACTATCTAAAATAAAATTTCCTCTTTCTATTAATTGTTAAAAAATCAAAGAAACTTACTTTTCAATAGAAATTGAGGAGGAACAGGGAGAAGAGGGAAGCCACAAAGCACTGATACTACTTCAACATTTTCGTTCAATAATCACCGCTCCAATCTGAGAAAACTTTTTTTATATGTTAATAAAATATCCACCTGTAATAACTAAGCTCATTTCTAGTGCCTGACAGGAAACAGAGAGAGTTCTATGTTGTTTGATAAAATAAACAGCATTATATGAATCCAACTAAGCAACTTCGGCTATTAAGGCACAATGAAAATTTTAATATTTCATCATCAGTTCTTTATTTTAGAGGCAATTACATGGTATAAACATACATTCAGATAAAAAAGAAATTCACAGTAAAGCCAAACAGTATAACCAAACTTCTTTTACTGGTCTAAAATCAGTTTATTATTAAGCAACTGTGTAAGATCTGTTGTTAAACCTGAAACCTGAATGTGAAACTTAACAGTTTCTAAAGAGTGAGAAACTAATTAAAAGCTTATCCTTACACTTTTTCATTCCTTCTCTTAAAAACATATATGAAATCCATACATCTGTAAGGAAGACCTCCTCTGCCAATATACACCATAGGTATCTGGTACACACTATTGCCTAAATTTGAGAGTATATACAGAAACTTAAAAAAATCTCTATCTGTATCTATAACTGTATGATATTAAACTCATTCCTCAAAAACAGTAAATAGTCAAGAAAACTGGTGGTAATCTAAATAAAATGTGCCCCAATATTCTACTTGTATACTATAACAAGGGTCTTTTAAGTTTGTCACTCTAAAATACCATCTTTCTTGATGTCTGCCTTACCCAAAAGAAACTAAAACTGGTTGATGTAGACAGTCATTTGCTTTATTACAATTAGAAATTATCTTCTATAATAAAGTCTTTTTTCTTTCTCTCAAAAATATTTTTTATAAAACCTAATTTAATCTATGCAACAGCTGTAGCACAATTTTTTTCCTAAGAAGAATCATATTACAGGAAAAAAGTGCACATAGATGGATCAAGTGCTGCTCTAGTCAATGCAGTTGTTTAATCTTTGCCTTTTTTTTTTTTTAAAGGAACATGTCAAGGGTTAATCCTGTGACTCAGTCTGACAAAATGAGTCAGCTGGAGACAGGGCCAATTTTTAAACCTGATTTTAGACAGGCATGCTGTCTGTACAGGAGCTCCGAACTGTCATGCACTTTTTATCCTGAATTGTTTCCACCAGCAATTCTACATAATCACTTATATGTTATTCTAAGATGTGATCTGACTTAATATTAACGTTACCTACTACAACAATATAAAAAAATCACCAAGTTTTATAGCAAAATAGACATTATTGTACACACTGGCAGCATGATTAATGAAAATGTACGAGAATTCTGGGGAAAAAAAAAAAAAAAGACTTGGGGCCATACATCTTTTATTAGCAAACTGATGATTCCTGGTTTAAGGATGATAGCATTTCATGGATTTTCAAATATTCCTTCCCCACCAAACATTTCAGAATGTGATGTTTATTGCTATTCTAATAGTCATCAAGCACAGATCTAAACAGATAAGAAAAAGCTATAATGTGATTTGCCTAAGCAATTTACTTCTTTACTTAAGATTTAGGAAAAGATATTTTCAAAGAGTAAGAACTTTCTGGCCTTCAGTTTAAATTCCAGGCTCTCATACAAAAATTTATTCTTCCTTCTTATCTTTCTGTTGATTGGGAAATAGATCTTCCTTGGAGAGCTATACAAAATTTCTTGGAATTACCTTTGTAGCATTTTAATCTATTTTATTAGCTCATTTTTATCCTGATATTTGGATCACTCTAACAGTATTCTCTATTTTTTAAACTATCTTTAAGCAAGAATATTTCAAAAAGTAACAAAATTCTAAACAGTTTTCAAAAGAAAATTTTAATTGAACTGAATTACACATCTTGAATTAGTTAATTAATAAAGGCCAGTTAATGGTTAATCTTACTGTACAGTCCTCTAAAATAAACAGGCAACATTCCATGTCCCAAAAAGCCAGAAGATCTGGCTGGAAAGTAAATCTAAAATCCACTGTAGGATTCATGAAAAGTTTTAACATTATTTCTGAGTGAATCAATTCTTGGAAAACAGACTTTCCGAGAAATAAATGAAGCCAAACTTAAAAGTTCACATATGAATAATTCCACAAATGAACTCTACATTTTCCTAAAGGATAAACTCAGCAAATAATAAATTATTGGCTACAAGGGAGGTAGGGGTAAGGAGGGATTAAAGATGATAGTAAGTGAGAGAACCTATAAGTGGGCAAATTCTACGCAAAAGACTCTTCTCCAATGCTTCTTCTTTCTTATTTATGTTGTACAGAGATAACTTGTGAGTGAATGCTGTTTCCTAAATGTGCAGTATTTTGCCAACTAAATCAGACACCAAAATCCCAGGCTTTATATCTGAACATTACATTGTAGATTTTTCTAGTATGTGTTACTTTGTAAATAAAGATGGTCATTCCTAAGTGTTCGGAAAGTTGGTCTTCTGGTTGTCTTCTAATATCCTCACATTTTAGAAAATTTACTTTTGCCACAAAGAAAATGAGAATAGAATACTCCAGTGAAATAATGCATCCCTTTCAAACCAGTCCACTAAGACTCAATGCATATCATTTAAATATGACAGTACATGTCCTAATTCAGCAGTCACTTTCATCTTGCTGATACCCAATCCATCAGTAAAAAGGGTTTCCAACTATTATCTTTCCACTGTATGAAAATGTTAAAAATCAAAGACCCGATTTTGTGATCTTTACATATGTGATGCTCTAAGAAAAAACTCTTTCATTTAAATTTGAATTGTGACTACCTAAATTTTACCCAAACCAATAACTAGACTTATAGTAGATATCAAAGATTAGTCTGAATGCTGGTATACAATTTATTTGGATATTGCCTGGGAATCAGAAGCATGAACACATATAAATACACATTTCTCAACAGTGTGAAGATACACGCTAAAATTCACAAATCAGCATCTGTCTCATACATAGAGCATCATATTTCCTACTGTTTCTTTACAAATATCTCAAGTCTAAATTGAGTTTTAGAAATGCTTAATGATTAACAAAATACAAAACACCTATCTGTATAGCCGACGAAAACAATCAGCTATGTAAACTGCATTTTAAGGGGAAAAGAACACTTGTTTAATTCCCCTTTTGACAATCATATGCCTATAGCGAGGATGTGTAAAAACAGCCATATCTCCTGGAGGAGAAAGCAAATAAATCTCTTTCTGAGGTAAATAAATAGTACCCCTCTGACATCAACATGAGCAGAACTGACAGATCATACAAAGCTTCTAAAAGGCAATCATTAGCTACCTCTTCAAATGAGAACTGTAATTACAGGGAAGATGTAAAACCTGAAGCAAATTGTATGTTTCTTTTGATCACAAACTCACTATGACAAAGCAGTTTTCTTTGAAAAATTAAAGTGTGTGTATGGGGGTGCCCCCTGCCCTAATAATTCCTGCATTTCTTGGCTGTCCCTTTCTTTCCCCACATGAATTGCAGTTTGTCACTTCTCATTTACCACTTGAAATAACACGGTAAGAGAATCATTAACTATGTTGCAACTTGATAATTTTCCTGCAGATGGCTCTATAATCACAGGACTGCCTAATGTGTGTATGCACACATGGGAAAAAAAAAAGATGGGGAGGAGACCGAGATTTTAAAATTTCTCAATAAACCAGCACTTCTGAAGAGCTTTCAAGACTGGCACAAGGCTTTGCACTATTGACTTATTAGGCAAACTAACAATAAAACAAAACTGTAAGCAAACAAAGTTATTATTTTAAATCATCTGTAAAGGTAAACAATTTTTGTGATTGTGGTCTTGGGTCAAGTTAGCTGTCCCTTAAAGAAAGTGCTACTCATTTTTTTTTTTGTTTCTTCTTTTGGCCTATGCAATTTTTTTCTTCTGAGCTGGAAAGCGCCAGATCCTTTCAATTTATGAGAAATGGAACAGCACCAAAATATTCTATTTTGAATTTACTTTTAAAAAGACTACTAACATCTGCATCTTAGTCCAGAACCATCTCAAGAATCTGTAATCCAAATCTCTAAATAATTTATACATTATTTATGGCCCCAATCTATATTTTTGTTTTGGTAAAAATTCTTGCTAGTGGCAGTAATTTTTAATACTTCTCACCTCTGAAAAATTAAATATTAAGAGTCTACCAAAGCATCCTGGCTAACATTTGTAATGATCAAGTAACAAAGCAAAGCTAATTTTTGGCATACTCACTGGAAGAAATCATGCAGATCCCGAACTTATGAAAGGAACTTTTTTTTTTTTTTTTTGAGACAGAGTCTCACTCTGTTGCCCCGGCTAGAGGGCATGGCATCAAGCCTAGCTCACAGCAACCTCAAACTCCTGGGCTCAAGCAATCCTTCTGCCTCAGCCTCCCGAGTAGCTAGGGCTACAGGCATGCACCATCATGCCTGGCTAATTTTTTCTATATATTTTTAGTTGTCCTGCTAATTTCTTTCTATTTTTAGTAGACATGGGGGTTTTGCTCTTGCTCAGGCTGGTCTCAAACGATCCGGCAGCCTCAGCCTCGCAGAGTGCTAGGATTACAGACATGAGCCACTGTGCCCAGCACGAAAGGAGCTATCTTTTAAGAAAGGTTTCTTACTACTAAATTCTGGTGACCATTCTCAACAAAAGCCAAATAATACTTCATTTTGAAAGCACATCTAAGGAGAGTATAATAAACAGAGGAGGAGATGGGAAACACTGTCAGCAGTGCCTTTTCAACAAATAACAAAGCAAAACAAACACTATTTGGCTAATATTTAGTATGCTTCACCAGTGAAGGTGATATGTCACCCTAATAATGACAAGTGTCCTTTACCAGCCAGATTGGGAAACATACAAAACCTGGAAGAAACCTGTTAAGCTACTTAGTCTATGTATCTGTGTCACATGTATATGCACTAGAGCAGAAAAGTATTCTGTCTACCACTTATTAGTACTCTATATAAGATAGGTTGCGCAGGTCCCAGAACACTGTGGAGTTTACCATATAATGCAAACGAGTACTAAACTAGGAATCAGGAGATAGGGATGCAAGTTTCAACTCTGCCTCTTAGGAGGCATGAAATCTTAGGGTCCACTCTCCCAGCGCTTAATTTTCCATTTCTGCAAAGGACAGGCATTAAACTAGGCCAAAGATTTTTCTAGCCATTTTACCACTAATAAAACATTTTATAATCCATTTTATAATCTATTCCACCCAAAAACTCTGAATTCTTATTTTGAAAGACTTTTGTCTCCTAGAGTTTTTTTTTTATGAGTTATGAATATTTTTCTCTCAAAATCAAAGCCATTCAGAACTTCTGATTAGAAGGGAAATGAAGCATTGCCATGCTGAACTAAAATAACTCTAGTAAAAAGAAATCTGATGTTTAAGTTAGCATCATTACTTTATTTCAGTAAACTAGACCAGCAGTCCCCAACCTTTTTGGCACCAGGGGCTGGTTCCATGGAGGACAATTTTTCCACAGACAGGGGATGGGGGAGTGGGGTGCCATTGGGTGGGGGGTGGATGTGGTGTGGAGCTCAGGCAGCAATGTGCACCCGGTTTCCTAACAGGCCACAGACTGGTAATGGGTTGAGGCCCGGGGGTTGGGGACCGCAGATACTGGACAATTTATTAGGTTTTCTGAACTATTTTAAATCTTGTCATATTACTGTTTCTAAAGACCACCGGTTGTGACTCACTGGCATAGAGGATACCCGGTGTCCATACCAATCTTTTAAGTTGTATTTTTATGATTTTATCTGCAAGTGGAATAATTGAAATCCTAAATCCTCACATGAAATTGAAAGGCTGATCCAAAAAAGAAATCCAAAAACATAATTACAACTTCTTAGTTCTAAGAGTCCAAATGCTTTGTATTCTAAAAATATTTATGCCAACAAAGGAAGTATCTGTATAAGGGGCTAGTTATGGAATTCTGTTGCCTAGTAATGAGTTCAGTTAAAACTATTATCTTTCTTAAAAGATATGTAGTATCTGGAAAAAATGGTAAAAAAAAAATAAAGAGTTGATGTCTTACCAGTAGCGAATAACTGTTACCTAACTCTGTCATTGTTTAATTTACTCAATAACAATTTTGGTTTCTCAATAATGTGCAATTTTATGTTTAATATCGCATCATCTGTAAAATAGAAGATTTGTAGCTATGTACTTCAAATAAACATGTAAGCCTCTTCAGAGATAGTTTTGTTATAATTTTAGCAAGTAACAAGCAATTGAGTCAATATGAGAGCTCATTTTAATAAGTGAGCTGTGGCTCCTGCACTACTCTGTAATAAAGATGCTATACCTATGATTTGCTTCTAAAAAAAAGCATGGTAAATGTTTTTATAATACAGTGGGCTAAAATATATTAATACTTATAGTTCTCCTTCTCCTGAAGATAATTCAGATTGTCCAGTATGTAGCTTATACCTTCCCTAAGTCAAGTGAGCATAGTCTAAAAAGAAAGAAGAGCTAAGGCTGTATTGCTAATCATTCGAGTCTGTTCATATATTCAACAAATAGCTATTAAGCACCTCACTATTCTGCACCTTAGTGCTGCAGATACAGCAATAAATGATATAAATAAAATCCCTGCTTTATCAAGTTGCTGCGGGGTGATACAGGTAAAGAATAAACAAATTAGGTTATATCAGATGGTATTAAATGCTATAAAGAAAAATACAGCAAGGAAGAGTGAGAGGGTGCTGCAGGCATGTTGCCATTTTATTCCAAAGATGAAATATCCCCACTGGTAAAATGATATGTGATCAAAGAGAAAATGAACCATATTGATACTAAGGAAAGTATGTTCCAATAGAGAGAACAATAAATGCAAGGGCCCTGAGGCAGAATTGTGCTTGATATCTTTAAGTAGCAGTAAAGAAGATAGTGTGGCTGGAGTGGAGTGAAGGAAGAGTTGACAGGTGGAAGATGAAGTCTGAGAGGTAGCAGGGGACAGATTAGGAAAAGTCTCGTAAGCCATTTTAAAGATTTTGGTTGTATAACAATAAGGGAAGCTACTGGAAGATTTTAAGCACACGAATGATATGATCTGACTTAGATTTTAAAAGGATCTTCCTGTGTTTAAAAAACAAAAATAAAACAAAACTGAGAAACCAGTTGGGAAGCTGTTGCTATAATTCAAGAAAGAGATAAAGGTGGCTTGGACAAAGATGACAGCAACATAGGTGATGACAAAAGGTTAGGTTCTTGAAGAAAACTTTAGTACGGGAAATTCAGTTTGGGAAGATTATCACTGTTTCATCTTTACTTTAGTGAAACTACAACGTTTTTCCTTTAAAAAGGGTTTTCTGTACTTCTCTGTCACGTGAGGGGTCATGGCCCTAATATTTTTAATTAGGTCAATCCTAAAACAATGTAATTAATGCTTATTGGCTGTATTAGCTGTAATTTCCCTTTTTTTTTTTTTTTTGCAAAAATACTCCTATTTTGGGGTATAAGTAGAAGTTGACTACATAATTGAGGGGGAAATTGGGACAAACAATTCAGTTTCTTACACAAAGAAAGCAAGTTAACATATTTTTGATGGTTTCAACAGAGGAGGAGGAAGTTGAAAAGTACAGCTTATGGCTGGAAGTCATTAACAGGTGATATATAAAATATAGCTATATAAAACAATAGCTTTACAGTCTTTATTTTTATCCCTTTAATTCAAAAAGCATTTCCTGAATACTACATTATGTTCTGGGTTGACAACAATTATTCAACATAAAAAATTAAAAAGTTCTTTCTTTTTGAAATAGAGCCTCACTCTGCTGCCCTGGCTACAGTGCAGTGGCATCATCATAGTTCGCTGCAATCTCAAACTCCTGGGCTCAATAGATCCTCCTGCCTCCACCTCGAGTAGCTGGGACTACAGGTGCGTGCCACCATGCCTGGCTAAGTTTTTCTATTTTTAGTAGTGGGTCTTGCTCTTGCTCAGGCTGCTCTTGAACTCCTGAGCTCAAGTGATCCTCCTGCATTGGCCTCCCAGTAAAAAGTTATTTCTTTCCCAAGGTCTAAGTTATCTTTTGACTATAATCATCCTGAAGACAGGTTCCATATATTATTCATATTTAAACCCCTAAAGCCTAAAAGTGTTCTTCATTCATAGTAAGTATTTAGTATATATTTACTGATTTTAAAAGAAGGGATTCAAATTTTTCTCTAGTACATGGAACCCACTCTAGTAGCAAAGAGTTTTAAATTCTCATTCAAATTACTAATTTTTGAAATTTTAAAATATCTGTGGTGACGTTGGAAAAGATACTGATAACTTTTGATTTCAAATAATGTCAAGTGTTTTTTAAAGAAGTATTTTTTATTTCAAAATATTAAAAGGTGCAAATGTGTTTGTTACATGGATACCTTGTATAATGCTTAAGTAGGAGCTTTAATGTGCCTGTCACCAGAATAACATTCATTGTACCTGACAGGTAAGTTTTTATCCTTCACCACCATCCTCCCCACTTCTTGGTTTCCAATGTCCTTTGTATCTCTTTGTGTCCATACATGCCCATTGTTTAGCTCCCAATGATCAGTGAGTACATGTGGTGTTTGTTTCCATCCCTAAGATACTTCAGTTAGGATAATGTTCTCCAGTTCCATCTAAGTTGCTGCAAAAGACATTATTTCATTCCTTTTTATGGCTGAGTAATACTCCATGCTATATATATAAATATATATACATGTAAATATATATATTATATATACACATCACATTTTCTTTATCCACTCATGAATTGTTGTGCACTTAGATTGATTCCACATCTTTGCAATTGTGAATTGTTCTGCGATAAACATTTGAGTGCAGGTGTCTTTTTTATAAAGTGACTTCTTTTCCTTTGGGTAGATACCCAGTAGTAGGACTGCTGGATCGAATGGTAAGTCTACATTTGTTTCTTTGAGGAATCTCCATAGAGGTTGTACTAATTTGCATTCCCACCAACAGTATATAAGAGTTCCTTTCTTTCTGCATCCATGCCAGCATCTATTGTTTTTTGACTTTTTAATAATGGCCATTCTGACAGGGGTAAGGCCAATCTCACTGTGGTTTTAATTTGTATTTCCTGGATGACTGGTGATATTGAGCATTTTTTCATATGTTTTTTGACCATTTGTCTATCTTCTTTTGAAAAATTTCTGTTCATGTCTTTTGACCACTTTTTAATGGTTTGTTTTTTTTTTTTTTTGGTCTTGCTGACTTGAATTCTTTGTAGATTGTGGATACTAGACCTTTATTGGATGTATAGTTTGTGAACATTTTCTCCATTCTATAGGATGTCTATTCACTCTGTTGATTATTTCTGTTGCTAGGTAGAAGCTTTTTTTTTTGAGACAGAGTGTTGCTTTGTTGTCCTAGCTAGAGTGAGTGCCGTGGCGTCAGCCTAGCTCACAGCAACCTCACACTCTTGGGCTTAAGCAATCCTACTGCCTCAGCCTCCCGAGTAGCTGAGACTACAGGCATGCCGCCACCATGCCCGGCTAATTTTTTTTTTTATATATTTTAGTTGGCAGATAATTTCTTCCTATTTTTAGTAGAGATGGGGTCTCGCTCTTGCTCAGGCTGGTCTCGAACTCCTGACCTCGAGTGATCCACCCACCTCGGCCTCCCAGAGTGCTAGGATTACAGGCGTGAGCCACTGCGCCCAGCCCGGTAGAAGCTTTTTAATTTTATTAAGTCCCATTTATTTATTTTTGTTATTGCTGCATTTGCCTTTGGAGTCTTAGTCATGAATTCTTTGCCTAGGCTGATGTCTAGAAGAGTTTTTCCTATGTTTTCTTCTAGATCAAATTTGATAGTTTAAAAATTATCAAGCAGAAGCCAGAGAACTTGACAAGAGTTTTATTACTTATTATTATTAGCCTCATAAAAGTTAAAATGGGAACTATATGACCACCATATAAAAATCAATTGAATTACAGAGGTTAACATTGAAAAAATGAATTTTCTAGGGAAGGAGGATTCTCTTAATTTTTGTATGAAGCTTTTGTGTTTAGACCAGAAACGTCGTAAAATTTAAAATCTGTTTTCACAATCTTACTGGAGTTGGAACTGATTCCCAAGCAGCTAGCAACTACCCTCAGCTTTATGTTCTATGAAAAAGTTGGACAAAAGATGTAACTGGGCACATATACATCTAAGCTTAAGTAAAAAATTATAGGACAGTTTTATATAAAATTTAGATTTAAATACTTTAAACCCAATTGTTTCAAATAAACATTTACTAATATATATATCCATGGGTTACTTTTGATGTCACAAACTATCCTACATATTATTACCTAATGTGAAACTTAAATCCTAGATATAACATCACACTACTCACTTTATACACTGAGGCTCTACCACCATCCTAGTCAGGGACATTTCAGAATATGGCAAATAAGGGTCCTGGAAAGCGTCTGTCAATACAATAAACTCTGGCCCAGTGTCCAGGGCCTTAAGGAAATGATGGAGGGACTAACAGATCTTAAAAAAATTAGGGACAGGCCTAAAAATATTTACTTTTCTTCAGGTCTGTTTTCCACAGGAACTACATTTAAGAAGAAAGTAGGAATGTATTTATACTTTAGACATATACTTGTGTTCTTTAAGTCTAGTGCAGGTTGCAAAATTATGGCTTATGTGCCAAATATGGCCTACCACCTATTTTTATATATAAAGTTTTATTGGAACACAGCCATGCCCATTCGTTTACGGATTGTATGTGACTGCTCTCATGCTACAATAGAAGAGTTTAGTAGTTGTGACAGAGACCATCTGGCTCACAGATCCAAACACATTTACTACATAGCCCTTTACAAAAAAAGTCTGCTGACCCCAGTCTAGCACACTAAGGAAGAGTAGAAATGTAGGCTATCACAAAGAGATAAGTAAGTTCTAGCAAATTCTTCAGAAAACAATTTCTACAACCAAATTATTTTTGAAAACTAATAAAATGTTAGCACATTACAGATATTGGGTTATATATTAAAACAAATGAAGTTAATAAAAAGATAAAATCTTTGGCCAATACTTTAAATATCTTTGAAACGTATTCAATGCATATAAATGAAAGGGAGAAATCAGAAACCATCCTGGGATTTGCAGTGTTTTAAAAATGCATAAAAGGTTAACTATGAGTGTATCTAGGACATTATGGTCCTTAAAATAAGATATTATACAATTACAACAAATAACTTTTCAAAGTAAAATCATTACTGGTTAAACAAAGGGGGTACCAGTAATGGCAAATTTCATGTCAGCAAATTACTTATGATATAAATGCTTTCCCTACTGTACAATGAGATCCAGAGTCCCAAACATCCCCAGTGATAAAAATCTGAATTTCTTAATCTATTCCCTTTTTCCTATACTTGAAAAAATAATCCTTAATCATAGTAGGTAAAAATTAAAACAAAACAAAAAAACAGTTAATGGTTCCACTGATGCTGACATTGGCCTTAAACTCTAAAATTATTTACAGAGTTCAACCATGTATCCTTTGAAAAACCATACAAGTTACTTTTACACACACACACACACACAAAACATCCCCCCCTTCCCCCTGCCACCGCCCCGGTTGTGAAGTCTCAAAGATCTAAAATACCAGCAGCTGAGGAGTTCATTAAGCCTTAAAAACCACCTCTGAATGAAATTTAGCCATGTTCTTTCAAAAAAAGTAGAGAAGTCAGGAAAAAACAAATATCATTTCGTTGTACAACCGTATCAGTAAAAACAACTGGATCCATAGGACTCACTCACTGGTTACTACTCCTCTTTCTTTTTCTGAACTTGAAATCAGATCAAAAACATTACTAGCTCCTTACAAAAATGAACATCTTAGAATTATGGATTAAAAGGCCATTATTTACACTGATACAATTTTGACACTGTTCTGAACAGTGGTTACTGTCAGCATAAACAGGGGCTATTTCTTATTAATGTATGAAGAAAATCTTTCATTCAATGACCAAATTGAATATAAATTTGGAATGGATTATAGAACCACTCCTTTCATATACTAAGATTTTTCTGCTAGTCTGACCTGTAAGGTCAGAGAATGAATTGGCCACTTTGGAAATTTTGTATTGCGGTAGCCCTCAAATGGAGACAGCTTATCTAACAAAATAAGAAACTCTTTTACACAGAGTTGTATGCCCTCTGTGTTGTTTGCTAAAGGAACTAAGCAAATACCTATTCCAACTCATATTCAAGAACTGGAGGGTTCACTCATGAAGTTCAGCTGAATTTGGTACTGCATGTAAAGACTATTTTTCCAGAATCACTAGATTTTTTGCTAGTCTTAAAGGCCCGGAATAATTGTCTATAAACATTGTCTGTTACCTTGGCTTTGAGAATATTTTATTGCTCTTCATCTTGTTATTTTCATGGATAAATTGGAGGCAACAGTTTCTCTACAGTCCTAACCCTTAACCTTTTTCTTACTCGTTCAGATAGCTAGCAATCTTTTTTTTTTTTTTGAGACAGAGTCTCACTTTGTTGCCCAGGCTAGAGTGCCATGGTGTCAGTCTAGCTCACAGCAACCTCAAACTCCTGGGCTCAAGCAATCCTCCTGCCTCAGCCTCCCGAGTAGCTGGGACTACAGGCATGCGCCACCATCCCTGGCTAATTTTATATATATATATTTTTAGTTGTCCAGCTAATTTCTTTCTATTTTTTTAGTAGAGATGGAGTTTCACTCTTGCTCAGACAGGTCTTGAACTCCTGAGCTGAAACGATCCGCCCGGCTTGGCCTCCCAGAGTGCTAGGATTACAGAGCTAGCAATCTTTTAAACCATAGTTTTACAAGATATTCATTTCTACCAGCCTCAGAAAGTTCTATTTGTCATCTCTTTCCTACTTAAAAAAAATCTTCATCTTAGACACCCTCAGGATTTAATATTCTGATTTTTTCTATTTCATATGCCCATTCTATTTAGTATATACATGCAAATGCTAGATTATTAGACATGGTCTAGTGATCTTTGTGGTTTGGGAACACCTCAGCATATCTTTATCTAAAAATATGTCTCTAAATCTTCAAATTTAATACTAAAAATGACTCAAAATTCACATTAATTAAAAAAAACATCCAAACCATTCCCAATAAAATGAATCCCTACGAAAATTTTGAGAGAATGGCAGGCATAAATTTCTAAACTATAGTCAATTACCACTTTAAAGGCCACTGACCTCTGTACCTGTCTGCATCAAAGACAATAGAAAAAGTAGAGTCTTAGCTGCTTTTATTCATCTCAGAAGCAAAGAAGTTCCTTATGAGTAGGGTGAGGTGGAGGGTTAGAAAAAATTTTTTTCTTGATGGGGTGGGATAGTAAATTACACTTTGAGAGTTTAACCAAGAAATCACAGTAATAGGTTTTGTGGGAATATATATACACACTTAAAAACAGAGGACAAGGAATAGCATGACATCGTACCAAGAAACAAATAATTGTGTCATTTGTCTATGTATGGGATTGTAAACCAGTTATATTCAAGCTAATAAGACACCATTTTGATGCAGAGTTAATATATGGTGTTGAAAGATACTTTCAAATACTATGGAACAAGAACACAACTTTAGGTATTTGGGTCTAGGAAGGCATTCTGGAATTTACTTAAGTGTTTACTTTCTGGGAAAGACTTCCCAGATAAAAACCTTGCTTCTTACTTATTTCAGACTTCTATATTTTCTGCAGCATATAAAAGAAAATCGTCTATGTTTGGAAATACTAACACTAAGTCAAGAAATAAAGAATAAAGAACAAACTTCTCTCCCTCTGAGAAATGCTTCAGAGGGCCATAAAGCATTCAACCAATGATTTAAAAAAGGCAGAGGGGAAAGCATAGACCCCTGAGAGTTCAGAAAACAAAAATAATAAGAATGAACACTAGGCAACAGAATTTGATTCAACAACTTTTTTTCCTTTTGCAGGTCCTTTTTCTGCAAATGATTGCTTTCTAAAAAACAATAGCAGCTATAATTTACCATGCACTATGTGCCAGGCACTTGCATTATTACATATACAAGTGTAGGTAACATGATCATTTTTTCTTTCATTATAATATTTTACTCTTTTTTATGTTTTAAAACTTTTTCTTGCTTTCCAATAAAATCTGATAAAAATGAAATGCTGTTTCTTTACATTTCAAGCTGTGGTGGTAGGAACTAGAGAGAATAAAGAAGGAACACTTACTCAGTATTTATGATATACAAGGCACATGTTAGGCACATAATGCCCTCAAAATAACATTTGAGATAAGCATTATCATCTCCTTTTACAAATAGAAATTTAAGGTGCAGAGAATCAAAAGCAACTTCTCCAAGGTTATAAAATAAAAAGAAGCTGAGGCCAGATAAATAAAACCCATTATCTGCTTGACTGGGAAATCTGTGCTTTTCTAGTACTGCATCATCCTTCCAGTTGGTGGTAGGTCTTTAAACAACAAAGCCAAGTAAAAATAAATTTGATCAGGAAAAACATAACTGATAAATAAACTATGTCTTAAATTTAATATACTAAGGAAGATATTTTACGAATAAACCAAGATATATATATATATACACATACATACATATATATTTTATTTATTTATTTATTTTTGAGACAGAGTCTTGCTCTGTCACTCTGGCTAGAGTGCAGTGATATCATTATAGCTCACTGCAACTTCAAATGCCTGGGCTCTAAGCAATTCTCCTGTCTCAGCCTTCCAAGTAACTGGGACTACAGGTGCGCCACCATGCCCAGCAAATTTTTTTCTATTTTTAGTAGAGATGGGGTCTTGCTCTTGCTCAGGCTGGTCTCGAACTCCTGAGTTCAAATCGATCTTCCTGCCACAGCTTTTCAGAGTGCTAGGATTACAGGTGTGAACTAGCATGCCCGGCTTATAATTATGTTTTAACGCTCAAATAAAAAGAAAATCATCTTTGATATTAAATTAGGTTGTAATCTTATCCCTATGTGTGATTTTTGGGCAAATTACATATGTCTCTGAATCTCAATCTC
Organism: Lemur catta; assembly: GCF_020740605.2. Lineage (NCBI taxonomy): Eukaryota > Metazoa > Chordata > Mammalia > Primates > Lemuridae > Lemur > Lemur catta. The sequence goes on along the minus strand of NC_059128.1, from coordinate 88,647,806 downwards.
ATTTTTTTTTTTTTGAGACAGGGTCTCACTCTGTTGTCCAGGCTGTGTGCAGCGGCATCATCATAACTCATGCAACCTGAAATTCCTGACCTCAAGAGATCCTCCTGCCCTGGCCTCCCAAAGTGCTAGGATTACAGGCATGAACAACTTTGCTCGGCCTTCAATCTCCTCATTTTTAAGCAGGGAAATATTAGTTCTTTTATAGAGTTGTATAGCAAAAGATTAAAGCTTAGGATGATATGAGTAATGGTTAACACAGTTCCTCACACATGAAGTCCTGCACCTTTAACAAAGTGACACTGAGGCTATAAAGGATGCTAACAAACATATTACAAATGTTTCCCTTTCCCCCCCACAAATTATTAGGGGGAAAAAACTGCTGCCAATCCCCCACTCAGTGTTTCAAAATTCCCTCAAACTTTAAATCCTTAGTAAAAATCTGCTATAAATGAAAAACAGCTGGTGCACACGCTGAGAACAAAGAGAGTTGGTGCTTCGTGAAGGGGAGTGGGGAGAGGAGGTTCATGAACCCTAAAAGTAAGGGAAAATATCCTGCAAAGTGAGAGTACCATCCATGCCTTTGAAAACTCCCAGATAACCTTAACAACTATAAATGCCTTCTACTATCTATTGGCCAGGATACTTGAGGCTTTTATCTAGGGTGGAATGCTATGACAACTTATTCCTTTTCATATCTGGACTGATCTTATGTGTTCCCCCCTAAATCCTCCTCTGGGGTGGGACAGTGGGTCTGCTATAGGAAAATTACAAAGGCTGCATCTGGTATAGCATCTAGTAATACTGTACTATTATTCTTAATATTAGATATAGCCTGAACATGTGTTTGTTTTTTCATACTTCCACGCCTTTTAACTGTCTGGTCCATTCTCCCTTCTCTAACAGATGACTTGCTACTCATCTTTCCAGATACAGCTTAAATGTCAATTCCTCCTGAAGCTATTAGTAGGGTTAGTTCTATCTACCCTATGTTATTAGAGCACTTAGTAAACACCTTTACTTGCTTCACTGCTATATAATTAATTCATTGAATGCTTGTTTCTCATATTAGACAGTTCTGTGAAGGTAATGATGGTGTTTTAATATGTTTGAATTTTCAATGTCCAAGCATCATTCTATTGTTGCTACAAAAGTCCGTTTTGTCCAATCTTTCAACCTATCTGGAGAAGTGGAAAATTTCATGTGCTTAAAAACACCATTTATTCATCAGGAGTAAAGAAACTATGCTTTTTAGTTATTAAGTGAGCTTATCCATTTTAAAACCATAAGTACACAGCATTTTAGAACTGAAAAGAACTTCAGATTTCCCACTTCAAACTTCCTAAGAGCTAACTGACTAGTCTGTAATACCAATCAGCAACTGAGACAGGCAGATTTGAGTAGACTGTTTCCTTAAGGTTACCGACACACTGCTTTAATGATATTCAACACACCCTAATTAGATCTTCATGTAGAAACAGAGGATACTATTCAGTTGTTCTGCAGAGAGGAACAGAAAAGCTGAGGTATACGTTATACCTAAATATAAATCATGGCTTACAAAAAAGAAGTCCTCTTACCAATGCTCTATAGTCAAATTATACAGATTATCAATGTTCTGCATGTTAAGTAACCCTGCCTATTGTTTTTTGTACAGTATTATACTAACTTAGTTCTTTTCCTATTCCATAGTGAAAGTAACATGTATTTTACAAATGATTAAAGATAGACTGGACAAGCAGGAAACTGCTGAAATCTGAATGTTACTGTCAAATTTCTAGTTTTGTTTGGGAAGCATAATATTCCAATTATCATGGAATAAAATATGTATAGTCCATTTTCATTTTTATACCCAATTTTTAAAATAATTCATATGTCAAAAGTCTGTAATTTGCATATTTTTCAATAAAAGCACGTAAATAGAAAACCACGACTTTAAATTCCCATTTGTTTTAGATACTGAAAAGGTATATGGTGTAACAATAGTGTTTTCAGAAATTATTTAGCCATTATTTATCAAAACATGTTTTTAAAGTTTTAAAATTGTCTCTTTTAAAAATCTAAGATTTCAGCATAGCATTTACTTTAAAATACACTTTGTTATATATTCTTAATAACATTCAATGTGTACTAAGGTAGCTAGTAAAATACAACATGTAAACAGGCTTGGCTTATGAAATTTACTAATGGTTTCTTAAAGGAATCAAGGTTTCATCAGAGTTCACTGGCTTTCCCTTTTTCTGTGGCTTGTCTCAGACACCTGAGACAATACAGAGAACTATCTCCAAAGTAGTGAATACTGTCATGATTAGAAATGTAAGGAAGACTGGTGACCCCCAGTGTCTATTCTCTTTCCAGGCTGTTCTGCCCATTTTGCCCTTTTTCTTTAAAAATGAAAGAACTATGGAACACTGAAAATATATTGTTTCTTAAAATTAATGTTAGGTTGAGAAGAAATGAGATGAATTTTTCATTTACTAATTGGTTTTTTTTAAACCTGTATAGTTTCACTAAATATTAATATGTAATTTGACTTTTATTACTCTCATAGAATTATAGTAATAAATTACAAGAAAATTGCAATTACATGTTTTAATAGTTCTGTCAGTTTATGATTTCTGTTAATTTAACAGAAATCATCTGTTATACTGCTGAACCACCTACCCCTGCATAGCACACAACTGTTAAAATGTAAATTGCTCAACTATTTTTAGCTGCTGCTGAAAAAAAATTCCTGTCTTCGGGAATAATGATTTGAGGCATTGTGTTCATTTTGTTTATCAAGCAGCTATTCAGCCTCTAGTGGGCCCAAGTGCTTATGTAAGCAAAAGCTTTTAAGAATGCCTGCAGCTGCAATCCAACCTTCCAGGTAGGCTGCAGGTTCAGAGCACAGCTGCCCTAGGCTGCATAAAACTCAGATCCATCTGGAACTGAGTTTCAAAGAGGATTTCAAATTCGACTTTTCACGTATCACAGGATAGAGAAGGCGGGGAAGAACACAGAAAAGAAGGCAGGCAAACAACCAAAAAGATGATATCTCTACTTTAGCCTTAATAAAAAATAAAAAGCTCAGACCCATGCTGCTCCTTCTAGATTACTACTTGCCAAGCCGGATATTCCATTCAGTCTATACTTCGATGAGCTGTGACTCATCTGGCAGCACCTGCGCCCATGTGTTAAGTACTTCCAAATAAAAGCCCAACACCCATTTACACAACAAAGAGATGTACCCTACAAGGCATGGGGCCTCAATCCAACAGCCTCACTCCTGATTTTTTCTAAGCAAAGGGAGAGGAATAAAAAAAAAAACCTTCCTTCCTTGCACCACAGATTTTAAAATTGTAGGTGGATTTATGATGTGAGTTCATTTACAAATATTTTTACTCCTTTAAAGAATAAACCATATTTAAAAGCACAAACACCCCTACAGTATTAGATTATCAAGGCCATTAATGATTGTTCCACCAAACCTTTCCTACCTCCTTCATCAAAGCCTTTTATTCTCAAAGGATACATTTTTGAGCAAAGAGGGATCAACAAACTAGTTGCTTGAAAGCTTTCCTGATGCTAGGCTGAAGTTAGGATAGGCTTAATGAAGGCTTTAAAATCCACAAGGGCTTCACAATGAACATCTGACTTGGTGATTTATGCATATTAATAACCTCAGTCCTACTGAGGCAAGCTGAGCCAAACATGTCCTCCGAATCTTAATGTCTTTAGCTCCACTGGGATTATTACAAATGTAAATTTCTAAGATTTTCAACTATTAATCTCTGTCTGTCCTCCTGTTCAGCAACATAATGACTAATTAAACATCAAAAGACCTGTACAGGAGATCATCTTTGACAGCTACCGGCCTAGTCCTCTTCCCAAGAGGGGAATTCAAATGACAGGAACATGGAGTAAGAGCATATGAGTTAGCTACAAATCATCACAGAGAAATCTAAAAACCTAACATTAAATGTGGACTTAATCAATGATTTCATTCAGCAGTGAACAGTTACTATGTAAAGTATGCCCATTTTGGCAAGGAAATACTGAATACTTGAAATCAGTTTGTTTACCATCAAGTAAAAAAAGGGTACTTACAGAAGAAGGCAAACCAGGAGGCACCTTTCTGACTTTCTTTGCTTGCAAAGGATCTGCACATGGAAAACAATATATTTCGTCAACATGTTAAGAAAAATCAGACTTCAAATGAATAGGAAACAATTTTTTCCCCTAGTGTCTTTCTTGTTTTCTAAAATTTGGGAGTAAACAGGGAGATACAAGAATGGGGGCTTCATTCCTTTTAACTGGTTCTAGTGCAAAACAGGTTCTTCCTAATAAAGTGATACATTCTGAAAATATACATCCCATACATTTGGGAAGAGGACAATAAATAAAGAGAAACAAGAAAGAAAACAACAAACCAATAAGCAGGTATGAGGGAAGGGAATGAACATTTCTTAACCTGTTATGTGCCAAGAACTATATTTAGGGACTTTACATCATTTATCCCAGTTTCATTTGCAGAGGGGCACTTGGTGCAACAAGTCATGTTATTTAATAAGATTCCTGGCTGGGCACGGTGGCTCATGCCTATAATAGCAGCACTTTGGGAGGCCTAAGGCAAGAGGATCATTTGAGGCCAGGAGTTCAAGAGCAGCCTGAGCAACATAGAGAGACCCTGTCTCTACAAAAAAATTAGCTGGGCATGGTGGCATGTGCTTGTAGTGCCAGCTACTCAGGAGGCTGAATTAAGAGGATCACTTGAGCCCAGGAGTTTGAGGTTACAGCGAGCTATGATGATGCTACTGCACTCTAGCCTGGGTGACATAAAGAGACCCTATCTCAAAAAAAAAAAAAAAAAAGAAGATTCCTTAACATACAAATTTAGTTTCTGCATCACATTGAGAATTAGATTAGGTATAAAGCATATTTAAAAAACTAACAGCTAATGCTATGCTACAATTTATTATGGTAAATTTTATTTGCAATCAAATTTAAAGAATGAAAAATAAGGCTATAATGTGTAGATATGTCACATAAACTACCGAATGTGGGCATTGATACATATAATATCATACAGTATTGAGTAAGAACATTTCCCTTAAAAATGTGTGGCTAAACTGTAACTCCAGCACTAATTATTGTACAAGTCACCCTTTAATGTTCATATTTATTTCCAGGAAATAACTTGATAGAGAAAGTATATTTCTTTCTAAAGACATAATTCATCAATAAATGAAAACATGAGTATTTTCATATGCTAACCAGCCTCACTTGGTATTTTAATTTTACTTAGCTGTAAAATTTAAAACTTGTTCATCTTCTTTCTTGTAAAATAAAGTGATAAACATAGCTTTCCAATCTTACATAAATAATGGATCAAATTCAGGATTTTCAGAGGGGTTCAGTATTAGGAAGAGAGAACACATGAGGAGGCCGATGTAAAGTATACTTTTGAAAACTGTAAAAACCAGCACAGTACAGTTGTGCCTATGTATCCATGGGGGATTGGTTCTAGGACCCTCTGAGGAGACCAAAATCCACGATACTCAAGTCCCTGAAATAAAATGGTGTAGTATTTGCATATAATCTACACATATCCTACATATACTTCTAATCATCGCTACATTACTTATAATACCTAATATAGTGTAAATGCTATGTAAATAGTTATTATGCTATATTGTTAAGGGAATAATGACAAGAAAAAAGTCTGTACATATTCTGTACAGATGCAACCATCTGTTTTTTTTTTTTTTTTAATTTTTCTATTCATCGTTGGTTGAAACCATGGATGTGGTACCCATGGATGCGGAGGACCGACTACATTTTCCTAGATCATAAATGACATCATACAAACATGCAGTTTAACCCATTTCAATTTGGGCTGGGAATTCTGTACAGTGAATATCCCAGGAGGCTGCAAAGCTAAAAAAGCAACTTTATAAGTAGCACGTGAAAAAATTTTATACCATAAAAAGGGGAAAAAGTATTCATTAGCATCTGTGCCCCTACCCCAAGAGGCGGCCTATATTTCCTTAAAACAGAAGAGTCAAAGATAAGCACTGTATCTGTGTCTGCGTAAAACTTAAAGCCCAATTTCTCACAACTAATACAGCATCCCTTGAGCAGCGGGAGGTTTATCTGAGGCCAGGAGTTCGAGACCAGCCTGGGCGCACAGGAAGTCCCTGTGTCTACAAAAATAAAAAAATACATGCCTACAGTCCTAGCTACTCAGAAGGCTGAGGCAGAAAGATGCCTGGAGATCGAGGCTGCAATGAGCTATGATCACACCACTGCACTCCAGCCTGGGCAACAGAGCAAGACCCTGTCTCAAGCAAAGTCCAAACAAAACAAAACAAAAAAGCCACATTCTATATCAACACAGTCAATTTAACTGCCCCTACCAGTTTGAAGCCAATCACTCTATTTTGGAGTCACTTCTAGGAGATGATATTGCTACTTAGTTTAGGCCAGTTTTTCCCTGCCTCACGAATGGAAATTTTTCTTTTGTATCTCATCATTAGCTATCACTATAAAATGACATATTAATACAAAATGCCTGATTTAAACTCATGAGCCTGGGATTCACAGTTTACTTTTGAGAGCCTGCAAAATGTAACAGTTAAGAGAGTAAGCTGGCTGGATTCAAATTTCAGCTCCATCATATAGCAGCTGGGTGAGCTAGGGTAAGCCACTTAACCTCTTTGAGCTTCAGTTACCTCATCCATAAAAAGGAGATAACACCTCATTTTGTGTATTTCATATACTGTGATAATACATGAAAGCAACTCAGGCCAGTACTAGAGCATGACACTTAACAAATTTCAGCCATTATTATTAGGTTTATATTAAAATGTGAGGCAAAATGATTACAAATTGTACAATTAGGTACTATTCTGCACAATGTTGATTTCCTAAAGCACCTAAATCGCTTGAGAAGACGAGGTTGGTGTAGATAATCTCTGAAGTCCTTTTAAACTCTGAGATTTTATCAATAATTGCAATGCCAAGAAAGAGTGGCTAAGACTAAGAAAGAATAATGAAGAATGTAATAATAATCCACTGACATTCACATAGGAGATGGGTGGGTCTCTCTAGGCATCAAGAGAACCACCATATCCCTACTCAGTCTTGGCTGAGTTACTTAGCTTCTCTGGATCTTGGTTCCTCATTTGTAACATTAAAATTACAAGGTCATAATTATAACTGTAATTTGTAAACAGGTAGTGTGTACAGCATCATTCCTAGCATGCAGGAGACAACAACAGTATTTATCATCAAAATGAAAATGAAAAAGATGTATATTTTAACTTATAGCAAACCTGAATTTTAAGTCTGATTTTTTATGAAATCTATCCCCCTCTTTTCTAATTATTACAATAATTTGCCCCTAAACTTTTAGTAATAGTATATTGGTATGTATTACTGCCTTTTGTCACAGTATTTAATCACATAGCATACTAATAAGATATTTTTCTAGCATGACACTGACACATCTAGACTCAAATGAATGTTCCTACCCTGACTAACTCATTAGATAGCAAACAAGAGTGGAGATAGCAAAATGCATTTACAATTTATCATTTCTTTAATAACAAAAAGTATACTTGTCTAAATCACCTGGGCTGACTTTAACAGTGCACATACTAAATCATCCAGAATACTGAGAAGTGGACACATCTAATCAGAGTTTTCTATGCTGAATGTGATGATCCATCATCATGCCCTTTTACATTTTCAAGCATATCCTAGCTCTAGAGACTAGGAATATTTCACCAATATATAGGTTTAACAGAAGGTAGATACACAAATTGGAAGCAGTCTACAAATATTTGTGCAATGAATAACTGTGACATACATTCTTTTGGTGGATTATATTTATTTTAGAAGCTGGCCTACCTAATGTAAACACACTTTCTTTATGACTTTAATTTTCTTATATAAAGGATCTTTGGTAGGAATCACCAAAAATTCTGACATTTAAACATAGATTGAATAAGGCATCAGAGAACACCTGAGGCTTACTATAAACACCAACATAAAACAGACTGGCCTGGTTAGTAAGACATAAAAGAAGGAATCTAAAAAACGAAAAATGGGGCTTGAATGCTTAATATGTAATAGGGTATACTCTTCAGGTGATGTTTTGGAACTAGATAGGGGTGATAGCTGTACAACATTGTGAAGGTAGTATATGCCACTTAATTATATACCTTAATATAGTTAATTTTATCTCAGTTAAAAAAAAAACTGTGGAGTAGAAGCATTAATATACAAACACTGAACTTAGAGTCAGAAAATCTTAAATTTTATCCTGGATAATCCACCTGGTAATTATATGAGTGTGTCCTCTTTTGAGCCTTTTTTTTTGAGACAGGCTCTTGCTCTGCTGCCTAAGCTAGAGTACACTGGCATCATCATAGCTCACTGCAACCTCAAACTTCTGGGTTAAATAGATCTTCCTGTCTCAGCCTCGGAGTAGCTGAGACTACAGGTTCAAGCCACCATGCCTGGCTAATTTTAAAGAATTTTTTGTAGAGACTGGGTCTCACTGTTACCCTGCTGGTCTTGAACTCCTGGCCTCAAGAGATCCTTTAGTCTCCCTTCCCAAAGTGGTAGAATTATAGGCATGAGCCATCATTTGCCCAGAAAAGCCTTAGTTGTTATGTTAAAATTTAGGATTATATCCACTGCCTAGCAGTATTAATGAGATGAGAATATATATCAAATCACTTTGTAAACTGTTCAGCATCACAACAACTTTAGCCAAAAATAGGTGTTAATATTAGAACATGAAATTTTAACTATAAGAAAAACTAAGTTTAAAAACTTACAGTTTAACTTCAATAGTTAAGTCCTATTTTTCCCTATTTATTTCCTCATATTGAGGTCCAAACAAGACTATTAAATTGGTTGTTTGAAACTTGTTAAAAATTATAGCTTAAACAGCCATTCAAAATTACTTGTGGCCAACCTTTTAATAAAAAACTTATGATGGATTTATAAAAGTAAACATTTTGATTTCATTTATTAGATATCTAATAGACCTATTATTTTTATGCATATAAGTCCTGACATCAACATGATATCCAAGAATCCAAATTTCTTCTAATTAAAAGCATGGCCAGAAGTACAGACTAAGGGCGAAAAAAGAAAAGAAAGAAATATTTGTAGGATGGGATTTGTTCAACAATAACACTCACCAAGTGCTGCAGAGTCATGGAGTGGTCTTCTCCTGGAACTTGTGGTAGAGAATGAATAGTATGGTGTCCCAGGTTTTCCTGAAGAAGACAGCTGTGCTGGGCTCCCAAGCCCTAGATCTTGTCTCAGGAGACTAGACTATAAAATAAGGCCAAGGAAACAAATTATCTTCCTGTTGATCCTGACCCAAACCTGAAAATTTCATCATTTCTGAATTATTTATAGTATCTTCAGCAATGCCTTGAACTTAAGAAGCACTCAGGCCAGGCGTGGTGGCTTATGCCTGTCATTCCAGCACTTTGAGAGGCCAAGATGGGAGGACAATTTGAGGCCAGGAGTTCAAGACCAGCCTGGGCAACACAGGTGAGACCCCGTTTCTACAAAAAATTTAAAAATTAGCCAGGCATGGTGGTGAGCACCTATAGTCCCAGCTACTAGGGAGGCTGAGGCAGGAGGATGTCTTGAGCCCAGGAGTTCAAGGCTACAGTGAGCCATGATGATGGCACTACACTTCAGCCTCGGCAACAGAGCAACTGTCTCTTTTTAAAAAAAAAAAGAAAGGCACTTAAATTAGTACTTTTTGAATTCAATTAGACCATTGGTTTCAGCCTATATTTTCTCTTTCTTCCCACTGTCATGTTGCCTGCTTTTTAGTAATTATGTAGATCCATACAATCTCAGGGTTGAAAGACACTTTAGTGACTATGTGGTTCCATCCTTTAGTAACCAACAATATTTCTGAAAAATGATCACCAGCCTTTGCTCTAATGCTTTCATGACCACACAGGGCAGTAGACTCTGTTCTTTTTCCTTCCTCTTTTTTTCTTTTTTGATAGCTTTCATTGTTTTCCAGGTACCAACATTTTCAAGACTAGCCATTCCTGTTTTCTTCACTTGTGTCTCATGACATGGGTTTGAGTGTCCTCCTCAACCTGCAGTACGGAGCTGCAGCCTGTTAGGAACCTGGCTGCACGTCACTGCCTGAGCTCTGCTCCCCTCTACCCCCCATCCGTGGAAAAATTATCTTCCATGAAACTCAGGAAGCTGGCCGCACAGCAGGAGGTGAGCAGTGGGTGAGCGCTTCATCCGTACTGACAGCAGCTGCTCCCCATCGCTAGCATCACTGCATAAGCTCCATGCCCACCCCCCCCATGGAAAAATTATCTTCCATGAAACCAGTCCTTGGTGCCAAAAAGCTTGGGGACTGCTGTTTCTCACCATCCCTGACACTGTCCTCTGGATTTATTTTCAGTTCGTCAAAGTCTCTTGTAAAATAGAATGGAGGAGGACAATGCCCCTGATGTGGCCTGAATAGTGTGAAGTAGTTTTCAACACTGTATTTAAACAATCCATTTGTGTTAGCTCATATTGAGAGGTTAAGAATGATAACACTCTGTGGCTCTTCATTTTGTTGCATGTTCTGCTATTAAGTCATGTCCTTCCAATGTTGTACTTGTTCAGTTTGTGCTTTTTGGTCTCAAGTACAAAACTTAACATTTATCTCTAATAAAATTCATCTTGCTCTATTTGGTCCGTAACAGTCACCCATTCCTATCTTTCAGACTCTGAGTCTGTCAACCAATGTATCTGCTAGCCTTTCTAATGTCTAGGCATCAAAACTGTGGTTAAAAAAAACTCATCAGGATGACAAGGCTGAGGAGAGAGCCCTGAGATATGCTATAGTGACATAATGAGACTTTGTCAAATGCTTTACTGAAATCCAGAGATTCAGCAGCACTAACCCAGTAACCCTATCGTAAAATAAATGAGGTATGGCAGAATTTGGCTCCAAAATTTCTGGTAGGTGAGATGAAATGAGATTATACAGACTTGAAAGATAGGAGGGGGAAAGAAGACCTCGAACAGATAAGGTGTTGAATATACTTGAGAGGATACTCTCAAGTGAAAAGAGCTGTGTTTCCTCTAGTACATTTACTAATCTCCCACCATATATTTAATACCCCTTAGTGCCACCACCAGACTCTTGGTGGCTGTCAGTTCAGCCACTGAGTATCCTAAAGGTACCAAGAAATAAACCTCAGCTCTGGTCAGAAAGAATTAGCAGAAGTTTGGAATAGTAGTCATAGTAGCCCAGTCTCTGCCTCCATTCTAATAGTTAAGAAAAGCTCTCATCTAAATGACTATTTTTTTTTAATGTTTCTGCTTTAAAAAAATTTAGGGAAAATTCATATAACATAAAATTAACCATTTAAAGGTGTTCCATCAGTGGCATTCAGTACATTCATAATGCTGCTCAACCATCATCATCATCCAGTTCCAAAATATTTTCATCACCCCAAAAAGAAACTCCACACTCACTAAATAGTTACTCCCTCCTCTCACCTCCCCCTGGCAACTACCAATCTGCTTTCTGTGTCTATGGATTTGCCTATTATGGATATTTAACATATATGAAATCATATTATACAACATGTGGCTGTGTGTCTGACTTCTTTCACTTAACATAATGTTTCTGAAGTTTACACTGTAGCATGTATCAGTACTTCATTCCTTTTTAGGGCTGAATAATATTCTATTGTATGGCCATCCCACAATCTTTTAATCCATCATCCACTGATGGCCATTTTTGTTATTCTAGCTTTGAACTACTGTGAATAGTGCTGCCATGAACATTCATGTGTAAGTATTTGAGCACCGGTTTTCAATTCCTTTGGATATATAGCTAGCAGTGCAATTGATGGGTCACATGTAATTCTATGTTTAACTTTTTGAAGAACTGTTTAACTGTTTTCCACAGTAGCTGCACAATTTTACATTGCTACAAGCAACACACGAAGGTACCAACTTTTCCGAATCCTTGCCATCACTTATTAATTTCTGTTTGTTTGCTTTTTAAATTATGGCCATCCTTGTGGAGTAGAGTGGTATCTTACTATAGTTTTGATTTTCATTACCTTAATGATTAGTGATATTGAACATCTTTCCATGGGCTTGATGGATATCTGAGTATCTTCTTTGGAAAAACATCTATTCAAGTTGTTTGTCCATTTTCTAATCGGGTTTTCTCTTTGTTGTTGTATTGAAAGAGTTCTTTATGTGTTCTGGATACTAGACCTTTATCAGACAGTATGGGTTTCAGATATTTTCTCTTATTCTGTAGATTGTCTCTTCACTGTCTTGATAATGTCCTTTGATGCACAGACGTTTTCAATTTGGATGAAGTTTAACTTATTTTTTCTTTTGTTGCTGATTCTTTTGATGTTGTATCTAAGAATCCACCGCTAAACCTAAGGTCATAAAGATATAGCCCTGCATTTTCTCCTGAGAATTTTACAGTTTTCCTTCTTCTACAGTATGAGGAAGAGGCCCAACTTCATTCTTTTGCATGTGGACATCCAGTTGTCCCAGTACTATTTGTTGAGAAGAACACTATTTCTCTATTCAGTGGTCTCTGCATTCTTGGTGACAATCAATTGGCTATAGATGTTTGGATTTATTTCTGAACTCTCAGTTCTGTCCCATGGTATACGTCTGTCTACCTTCTCCTGGTACCACACAGTTTTGATTACTATAACTTTGTAGTAAGTTTTGAAATTGGAAAGGGTGAGTACTCCAAATTTGTTCTTCTTTTTCAACATTGTTTTGACTATGTGAGACTTTCTTGAAATTCCATATAAATTTGAGGATCAGCTTTTCCATTTCTGCAAAAAGAGGACATTGGAATTTTGATAGAAATTGTACTGAATCTGTAGACTGCTTTCGGGAGTATTGCCATCTTAACAATATTAAATCTTCCAATTAATGAACACCAAATGTGTTTCCATTTATTTAGGTCTTCTTTGATTTCTTTTGGCAATGCTTTGTAGTTTCCAGTATACAAGTCTTATACCTTGTGTTTAAACTTTTTACTAGGTATTTTATTCTTTTAAATAGTAATAATAAATGGAGCTGTTTTCTTAATTTTATTTTTGGTTTCATTAGTGTATGGAAATATGACTAATTTTTATGTGTTGATCTTATATCCTGCAACTTTACTAAATTCATTTATTAGCTCTAATAGTTTTATTGTGAATTTCTTAGGATTTTCTACATATAAGATCAGATCATCTGCAAATACTGATAGTTTTACTTCTTTTATAATTTGAATGCCTTTTATTTCTTTGATTGCCTAACTGCTCTGTTATTTTTATTTTTTAAATTTTTCTTAGAGATGGGGTCTCACTCTATCACCTAGGCTGGAGTGCAGTGGCACAATCGTAGCTCACTGTAGCATCAAACTCCTGAGGCTCAAGGAATTCATCCAACTCAGCCTCCCAAGTCACTGAGAACACAGGCATGAGCCACGACACCTGGCTCAAATTGCCCTGTTTGGAACACCAGTACAATATTGAATACAAGCGGTTAAGACTTTGTCTTGTTTCTGATCTTAGAGGGAAGCTTTCATGCTATTACTATCAAATATGATATTACCTGTGGGCATTTCACAATGTCCCTTATCAAATTGAGAAAGTTCCCTCCTATTCTGAGCTTGTTAAATGTTAACATCATGAAAAGGTGTTGAATTGTGTCAGATTATTTTTCAGCCATCAATTGAAATGATCATGTGGTATTTTCCCCTTCATTCTATTAATGTGGTAGATTACACTGATTAATTTTCATGTTGAACTAGCCTTGCATTCCTGGGATAAAACTCACTTGGTTAGGAAGTATAATCCTTTTAATATGCTCCTGGACTCAGTTTGCTAGTATTTCATAAAGGATTTTTACAACAATATTCAAAAAGGATATTGATTGGTAGTTTCCCTTGTCCTGTAGTATCTTTGTCTGGCTTTTGTATCAGGATAATGCTGGCTTCATAGGATGAGTTAGGAAGTGTCAGAGAAGGACTGGCATTATATCTTCTTTAAATGATTGGTAGAATTCACTAGTGAAGCCATTTAGTTCTGGATTTTTCTATATTGGGGGGATTTTTATTACTATTAGGTCATTAAATATGAAATGTCTGATTTTGAATCAAAAGCTTATTATGTCTCAAACAAGAAGCAGTACAATTAGTCAAAGTATGTTTCTAAACTATCGACATAGTGTTGCCATCTTAATGGTAGCTTGTTTATGTCAGCAGCATAGACGACTAGAGAGTGAGCGGCAATGAAATTGCAGCTTGGTGAGAATTGAATATTTTTCCTTGTAAGTAGTCCAAAGCCTGGAAGAAGTGGTAGCTGGTACAAGGTCTGGTGAATATGGCATATGACATAGAGTTTCCAAGTCCAGCTGCTATAGTTTGAGCAGCACTGTTTGTGTGACATGTGGTCAAGCGTTGCCTTGCCAAGAGGATTGGCCTGTCTCTATTGACTGATCTCAGCTGCTTAATCTCAAACATCCTCATCATTTCATCCAGTCATCTGTAATAGACTTCCGCTGTAATGTACTGACCAGGTTTCATGAAGCTGTGGTGGATAATACCAGTACTGGACCATCAAACAAACACCATCAGCTTTTTTTGAATATTCAGTTTTGGACTGTGTTTCAGCACTTCATCTTTATCCAGTCATCATGCCGAATGCTTGTGATTGCCAAAAAGAATCCATTTTTCATCACACGTAACAATATGGTGTACAAATGGTTCGCCTTTATGTTGTGACAGCAAAGAAAGGCAAGCTTCCAGATGATTTCTCTTCTGATGCTTGTTTAATTCATGCAGTACCCATTCATCCAGCTTCTTTACCTTGACCATTTATTTCAAATGGTCCAATATTGTTGGAATAGTAATGTCAAAGCTTGCTGCTAACTCATGTATAGGTTGAGATGGGATGCACTTCCATTATAGCTTTTGGTTCATCATTATCCAACTTGGTCTCAGGTCACCCACGTGACTCATTTTCTTTTTTTTTTTCTTTTTCTTTTTTTCTTTTTGAGACAGAGTCTCATTCTGTTGCCTGGGCTAGAGTGCCATGGCGTCAGCCTAGCTCACATCAACCACAAACTCCTGGGCTCAAGCAATCTTACTGCCTCAGCCTCCTGAGTAGCTGGGACTACAGGCATGCGCCCCCATGCCCAGTTAATTTTTTCTATATATTTTTAGTTGTCCAGCTACTTTCTTTCTATTTTTAGTAGAGATGGGGTCTCACTCTTGCTCAGGCTGGTCTCAAACTCCTGACCTCAAGCAATCCTCCTGCCTCGGCCTCCCAGAGTGCTAGGATTACAGGCGTGAGCCACTGCGCCTGGCCACGTGACTCATTTTCAAGATTAAAATCACCAGAATGGAACTTCTCAAACCATCAACGTACTATACATTCATTAGCCACATTCTTTCCAAGCACTTCATTGATATTTTAAGCTGTCTGCGCTGCACTGATTCCACGATGGAACTCATATTTGAAAATAACATGAATTTTTGACTTATCCATGGTTTCACAAAAATTGCTCTAAAAAAATTTGATAATCACAAGCCAAAAGGTGCATTTGAAAGACTGAGGATGTACCTTCGCAATAAAAATAAAACAAGAAGTGTCAAAGTGAAATGTCAGAGATATCAATTGTCAAACTTAGTACTTAAGGAAACTGGACATTTCATACTTAATAATGCAATAATTTGACTCTGCTCTTTCTTTGTCATTCTAGCTAAAAGTTTGTCAATTTTGTTGCTCTTTTTAAAAAACCAACTTCTGATTTTGTTGATTCTTTCCACTATCTTCTATTCTCTATTTTGTTTTCTTTTCTTTTTTTGGAGACAGAGCTCTGCTCTCTTGTGCTGGCTAGAGTAAAATGGTGTCATCATAGCTCACTGCAACCACAAACTCTCAGGCTCAAGTAATCCTCCTGCCTCCAGAGTAGCTGCGATTAGGTGTGCATGCCACCACAATCTGCTAATTTTTCTATTTTTGGTAGAGGGGGGGTCCCACTCTTGCTCAGGATGGTCTTGGACTCTGGACCTCAAGTGATCCTCTTGCCTCAGCCTCCGAGAATGCTAGGATTACAGACCTGAGCCACTGTACCTGGCCTATTCTCTATTTTCTTTATTTCTGCCCTAATCTTTATTATTTCCTTTCTTCTGCTGGCTTTCAGTTTAGTTCTTCTTTTCTAGTTTCATAAAGTGTAAAGTTATATTACTGATGTGAAATCTTGCTCCTTTTAAAATGTAGGCATTTATAAGTATAAATTTCCCTTTGATCATGGCTTCTGCTGCATCTCATAAGTTTTGCTATGTTGTTTTTCATTTTCATTTGATGTTTCAGTTTCTTTAAAGCTTATTCAACAATGGTGGAACACAAATGAAGCAATCAATGTACTACACCAGCCAAAGTCATTCACTGTATCTTTCAGAATTACTCATAATTAAGAATGTCATTTTTTCAGACTCCTCAAAAGGTAAATTCTTCTATGGAAAATGTTGATATATTCCCTTATAAAGGAGAAAAGTGGGGAGAAGATGATTTCAATCACCAGAAAATATGAGGTATACATGAAAAGACTATATAATATCAATGTAATTATTTAGCATTAATTGCAACACATTCCAACAGATACAATGTTCAGCAGATTGGGAGAGAAAGGTGTCATTATCAGACATAAAGGAGAAACAGTCCCCCTTAAGATAATAATCTCCGGAAGAAATGATAAAAGGGAGAAAAATGATCAATATAAACAATACATGTATATGTACTTTCTATTTATAAAATAGACCGTGAACTATGGATTTTTAGATGATGTTAAATGTCTAAGAGTGGTGTGACCTAGGAACCCTTAAGTCTTCCATAGATGTTACAGTCAAATTTCCATTGTCATGTCTGTTTTGCATTTCTTTCTTTCTTTCATTTTGCCCATGTTAGGGACATTCAACATTTCTCAAATAGCAAGATCAGAATATGACTCATAGCATGCTAGATGGAACATACCATTACCACATGCTTGATGGCAGGGGTCATGTACCTAGTTTTCCTTTTAAACATCATTGGTCTTTCAATAGGATGTTCCCTGTTTTGTGCCAAACTGATTTTCATTAATATCAGTTTGTTTTGAGGCACCTATTTTTTTTTTTTATTACTTTATCTGTATTTTCTCATGTGGAAGGCACATATGAGGCTGGTCACTGTGCACACATAAACAAACACATGAGAGGAGAAGGACATTTGTATGTCTCGTAACAGCATCCCTCACAACATTCCCTGGCATACAAATTCTTATGGACATATATAAGACAATGACCAGTAAGACAGGGGTCGACAAACCACAGCCCATAGGTCAAAATGGGCCTGTTTTTAAAAATACTTTTCTTGAAACACAGTCTCACCCATTCACTTATGTATTGCTATAGCTGTTTTCACGCAGCAATGTAAGAGTTCAGTGCTGCAAGAGAAAATGTATGGTATGCAAAACCCTAAAATATTTACTATCTGGCCTTTTTTATGAAGGGTTTTTTTGACCTTAAGCTAACGCTTTGAAGGGGAGACAAAGGATTGAGTTTGGAGGCTGGTGAAGAGAAGTCTGTCCATTTCAGTAATAAGGTAAAAACAGATAAACTTTCAGATGAGTAAAATTTAGTCAGTGAGCTGTTTCTTCAAAGAAGTCAAATAATAGTCATAATAAAGACTCATAGAGGCATGAAATCTAAGTGATGAATAGGAAAGTGCATTCCTTACATTTCTAAAAGTAGAATGAACACCCACAAAACTGCTGATGTCCTAGAAACAGCACTGGTTTTGCAGTTAGCGGCCCTGAGTTCAAATACTGACTGGTGATCTTGGGTGAATTATCTAACATTTTTGAGTATGTTTCCTCTTCTTTAAATGGGTATGTTACTAATAGCTAACAGGGCAGCTGGGAGAAGTAAGGCTTAAAAGTAAAGGTATATAGCATGGTTATTGGCCCTAGTTAATACAAAAAACACTTGCATTTTTTTCTTTCCCTATAAATCACCACATTCTAAATATCACAAAAGAATGAAAATAAGATGAATGACATTTTTATTCTGTTTCCTGGGCACAAACCCTTTGTCCTAAGCAAGTGACCTAAGGTTTCAGGAGACTCCGTCTGCTCTGAATCCAAACTGGCTGGGTTACAACTCCCAATGGCTATGGTAAGAAAGGATATTGGAAATAGGCAAGAGAATAGGGGCTGAAGTGACAGACCCCTAGAGAGAGGGTTGACAATTAGAGGTTAAATCCAAAGAAAGGTGTGACAGATTCAAGCAATATCAATCAAGATCAAGAATAAAGAGAAAATGTCAACTTATTCTCAAATGATTCAGCAGAAGTATGTACATTTGTGTGTGTAAGGTCATACACCGCCCCCCCCCCACACAGAGTGAAAGAAAAGATGTACACAAACATAGTGAAATGTTAACTGATGACTCCTCATGAAGAGCAAGTGGACATTCATTGTATTATTATACAACCTTTTCTGTGTTAATTTTTTCTGGTTAATTTTTCAAAATAAAAAGTTGGAGTAAAGAAGAATAAATATCAAAGATCCACTAGTGTGTTTTCAAATGTACCATCTCAGTTAGTATTTATAGCAATCTTATTAAGTATTATATAGATTTTATATATTGTACAGATAACAAGTAGTAGAACCCTAATAAAACCTAGGTCTGTTCAGAAAGCCCTTTCTTCAATACAAGACTTCTAAAACAGTTTGCTGACCGAATTATCATTTATAAGACTGTTAATTTGAAAAATATAAGTAGTTTATAAATAAATTTGTGGATTATAATCCTAAATCTGAGTTGTCTATAGAATATATAATGGTAGACTTTGCATATTTGAATACAGTAAAGGAAGAAAAAAAAACAAATATTGTTAGGAAAAAAAAGTTTACTTGTTACAATTTTAGTGTTGACAAACTTTTCTCCTCACAATAGACAAATCTGGTAATGTACTTAGGAAATGCCCTGTCTTCTGGTTCCATAATGAATATAAATGCCAAAAAAGATATAGAGGCTATATTTCACTCACAGCAATTGACTGTCCTAATCACAGCAATTGACTATTTCCCCTATTTAATCTGTATCATGATCCATATGATTAGGTAAGATAAATATAGGAAAAATGTTTCTTTTTAAGAATGCAAGATCATATTTTATCCTGTTCACTAAAATGAATTGTTCATCATTATAAGAAACACAAAAGAAGTATAAGATCACGTTTTCTCCACAAGGACTTGACAATCTAAGAAATAATATCTGGGAAACCACTGAGGAAACATGATTAAAAAATCAAGGGCTAAATTATGAAAGCCTAACAGTTTTATATTCTGCCACTAACAAAATAATATATTTTTCCTTTATTTGATTCTTCAAACATTTAAGTAATACTAAAGCACAAACTATTTTATTTTTCTTCTCCTAAAATTAGATATCAGCTCATATTATTGATTTTTCTGCCTGCCTAAAACAAATGAGAAGCGCTATTGATTACCACTGATCTTGTCCTGAAGGTATCTCAGGCAAAAAAGAATACACAAATATCCCAGAGGACAGGGTACTAGACAAAGCAGTTTTATTCTGGTGAGCTGTCTTATTCAAGGTAGAATTAGTATTCAGAAATGACATAGTACTAATTTCTTAACATATTCTTAGAAAAGAATCTTTTTTGTAGTCATCTAGAATCTCATCTATGAAAAATGCATCTAATACTGAAGAATAATCAATGAAGGGTTATCCCCAGAAATGCTGGCCTAGATTATTGTGCTAAAACCTACAGTAAGTTACATTTTGAATTACATATGACAAATCTCTAGTCTGTAAACAAAAATCCCCATTTCTTTATAAGGAACTTTAGTAGCCTCTGTGATAGATATATTTTAAGTTTTCTTTCCTCTTCAGGTGCAAGAAATACCCTGACTCTCAAATGTGCAGCTGATCAGGCTATTCAGTGTAAGCCTTGATGGTGATACTAAAAGAAAAGTAAAGGAGACAAAGTAGTGGGCTTGGCAACATCTTTTATTAATATGAACTCCTGGTTAATTATATTGGAAGGTAATCTAAATGTGATTTTATAGGAAGACAGAAGAACATCCTACATAAAATGGAGCTGTTCAGTAGCTAGATAGATTGAGAACCACACTGCAATAATTTGAATATTCTTTACCCTTAAAAGGGAAAATTAAGTCTTGATAATAAACAGGCTTGCTTTCTCAGAACTGCTTTTTACCATTCAACGTCTTGGCTCAAACACTGTTCTAAACATACTTTCATATCCATTCATAACTTCAGATTAAATAAGGAACCTAATTAATCCTACATCAAAAATTATTAGCATAATTTTATGATTAAAATTTTGAGGCAATAACTCATTATTAAATTGTTTTCTAGAAAAATAAGATACACAGTACCTAATATTATAGTCACATATCTCAAAACATTTAAAATATTTATTATGGACTCATGGAACCTTTGATCTGTGTACATTTTACAGGATTCCTTAACTTCATGCCTATCTTAAAATGGTATGCAGTTTTTAACACATAAAAGCTAAGAGCTGTTCAAAAGATTTGTTTTTTTTGAGGAGGGAGTATGTGAAATTAATGGGACAGAAAGATATAAAATAATCATGATTAAATAGAATACACAAACTGCTAAGATTTCGCAGTTGAATTCTTTATGCTGTAGTAACATGCGTTTCTTTTGTCACTGCAAGATCAAAAAATAAATTGTTCTAAGAGCAAAATTAGTATAGTGTTACCATATTTGCAATTGTTCTTTTAATTTCAAAAGAAAAATCACAGCACAGTTTAGCTATATATCCATTTGAAGTTTCAGAGGTTATGGCAGGGGAACTGGAGAGTGACAAGCCTCTCACCTCAAGTCACAATCAAATCAAAATATCAGAGGGTGAGGGCCACTAGGCAAAAAACAAACGTTAGGCTTTAATAAAATATTAGTCCTCTGTTAATTTTGTACAAATGATTTTTTTAAATAATGTAGTAAGTTTCAAATCTGGAAAACACTGACATTTGTGAAATAATTGTATTATGATGCAAATTCATTTACATTGAAATTTCAGGGATATGTTAGCAATTATCAGCATGTTGTTAAAGAACTCTATCCTGAGAATCTCATTAGACAGTGATGGAAACTACAGTTGTTATCATTCTGAGAACAAAGGGATCTTGAATGAGTAATCAATAGCAACTCTGGCAGAAAATGAGACATTAATTATGATCCTCTCCAGTGTTTTGTCTAAGACAAGATTTCATTAAATGCTTTGTGCAACCTGAATAGTTCCAAGTCATTACCAACACTTTGGACAATGTATTAATTTGGGGGTGGGGGGCTGGGAGAGAGAAACAAAAGAAAACCTGAGATACTTCTAATCCTTTCCTGGGTCAATAAAAACACACCAGCCACCACTAGCCAACTGTTATGCCGGTTCTTTTATAAGTCCCAAATCTTATAATCTCACTATGGTCTCTTCAAATTTAATTATCACTGTCTATACTTAAGGTGTCATGCAGGTTTGAGAAGATAATGACAGTCATTCATCAGATGTATCCTGCCAACCCAATCGGCCCAATCTTTTTGGCTTAAAAAAGAAAATAAACTACCTATGTACTATTAAATTGCTAAAACATGGTAGTCTAGCAGTTTGTTTCTCAGTCTTCTTTAATTACAAGTAACAATGGGAAAGTTTACCAATTTAATATTTCTTTTCCACTAATTCTTTTCTTTCAACTTTTCTCCTAAATCCTGTATCATCCATGAAAAGGTATCAGAGTAGAAAGATCTGGGATGTAGATCAATAAAGACTTCTTGGAAATAAAAGAAATATGAAGAAAACCAGCTAAATGTCATTTTAATATATCCAGTACTTAAATAATTGCAAATATGCAATTAATGAATTTCTTTTAGGAATTTATAGGCTTCCATACAGAGTCCCTGCTTCCAAAAATGCTACAGAGGATTTCTTGAAGGCAGACTCTTATGAACTTGGTAGTGAGCATGCTCTAAGCATGTTTTCTTCAGAGTGAGCAGTTTTTCTAAATGTCTGAATTTAGAAACTTCCTTTTAAAAAGGGGTCTCTGTAGACTAGGCACAGTGGCTCATGCCTGTAATCCTAGCACTCTGGGAGGCTGAGGAGGGAGGATCACTTGAGGTCAGGAGTTCGGGACCAGCCTGAGCAAGAGTGAGACCCTGCTTCTACAAAAAATAGAAAAATTAGCTGGGCATCATGGTGTGTGCCTGTAGTTCCAGCTACTTGGGAGGTTGAGGCAGGTGGATCGCTAGAGCCCAGGAGTTTGAGGTTGCAGTGAGCTATGATGATGCCACTGAACTCTACCTGGGGGCAACAGAGCAAGACTCTCAAAAAAAAAAAAAAAAAAGGTCTCTCTAAATGTATTTCCACAGCGCTTCCAGTGTGCCTCTGAGTCTTTTCTTTACTGAATACAAAGAAGCCAGTTATGTGAGGTACTAACATTAGAAGAACAGGAAATAAAGAAATGTCATTTCTCTTTTGCTATTGTGGAAATGGTGTCATGCAGTCATTAAGGCTTTTTTAGAAGAGTTCTAATACCTTGAAGCCACTCCCTTTCTCTTTAATACCAGCTTTCACATGTGGCAAAAGAGTACCCCCCTTCTCAATTCCTTATATTTTCATAAGTACAATTAACAGCAGCACAAAATCCAATATAGTATTAGGCATATAGCTAGGCATGCAATACTTCAAGAACTGAAACATTACATACTGGACATCTTTGAAAAATTGAACTTTTTATTTCAGAAAATTTCATATACACAAAAGTAGAAAAAAAGAGTATAATGAACCTTCATGTACCCATCATCCAGTTTCAATAACTGTCAACTTTCTGTTGTTCCTGCTTCATTTATCCTGCCATTTCCCAGCTCCTGTTACACCCTCCAAAATTGACAATAACCCTTTATCATGTAAGATCCCCTGGGACACCTCTTTTTTGGTTTGTTTTGAAATGGTATCTAATCTCTGCCCATTATTTAATAGGTTCTTTTCTCCTGAAATAAGTTTGCAAAAGAACAGACTTTCTGAAACAATGCTCCCAAAGGGCACTAAGTATCACCAAAAGTGTAATTATCAATTTTTATGAAGAGAACAGAAACAATGAAGTTTTTTTCCCTGCCAAGTAACCCTTGCATAATCTAACTCTCTCTGGCCTTTAACAAAAGCAGGAAATTTAAATTGCCTATTGCCTGATACTTCAAGATGAGACTTTTCTCCCACAAAACAATTTATTTTATCTATGTTCCAAAGGACCCACAAAACCCAGAAGATCACTCTGCAGGCAGTTGATGGCTTATTAACCTTGTTAACATGTTCTTCCTAGATCTCATGGTTCAGATTCAAACATTTTCTGAATACCTACTGTGTGCCAGCCACTGTGCATGGCCCTTTCACATGCTACCTCATGAGCAAATCATTTCTTGGATAGATTCAACATCGATCTAAGAGCTAGTTTCATGTTTTCTTAACCTTCATGACTCCAACAATCCCCGAATCACCAATCTAATAATCTACCCCCCAAAGGAAGATGTTGTTATTAGCACTAGGAACCAACTGACTTCTGAATTTTTAATTATGATATTCTTTGACATAACCTACTACTCTTACAGTGCCAATCCTTATTACTCCCTTATTACTTACTGCACCTGTTCTCTCACCTCATGGCCTCCAACATCTTGACCTTTTTTTCCAGTGCCAAAGTTTAATCTTGGTTTCATTTTCTTCCTTTGAATCCTAGACCACATAGTCTATTACTTTAACCATTTTCTCATCACTATATCAATTCTCCCATCCTTCTGATATTTCTCAGCTATGAAATGTTGGGGAAATTATATAAATCCTTGAGGCTTCAGGTTCCTCAGCTATCAAATAGAAGGAATAATAACAACGGTTACAGCAGCAGCAGCACCACCACCACCACTTCTTTCAGAGTACTGAAGGGACCCAATGAAATAATGTTTGTAATGTTAAGTGTCTGATATATGTTAGTCATTATGTATTAACACCATCATTAACCTATCTAACTGTCCTGCAAACTTGATTACTATATCAACTCAACCATTTGGTGCCTGTGCTTATACACTCAGTCTGCTGGCTACTACTGGAATAAAATTAAAACACATATACAACCATATAGGTTAGTGTCAATAGTAATTTGTAGTCTCCAACCTCAGATGGACCATCAGTATCACTTGGAAAGCCTTTTACTTGTCACTACAGAGCTTACAGAATTAATAAACATTTTAAGGTCTTTTATTTCCATCAAATAATTCTGACATTATAAAATCTCAGTAGAGTGAATGTCTAGTCTCTGCTTGAATACATCTAGTGAGAGGAAAGTCACTATCTACTAAGGTTGAATACTCCATCCTCTGAACAGCTCAACTATGAGAATATTCTTTTTTATATTGGGTTGAAATCAGGATTGCTTAACGTCTACTCATTGTCCAACATTTGAACCTTCAAAGTTATAGAAAGAGCCAAATTATGCTTCAGATATTTGAAGATGCCTTTCACGCTGAGTCCTAACTTCTTAAAACTAAACACTCCGAAGTCCTTCAGTCATTCTCCATACGATAGAGTCACAAGTTTACTACTTGCAAGTTCTTCTCTGAATGAGGTTTGGTTTACTTTTGCCTGTTTTGAAATAGATTTGCTTGGAATGGAACACAATATCAACTTCCTTATTCTAAATATTATGTTTCTAATAATTCAGCCCAAGGCTAAGGTCCTTACTGTTAGGTTTACTGTTACATAAGGAAAGATCCAAACTGCTCTTTATAACAACTAGCTTTAATTAATTCTCTTGGGGAAACAGCAGGCCAGTGTAGGGACTAGCCACATATGAAAGCCCTTGATTCTCTTAATTGTCAGAAACATATACCTGTGTAGGAAAAAATTAGTGCTTCGATGGAAAATTATGCATTATTACAGTAGGGTTGGCTCTGTAAAGAGCTAGATAGAAAATATTGAAGTTTTTAAGGCCATACTGTCTTTGTTGCAACTACTCAACTCTGAAATTGTAGCAAGAAAGAAAGGAGTCCTAGCTAATATGTAAATGAACAGACACAATAAAATAAACACAGTAAAAAAGAAAGAGGTGGGGGCATTTGGCTGGTAGTCAAAATCAACTGACCCCCCCACCCCCACCCTACCCCAGTCAAGAGCACACCTTTCCAGGTTACGATTCTCATTCAATGGAAGCTTTTGTAACTCTGTAAGTTGTAGATTACTGGTAGCAATGGAAAAACAACTTTTATAGATCAGGAAAAAAATTCTGTCCAGTGGAGGGATAAACAAATTTACCCTCAAAACCTATGCCCTCCTTTAAAGGAGAAAAAAACAAACAAAAACCAGTTTTGCCTCTACTTGTACATTCATTTCCATATTTTTGCTCTATGAATCTGCCTGGTTTTGGATTCTCCTTTGAACTGGCTGTAATAACACCTTACAAACTTTACTGGTGAGATAAAATCTATATACCTGTTCATTTTTATATCGGTGGGACACTCATGCTTTTATCTTTTTTTAATTATCTTTTAACACCTGCAATGTGTTCCTACATAACTAAAATGCTTCTAAACTACCTCCTATTTCATTGTTCTTCAAATGTGGCCTAGAGCAAGACAATCTCAAATATTTTCCTTGTCTCCTGTTTATAAATTCTCTTGAACCAGAGCTTAACTTTCTAAGACACACTTTTATTTTTCACCATGCCATCTGTCCAATCCAAAATCCTTAAGAATAAAATTCTTTGGTTAGGCACCTAAACCCCTTCCTTATAAATTCAGACATCTCATACTGTTCTCTAAACAAATATCCCATTAAAGTAAAACTAAAAGGCTACTTTCTGTTCCCCCCCACCCCCAGGAGCTATATTATTTTAGCTTTCATATTTAAAGTCTATGATCCATCTCAAATTTGTATATGATATAAGGGAAAGGTTGAAGTTCTTTTTTTTCAGATATTGATACACAATTGTTCCAGTATCATATGATAAAGAGATTTTTCTTTTATCATTGAATTACTGTGGTGATCTTATAAAATACCATTTGCCATATACGTGTGGGTCCCTTTCTGGACTGTCTAATCTATTCCTTGATCTTTTTGTCAATCTTTATACAAATACCACACTGTCTTGATTAGAATTGTTTTATAATAAGTCTTGAAGCCATGTAAGGTAAGTCCTTTCTTCTTTATTTTTCAAAATTGTTTTGGCTTCTTAATAGTTTGCCTTTTTAGGTGAACTTTTAATCAATCTTGTCAATATTTATAAAAAGCCTGCTGGAATTCTGATTGGAACTGCATTAAATCTGTAACCCAATTTAGGAAGAACTAACACCTAAATGAGAGTTGAGTTTTCCAATTCATGAACATGGTATATTTCTCTATTTATATAATCTTGATTTCTCAGAGCAATGTTTCATAGTTTTCATTGTTGAAGTCTTACAAACCTTTGTTAAATTTAACCCACAGTGTTACATGCTTTTTGGTACTAATATAAACAGTACCATTTTGTTAATTTCATTTTCTTCATTTCTAGTGTATGGAAATATAATTGATTTTTTAGATTGCCTCTGTATCCTGGGATATAACTAAAAGTACATAATTCTAGAAGTTTTCTTGATGACTCCTTAGTATTTACTATGTACACAAACATGTCGTCAGTAAATTCAATTTAATATATTCCTTTCCATTTTTATGTTTTTTTTTTCCTTGTCTTTTTACACTGGCCAGGACAAAAAATGCAACTGGTGAGAACAAAAATTCTTACCTTGATCCTGATATTAGGATAGTATTTAGTCTTTCACCATTAAGTATGCTGGTAGCCAGACTTTTCATGCATGTCTTTTATCAAATTGAGGAAGCTTCCATCTATTAGTTTGCCAAGAGATTTTTATTATAAGTATTCAGTTTTGTCAAATATCTTTTCTGTATCTATCGAAATGATCATATTGCTTTTCTCCTTGATTTTGTTAATGAGCTGAATTAAATAAATAAATTTTCAAATGTTAAACCAAACTTTCATTTCTGGTATGAACACATGGGTGGTTTGAGTATCAGGGTGTTGCTTACCTCATGAAAAGAGCTGGCAAGTATTCTTCCTCTATTTTCTAAAATAATTTGTATAAGATTGGTGGTTTTTTTCCCCTAAGCACTTGAGAGAATTCACCAGTGAAACCATATGACCCTCAAGCTTTCTTTGTGGGAAGGTTTTTGAGATGAGTTCACTTTCATTAACAGATATACATCTATTAAGATTGTGTTTCATCTTGTCCCCTTTTGGTAAGTATTTTCCATGAAGTTTATTTATTTCATTTAAGTGGCCAAATATACTAAATTAAGTGGTCAAATATACTAAAAACCAAGGGAATAAAGCGAGTCAGGTATAATCACCATATTTTACAGGTAGGGAAGGGAGCCTCTGAGATTGTCTCTTGCCTAGGGTCACATAGTTACAGTGGCAGTCTCTGGTCTTGAGGATGTCCAGGGCATTTAATTCCTGGTTTAGTTCCCTTTCCACTGGAGTTATGCCCTTCTTCATTGTTTTGTTCTCAGATTTGTTGTCAGAGATGATTGACCCTTTCAGTTCTTCATTGGCTCTCTATGACTACTGTAACAAATTGTAGCAAACCTGATGACTTAAAACAGCAGAAATTTATTTTTTTACAGGTAATAATTTATGGCCTCTGCTTTTAGGGAAACTGTTATGGAGCTAAATGGGAGGTGTCAGCAGGGTGGTTCTGCCTCAGAAGGCTATGGAGAAGAATCCATTTCTATTTCTAATGAAATAATAATATTTCATTACCTACTTAATGTATATATGATTTATAATGATAACCTCTACTTTTGTTCTAATTTTGGTAATATGTGATCTCTCTTCCTTCCCTTCCCCGCTTGTGTTTAACAGCCTACCTTATTAATTTTATAAGTTTTTCTTTCAAACAACCAAATTTTGGCTTTGTTAGATTTTTCTGCTTTTTTCTATTAGACTGATTTCTGCTATTATTTGTAATGTTTTCTTTCTTCTACTTACTTTGGGTTTACTCTGTGCTGCTTTTTCTAGCTTCTTGGGGTCATTCTCAGCTCATTCACTATAGATCTTTTCTAATATAAGCACTTAAAGCTATACTTTTCCTTCCTTGCACTGATTTAGCTGTACCAACAAATTTTGTTATATCGTATTTTCATTATTATTCAGTTAGAAATACTTTCTAAATTCCCTTGTGATTTCTTTTTAAAACTATGGGTTATTTAGATACGTGTTGTTTAATTTCCAAATACATGGTGTTTTTCTAGCTATCTTATTAACTCTGACTTTTTTGTGGTCAGAGAACATACTTTGTATGATTTCAATCCTTTTCAATTTACTGAGTTTTATGGGCCAACATGTAGTTCATGCCTGTTGAATGTACCATGTGTCCTTGAAAGGAATTTATATTCTTCAGTTGTTGGATGTAAGTTCTACAAATATCATTTAGGTCAAGGTTGTTGATAGTAAAGACATAGAACTAGATAAACTAAGTTTTTTTGTCTAGTTATTTTGTCAATTGCCGAGAGAGGTATTCAAATCTTCAACTATGTGAATTTATTTCTCTCTTTAATTCTATCGAATTTTGCTTCATTTACTTTGAAGCTTTCTTATTAGGAATACAGACTTTTATCTTTGTTATGTCTTCCTGATGTGTTGACTCATATTTTATCATTACAAATGTCTGTATATAATGAGATTGGAAACAACGGAAAAAGAGGATGAGAAAGAAGCAAATGGTATGGGTATATTTTCAAATAACTAAGAGTTACCTAAAGTAGAGCTTTGAAAGTTGTCATTTTCTCAAAGGTATAATATCTGAACTCAGACAAAACTTAACACTTTCTCAAAAAACCAAGATCCTGCCATCTTCTACATTTGAGCACTCTGAGAAAAACGTACTCAAAGTACATGAATAAATACTTGTTTAAGAGGTATCAATGAAAAACTTTGTGGTATTGTAACTATTGTTAATAAAGATGCTGGCTTCTATGCTCTGTGTTGGATCGATAAAAAAAAATTCAATTGTAGAATGATCTATCAGTGTTTCCAGTAATACTGCTACATGAGTTTCCTTTTAATGGCTCATCAGTTATGTGATTGCTGTGAAGGTAATACGAGGAGACTCATTTAGCAACATATTATTATATCGTCTTAACATGAAGTAAGGCCCATCAGGCTTTATTAAATTAGCCTGAATTTTGTAGCATGTCAGCAGCATTTTATGTACATTAATAGCAGAGCTAATGTTCCTTGGGGGATTTGGTTGAAGAAAAATGGTTTCAAGGTGGTGTTTGAATATAATTTTGCAGTCACTATTTATATTTCCTTGGATTTTTATGTCACTTGTGAATAAGACAAAATGGCAGCCAATTAAGTGTATTTTTTCCTTCTCTGACTCACTATCATAAATACTGTTTGGAATACATGTTTTTCTCTGAATTAGGAAGTAATACATCTTTTTAACTCTTGCATTTCCTGAGTTTACTTACACAGGCCCCAAATCAGCTAATGTCATCCACCATAATTTCTTCTGGGAACTGCAGCATAGTCAAAGCTCAGTAACAATAATAAATAGTGAAGCCATTGTTCCTTTCATAGTGATGAAAGGAACTTTTCGTGTTTTAAGAGCGCTTCTGTCTTCATTGATGCTGTCTGTCCTTGCTGCGGTATAATTTTCTCTCGCCTCTGCTGAATTTTGGATTTCCTTTCTGGGGCTCATGCATTGCTTCTGTGAATTCTTCAAAAATGAATCTTACTGTCACCTAAATACCTTTAAATCTTATACATAGCAATATTGTTATTTTGCATCATACATTCCAGTAACCTTGTTCTTCTGTGTTCCATAGGCCTGCTCGATCTCTCCAAAATGTTTATAAACAGTTGTCAAACAGTAGTGATCTTATAGTGTCTTTTTTAATGCTCATTTATGCTTAGATTTGACATATACAGAAGAGCTGGCTCTCTTAAAGCACGAACTCCAGTTCATGTTAATTAAAATCATCTGGGGCACTTATTAAAAATATAAATCCCCAGCCCCCTCCCTCAAGCAAACAAATTAAAATGAACGGAGGTAAAGGCATAGACTAGGAATCTGAGGGATTCTTTTGCTCCAGTATAGTTACACGACAGCCCAAAACCTCAAACGTGGGTTTAGGTTTAACACTTGCTGGATATCCAGACTTGAAAAAATAAAACGTTTAGAGAACCCCTGTTTTCTAATCTGCAAAATGGGTTGTTGTTAAAAGGATTAAATGTGGTCATGTTTAGTTCAATGATTGGCTTCGTTAGTACTCAGCAAATGGTAGCAATTGTTATTAGAGTGCTAAACACCTAGGTTTAAAATAAATGTTTTTTGATCTGAGAATTAAATCTGATACAAATGCACATTAATCCTTGGCAAAAACTGTTAAGATTCACCTTTGCAAAACTGGACAATTATATACATACAGCTTACCACTGATTCTAACTAAGTAGCAATACTTTTGCCAAGAGGGTATAAAAAAATGTGAAAACATTTGAACATAATGAAAACATTAATGTAGGCATTAGCTATCATGATTTAGTTGTAGTATAAAAAGTTTCCAATAGTTTTCTTCCTCAAGTTTAGCAGTAATGTTAACATTAGACCAGTGGTTTTTGAACTTTTAGGACTCTTAAAAATAACATCAAGAACCCAAAAGACCTTTTGTTATGTGGGTTACGTGAATCAAGACATTTTTAAAATATGTATTTATTTTTTGAAATGTTTTCACAAGCCTGAAGAGTTAACCTTCAGAGACGTACAAAGTAGGTGGAGTCAGAAATTGCTAATTCTACTTTTCAAATGAGGAAATCAATGCAGAGATGGGACTTGAACCTACGTCTTCTGACTCTAAATCTTATATTCCTTTCTTTTTACCACCCCCAACTGGCATTTACTGACCTTCTACTATATTACCAGGAACTGAGAACAGCACTTTCATATACCTGATTAAATAATCAAATTTGTTACAGTATTATCAGGTATGCTTATACCATAAGAATATAGTACAAGATTCAGTATTGCTTGACTAAGCTGCTGCCTCAGATTTAAGATCAAGGTGAAAAGAATTTTAAGGCCTTGAAGCAGGTTGGCAGACAATTCTACTCAATGATACGTTGTACTGAGAGTTTACTGAACACCTTAAACCTAAAGGACTCTGTAGTTATTTTTACCACCTATTCATTGTCAAAATGTAAATTAGTTTTTAAAATTTTGTTTTGCTCTCAACAGATTCACAAGAAGAGTGAATAGCCTGCAAAACTCTGACGATGAGAGTGATACAGATGAGATTAGAAATTAGATCCAGGACCCATGGTCCGAGTCACTAAAAGAATTCAAATTTAGAAAATGAAATTCAAACAGTAACTTATACCATAAAAAATGTGATTCTCTTATCAATTATAAATTGTAGAACTATTATAATTACTAATCCACATTTGAGAGGATATTGTGATTCTCATCAATGGATATTGCTAAAACTACAAAAAAGGAATCTTAGTTGGCCTTATAGCACTGTTATCATTCAATGAAGGTCAGAAAAGTACTTTAATGAAGCCCAGAAGTTCAAGTGCTGCTTTTCTACTGATCTACTG
This sequence comes from Lemur catta, assembly GCF_020740605.2. Taxonomy (NCBI): domain Eukaryota; kingdom Metazoa; phylum Chordata; class Mammalia; order Primates; family Lemuridae; genus Lemur; species Lemur catta. Next base: position 88,616,036 of record NC_059128.1, on the reverse strand, counting down.
TGATCTGAATAATCACTTTTCTTTTTTTGTTCTCTGAAATTTTTAACTGGGCACAAGTGGTGTGCTGGTGTATGTTTAACAAATGGTTAAAAAAAAAAAAAGCCCTATTTGTAACATTTTTGGATTTCTGCAGTATAAATGTTTCCATGATGGCCACTTTTAAGATACCAATGTGATATCAACCACCTTCCAAAATTCCTGAAAATTTAACAAATTTGGCCCTTGTGAGCTAGTAAGAGCTGGTAAGGCATAACAACTGGCTGTGACAAAACTCTAATCTCTATATTTTTAAATGACTATAATGAAATAAATAAAGCTAACCATAAACATGGAAAATAAAGTGATCATTATTAGCACCATTAAATTTTTTGAAAATCACTTGGATGAGAATAGAGTATGACTGCTTGGTCAGAAGACAGGAAATCTCAGTGTTGGTCCAGCTACTATGCCCAACTCTATGATATTTAACAAATCATTTATTCAGACTATGCCTATTTGTTGGGTTCACCGATAAGGGCATGGAAAAAGATGATCTCCAGTTTTTACAATATATTATTTTATAATGGGGAAGCATATCATAAAATAGAATGTTATATAAAACTATTAAATGGAGCAATAGTATGACAGTTAAAATTGGCTCAGGTGCCCATGTCTGAAATTAGGTGTGCCTCAGGACAAGCATGCCGATGGCAGAAAACAAATTGAATATATTCTGTCTTTCCTTTCTATTCTTTTTGGATTGATTCTGACGGGACTCTGCAGATAAACTGAGTGTTCAGGATTCTCAGTCTAAAGATACGGGGTAAAAAGCAAAGAAGACATCATTAGCAGAAATACAACATGCTAGACAATGTGGAAGAGCTAAAAACAAAGTTTCCAAGTTAGAGATGGTGTGAAGACTAAAAATTGGTTAGAATGGAATGAAGGATTGAAGTAAAAATACTTCCAATGTTAGTAAGTTTAACATTACAGGTATTCAAGCTATGCAGATCAATCATATGCTCTTCATGTTATATATCAACAATTTTGTTTTTTCTGTGAGGAAATATGCAAAAAACATTTTCAGAAATGATAGGCATTTTGGAAAGGAGTAAAAGGATAACTGCTACTTTGTTTCCAGTTAACATGAGGTAGGTTATGAACATATTTAATGATAAAGACAGACTGGTGATCTGGGGAAGGTAAACCATTTTAAACAGAGGGAACAAAAGAAAAGAAAATATGTTTAATTGCTGAAAGACCACCACATTTAAAAAATTAAAGGAACAAATAATGGTGAAATAAATCGGATAAATCTCTACCGTCTCTATTAACAAAGCCTTTATTTATGTGCTCAAAAATCATCTCACTGCTTTTTTATTCATTAACTTACTTGACAGCCTGGTAATCCAGAATCTCTGCTGTATAGGGAAAATGAGCCTCTCTCTGACGTTTTTCCTATAAAACAAAGAAATTAACTTTATATGAAACTCCTCATTTATTGACAGACAATCAATTCGACTATTCATGGTAATGATATTGGGGTTTGGAAAAAGAAAGAACAAATTAGAAACAAGAGGATAAAATCGGATAAATAAATGTTAAAAAGCTTGCTATCATTCCACTCAGTTTGAGTCAAATTCTAACTTCATACTATGTAAATAATTTATTTTCAATGTATAATATTTAAAACACATTTAAAAGAAAAGACATCTATATAGCCAACAATATGATTCATGTACCCACTAGTGAGAATAATGTTTTCCCATATTTCCTTCAAATTGAACCTTCCTCTTTCACTTTTTTCTCTCAAAGATAGTATAGACACAACTCTACCCAGACCCCGAAGCAATCACTCTCATAACGTCGGTGTGTGTGATTCCCATGAATATGTTGTACTTTTTAATATATATTCATTCATGTTCTCAAACAATATACATTACTGTTTGCATTTAATATATTTAAACAGATGGGATTACACATTTCCTTTTGAAATTTACATTTTCATGCAATATTATGTTTTTGAGCTACATGCTGATAATAGACATTATTATTTACTTTTACTGCTATCAAATGTTCCATTGTACAAGTAAAACCAGTTTATGTCCCTATTAAAAGATAGTTTTTACTTTTTTCTCTGTCCTGAATAGCGTTGAAACAAATATCCTTGCACATGTCTCATATACACACATATACAAGAGTTTCTCCAGAACAGACACAAAGAAGTGGAACTGGTAGATTAAAAGGATACACACTTTCAGCTTTGTAGGTATTTACTATTCTCTGAAGTCATTGTGCCACTTTACACTCTTACCAGTTATGTATAAAGAATTCCTATTGGGACTATATCCACAGTTCAAAAGTCTCATGGCCAAGTGGCAAGAATGGTACAGGCTAGCTCTTGAGGGAAGGCAAAGTTTCATGGTGCTGACAACTGACAGCAGTGTGCTCACTCATTTGTTTTCAACACACTAGAGCTTAGGTATGTTCAATAAAGTGAATTTGGAAATATGATATTGAGGCTCAGAAACCAATACCCCAAAATACGGCGCTTTGACATGCTAGACTGAAGAAGCAACCTCAAGGTCTCTCTGTTCCCCAAAGCACAGGGTAGAGTTGTCCTCAAAGTTCCTTTATCTACTTAGAACAACCAGACCTGCCAAAGAACACTATTGCCTTCCCTGAGTTTTCATTGCATTAACCCACATCTAGAAAGAGAGACTGAAGTCTGTCAACACACCTGGACAGGCTTTTGCCACAAACCATTGTCTGCTCTGCATGCTCCAGGACTTTGTCCCAGGATGTTGTATGTTTTCCTTCTCCAAGTCGATTGACTCCCCACTACAAATCATTTACTATCCTTCAGATTGCCACAGTTCTCCCATCTCCCCTTCCCCGATGAAGAAAGACATCTGTACTCCATTGAGATACTGTGTAATCATTCTCCTGCAAGTCCCCTGTGTTACGCATGTAAAAATAATAAATTTTGTATGTCTTTTCTTCTGTTAATCTGCCTTTTGTCAGTTGATTTTCACTGAACCTTTAGAGAGCGAAGGGGAAGTTTTCCCTTGGCCCCTATAATATAGTTGTAACAAAACAGTCCCTCACAAATATGCATGTTGCTTAAAAAGATTTCTGCAAAGACATCATAGTTTGATGATAATACCAAAGTTGGAGGCACACTAGTGGCTCATGCCTGTAATCCTAGTACTCTGGGAGGCTGAGATGGGAGGATCGCTTCAGTGCAAGAGTTTGAGGCTGCAGTGAGCTATCATATGCCACTGCCCTCATGCCTGGGCAACGGAGCAAGACTCTGTCTCAAAAAAACAAAAACAAAAACAAAAACAAAAAACAAAATGACAAGCTGATTCTTTCTACATTGTAAGGTAAAAATAATAACAATATAATTAAATCTGATAAGTTAGCCAAAAGATTTAAAATTATTGAAGCTATATAAACTTCACCATAATCGTATACTATACATTTGCTATACATTGAGTTATTAGCTTGTGATTGTATAAAAATATAGTTTATTAACTTAAATATCTACATATCAATAGGATGCTCAAAATTGTTTATTAATGTGGTACACAATTTTTAAAAACCTTGGAAACATACTGACTAATAGTGCATCATTTTTATTAAAGAATACATGCCACACTGGCTAACCGATGTAGAAATCTTACAACTCTAAATTTGGCACCTATTAACCCTTTAGATATGCAAAGTAATCCTTGTAATAATAAAGCCAGTTACGAAAACATACTTCAACAATTAAGGATATAATTTCTGAGTCCATTAAGGGTACTACAGCAGGTGTTTTAAGAAAGACCTCTTGGCTATTACTGGGGAAGTACATAGTTGAGGTGAAGTAATACAAACACATAACAATGCAGATTTATAAGAAAAGGCTAATTACCGTCTATTTACTTCACACATTTCCACCATAAAGTAATATGTTCTACATAAAGAATTTTAATTTGCAAAACATATATGAAGGAAAAAAATGTAACTCTGTAAGGATGTATCTTTTACAAGCAAGAATGCTTATAAGAGTCAAGGTTATGTTTCAAGGTTTTGTACTCTATTCTTCTACTTTTCGGTAACTTACCTCCTGAAACCATGAAAGGATTATACACCTGCAATTCTGACACATATCCCTCCTAGTGTCTCATCAAAATGGACCAGAAAGCCTCCTGAACCAAGAAGATGGCAAGAGACTGAAGGAAATACCAACTCAGAATGACTGGCATAGAAGAGATTGCTGGGAAAGAAACAAAAGATAGCCCATATCTGCAGTTTGGTGGTATTGCTTCTTTAATCAAATAAATTAAACAAGTTTATGAGATATTAAAAACCATTCTCAGTACATGTCCTTAATTTTAATAAATTGTTGCATTTAAAAACAAACCCTGTCTCATATACTTGGCAGGATAGGAGACTACATTAACATTATTTAAACAAATGCCATAAAATTACAAAAATAAAAAAAGATTACACCAGTGGCTTTAGTCATTTATCAGAATATATTATCAATTTATTAGTGGCTGAAATATTCACCAGGCCCTTTCTACCTTGCAAATTCCTCTTCCTGAAAACATTGTTTCAACAACCAGTTAAGATTAAAGTTATGATATAATCTTTCCTCAATGTATACATATATGAAAACACATTGTACCTCATAAATACACATCTATTATTTGTCAATTAAAAATAAAAATTAAAAAAGACTTAAAGTTAAGCAATAATCTGAGGTCTGTTATATTTTCATTCATATGTAAGAACTCTTTTTAAAAAAAATGTTGCAGTAGAAAAGGGAACAAGGTAAGTAAGAGATGAATATTAGCTCTGTTTTTAATAAAAGTACAGTCTTTAAATACAATCTTAATTATCTCTATGGAGGCTACTCATTTGACAGACTGTTTAAGAAAATGTAAAGTTTTTTAAACTTACTTTCTCTATGTCTATTAAAACTCCTAAGTTTCCTTTCCCTTTCACAAAGGATATTCAATTCAGAGAGAATGAAAACTAATTTAACATAAGCTGAAAACATGGGCCGGGCGCGGTGGCTCACGCCTGTAATCCTAGCTCTGGGAGGCCGAGGCGGGTGGATCGCTCGAGGTCAGGAGTTTGAGACCAGCCTGAGCAACAGCAAGACCCCGTCTCTACTAAAAATAGAAAGAAATTATCTGGCCAACTAAAAATATATATACAAAAAAATTAGCCGGGCATGGTGGCGCATGCCTGTAGTCCCAGCTACTCGGGAGGCTGAGGCAGTAGGATCGCTTAAGCCCAGGAGTGTGAGGTTGCTGTGAGCTAGGCTGACGCCACGGCACTCACTCTAGCCCGGGCAACAAAGTGAGACTCTGTCTCAAAAAAAAAAAAAAAAAAAAAAAAAAACATTAAAAAGTAAAAGTTTCTGAAATGGAAAGTTGATAGCTTATTTTCAAAATGACACAAACTATTCAAATGAGATCTTGATATGTAAATACATTCTTATTTCACCTTTCATTTATCAGGAATCAGTTATTTTCTTAGGGACTTAAATGTTTGTGTACCCTTGAAATATAATAATGCATACTCACTCAGACTAAGAAGGCATTCATCTTTAATTCTTTCGAGACTACTTTTCACAAGAACTATTTTAATGAATTAAAATTAATCATATGATTTTCCTTATTTTATCTCAGGCAACTGGAAAATAAAAATCTCTGGCTACTATATCATTAGTTTCTGCTAACTTTTACATAAATATTATAAATGCAGTAGATGGACAATTTTAACTGGTGAACTTCACCTGCATATAGTTTAAGAACTATCAGTAACTTAACGGATACCTAATTTGCCTTGAAACATCTATGAAAAAACTATTACAAAGAATTCATTGGGATATTCTGGCACAGGAGCTTTGTGTTGGGAGTGGGTAGGTATGGATGTAGGTGTGCACATGTGACATGGGCCTCTTGGGCAAGCTTCTCAGAATAATGTTTTTAAATGCACAAAACAAAGTATTTAGTATTATAAAGTAAATTGATATGTAATCATCACAATGTCAAAGAAACCACATTTGTTACATGGTAATTTACCAACACATTAAATAATAATATCTAGCAGCAAGACTATTAATGATAATTTCAAACCATAAATGATAGTTTAATATATCTGCAACTATATTATGATAGGAAAATATCTGTTCTATTGGTGACAAAAACCACAGGTACTATTTAGGAGTATTTTGCTATCCTCATTCAATATTGAAGGACATGTAGCTGGTACATGCCTGTAGACCCACCTACTTGGGAGGCTGAGGCAGGAGGATCACTTGAGCCCAGGAGTTCCAGTCCAGCCTGGGCAACATAGTGAAACCCTGTTTCAAAAAAAAACAAAAATAAAAAATACTGAAGGACACGCTAAGTTACACTTAGAAATTGGTAAAAATAAAGCTGACAATTTTTTCCCACCCAAGCTCACTGATTTTCTTTCTATTCTGGCAGTTTCTGGACTCCAGGTTAAGAATCTCAACTCTGGGCTGGGCATGGTAGCTCGTGCCTGTAATCCCAGTACCTTGGGAGGTAGGAGGATGGCTTGAATTCAGGATTGTGAGGTGGCAGTGAGCTATGATTGTGCCACTGCACTTCAGCCTGGGTGACAGAGTGAGATTCTGCCTCTAAAAAAGAAAAAAAAAAATCCCAACTCCAGTGGAATAACAACATATTATTGGAAAATATATATGTATGTACATATATGTATATTAAGCCATCAGACACCTATAGATATATATCTCGTATGCAAAAGTATTATAAGTAGTTAGACCTATGTGGTTTATATTAATTAACCAGATCCAGTATTTTCTGATCCAAACTAAGAACTGCTCAAGAAATCATAGATAACCTTGACTCATTTGAATAGTATTGAAAACAATTATTCAAGAAAGAGGGCCTCTGGGTGTGGTGGCTCATGCCTGTAATCCTGACACTCTGGGAGGCTGAGGTGGGAGGATTGCTTGACCCCAGAAATTTGAGACCAGCCTGAGCAAAAGTGAGACCCCCATCTCTACTAAAAATAGAAAAAAAAATAGCCGGCCATGGTGGCACATGCCTGTAGTCCCAGCTACTCGGGAGGCTGATGCAGGAGGATCATTTGAGCCCAGGAGTTTGAGGTTGCTGTGTGCTAGGCTGACACCACAGCACTCTAGCCCAGGCGACAGAGTGAGACTCTGTCTCAACAAAAAAAAAAAAAAAAAAAAAAAAAAAAAAAAAGAAGTTATTTTTCCTAGTTTTGTAACACATAAACTCTTAGCAGCACTACCTGAACAAATATTCCCAGAATTAAAAAAAAAAAAAAATTCTAAGTCAGTCATCTTGTTCTCTACCACTAACATACTTTAGGTTACAACTCTCCATTGTTTACCTAAGCTCCAAAAATACAAACTAATGTTAACAGCCTAGAAAGAACTCTTTAGAAGATAATTTTACTTAATTTTTCTTGACATAGGATACAATCAGCTATCAAATTGATGCTGGGAGTACACAAGCACCATTCTATATTCCCATTCCTCCCCAACCCAATCACAAATATTCAAGAAATGACTAGACAAAAGAACCTAAGTTCCACATATTACATATGGCTAGTCACTCTGACATACAATGGGCTTATGAGATGAGTAAGATATGAGCCTCTGCCCTTAGTATATGCCAACTAGTGGAAAAGCTTACAGTCTAGGATGAAGATGAAGTTTTACAAGTACTGTTACATCTGTTAGATATTTAGCTTTTTTTAGTGAAATAAATCTAATAGTATATAGTATATATATTTTAAGAAAATACACACACGAAAGTTAGACGGTGCCACAATTCATACTGAGAATAGTGTTCAGTTTCACTGTTTCTTCAACGTGCAAATTTAGACCAAAGTAGCTCTCTGTAGCAAGGTGAGGTGTCTCAAGGTCTACATCTTAGGTGCATTGGGGGTGGTGTTGGAGAAGTGGACAGGGAATATCTGGGACTGCAAGAGTTCCATAAGGCACACTGAACCAGGAAGTGGACTTTTATTCTGACTTGAATGGATAAATATGCACCTTCTGGTCATACTAAGATAGAGATTAAACTACCACCCATCATTTCACAGAAAGAGGCTCTCTGGAGTAGGTGACCTAAGTGAGAACAACTGAGCCTTTTGAGCAAGTGATGTTTCCAATGAAGGTGGTCTGGCAGATAAGCTGTACTCTGCCCTACACAGTTTTAGAGCTGCCAGCTTAGTTTTTCATTTAGATCCAGATCATGCTGTCTTGTGGCTATGACAATAATTAGTCTTGAGGATAAAAGGAAAAGACACTCACTGGGACACATCTGAGTAAACTGTAAGGCTAGAGCTAGATACACTTCCTTTGCCAGAGGGCTAGAGAATGAGGATCCAGCAAGTCCTGGGAGTTTCTAATGTAGAGAGAGGCAAATATTGAGCAGTTCTTCTCTCTTACTTTACAGAAAGACAGCTCACGGATTTTTTTTTTTTTTTTTTAAAGCAACTATATGGCTTAATCGGCATAAGAAAAAGAAGGGGGTAGGAAAGATAATGACTCAAAACACAGAAATGGCAAAGAAAAAAAAAAGGAAATGTAAAAAACCATATAAGAAGAGAAACTTGGAAATCCTCCCTCCCCTACAACCCCACATGAATTTCATTACTCCGTAAGTGCAGTTAAGAGCACGCTGGCTTTTAAAAATAGTCATACTGCCTTGTGGGCACAAATTAGACTTTTTAAAAGCTTGAACCACTATTAAACCACATCACTCTATCCTGTACTTTACACAAGTGATTTTTTCTAAACTTACAAACTTGGTAAAAACTAAGGTCCAATTTTGATAACTCCTTGAAGGGCAGGTGAATTATGGGACCTCCTCCTCATTTCTGAGGTAATCAGAATTACCACATTAGGCCAAATGACCTTTCCCAGGATCACAGATTCAGTTTTTAATGGGGCTTCATAGGCTATCTAGTTCAACTCCCATCCAAAGCAGTACTACTTTGAATATGAACAGTCTCACCAAAAGAGGTCCACTAATGATGCTTTCCACTTTGTATCTCCCATGTCTTAAGAATAATGCTGAAAAGCCAAAAGGCAGGCATGGTGAGGAATCTAAAAACCACATCAGCTAAAAGAACCAGGATGTTTGTCTAGAGAAGACAGGATCTGGGAGAAGTGTGGTCTCTGTACTTTTTAAGACTTGCAGAGCTATCATGCCAACAAAGAGTCAGACATTACACTGTGTGGTCCCAGAAAAGGGACCTAGGAACAAAGGATAAAAGTAAAAAGATTGATTATTTTAGCTTGTTATGATTAAGAACTCATAGAAAACAGCATTTCCAAAAGTAAAATAAAGCCGTTTGTGCAGAAAATTATATAACGTTTCAGCTGTTCTACTGAAGACCTGGTGTGGAATAATTAACTCTTTTGTTGTGAATATACTTATTAAAGCAGTGGAAGATTGAACAGACATTTTAGCAGCCAATTTCCTACTAGTGAGTCACAGTGGGTTCACGTTTACTGGACATTTGGATATTCTATAGTGAAATATTTAAGCCTTTTGCTCGTTTTATTCCTACTGGATTGCCCATCATTTATTTACTGATTTGTAGGAGTTTATCATATACTTTGGATACAAGATCTTTTACTGGATCTATCTGAATATCTTTTGTAGGTTGCCTTTTTACTGTCTTAATAGTGTCTCTTGATAAACAGAAATTCTTCACTTTAATGTAGGCCAAATTATCCATTTCCCCCTTTATGGTTAACATCATTTTTTTTTTTTTTGGTGTATGTACTGTTTAAGAAATCTCTGCCTACTCCAAGGTTTTAAGTCTGTTTTTCTATGTTCCTTCCAAAAGCTTTACTGTGTTAACTTTTACATTTAAATCTGAATTTGGTTTTTGTGTATGTTGGTAAGGAGTCAAGGTACTTTTTTTTTCCCATAGGGATAGCCAAATGACTTTGGTACTGTTTATTAAAAAGACAATCTATTAATACATCTTAAAAGGATCATCATGGCTGCTGTGTGTGGAGAACAAACTATAGGGGGAAAAGTGTGGGAGCAGGCAGACCAATTAGAAGATTACTGAAACAATCCAGATGAAAGCTAATGGTGGCTTTAATTTTTCCAACCCAGTGAGGTAGACACTATTTTACTAATGAGTAGAGATAATTTGCCCAAGGTCACAGAATCAGTAAGCAGAAGAACTAGAATGTAGAGCTATCTAACACCAAATTCTTAACTGCATGGTATACTGCAGTGCTTTCCAAGGGAGGTTTAGGGCAAAACTCCTATATTCCAATCACATAGCTACCTATCACATAGCTTCTACATTTGGTAGAACCCAGGTATAGCACATGAAACATTTTCTATCTAGTCCTCCAAGCGGCCTCTACCAATCAACTAATTTGGCATTGAACACAAAACCTAGTTCTGCTGAAAAGAAGGATCAATGACAAATCACTCCCCCCAAAATTGGCAGCAAAATCCAAATACCCCAAAGTTCTGTTCTGGATATTACTACAACATAGTTACATTAGTTTCACTTACAAGTAATTGCTATTCTTCATTTCTCACACAGGACACATGATGTTTGTTACTTTTACTTCAAGTGCCTGTTAGAAAAATATTTATTCTGATATCATCTTTCTGGGCCTTAGTTTTCTAAGCTGTAAAAATGAGTAAGTTGTACAAGATCAGAGATTGCATAATGGCATCCTGAGAGGTTGTATTGTGTGGCCAATGTATATAAACTTAAAACAATTTTTAAAAAATAAGTTGCTATGGCAATCATAAGAAGGTTCCTTGTAGAACTCCTAACATCAGGGAGGGTAATTCACTGACAGCCACAGCAGCTGCGCTTTGAAATCCATGACTGTATTTGCACTAAGGCCCACTTTGTGGGGAGACTAAAACAGACCCCTTCCCAGGAGACATGGCATTCCACTATTGACCAACTTTGGCTCAAGAAGTCCCTGCTGAATGTTTCTTTGACTGCACAGCAGTAGAAGACTCTTCTACCTTCTCTCCTTTACTCCTGAAGTCTTAAGGTCACTGTGGACATGGTGGCAAGAACTAGTATTTGCAGACAAACTCTTATGTGCAAGGCACTGTGAAAGGTGCTTTGCTTATACTGCAGATACCACTACTAGCTGTATTTTTCTTCCTACTAGAAATCCTGTTAATACCAAGGAGTAAGTGACCGAAGAAAACTGGTAATAGCTGTGAGATACGATACAGCAAATTTTCAAGATTTCCTGTAGATCTCAATCTACTGGCTGGAGAGACCTGCTCCATAATACCCTCATGGTGTGTATTCTTTTCCTACCAACTGAAAATAACGTATGATGAGGAAACAGCCAGAGATAAAGATGTTACGAAAGATAAAGCCTGGTCAACATTTATTTCTGGAGTAGTCCAGTGAATACCTGAAAATTTCTAGAAAATTAAAGTTTACTAATTTCACCAAATAGGTTCTACTTAAGGAATAATTGTTGACTTCATGCGTAACAGCACAAATGAGAATCGTTTCCCTATTGTATGAAAGCCAATATTATTTCTCTGTTCATTTTTGTAAGACATAACAATTTGCATTGATAAATGCAAATTTACCATCTATTACATAAAAAACTCCATGTGCTATAATTTAAATGATTAACATTAGACTGGTTTTTCTTAGAAAACAAAAGCTTAACCTAGAAAAAAGAATTCCTGGATGTTTCAAAACAGTTACCTAGATGAACATTACTATGTTCAAAATGAAATATTTCAATAAATTATGTGAGCTTTTCCATATTTACTTTTTGGAGAAATAATATGAAATCCTTACATAGGCAAATCTAAATATTTGGGCACAAATCTAAATTTGATGACAGTTTTATGAGCAGACTATAGCCCCCTCCCTGGGTATCTCTGAAAATTCATTATTTACCTATTTTTGCTCTTGGAGAACCCATTCTTCTTCTTTTGTAGGTGAACCCTATCAGAAATTTCATACAATTTGAATCACACTAACTATTTGGAGAAACACAAAATGCTACCTTACAAAATGGGCAAATCTGCAGTGTTACTGGGTATATCAGAGCAGAGACCCAGGAATTCCGATTATTGGATTCATCTCTTGGCTCTCGCTTCTCTCTCACTGAGTGAACTGGGCAAGTTAAAGTCACTTAACATCAATGGCCCCACTTGCTCTTTTAGGAAAATCAACTCAGTAACATGTTCCTCACACAGACTTCTACAGTTTAATTAATGTTTATAAAGTACTTGGAAATCCTTGTCTGGAAGATTCTGGGCCAATGCTAACTATCATCAGAATTATAGACCTCATTTTGGTAGCAATCTGTTCAAACTTACAGAAAAAAATCTAAAAAGGATCTCAATCAACTAGTTTTTTTTAAAGGAAAGAAAAGAGAGAGAGGGTTTTAAAATAAATGTCTGCCTATTTTCTTCACAACAATTTGTTTAAGCATTATTGGCTAACATTTGTGCCAAGCACGCTGCTGGCTACATTGAAGATATTTAAATATCTAGTGCCAACAAGCACAGCTGCTGGACTCTCTATGCCCTCCTCTTGTTCACTCCATGCCAAATTACTCACACAGCTATGAATGATGAGGCATCAGCATAGGAAAATGCCAAGTGTGAGTGAGATTAGCGATAAACCAAAGAATCCCTATAGAGGTCAGTGATTAGCAAGTTGCCAGTTGTAATCACTTTTCTAACCCAGCCTTTATCTCATCATATATGCCATCTTAACCCTGCACCAACTTCCTGTGACAAGCATCAGAACTGTAAGCAGCTTCCCAATCAATACTTCCTGCAGAATTGCCAAGGCACCAATAAAGTATCTTATTATCCTGGGAAGAGCACAGTCAGACTTGGGCAATTTAAACAGGCTTTAGAAATGACTTCTTGTAATTTTAAAACCTGAGATAAACATTCTAAGATGCAAACATTCACCAACCCAGCTACCCTTCTCCATGCTTACCACCCTCCACTTAACATCAAATTCACAAGTTAAATATAAACAAATAGAAGAAGATGATAAAGTTTATACAAAACAGTTTGCCTTTCAGCCATTAAAATGCCCAGAGGAGAACATTAAAATGCAAGATTCAATATAAGAGGGTGAGGTGGGTGGGTAGTTAAAAATTAGGAATGAACCAGTAGGGCAGAGTGAGTCATTATCCATCATTTATCAAAACTTTCTGGGCCATTTTATGGTCCAATTGTGTAATATGTGTAATACATAAAAAAGTATGCATTATACATAGGCTCAAAATCTAAATTCCACTTCTCTGACACATTTTACTTAACAATTGCATTTTAAAAATTGTTCTTGAAAACATTTTTGCATCTATATTACATTGTTGCTTTCCCTGAAGTTCAGAATTTAAGTCTGTTTTTCTCATTTAACGTCTCTACACTTCCCCAACCACATGTTTAGAATTCAGAAAAGGGCTGGGTGCAGTGGCTCACAACTATAATCCTAGCACTCAGTGAGGCTGAGGCAGGAGGATCACTTGAGGTCAGGAGTTCCAGACCAGCCTGAGCAAAAGGAAGATCCTAAAAATAGGAAAATCAGCTGGGCATGCTGGTGCACACCTGTAGTCCCAGCTACATGGGAGGCTGAGGCAGGAGGATTGATTGAGCCCAGGAGTTTGAGGTTGCAGTGAGTTATGATGATGCCACAGCACTCTAGCTGGGGTGACAGAGCAAGATTGTCTCAAAAAAAAAAAAGATAATAAAATAAATAAAGAACTTAAAAAAGAAGACATTTTAATTTTTAAAGCAATGTAAAGATTATAGAACTAGGAATTGTCTTTTGGCTACATTTCAGGAGGAAACACCATGAATGTGTATTTTTAAAAAAATAATCATGTAACCTTCGTGTCTTAATGTTTACCCCACTCTTAAACAAAAAAAGGGATCCGAAATAATTTAATTGATGGTTCACAACTTTTTAGGGACTAAATAAAATGAGCTACCATAATCCTATCTACTCCCAATTACCACAACATAAAGAAAAAGAAAGAATGTCAAGCAACAATCACATCACTGAATAATTTGGCTGTGGGGAAGAAAGAAGAGCAAATTATCAAACACATCTACTTTTGGCATCTTCTTTCTTTCTTTCTTTCCTCTTTTTCCTTGTGCTGTATGGCATCTTCTTTCTTACCTCACATTAATGCATGTTGGTAACCGGACACTTAAGTAACCTATTCTCTCTGATACGCTGTTTCTACCAAATCTTGTATCAATGCTCCGCTCAGAACTTCCTTGCCTTATACAATGACAAGCAGAACATTAAGCTCATCGTTGCTAACTACCATGATTTTCTCACATCCTTCTGTATTTTGGCTATTTAATTTAGACCATGACCTTACCAGGCAAGGTCAGTGTCTAAGCCTATTTTTTATGGCACCCAAGGACCAGAAGGCAGATGCCACTTGTTCAGAGAACACTAGTCTGGAATTCTAGACTTGTTTTGTTTACATGCCAGGGACAGATTCTACTCCAAGGCTCTATCTATGGCACACAGCCATGTGAAGGCAGAGAGACAGCTTAACAGAACTGTGCTCTAAAACAGCGGATAATAAATGATTGTTAATTAGCTAGTTCCCTTGACAGCAAGAATTGGAATAGAAGAAAAGAAACTAGTCAATGGAACTGTTACCATTCATCAACTATCGGGTCATAAACAGGGTAGTGGAATGAAACAAGCATGGAAATGAGAGTCAAAAGGGTCTATTCCTGCCTCTGCTGTGAAGTAGCCATGAGATGTCATTAAATCATTAAACCTTTCTAGACCTCACTTTCTTTACCTGAAAAATAGGGTGGGGTGGGACAAGTTTGGACTGGATGATTTCTTTCTGTTTTAATGTCCCACAAAGTCAACATCCTCATCAACAACTTTGCTGTTAATCAGATACCCACTTTCTGACAAAATGTAAGTTTGGGCACTGTAGGTAGTAAAAAGGACAAGCTGTTAAAAAATGTAGGGACTTTTGGAATAATTATGATGTATAATTATTATACATATATTATATAATTCTATAATTATTATACATATTGCTACATCATAGTTACTTTGAGGATATGAAATACTCAGTTTTCGTTGAGTGGCCCCGAATATTGCAATTTATTGCCATCCTATCTTTGAGTATGAAAATAGGTAAAGGCCAGTCTCAACTTATTAATGGGTCATAATCCAGAGTTCATTTGTAAGGCACAACTCAAAATAAATTTTTTACATACTTATCATAAATGGATATACAAGTCAATGTAGGTCACAGTGTGTCTGAGTAGAATATTTGCTGAAAGAAGGAAGGAAAGAAGGAAGTTGAGAAAAGGAAAAAAATCTAACATATTGTAATAATAAATGAGAGAGGAGGCATGGAGTAGTGGTTATTCACAAAGACAATGGATGCAGGCTTGCCAGGTTTAAATCTGCACCGTGGTGCTTACTATCAGTATCACCTACCCTGTCTTTTAGTTGCCTAAACGGTTATAAAATGTAGTCCCACCTCACTGGGTTTTTGTGAGGATAAAATGTATTAACATATAAAGTGCTTAGAACAGCGACAAACAAGATAAATAAGTAATTAAATTTGAGTTACTATCTTTAAAATGAAATGTATTGACTAGAAAGTCCACATATACATATCTTGAACATTAGTGCTTGAGCAAAAAGTCTAAATTAGAGGATGGAAAAAAAGTAGATTCTAGGCAAAGAATTTAAAGAGAACTTTTGGATACTTTCAGAGGTTTTAAAATTCTTTATGCCTTTCATTTCATTAAAACTTAATGACTTCACTCTTCTTTTAGCATTTATGAATGGGTATATCTCTAGCATTATTTGTATATGTAGCCACAAACAATTATGTTTCTGTCCACAAGTGGAATAAACAGAAAGATTTACCAAAGAAAGCATACAAGATCTGGAAAAGGTGGTAGAGAGATCTGAAGAGAAGTGAAGGCATAAAAGGATAGTCTAAAGTGAATTTTAATAGAGTTGTAGATTTTGTAATATTGAGGGAACATGTAATCCTTCCCTTTCTCCCAGGGTTTGGGCAAAGTGGTTACAGGGGAACACATTGGGTCTGATGGTTCCGAGTCACTGGTTCCAGATAGCTTGGTTTTTTGTCTGAAGTTCTTAGGGGAAGGAAGGGGAGACCATCCTTATTAAGTAAAAGGGAAGACAAGTGTAAACACATTATAGAGTTCACTATTTAAATGTTTTCACCTAGGGAAGAACCCATTCTTAAAAATATGTGCATAAACCACTGAAAAACAGAAAATTCAAAAAGCAAAACTCTTTTCTCCTCCAATTGCTTGGTTTGCCTCTGCGCTTCATTTTGATCATTTGCACTCATTGTGTTATTATTGATATGGTTGGATTTAAGGCTGTCATTTTGTTAGATGTTTTCTAATTGTCTCATCTGTTCTTTATTCTTTTTTCACTCTTTCTCAGCCTGCTTTTGGATTATTTCACTTAGTATCTATTACTGGTGAATAAATTACATTTCTTTTTAATATTTTAATGGTTACCTTCAGTTTATAATCTACATCTTTCATATAATAGAGCCTATCTTCCAAAATCCTCCCTCTTATCTTTTAGGTTACTATTGTCATGTATTTTATTTTGACATATTTTATAAACCCCACAATACAGTGATACTATTTTTGCTTTAGACATTTAGTTATTTTATAATGCGATTAAAAAGAAACAAACACATGTCTTTTATGTTTACTTTCACTTTTATCATTTCTGGAGTTCTCATTTCTTTGCAGGGACTGGGGGTTGGCACACTGTGACTCATGGACCAGAGCTGGCCTGCTTCCTGTTTTTGTAAATAAAGTTTTACTGGAATATAGCCATGCCCATTTGTTTATAGATTGCTTATGGTTGTTTTTATGCTACAACGGCAGAGTTGAGTAGTTATGACAGAAACTGTCTGACCCACAAAGCCTAAAATATGTAATATCTGGCTCTCTACAGAAAGAGTTTGCTGAGTCCTGGTGCAGATTCAAGTTTCTGTCTGAAGTCACATTCCCTCTGCCTGAATAACTTCCTTTAATAGTTATTGTAGCACAAAATCTCCTGGGAATGGATTTTCTCAGCTTTTCATGTATCTGAAAGTCTTTCCTCTATTTTTAAAAACTATTTTCAATGGATATATAATTCTGGGTTGACAGATTTTTTTTTTATTTTAATAAGTTAGAGATTGTTGTTCCATCATCTTCTTGCTCATAGAGTTTATAGTGAGAAATCTGCTATAGTTTATTCTTTGTTGCTCTGTATGTGTTTTTTTCTGCCTCTGGCTAGCTTCAGGATTTTCTATTTTTGGTTTTCAGTAGTTTGAATATAGTATGTCCAGGGGGATGTGTGTGTTGTTGTCTTTGTTTCTTAAATCTTGCATCTATGGTTTGATGTCTCTCATTGTTTTTGGAAAAAGCTGGGCCATTATCTCTTCAAATATTTTTTCTATATTGTTCTCTCTCTGTCTCTTTCTGAAACTTCAATCATGTACATATTAGATGATATTAGCTCATAGCTCTATTCTTCTTTCACTTTTTTTTTCTTGTGTTTTACTTTGGAAAATTCTATTGGCCTATCTTCAAGTTCACTGATTTCTCAGCAACTATGCTGTCTATTAACCACAAAAGAATTATTCACCTCTGATATCATGTGTTTTATTTCTACCAATCCAATCTGACTCTTTATTATTTCTATCTGCTAAAAATTCCCTATCCATTTATGCATGCTATCTACCTTTTCCACTAGTCTTTTAAATATGTTAACCAGAGTTCTTTTAAAATCCTTGTCTGACAGTTCCAACATCTGGTCCATCTTTGAGTCTTGTTACGTTAATTGTTTTGTCTCGACAATGTTTGGGTTTTTTCCTAGCTTATGCACATGTCTTATAATTTTGATTGAATGTAGGATATGGTGTGTAGAACAGTAAAGTATTCAGGCCTAGAAATAGGAAATTTAGGCTAGAGCATGCCTCTTTTTTTATAAGGCCTTTAGTGTGGGAAATTGAGTCAATCTAATCTGGATTTGAGCTTGGAGTGATTATTGTGTTGTGATTACCTTCAGCTGACCAGAGGCTTTCACTCTCTCTAGTGATCAGCTGCTTTTGCCTAGTGCGCTTGGCATGTGGCTAGGGTGCTGCAAGTGTTTTCAGTGCTAGTATTTCACCTGCAGCTTTCAAAAGACCCTGTAAACCTGTGTCCCTGAGTGGGTCTCTCTCCATGTTTTTGCCCCTCCCCCAGTAGTAGACTGCTGTTGCTTAGCACTTCTTGTGAGGTTTGTGATGGAGGTAGTTCTCTATTCTGGTTCAGCATTAGTACTTGGTAGACCCTGTATACTTGGACCCCTCTGAAGAGTTCAAAAAAGTAAGAATTTTGTAGTTTATCAAGTTTTTTTTCCTCCTCATCAGAATGAAAATGGCATCCTTTATAGTTTTCTACACCATAAACAAAAGCTCAAAGTTCTCTGTCACTATTTTTGATAGTTTCTGTTTCCATGTCTGCAAATTCACTGATCTTTTCTTCTATAGTGAATAATCAGCAGTTAAACTCATCCGGTGTATTTTT
The DNA here is from genome assembly GCF_020740605.2 of Lemur catta. Taxonomy (NCBI): domain Eukaryota; kingdom Metazoa; phylum Chordata; class Mammalia; order Primates; family Lemuridae; genus Lemur; species Lemur catta. Next base: position 88,597,425 of record NC_059128.1, on the reverse strand, counting down.
TATTTCAGGTATTGTATTTTTCATCTCTAGAAGTTCCACTTGTTTTTTCTTTTTTATAGCTATCATTTGTCCCCACATATTCATGTTTTCCTCTATATTCTTGAGTTATTAAGCATATGTACATTAGGTTATTAAGTATGGAATGTCCAATTTCCTCAAGAACTAAGTTTCACAGTTGATATCTCTGACATTTCACTTTGGCATTTCTTTTTTATTGTGAAGGTACATCCTCATTCTTTCAAGTGCATGTTTTTTCAAAAAAATTTTTAAGCCAATTTTTGTGAAACCATGGATAAGTCAAAAATTCATGTTATTTTTGACTGTTGTGGAATCAATGCAGTGCAGACAGCTTGAAATATCAACGAAGTGTTTGGGAAGAATGTGGATAATGAGTGCACAGTGTGTTGATGGTTTCAAAAAGTCTATTCTGGTAATTTTAAACTTGAAAATGAGCCACACGGGTGACCTGAGATCAAGGTGGATGATGATGAGCTGAAAGCTGTAGTGGAAGCAAATCCATCTCAACCTACTCATGAATTAGCAGCAAGGTCTGACATTACTATTCCAACAATATTGGACCATTTGAAACAAATGGGCAAGGTAAAGAAGCTGGATAGATGGGTACCACATGAATTAAATGAGCATCAGAAGAGAAATTGTCTGGAAGCTTGCCTTTCTTTGGTGTCACAACATTAAGGTGAACCCTTTCTATACCATATTGTTACATGTGATGAAAATGAATTCTTTCTGACAATCACAAGTGTCTGGCACAATGGCTGGATAAATATAAAGTGCTGAAACACAGTCCAAAACTGAATATTCATCAATAAAAGCTAATGGTGTCTGTTTGGTAGTCCAGTGCTGGTATTATCCATTATAGCACCATGAAATCTGGTCAATCAATTACAGCGGATGTCTACTACAACCAACTGGACGAAATGATGAGGATGCTTGTGATTTAGCAGCCGAGATTGGTCAATAGAGACAGGTCAATCCTCTTGCAGGAAACCTCGACCATATGTCCCACAAACAATGCTGCTCAAAATACGGCAGCTAGACTTGGAAACTCTCTGTCATCCACCATATTCACCAGACCTTGCATCAAGTGACTACCACTTCTTCCAGGCTTTGGACCACTTCTTGCAAGGAAAAATATACAATTCTCAACAAGTAGTGGAAAATGCCTCTTGCGATTTCATCGCTATTTCCTCTCCAGGCTTCTTTGCGGCTGGCATAAGCAAGCTAACTAACATTAAGACGGTAAAACTGTGTTGAGAGTTTAGGCACATACTTTGATTAATTGTACTGCTTCTAGTTAGAGATATAACAAACTAAATTTTTCATTTGAAATTGGGCATTTCATATTTAATGACCTAATGACAGCCATTTAAACATCATCATTTGCTGATTCCACCATCTCTGTAAATTTCCTGGACTACTGTTTCTACTGATTAGTTTTTCTCCTGGTTACAGCATATTTTCCTTCTTCTTTTCATGCCTGGTAATTTTTAAGTCAACGTTAGACCTTAAAAAGTTTACATTTTTGGGTGCTGAATTTTGTTGTATTCCTTAAAGAATGTCAGTCTGTGTTCTAGCAAGCAGTTAAGTTACTTGGAATCAGTTTTATCCTTTTCCAAGTTTGCCTTTAACTTTTGTTACAGCAGCAATAGAACACCCTTTAGCCCAGGGCTAATTTAGCCCCACCACACAACACCCTTCTGAGGACTCTACATATGCCCTGTTTATTATGGGATCTTTCTACTTTGACTAGGGGAAAAACTCTTCACAGCTTTCTGCTGAGTTTCAGGAATTGTTCAGCCTAATCCTTTGAAGTGATTTTTTTCACTGGTCTCAAGTTTCTTCTCACGTATGTGCAGATAAGTACTTGGCCAAAGACTTGAGGCAACCAGCCCCTCTGCAGACCTTGATCTCTCTCTGCTCCCTCCTTTTTGCCCTATAAATCCTACCCACCTTGGCTTCTCTGAATTCTGATCTTTGTCTCTTCAACTTAGCAAAATTGTCAGTCTCTGTTTAATTATCTCCTCATCTTTATGCTGTGGCCTGGAACATTCCTCTAGGCAGTGAGTTGGAGCAATTGTAGGACTCACCTTGTTAGTTTTCCTCCTCTCAAAGACTTCAAATATCTAGATACTAATGATTTAATTAGAACTACTATGAAACTTCCTGAGCTTTTTATACCTCTCAGAAATCCTTCCATACACATTCCCAAAAGAGAAAAAACCTTTCCCCTATTCTTTCTCTAGCAAACCCATTTTTACAGATCAGAACGCTAGATTTTTTGACCAGAAAACAAAACAAAAAAGACCAAACCAAAAACCCCCCCAAAACCCAAAACCTGCTCAGAGTAGTACATAAGGCAGTAGATAACCTAAAACAGCAGTAGATTCTAAATTTATTACTATCTTTACATTTTGGAGTATCCTAAATTAAATACATCATACTCAGCTAGACTTTACCATAATAAACGTGGGGTTTGATGAACTCTTGGACAATTTAAAAACCTTGTCAAACCACTTCTGTTTTTACAGTATTTTAAAGAGGTTCTCTTACTTCCAACATCAGATGTTTTAGTTCTTAAAATACTTTGAATTCCACTAAGTCTGCTCACTTATTTGAATTTGGAATGAACTGCTCTAAGAATATGATCCTCTGCACCGACTATACACAGTTATTTCTAAAAGGTTTAAACAGGTGGCAAATTTCCAGTTCTTTCTCATCATTTCAGTTATGGAATACAATGTCCAGTTCCTAGTTCTCTTCTATTTTCTTTGGCATGTTGACTGGTTCTCTAAATTCGTTATCATGCATTTTGTCGTACAAGTCTTCAATTCCTGGTCCTCTTGTATGTGGTATGATATATATACACATTACTTTCAAACACATACATATACTTTAAATTTATGCTACAGATACCATAGGGTACGAAAATATTTGTGAAATTTGCTGTTATTAAACTATATTCTCTTAGAGGTCCCTACTTCTCAACTTAGGTCTGTCTCTACGTAAATTTAATTATATTTATATTCATTTTGACCCTTTTTTCCCTAAATTGCTTCTTACCCTACGTTGGACTATATTCAATAATAAAAAATGATTTCATTAAAATATTTTGAAAAAGTATACTAAATGACAGTAAAACTTACACTTGAAAATTAATTTTAAAGCCATCCTATTCTTTCTCTGAGGGATTCCTATATCCTGGCAACCTAGATTTAGGACTCTACACCTAGACCTGTCTCATGTAAGAAAACTGGTCATGTTCTAGTTCATTATAATGCTTGTAAATCCATGTGAACATTTAAAAAAAATTTTTTTTCTCATAAACTTGTATTTTGTCATTTCCTTGAATATTCCAAGTTCACTCCCACTAAAGGCTGCTGGACTCACTAGCCCCTCTGCATGAACTGTTCTTTTGCCACAGCATTTAGGTTTCTATTCAAATGTTACTTCCTCAGGGAAGCCTTCTCCATCCCATTTAAACTAGGCTCACTACAACCCTTCCTTCTCTATCATTAAATGACGTCAAAATTAAAAATTGGCTTGTTTCCCTTGCAGAGATAATAAAACTTGGCTGGTAACCTTTCGTAAAACTATCACAACTCACAATTTTCCTTTTTTAAATATAAAGTTTAAGAACTCTGATTTAATTTGTATTATCACTTTATCTACATTTTACTATTATTTTCCATATTTATAGTTTGCTGTATCACATTTCCAATACTGAATCCAAAACTAATTTGCGTTTTCTGTTCTTGTGATGGTCTCTTTCCTTATAAAATACACATAAGGATTTATCTGCATCATTACAGGTTTTTTATTTTGTATTTTCTTTTTCCTCCCAGACCATACCATGATCTCACTTTGTGTTTCAGTAAGAGTTTATTTTGGGTAAAGTTTTTTTTAAAAAAAATTATAAAATGCTTTATAATATTTGAATGAAAGACCATAGTAGATAAGTAGCATGAATAAAAAAAAACTATTTGGGGATTGGAAGTAATTGTTTAATAGGATATAAGCTTAGAGTTCCCAGGAGATAGCTTAAGATCAAGGAAAAAATATAAACACAGCTCTAACGCGTTGGTTAACTATTATAGTGATGCTACACAAATACCATGCTCACTGGAATTCAACTTTCTAGCACTAAGTAATAAGCTTCATAACTGAATATACAGTTATATTGTTAGTACTGAGAATAGAAGAAGTGATCCAGAAAAGATTGCATTTATTTCACTTTTACTTCCTCAACTTTTTGGATTATATTCACCCAGTATCTATTTAAGGAACTGCTTTGGAAGGCCCTTATGTTTTATGCAAGGAACTGCTATTTTCCCAGATGAATAGAATATCCATTCTCCAGCTCCAAGTTTCCATGACAATAAAAACAAAACATTCATCAGCACCAACTTGGTATTTGATGGCAAATGCAGCTGCAGCTTATAACAGTTCAATCTTTATCCTAACTCTTTTCTGCCGAACAGAGGTACCATATTTCTCCAAAGCAACTGAATTATTATTTTTACAGTGATTTTTCCCCCACCACAGACCTAAACAGTAACAATTAAATGTGTTACACCACCTCCAATCTTCAAATCATCCACTCTTCCCAAATACAATAAAAAGTTTCTGAATTTTGTTCAGAGCACATTTGAGTTGTGAACTCTGAAAACTTAGTTGATTTAAGTATTACAGCTTTAGAGGAGTGTATAATGTTTAAGCTTTTATGATAAACTACAGAGAAGACAGAATTTGGGGAAAGACATTCACAGTAAACAAAAAGCTAAATTAAATTCAGTCGGATTATGGTAAGACAGTGCCCCCTTGTGTCTTGGTATTTCTGCTTTGACTAAATCCAATATTCATTTCCTTAGAGTTCTATGGTATGGATTTTAATTTTTTTATATCACAAGAATAAATATAACGTGGTAACTAGCAGTTCTCCTAAGACAAAAATCCTACCCCTTATTACAATATAAATACATTGGCTATTAAATATTAGTGATTTTAACATTAATACCTGGCAACATAAGGAAAACGTAATCAATTTCCACATATTCAGTAGTTAATTTGAAATTTCACATTTAATTTACCACCAGTAAGAGATGCTGACAAAGTTTTAAGAATGAAAAGAAAAACCTTGCTACCATCTGTTACAGTTTCCTCTGGTATTGGTTCTCCTCTGTAACAACTTTGCGCTAGTATTGGTTACTCTCGTTATCACTTTGGGGCAACTAATGAATTTCAAGCTTTCAAGGTATTTGTAATAACAATAAGTAATTTCCTAAGTTACAAATAGTTTTAGAGCTGAAAAAATTACATAAAAACATGTTTTAACTCAACTCAAAGTATAATACTCAGACGAGAGGCAAGGCCATGAAGTTTGTAAAAAGTCAGAATCTCAGGTCCCATATCAGATGATCTGAATTAGGACGTGCATTTTTGCAAGATCTTCAGATGTTTCTTATGAACATTAATGCTTGAGAAGCACTGTTCTAAAGTCAACACCCTGCTACCTTGAATTGTCACAAAACAATAGAGGAGAGCAAAAAGGAGAGACTGATTGACCATTTGGGCATAGGAGTTTTTAGAGATTAGGTGGTTTAACAGGAGAAAGAGAAAGGCAAAAGTTTTAGGAAGGCACCCCGAGTATATAACTGAAGCTAGCTCAGCCTGCTTTCCTAAGTGACTTCTACATCAGTTCTTTTTCCATTCTCTGAAACAAATTTTTTTAAAAATTAACAACTGAAATTCTACCAATTAGAGATTAATTTGGGTGATCAAGAAACTTCTAAAAATGCAAATAATGTAAGAATTATAAGCCCATCACTCATTATCAATGATCCCTAGTATATATACTTTTTACATATTACAAACTACATTTACTATATCTCATTTGACACTCACGATAGCCCTGGTAAGTTTTATTATTCCCATTGTATAAATGAGAAATCATTATAAATGAAAATCATTGAGGTCAACTAAATTACCCAAGGTCACACACATAGTTGAAGGGTTGAGCAGATTGCTAAGACACATGTCCCAATTCCAAATCCTAGGTTCTTTGCACCATACCACATTACCACTACTCATTAGCATGAATGAGTTTCGTTAGATTACCTTTCTCCTAATATTAGCTAAGGTCAGTTATATTGGAGATCCGGTAGACAATTGAAGAAAAAGAGGTAACTGGACAAAACACTCTGGGGAAGAACCTTAGCTCTGAAGACTAAAGCAGCACAATAGTACAGGGCATGTGGTAACTTGGAGTAAGGGACTCTGGAAGGAGGGGGCAGGCTGCAGGCACGAAGGTGGGAAGATTCCAAAAGTAAATTATACTGAGGAAATAGGAATATATCTATTTCTGACCCTATGAGGCGTAAAGAAAGAACCTATTCCTTTAGCTTTTTCTCCTGTACCACAACAATCCTCTTTCTGAATGTAAAGTTCAGCTACATCTATGTGTCATTTTCTTGTAGACCACAGTTTGAGTATCTTACTCCTATTACTTCTAACACTAATCTATAGGAAAGGATGTACAAATTCCCAGTGACTTGCAAACTAGTTTTCAGAATACACATGTTCATGTGTCAGTAAAGTATCATATCCACCTACCCAATCAGTTACCACATGTGTTAGGAAGGTATCTAGGAGAAATAGCTAATTAGGTGATACCTAGTTACAAAATTAAGGAGGCAGATGTTCAAAATGGTGTAAGTGATGGATTTAGAATCAAACAGGTTTGGGTTCTAATTCTTGCTCCACCATGCACTACTTGGGTGTTGGGTCAAGTTATTCAATCTCTGAATTTTAGTTATTGCATTTTTAAATGTTCCAGAGTAAACAGTGATTTATCTTTGGTGATAGTCCAGATGTTCTTATTTTCTACTGGCTCATCCATATTTTGATTTTCTACAATAAAAATATATTTGACACAGTAAAAAGATATTTTTAATGCACACAATATATTCCTTATAAATATGCTAACATGTTTAAAAGAATTCATGCATGTAAAGTATTTAGTATAATATATGCATGAAGAAGTTAGGTCATTTGATGACTTGATTTACCCATCCTCAGTACAGAACAGTCACCATAAACCCAAGTATAGGTAAACAAAGCATATAAGAGCTCTCAGTAATTTATGCAGTTAGTAATGCTACTTATTCACAGAATCAGCCTTTATATTAAAGCAGAAACGTGTCATCAAATTATTTTCAACTAAGCTTAAGAATACCAACTATTCTGGTCCAGAATTTGGGCCTATTTGTACTAAGCATCATCTTTTTTTTTTTTTTTTTTGAGAAAGAGTCTCGCTCTGTTGCTCGGGCTAGACTGCAATGGCGTCAGCCTAGCTCACAAAAAACTCAAACTCCTGGGCTCAAGCAATCCTTCTGTTTCAGCCTCCCAAGTAGCTGGGACTACAGGCATGCGCCACCATGCCCGACTAATTTTTTCTATATGTTTTTAGTTATCTAGCTAATTTCTTTCTAGTTTTAGTAGAGACGGGGCCTTGCTCTTGCTCAGGCTGGTCTCGAACTCCTGACTTCAAGAGATCCTCCCTCCTTGGCCTCCCAGAGTGCCATCTATTTCTTTTTTGTCACTTCCATTTTAAGACTAACAAATTCCAAAAACATAATCTTTAGTATGTGCCTCAACATCCATCCACCCCCAGTGACTATCATCTCAGTTCAGGCTCCTATGTCCTAACACCTAAGCAATTAACTTCCAACCGATACCCCTGCCTCTAGTCTCTGCTTCCATCTAGCCATACAGTGATGAAAAACTCATATTCCAAGAGCACTTTCATCATTACATTTCACTGTTCAAAAACTGATAAAAGTTTCCCAATGCACATGAAGGGGATCAGGATATGCTGTCCCCAAATATGCCACTTTGGCATAAGAATCATTTTGTGCTGAAGGCATCTGAGTTCCTGAAGTCCTTTATCTGTCTAAAAGCAGAGCCTCCCAAAAGAACTCAATGGTCATAACCTCCCCAAAGAACAACTCTAATCTTTTCCTCTTAGAGACAGAAGTCAGTGCCACACCCAGATAGACATTATCACAAATTATCCTAACTCTCATCTATTCTAAAAGGCCATTTAGTCATTTGCTTTTCCATAAATGCTTTCTTCCTTCTCCCTTTCCTTTATCAAGTCAAATAAATAAAACTCTAAGTTCTAAACACCCTTTTGAGTTACACATCTCTGGTTACACCCATGTATATGTGTGATGCACATGTTAATATATTTTTGCTTTTCTCTTGTTAACCTATCTTTTGCCAGTCTAATTTATAGGGCTTTAGAAAACCTAAGATGAGGAGAGGGAAAAAAGATTTTTTTCCTTCCCTACAAATGGAATACAAAATCCTTTTTTAAAAAAATCGTGACATTCCAAGATCTCCATATTCAGGTTCCTAATAATCCTTTTTTATTGCTGCTTGGTTATAATTTTTGAAAAGTCCTAACCTTACAAAAAAGTTATTAAGTATAGAAGAAACTTCTCCCCACCAAACTATTTTTGAGAGTAAGTTGCAGACATGATGCTCTACTACCCACCACACTTTAACATGTATGTGATGTGTAGTGTGCAGGTAACCACAATAAAACTATCAGAATCATCTAATTAACATTTATACTTTACTATCTTCTAACCTTCAGATTCAATTTGAGCTTTGCCAAATGTCTCAGTAATGCCTTTGAACAAAAGAACTAAGTTCAGAATCATGCATTAACTTTACTAAAGATTAGAGTGAGGTCATGTATCTTTGGCAGAAATACCACAGAAGTGATGCTGCATTCTTAAGGTACTCTGTTAGGTGATACATGATTTTGAATTATCTCATTATTAATAATGCTGAATTGATCATTTCATTAAGGTGGTATCTATCAAGGCTCCTCAAGTGAAAAGGTAGTTTTTCCCATTGTAGTTGATAAGCATTTTGTAGGAAGGTACTTTAAGAATAGGTGAAAATCCTGTTTCTCACAAAACTTTCAAGTTATTTATATATTAGCATACACTCATAGTTTCCTATTTTATTCTAAGACTATAAATCCATTACTACCATTATTTATTTTATTGTTCAAAATGTACCAGATTTGGTCAGTGGAAGCCCCTTCTATGACCTTCTGACAAGTCATCCTCATTCTTTGAGTATACCTTTACCTTATGGCATAACAAGATGCTCCAGGCTCATCTTGTACTCCCTTAGAATCAGTCATTTCTCCAAGGAGCACTGGATCCTTTTGGTGGAGAATGATATGTTAAAACCAAGATCTGGACACTAGGGATAGATAAACTAGATGGACCTCATAATTCTGCACTCAAGTATCAAAAATCAATCAACCCAGGCATGCCTCCCTTAATCTGCAGAGGGATGCAGTGGGTAGGAAGGAATAGGAAGATTAGATAGGTTGTGGAAAGGCCAGGCAAAAGCTTAGGAATTCTTGGTTGAAGAACATTTCAAGCTTGAATATTATAAAGAGAAGAAGCACTGGTACTGGGGTTTTGCTATTCACTCTCTTAGTGAACAGAGCTGAGGGAATGTATGTGTATATATACATGTATACAGATAAACACAATATACTTTTATATCTATATTTATTTCTCTCACTAAAGGTTTAGAAAACTATGAATTCATACAGATATTTCCAAAACAGGATTCATTCTTTCTTCCTTCCTATATTTGTAATTTCCTTCTCCAGAGATGAGAAATGGACCTTTTATCTGTAAAGTTTATTTATTTGACAAATTCCCCTGTGTATAATCAATTTCCATTTGCTGCTGCATCCTTCACTCTTCTGTATTGATGTCCTTCTCCACAGAAGCTCTTATCTCTCTTCTTGTTTTTGCTGTGACAACTAGCTTCCAAAGAGAATGTTGCCCAGAACCAAGCAGGACTGTGGCTATATCCTTTCTCCTTCAAGCTGTTAATCACCAAAATTATTACTCTGGTTTATGCTTCTTCCCTTTATGATATTCAAGCTTGAAATGTTCTTCAACCAACAATTCCTAAATTTTTGCCTGATCTTTCTACATCTATCTAATCTTTCTATTCCTACCTACCCACTGCACACCCTGCAAATTAAGGGAGGTATGCATAGGTTAACTGATTTCTGATACTTGAGTGTAGAATTACAGGGTCCATATAGTCTAATAGGAAAAGAAAGGTGGTTCTTTCCTGAGTTGTAAATTTTTCTGCTCTTTCTAATGAAATAATTGTTAATTTAATTAAATAATAGAGGGTCTTCAAGAAAAAGGAGTGGGAAATGGTTAGTTAATACCTGTTTTTACCACTTTTGTTTCAGAGTGTTTGCTATCTTTTCTCTACATCTGGAGATAATGTACCAATTTCTGGGGCCACAGTAAGAAAACTACAAGCAATCTAAAACTTGTTCACTGACAGTGACCAAGACAGTAAAGACATTTGAAATCATGAGACTTGATTACGAGTAGAGAAATATTTCTGGAAAAAAAGGTGACAGCTTGATTTAAATATCTGAAGGGCTGTCACAGTTTGGTGTGATTCTCAAAACACATCTAGGTCCAAAGTGGAAAAATTCTAGGGAAACAGTAAGTACCTTTGGAGAGAGTAAGTACTATATTATTGCAGATGTTCAAAGGACAGGTTGGATAACACCTTGATGAGATGTAAAGGCATACAAAAGAGCCAAAAGGAGAGTACTGGACTTGGAGTCAGAAGTCATAATATACTGGTTAAAATCATAGGCTGTAGAATCAGATAGACCTGAGTATGCAAAGTAAATTGTTCAAGTCTGTGCAAATTATTAATAGCTACCTGAACCTCAGTTTTCTCAAATGTAAAATAAAAACTGCATCTATCTTATAGAATTGTTGTATAATCTGTATGTACTAATATACACAAAAGCTTAGCCTAGTATCTGTACCAAATAAATGCTTAATAAATGCTATCTATTATAATTACATAGCACTTTGTAATCAGCAGGCCCTAAGTGATGGAAGGCTTTATTAGGCATTAGCTCTATGAATGCAGGAACCTTATCAATCTTGTCCCCTTTGTTCCCCCAGTCCTCAGCATAATGTTTGACATTTAGCACATGACCTATAAATATTTGTTGAATAAAAGATTAAAACACTAAAGGCTTGTTGGATTATAAACCTTTTAAAGTCCCTTTCAATCCTGATAATCTATGACCCAGCCATAGATTAAAGTATAAAAGAATATACTTATGTTAATATCCACAATCCCTGGCAATCTTCTCTATGGTTCCTTTAGAATGACCAATCATGAATACCTTTTATGGGCCTAACACATTTACCTACCACTTAGTTGGTGAAACAAGACAAATTTATTGCACAATCCATTTAACATTAGAGTATAAACTCTATGAAGGTGGGGCCAGAGTGTTTTGCTCACCACTATTTTCTCAGCACCTATCACTGTTAATTGACTTAATTTTTAAAAAAGGAAGTGAAAAGAGAGAAGTGGCAGGCAAAGACCATGTGTAACAATTCATAGAAGAGGCAGATAAAAGTTGGGAAGAGTAGGAAAGGAGAGAGGCTGAGAGGAGCAAATATTGCATAAGTAAGGGAGACCATCCAAAACAGTTACAAAATAGGAAATGAGCAGTGTGTATGAATGGACTTGTCTGTCTAAAACAAAGATGATAAGATAGAACCTAGTGGAAAATTACATTGTGTATGTTCAACACATATCTACTTAGAACCCAATGTATATATTAGGCACGGGGTTCTTCCCAAACTCAGGTATTGGGGAGAAGATATGAACAATTTTATATGTATCAGAAATATCTAAAACACTGTCTGTACTGGGGAACCTTAAAACCTCATCACTTTTGACCAAGCAACTTCTTTGTTTTTTCTTTCCTTCTTTCTTTCTTTCTTTTTTTTTTTGTGAGACAGGGTCTTGTTCTATTGTCTGGGCTAGAGTGCAGTGGCGTTATCACAGCTCACTGTAACCTCAAACTCCTCGGCTCAAGAGATCCTCCTGCCTCAGCCTCCCCAGTAGCTGGGACTACAGGCACGTGCCACCACGCCTAGCTAATTTTTCGAAGAGAAAGGGTCTTGCTCTTGCTCAGGCTGGTTTCAAACCCCTGACCTCAAGTGATCCTTCTGTCTTGGACTTCCAAATTGCTAGAATTACATGTGTGAGCCACCATGTGTGCCCGGCAGCAACTTCTTAATTATTAGAATTCATTCTAAGGAAATAATCAAGTTAGGCTGGACAAAACTGAACACATAAAAGATGATAAATATGAAATTGTTTATAAACAATTTAAATGGCTAATAACAGGTGAGGAGTTGAGAGAATTATACTACATCTACCTGATGAATTACCCTAGAGTCCTTCAAAATCACATTTATGGAAAGTGCTCTTTACATAATAATCTTTGTTTCTTCAGGTTGTTATAACAAATATACCACAGACTGGTGGCTTAAACAATAAACATTTATTTCTCATAATTCTGGAGGCTGGGAAGTCAATGATCAAGGCACCAGAAGGTTCAGTGTCTGGTAAGATCCTAATTCCTGATTTATACATGGCTTTCTTTTTTTTTTTTTTTTTTTTTTGAGACAGAGTCTCGCTGTGTTGCCCGGGCTAGAGTGAGTGCTGTGGCGTCAGCCTGGCTCACAGCAACCTCAAACTCCTGGGCTTAAGCAATCCTTCTGCCTCAGCCTCCCGAGTAGCTGGGACTACAGGCATGTGCCACCACAGCCGGCTAATTTTTTCTATATATATTTTTAGTTGGCCAGATAATTTCTTTCTATTTTTAGTAGAGACGGGGTTTCGCTCTTGGTCAGGCTGGTCTTGAACTCCTGGGCTTGAGCGATCCACCCGCCTCGGGCTCCCAGGTGCTAGGATTACAGGCGTGAGCCACCGCACCCAGCCTTCATACATGGCTTTCTGCTGTGTTCTCAAATGGTGAAAGGGGACAAGGGAGTCCACTAGGGTCTCTCTTATAAGGATACTAATATCATTCATGAAGGCTCTATTCTCATAACCTAATCTCCTCCTGAACAACTCACCTCCAAATACCCCTACACTGGGGAGTAAGCTTCAACATATGAATTTTGGAGAGACAAAAATATCCACTCTGTAACAATAATATCAAGTTAAAAAAAGCAGATTAAGAGATTGAATTAAATATGCTCTCATCTATGAAAAAGTATGCAAAGGAAAAAGACTAGAAAGAACTATACAGATGTTCCTCAATTTACAATGCAGTTGCATCCTGCTAAACTCATTGTAAACTGAAAACAGTATAAGTTGAAAAGTTGAAAATGCATTTGATACATCTGATAAACCCATCATAAAGTCAAAAAGTCTAACTTGAAAATGCATTTAATACCTCAATAAAGCCACTGTAAAGTTGAAAAATTATAAGCCAGGGACTGTCAAAACTATATACATTAACTCTCCAGATTAACCAATACCCTGTCCTTCCATTCCCTCTAGAAAACATAGTGAATGATCCCTACAACATACTGAATGCTCATGGCTACTAAGCTATTCTTTTAATGCCCTCACATCTCTACTCCCACCCGTTGAAATTCACATAATTGCTTCAAAAACATTTAGGTTTTACTTTACCTTTGCACATTATTTTTGTTTAAACTACAAATGTAATTCATCTGCAATTTACAGATTGAAAATTAAGCTGGTGGGGATTAAGCAAGAAGGGTAATCTAGAACCCATCAAGTTGTCCCATCCACTAAAGGAAGGCATTAGTTCTGCTTCAAAAGATTGGGTGATTAAATATATATTTATATGTTTTTTCCCTGCTTCAATAAGCTGTGTGTATGTAAGTGTGGTAAAATACACATAACATACTATTTATCATCTTAAGCATTTTTAAGTGTTAAGTACATTAATAATGTTGTGCAACCAACCTCCAGAACTCTTTTCATCTTGCAAAACTAAAACACTACACCCATTAAATAACTCTCTAATCCTCCCTCTCCCCAGGCCTTAGCAACTACCATTCTACTTTCTGTCTCTATGAATTCATTTGACTGCTTCTAATCTAGGTACTTTATATAAGTGGAATCATACAGTATTTGTCTTTTTATGACTGGTTTATTTAACTTATTAGCATACTCATTCCATTAGAACATTACTCAAGATTCATCCATGTTACAGCATGTGTCAGAATTTCCTTTCTGTTTAAGGCTTAATAATATTCCATTATTAAGTCTTATTCCAAAATGTATATATCACATTTTGTTTATCCACTCAAACATCAATGAATACTTGGTTGCTTCCATCTTTTGGCTAATTGTGAACAATGTTGATGTGAACATGGATATACAAATGTCTCTTCAAGATGCTGCTTTCAATTCTTTTGGATAAATGCCCAGAAATGGAATTGCTGGATCATATGGTAATTCTATGTTTTAATTTTTTGAGAAATAAATTTTTGTACATTAAATGAAAACCTACTTGTTGTATTCCTGTGGAAAAGAAGGCTTCTACTATACTCCAAATGTTAATACTGATTATGATTGGATGATAGGATTATGAATGAATGATTCTTATTCTCTTTCAGCTTATTGTAATTTCCAGATTTTCTATAATCAACATTATTATGATATTTAAATAGTGAAAACATATATAAAGCTTTTTTGCTATTAATTTTTCTTGTGTATCACAGCAAATGCTTGAATATTCCTCACCCCTAAATATTAGGGCAAGAATACTTTCTCCCTGCATTCAGGCCAAAGCTATAACATACTTTTTTTGTGTTTGTAAGAAGTAAACATTAGAGATTTTTTAGTATTTGCAAATAAAAGTGATGGTTAGGCACATGGAAGATCTCCCTGGTAGTTTAGCTGTGATATAGGAGCAAAGCCCTGTTTAATGAGCGATTCTGCTAATTCTTCCAGAAAAAAGTACTAAGATTCACTAAAGTATACCTAGTCCAGAGAATCTATCTTCTGCCCCCAATTATCAGAATCATTGCTAAGACCCTTAAACTGTTTTGGGGTGGACAGTAGCAGGTGAAATCTAGTCATGTTTATTACAATTTCTAACACACTTATATGATAGGACATTAGGCCTTCGCTTTGGAAGTTTAGTGCATATAAGTAATTAATAGCCATAAAATGGGTTATAAGAGATCAACATTCTTATGGTACATATAAATAAGAAAAATTTTAGGGCAGAAAGAAAGTAAGTGAAGACAGAATACCAGATCAAGAGGAAAGGATACTGGAAGGGGGCTAGCTAGAAAGACAGAAGTGGGGGAGAGGAGAGGAAGAAGACAGAGAAGACGACAGATCAAGACTGACTGAGAAAGACTAATTTCATGTGTTTGCAACAGTCTAAACATGATCTGAGCTACAAGACCTCTCATGGTCCTTTCTGGAACTGAAATTCTATATAAAGCTTAATCTGAGCAGAAGTGCTCAATTGAAATGAGGTAAACAATCTCAGATTCTGGTTAATGAGAGTTAGTGAATAGATTCACTAACTTAAAATTTGCTCAATTTTAGAAATATTAGTTATAATATTCTAAACCTAAAATTCTGATCATTTAATAACAGAACTCGTAGTAATCTAATGCATCAACCAGTAGCATACACCTGAAAAAGAGACTATTTAATGTCTTATAATTTGTTTATACCTAAGCAAAATACTTGGTCATTTGCTTTTATCCATTAACTCCAATAAATATAGTTAGGACTTTTCTCATCCTACTTCTTACTGCCTATTCCCTTATCTCAATCATCTCCAAATTAACTCTTTTGAGAATAAGTCATTTCTAAAATAAACAGGTACCCTTTTCCTAGAACTGGCTGCTAAAATGGCTTATAAGGTAACATATATGAATAACTCCACAAAGCTTTACAATTTTCATATGGTTAGATACGAAATAGAACTGGTTATTTGTAAAGTACTTGTCTGAAGCAGCAGCAGCAGTTGCCTGAATTTCTACAGAAAGCAGCAGACTTTCCAAGCAATCCCTCCTGCTCTCACTTCCAAAGGTTTTTGTAGGACAGGAATGGTTAACAAACAGTGTAACAGAAGAAGGCTTTAAGATAAGGCTCATTTCAAGCTTAGAGAAAGATACTTCTAAGATCTGATTTAAACACTGAGAGCCAGTTCCAGCTGTAGAGAAATGTATGCCTACATGAGTGCGTTGCGCACCGTCTGGGGAATGGTCATGCTTGAAGGTGCTGACTCGGGGAGGTGGGGGAGGAGGGGATGGAGGTATGACTACATGGTGAATGCCAGGCGCACTGTCTGGAGAATGGACACGCCTGAGGCTCTGACTCAGGGGGATGGGCGGGACACGGACAATGTATACAACCTGAGCTTTTGTACCCCCATGAAGAGCTGAAATAAATAAAATAAAAAAAGAAAAAAAAAAGAAAAAAACCAGAAATCCTTAGTAATGCTGAAGTATCATTTCAGGCATGAGCATCAAAGTTTAATCTCACAAAATATTTAGCCATCTAGTGATATTAACAAGTAAAAGGAAAATGTAAAAACTGGAAAGTTGTCTCTTCCCTATCTTTGTTCTCTTTGATGGTGTGCTACCAAGGAGAGAACTGGCTTAAGGATATAGCCTGCTAAAAAGGGAAGAGAAAGTAGAACTGTGGTGATATTCTTTATTTTTTAGAGAAGAGGTCTCACTCTGCCACCCAGGCGGGAGTGCAGTGGTGTGATCATAGCTCACTGCAACATCGAACTCCTGGGCTCAAGCAATTCACCAGCCTCCCAAAGTGCTAGGATTATAGGCCAAAAAGCCACTGTGCCCAGCTGGTAGTCTTTAAATCAAGACTTCTTTATGATGAAAAGCATCATCAGAATGGTAACCTCTGCCAGTATATAAACAAACAAAACTCCTGCAAATTATTACAATCTACAATTTAAACAAATCTAGAAAGTAGTTGTAGAGTCACTGTATTACAGAAGCAATGCTATCACTAATGAATGTCAATGGTTAAGATGTATAAATTCTACAACTGTTTCTATGTTGTCAGTTAATTCAAAAATATTTTTAGAAATAGTTTTAGGCATGCAATTTAGATTAGCAACTTTTTAAATTTTTTGTTTGAATATTATAATTTTTCAAAATAATATAAGCCCTTTATACCTAAGTGCCAAACTTTCACAAAAGTGGAAAAAAGAACATTATTTCATTATTAACATATCTCTCATAAATTATAATATTTTTAAAATAGTGAGAAAATGTGTTTTATTTATAAGCATATGCTAGGTATCACAATATTTAAGAAAACACCTACTATAAAATGGAGGAAGGGGAACCCTTAAACTTAAAATAAGTATTTTGATGTTTCTGAAAATTTTATTGTTTCTTTGAGGGCAAGTTCACATATTTCTTCTCTATGTATTAGTGTGAGAAACTGATACCTGTTTTTCATACTTCGGAATACAGAGGTAAGAAATATCTATTGATCCATTAAAAGCTGAGACTTAATTGAGCCATGAGGATATATTCTTTTTATGTACATATCTTCAATCCATGGTTCTGACAGGCCACTGTGACTTCATAAAAGGCATAAAGAGAAAATGTTTCTCCAGAGCAGATAAAAAAAAAAAGCATGGTATTCCACATGGCCTCCCAACCTAGTTTTCGTCCCACTTTCAGTGTTTTCTGACACAGCAAAGATGGTTAAAAAGCTTGACCTCTGACTTCTGTTTATGTCCCAGGTACTCAAAATAAACTTTCAAAGACATCAGCAATTTGAGGGCTAGAATTTAGGAGGTGCAAGAAACATAGGTCTTTATCCACTGTGTCTAAAATGTATCAAGGAGATTCTAGGTCAATAGATCAATGATTTTATTGAGACAGAAACTGTAGAACTCCACATAATTTAATTGATTACTTCAGCTCTACATTTCACCTCAACAGAGTGGAAAATAAACAAAGATCTGAATTATTTCAAAAGAAAATGAAAATAACCCAGCAAGCTGGTTTTCTTACCACAAGACTGTTTCATGAAGAAAATGTTCTAGATTTTTTTTCCCTTTAAGTAAGTTAAAATAGAAGTCAGTTCTTTTTTTTTTTTTTGAGACAGTGTGTCACTCTGTTGCCCGGGCTAGAGTGAGTGCTGTGGCCGTCAGCCTAGCTCACAGCAACCTCAAACTCCTGGGCTCAAGCAATCCTTCTGCCTCAGCCTCCCGAGTAGCTGGGACTACAGGCATGAGCCACCATGCCCGGCTAATTTTTTTGATATATATTTTTAGCTGTCCATATAATTTCTTTCTATTTTTAGTAGAGACGGGGTCTCACTCTTGCTCAGGCTGGTCTTGAACCCCTGAGCTCAAATGATCCGCCCGGCTCGGCCTCCCAGAGTGCTAGGATTACAGGCGTGAGCCACCGCGCCCGGCTCTAGATGTCAGTTCTTAACAACAGTGTATTTAAGGATTGTATAGGTAGCTAACCTTTGGTTACAATGATCATTTTGCCAAAGTGGCTTTTAGTTTTCCTATTCTCACCAGATAAATTAAGAGTAACTCTCATAGGGATACATATAAAACCAAGAGACTAGCAGTTAGCAATTCTATTGTTAAACAAAACAACAAATTGTATCATCTACTGTATGTATTACAGCTTAAAAACCGGATACATTTCTTAAAAGTTTTTTTGTCTTACATCTTACAAGTTCAATTCATCTCAGGGAAGGATACTATTTAATAAGCATTACTGAAATAATTCCATAAATGACACTGCTTGATCCTTCATGTGTACAAACCTGAAACACCTGGGTATAAGAAGATTGAAATAAACAATCTCCTAATCTTAAGAGAGAAAAATTCACTTTAGATGCTGTTCTAAAAACAATAAACAATATAAGCTATGTAAACCATGACTTTAAAATAATGTGCTAAATATACAAAAATAGTCTCTTCCATAGCATTTTACAAAAAATCGCCCCGAATCCATGTTTTCTTCTTTTGAACGATCTTCCCTTCTTTGTTTACTTTTTTATATTTTGCTTCTTTAAAAAAATGTTCTTTTTCCAATTACAGGAAGGAAATAAAAAGAAATGCAACTCTTTTATGTAAAGTAAATCCATCTGGATGTTTGCTGCATCCCATACTATAAACCTGTGATCCCCAACCAGAATGAGTTATAGTAAAGCTGCAGGCAAAATTGTCTCCATATACCACAATCCATTATCCCTGTCAAGTTAATGTTCCATGCTGAGCCATATGGCACGGGTACACATTCAACAAAGGAAATTCCTTAAACTTGTTATAATCAGCACTTGCAGTCATCCAAAAAACTGACATAAACAGCTTTATTGTGTTTAGTGCATTTCAGTTAATATCCATGACAAAAACAGGAAACAGTACAGGAAAAGGAGGAGGAACGTGGGGGTGCAGAGTTATTAAAAAAAAAAACAACACTCAAACTGTACATTTTATAATTAGATTTTTTTCCCTAAGCAAGTGATTTTCAATTACAGTAAGCTCCCAACCTCCCAGTGATCCACTGGGCTAGATTTAAGAGAAAAAAAAATGTAATGGCATCAATTTTCCATGGTATAAGCAAACCTAAACCTTGAAGTCTTAATAGTATATGATTCATATAAAGCAGTTCTGGCAAAATAATGAATGATTTGAATTTTCATGTTTGTTTTCTTTCTACAGTTGTCTCGTAATTGCTAAAATCTAATGGTGCTTCATTTAAAAATAAGGCAATTTAAATAAAGTATCTTTATATGCATTAAGTGTAGGTCACAGATGAATCAAGGACTCCCAGAAGCCTTTGGTACCTGGCACAGCCCAGCACATCAAACTCCAGTCAAGGTACAAGTAGAGCAGAACTTCATTTCAGCCCCCGCAGTGACAACAATAAAACGCTGAGAAAACACACTATCAAATACTGAACTCAGCATCAATTTCTGTTAATTACAGCCTTGTCAGCAACGTGATTATTCAAACAACTCATGCAAATGTTAATGAGGCCTTATTTGCATATTTATTTTTTCCTTTGTTGAAATGTCATTGATTATTACATTCTACTATGATGAATGTGGCTGATGATGTGCTCTGATATGTAATTAGTCATTAGGTGGAATGAATAGATCAATTATGAAAAAGGACTAAGATTAAGAAATATCAAACAAGACCTCCCAATATAACTATAGAATCTTTTTAAAAAAGAACCTAATAAATAATTTCTTGACATTTAAACTGCAACATCAGTAGTTTTCAATAAATAAACCACTACTTTTGTGAGGTTAAATAAAGGCTTAAAAATACATCAGCACTTTGATAATCCAATTATGATCACAGAAGTCGTCTTTTAAAAAATTGCAAACTACTTCCAGTGGCATGTCAGAACAGCAAATAGTTTAAAAAGAATATATTTTGCTTTAAACTCACACAAATTGGAAATAGAGAAAGTGTATTTTAATCTAGTACGAAGAGGAGTAAAAACAGGTAAAAAGAGGAAGGCATATAACATCCTAGAGAGATGGGGTAGTAACCTGATGGAGAATGACTATCTTCACAAAAATAAGGTGAGCAAAAACAAACTCTTTCAAGTCCTAATTTGTTCTTAGAGGAAAAGGATTATTTAGCCTCTGAAACTGTTTGCTGTAACTATCCAGCCAGCACTTGCTATTCACAGATGAAAAAAAAAAAAAAACTACATTACTGCAGACCAGATGGGAACATTCCACATGACCAAACCAATCAATCACCTCGGTGGGGCGCAGGTGCAACACAGCCGTGTAGCAACACACCATTTCACAGTCTATCGGGCACAAACACATGGCCACCAATCAATGGCACCCCGAGGACCTTGGAGGGGGCAGGCTCTCTGGAGTCTTACTGGTCCATGCCTGATGACTTCATAATCACACATCATTTCATTCACTAGAGGATACAAACTAGCATTCTAATAACCTTCTACTGAAAATGGTCATGTTGTGCATATTAATACAGTGCTGTTTGGAGTGAAGCAACTGACTTTACACGGCAGGCTAGGCAAGGCATGCAGGGCTGAAACAACCTGAAGCTAGAAACTTCTTCCTATTTGAAGATGGCTATTCTGTTCAGGCTGAGATCAACAGTAACATGATTCATTCTGCCACATCAAAGTTGGCATGCAAGGCTTGTATCTTACACAAAGCAACTGTTAAACAACAGTATGCTTGAAGAGATAAAGTACAAAGGAGGATGAAAATAAAAATGGTAGTTGGTAATCATGTATGAAGGATAAAAAGGCACCGCATTATTCTATGATAACCCAACCAAAACTGAACTGCAAATAAAAATGGGGTGACCATGAATAAAGCATCAATGTATATACACTGGCTTTTTTTCCCCTAACCATTCTTCCAATGCTAGAGGGGTGACTCTGTATAGTGCATAATTATAGGAGAAGATATATAGAACAATTTATAGTAGCAAACACTGCTATAATTCCAACAAGGCAGAGCTCCATGCTGTTTGGTAGCATTCACAGAGCTCCTGTTGGCTTCTTTTACTCAGAGAGATTATAGGCAGGAATATCCTGGATAAAGTAGTACTTTGAATAACTGATTCACTATATTTCATATACAGATGACGCTATTTAAAAAGAAAAACCAGGAAAAATATGCTTCTTCCTAAAAAAAGTGAACCAACCAATTCAAATCCTTGGTGGAATAAAGCCAGACATACATCTGTCTTTAAACAGCAAGACTTCTTTGATAATTCAGAGGGCAATTTGGGACCTTACAGGTCCTTAGATCCCATTAGGAACATGAATCACCAGAGCCAGGGTTCATGTGGAAACCAGTGGAAGACATGTTGCAGAGTCTAAACTGACGTTTTGACAACCCTGAAAGTTGACTTGAGTGATTCATTTTTGATGCTAATATGTTTATTCTGTCTCTCATAAAATAACATATAGAAAATTTAATTATTTTACATTGAAGATTTGGATTCTGGATATGTGTTTACTTATAGACATGAATACCATAATTTGCACACATGAAGCTAATAGTGGCTATATATCCTATACTCTAAAAGAAAAAATTTATACATTTGATGAAAATATACCTACTCTAAGAGATTCCCTTTGGGAAAGAAATCTAGCGATTAATCAAAGGAAGATATTATTATTACTATTCTAAAAAGAGATAACTGGCAAGATAAACTCACTAGTGGTTTATTACAAATCATTTACTTTAAAAAGCATATCTAACTTCTTTCCAAATGGAAGTATCTTAGACTAGAAGAGGATACAAGATTCAAGTCAAAAGACTTAGATTCTACTTCTGGTTATTACTAATTAGTTGTGTAGTTTTCATCAGATCAAATAATGCCACTGACTTCAATACTCCTTGTGGAATGATCAGATTAGAGAGGACCTTGAAGTTTCTCCCCATTTATGATCTCCCTTTGTAGATTAACACGTCTTTAGTCAAAGGCTCTGTCTAGTAGACTATTATGTAAGGATGAATAGAGGTCAGGTGTGCCAGTTCAAAAAGTACAGGAGGGAAACCATAGGAAGATGTGCTTACTGTTATAATGGATAAACCATCATTTTAACTGGATAATGAGTGGTTGCTCTTATAAGGATACAAAAGACAAGGCTTTGGTTTACAGAGTATGAGTAAGTAAAAATAATATTTGAGTTGACATTTGTTTGCTTCCCCAATAGAATAATAATATCATTTTTTAAATGGTATCATATCACCCAGCACCTAAACAAAATCATAAAAAGAAGGATATAAAAACTCACACAGAGACAGAGCTTTCCATACTCTGTTGAAAGCTAAAGATGATGTGGATCACACCCATTTCACAGAAAAGGGAAAACATAAACTTAAGAGTGATGACTGGCCTCATCAAATCAGCAGGCCAAACTGAACAGCATTCAAAGCTATTAACCACCAGGCATATCTTAAGTGATGCCTGATGGTTAACAGGCATTTAAAAAGAAAAGAAAAGAAAAAATATTTTTTTCTCTTTCTTGATTCCAAGTTCAATCCTAAGTGAAAGCACCTATGTTTGAACCTTTTCCCCTCAAGACACAGGAGGTATATTATTAAAAACATGCATGACAATAATGCTCTGAAAAGCAAGTAGAAAACAGAACTTTTACTTTTATAACTACCATGAATACAAAATGGTATTTAAAGGCAATATAGGAAGAGGTTGGGAGAGGCTTTTAAATTCCAGTTCCGTGACTTATTAATTTGTGACTTTTGGACCAGTTACCTAAACTTTCTAAACTTAAACTTCTCAATTTAAGTTTAGATTAACTGTTTACAGTAATATTATTCACAAACAATATGAATAATAATTCAGGGAATACTTATAGCTCAGGAGTTGTTGTGAAGATATGAGCTATGTATATAACACTTAGCAACATACCTAACACAGCAAATACTGAATTTTTCATTATCATTTAATATTAATAATAAAACATACTAATTTGAAAGTATCAAAATCAGAAGAAAACATGTCTTAATGTTCTAGTCTCAGTTCATAAACAGTAATGATCCTAACTTCATTGTTTAAAAAGATAGTACTTCACAAGAAAATTGATGGCTCTCTTATGATAAGCAACAATTAATTGCAGATGTTAGTCAATGTACTCCACTGCTGGTCCCTTGATAACATACCCTAGTGAACCTGAATTATTAACAGTAAAATCCTACCAAAAGAGTAGAGGTTTTTCTTTCATCTAGAAAGATTTCTACCTTTTCTTTCTCTAGAGTGAGTTGTACAAAGTAAAAAAAAAAAAAAAAAAAGTTGCAAAATTTGCACACGATTTACAGATGCTGCTTCTCTACAATACACAAAGAAACAAAATGGTCAATAAAACATGTCAGTTGTCCTTGCTCACTATAAACTACATTTTAAAACAGGCCAGTTTTAAGGTAACAACATCATATGGAAACCAGAGTTCCTCAACCATTCTAGCTGAAAGAGCATTTGGTGGTCATACATCAAGATACTCATCCAAAATTGAGTCTTTCATCTGCTAGAGACATTTTATCCTAGAGAGGTGCAAGTGTTAAGAAAAGAGCTTACTTGGGTACATTGCATTTCAAATTGATCCAAAGAAACAGTCTATTAAATTCCATTCCTTAAAAAGTTTTTTTTTTTTAAAAATCACCGACATCTGCTTTTATAGCAAAGATATAAAAGACAATACCACGTACAATAACTAAGTTTACCAACTCACAGTAGCTATTTCACAGTACAGGAGGATTTTCAGTATGGGCAAAAAGGAGGGGTTGTTGGGGGGGAGTACAGTGTAGAATCTAGTAGGAATCTGAAAGATCTTTGGATCTAGTGGTTACAAACTGCCAAATGAACCCTGGTGAATTACTTGTGTGCCTGCATACCCTCCCTCTCTCTCTCTCTCTTTCTCTAAACCTCAGTTTCTTCATCTGTGAAATTGGAGAAGGAATGGAAAGAAAGGAATATTCAGTAAATTTCTACTAAGTGTTGGGGCTTGTGCTGGGCATTAGATACATCCTTTCATTACATCATCCTCAAGGATACAGCAAGGCCAGAGTTTCTACCTCCATTTCAGAG
This sequence comes from Lemur catta, assembly GCF_020740605.2. Classification (NCBI taxonomy): domain Eukaryota; kingdom Metazoa; phylum Chordata; class Mammalia; order Primates; family Lemuridae; genus Lemur; species Lemur catta. The sequence goes on along the minus strand of NC_059128.1, from coordinate 88,572,884 downwards.
ATTAAAGCACTGAGTCTCAAATAGATATTTCTCCAAAAAGAAGATGTATAAGTAGTCAATGAACACATGAAATGATGCTCAATATTTTCAGTCATTAGAGAAATGCAAATCAAAACCTCAAGAAAGTTTTCACAACCAGTAGGATGGCTAAAATAAAAAAGACAGACAAATGCTGGCAAAGACGTGAAGAAACTGGAACATTCATAAATTGCTGGTGGGATTATAAAATGGTACACAGCCACTTTGGGAAAAAAACCACTCCTAGGTATATACCCAAGAGAGTTATTATTCATAATAGCCAAAAAGTACAAACATCCCAAATCTCAGTCAACTGATGAATGGATAAATAAAATGTGGTATATCCATTCAATGGAATATTACTCAGCTATAAAAAATAAAGTATTTATATATGCTACAATGTAGATGAAGCCTGAAAATATGCTAAGGGAAAAAAGCTGGTCACATATTGTATGATTCTATTTATATGCAATGTCCAGGTTGGGCATGGTGGTTCATGCCTGTAAGCCCAGCACTTTGGGAGGCTGAGGCAGGATTATTGCTTGAGGCCAGGAGTTTGAGACCAGCCTAAGAAACACAGTGAGACCCCATTTATTCAAAAATTAAAAAAAAAAAAAAGTAAAATTTGCCAGGCGTGGTGGTGTGTGCCTACAGTCTTGGCTACTCAAGAGGCTAATGCAGGGGAACTGCTTGAACCCAGGAGTTTCAGGTTCCAGTGAGCTATGATGTCACCACTGCACTCTAGCCTGGGCAACAGAACAAAGTTCTGTCTTTAAAATAAATAGATAAATAAGTATATGTTTATATGTCTGTGTGTGTATGTATATGTTCATATATGTCCAGAATAGGCAAATCCATAGAGACAGAAAAATTAGATATTGCCAGGGACTGGGTAAAGGGGGAAATGGGAATTGACTTCCAAGAGGTACAGGGTTTCTTCATGGGGTGATGAAAATGTTCTGAAATAATTAGTAATGATGATTTTTCAATTCTGTAAATATACTAAAAACCACTGAATTGTTTACTTTTAAAGGGTGAGTTTTAAGGTTCGTGAATTATACCTCAATAAAACTATTATTAAAAACACTGAAACACAGTAGAATGTTGGTTACTGGAGAGGAACAAAAAGCCAACAAAAAACCCACTAAATTTCAAAGATTTAAAGAATAATAAAACTTTTCACATAGTGTTATGAAGATTAATTAAATGAACAAAGCTAAAGCACTTTGAATGGTGCCTGGGACACAATGAAGGTTCTTAATGAAATATGACCTCCTTTTCCCTTTGTCAAATACAGAAACAATACAAGTTAAATATGATTTTGATTCTAACCTGATAGCTTAATAAAGCTACCTGTTTCTTGTCATCTGATTAGCAAAGGAGGAGTACAACTACATGTTTGTAGGTATACAATACAGTTAGGAAAATCAGTATATATCTATCATTAGTATGAAAGAAAATAGACTTACCAACAGCCTATATCTGAAGCTGACCTAAGTATAATAAAAATATACTGAAGACAACCAAGCGAGTTATGTGCAACTCCACAAAACTCCAAAAAAATCCCTTCCAAATTGGTCAGGCATCATCTCAGGAACAATAAAGCTGTATCCATGACCATTACATCCTTTTAAATAAAGAACACTATCGTTCAAATGAATTTGGTAAGCTCATGGAATTGCTCTAACTTCAGAATCATATGTGTATATATATATTCTGATGTTCAGGAAATTCAGTATTTAATTTTAAATCTCATAGTAAAAAACTGAGTCCCATCCTATCAGATGGGCTCTCCTGAGAATTGGTAACATTGATCAAAACAGGACCTTATATACCAATTAATTTATCACCCCAGGTAATAGTGAAGAACAGACAGGGAAACTTCTCCCTAGGAGGCACCATTACCTCTAGGAAGAGTTCTCTGTATCTATTCTTATACCTTCAGTAGGAGTGACCACTAAATTATTAGGCAAATAATCCTACTATTGACCTACTATATGTTCACGATCATTCAATCAACATTGCACAAATACTTCAAAAACTCAATAAGAGAGCTCATTTTGTTTAAATCAGTGCAGGAAGCATTGGGAAGATACTCTAAAGGTGCTTGAAATATAAGGAGATACACTTTCTATATAAATGGTGATGGTATTTATATGATAAGTGTTACTCTCCCCATTACAGGTTGCTTTTTCTTGTGTGAACTGTCAATGAACAAAAACTATTAATGATGAAAATGTTTATTAACCATCTTTGTCCCCTTAAAACTTGGCAGAACTTCTTGCACATTGTAGGTATTTAATAAATGTTTACTGGATGCATGAATGAAAAGAGAAAAATAAGAAAGACTATATTAATGAGTATAATGTATATATACTATTTGGGTGATGGTTACACTAAAAATCCAGACTTCACTATTATGCAATATATCCATGTAACAAAACTGCACTTGTACCCCTTATATTTATACAAATAAAAACAAAGAAAGAATAAATTTATTGCTTTGATTTGTTTCCATACAAAAAGGACCCCATTCATCTCCCCAACACACAACCTAGATTGCCACATTGGACTGATAAAATTATAGCCAATTATAAAGAATCCTGATAATCTATGGTTATCCTGTGCTGCCTTATCACAGAAAATTTTCATTAAATATCAACAAATATGTAGCATAGAGACTCCGCTGTGACCTTTTTGGACTCATGGGGGAGGGGAGACAGATAATAAAGGAGGATCATAAAGCAAGATTGGTAGATGCACTCTGGTTTAGGGCACATTAATGAAGAAGATGGAATCTGAACAAGCAGCCAAAGACTGACATTACCAGAAAAACACTTAACTTCCAATAATTGAGGTTTATCTAATATGCAGATTAAAGGAAAGGGGCAGTTTTGGTTTTCTGTTTCTTAAAGCAATACACATGAAAGTGATTCCACAGTAAGATTAAGATTAAAGTAAATTATATTGGAGGGGATGGGGGGTTGAAATTATGAAGTCTGAAAAACTCAGCTACCTTTTTGGTTTCCAGAATGGAAAGCTCAACCAAATTTTTGGTAGTAATATTATAAGGATAATACAACAAGGAGGCATCTTTGGAAAAAAACATTGCACTAAAGATAAACTGTAAGTTTTCAAGATCTTAATCTAAAAAATCAGATTCTTTATACATAAATTATAAGCATGATAAACCTAAAACTTATTAAGTACTGTACCCACTAGAATTACTAGTTTCCTTTATATGTTTTCTCCAGTTTTGGTTTTCTGTATGTGAAGAACAACAAGCTAATAATAGCTTCTATTTACAGCATGTTATAAAGATGTGTACCTTTTACTTAAAGGGCTAAAAAAATAATAGAAGACTAAACAAACAATAAGCAGGAAAAAAACTTTATAGTACATTCTATACTTATCACAAATACCACAGTATTAAATTCACCACTGCAAAGGGAGAACTTCTTGCTTTCCAGAAATTAAGTATGAGTTAAAAAATTAATAAAGTAAAACTTAACTAGCCCACTACCATGGCTGCTCAGAAATTCACCGTTAGGTAGTACGGTATTTTGGAGTTTAAAGGCTAATGCATAATAATTTTCTATTTATTTATTTCATGAGTCTTGTCACTCATTCTACCTGTATATTTGCCCAGGGTAACAATAAAATAGTAAGCATTTCATTTGTTGTTTGCCTTAAGTTAACTGGGTGCATCATATTACCAATTATAGCAACAGTCACATGATGTTATTGAGGCTTATAAGCTGGATCCACTACCATAAAACTTACAGAAATATTACAAAGTCTTTAGTCTCCGTTTTACTTTTAGGCTTTTCCATTGGAGAAAGGAGAGCGGAGCCAGTTACACTTCAGGCCTCAGACTACACTTGGTTTTATCAAGTTTCCCTGCATACAAAGAACCCAAATAATTTTTCGTTGAGATCTGGTCAGGCTGCTGAACCTGGGCATGCAAGCTTGGTTATCTGTCCCCAGGGGGATCTATATCATCACCTCATTCAATTTTCCCATTCAGTTGGTAGTTTATTCCTGCTAAGGCAATGTTTAGACATAAAGAGGAGGAAAAAAAAAAAAAAGAAAGAAATATAATCAGGATGGTGTGGGCAGTCTAAGAAAACCTGAATAGTTCTGAGAGCCAAGATACTGTCTTTGGTGAAAATGTCAGTGCACTGAGAGTACATCAGCAGTGGGAGGCCAGAACAGGGCACCTCCTGGAACATGGCTGCCTGTGTTTTCTTCATTTTGTGGAGGAAATGCAGCTGTTACCTGCAACACCTGGGAAGGCTGTGACTACCCATGGCAATCAGTCCGATCTGCTCCATGAAGAAGGATCTAATTGCACTGGCCAAGGGGATGTCCACCAGAGTGCCCAGAATTCTAGGGAGGATGAAATAGCCAAAGATACCCAAGCATGCTGGTTCCCAAATTCTCCAGGCAGTCCCAGACCACCTTCAGCATTTTTTGACATAACTGTACTATTTAATATTTTCTTCACATCAACTTTTGTGTATATCAAGTCATTGAAAAAGAAAATGATGAATCTTTGTGGAAAAAAGTGGAAGCACACAGAAATCTCTCCTCATTGCTTTATGTAAGAAGCTGTATGTTCTTGTGGACTAGAACATAATGGAAAATGAGCAGTATTTGCCATAATTAGAAACTTCCTGTTCTAGACTCTGAGCCTAAGGCCTGCTTCTCTTTCTTTAAAAGGGAGACTCAAGAGTTAGAGAGGTGGTGGAATTGCATTAGGAGCAAATGAAGATTGCCTACCTAATCAGAAGAAATGAAAGATTAAAAGGGGATTGAAAAAGAATCTCACTATGGGATTCAAAGTTATTTAGCTCTGTGTCACTATCCCAAATAAATCATTTTAAGAAATTAAAAAAATTAAAAAGTCATTAGCAGTGGTTTCAGCTGCAAAATAAAGTTGATTACCAAAAAATAATGCTAATAGTATAGTTTCTGTTACAAAAGCCTTAGACTTAAACATTCCCTCAAGAATTCCCTTCATCCATGTTCATTTACTTGATTAAATTGTCAAAAGCCATGTAAAAGCAAAAATTTTCTGATGTGAAAATTTAAACTTTTGGCAATGTAGCAAAGAGCCAAAGTTAAAACTTAACAAGGAAGAAATGCACATAAAGGCAAGATGTTTATTAATGATTGTATCTTTCATTGTTGTAAATGACATATGTCTCTTTTTTTCTTTTGCCCTAATATCAGTCATTATTATCACATTTAGTTTAAGTGTTTGATTTTCTCATCCACTCAACTTCCTCTCCGCAATAATTTGAGATTCCTTTTCATTTTAAAAAGCTATTTTCAGTCAGTCTGTTCTGCTTAATTTACACAACAATATAAGAAAACTATTGCTTTTCTTCACCTGGAGATTCTTCTGAACTATTTTATGTAAAAAATAAATCCCTCTAAAACCTCTAGTTTTTTTCTACAGCTAATGAACACATTCTCAAATTTATGAGCCTCACTTTTACAAGGCTTAGTTTATGACCAGTTCATAAGTGGTGAATATACATTTTTATGAAAATTGCATTCCAAATTTAATTTTATTTAACTGATATTAACATATTCCTAAGGTCCTAATGAAAACAGAGACAGGAAATGAAATGATAGGATGATATGGTTCTTTTGGTGGTTCTATTTGAAGCTGAGAAACTATAGCAGCAGTATAGCATTGTATTTTAAGAGCATGTATTAAATACTCTGAAGTCAGATCTGAATTCTTTCTACTTCCTGGTTCATAACTCAATAGCTGTTGAAGCTGACTTTTCCTTACCCATAAAATAATGCTGTTGTAAGATGGCTATAAATACTTCTTACAATGTCTGGCCCATAGGTATGTGCTAAACAATTTGTGGTTACCATCGTATAGTCATTATTATGAGACTTACATTTCTCTCTCTCTCTTTTTCTTTTGCCACAAACATAATCAAAGTGCTAAGATGATACTTCAGTAAATCAAATATGTATCTCTCCTCAGATTACTTAAGGTGTGATGAGGGGACTTAAAGCAATAATGCAAGGAAAATTTCACATTTCCTTAAAGGTGCCGTGAGAAAGAAAAGAAAAGAAAAAGGAAAAGAAATCAAGCAAAACTCTTTTAAAGGAAGTGACACTTGAACAGGATTATGAAGTCTGGGCATGTTTGTTTATGCGTGTTTTTTGTTATTTATTTTTTTTTTTGTAGAGGGAAACATGGATACGAGAAGCAGGAAAAGTGAAAACATTTTAGATAGAATAGCATACAGGAGACAATAAATGTTGGTTACATATGTAATGTATGAATAAAAATCTCTATTCTGATCTCACCTATGAAAATACTATGTTCATTTATTATAATGAAAATATACCAAAGACAACCTAATTAGTTATATAAAACTCCATAAAACTCTAAAAGAATCCTCCAAATCATTCCAGGAACAATAGAGCTACCCCCATGAACTCCTTTTTTAAAGAAAATCAATGCCTTAGTCCATTTGTACTGCTATAAACAAAATACCACAGACTAGGTAATTTATACACAATAGAAATTTATTTCTGATGGTTCTAGAGGCTGGAAAGTCCAAGATCAAGGTGCTAGTAGGATTGGCATCTGGTGATGGCTGCTCTCTACTTCCAAATCAGCATCTTGTTGCTGCATACCCTGCCAGGAGAACGCTGCATCTTCACATTGGAGAAGAGACAAAAAAGCAAGAGAGACAAATGCTGTGTCCTTACAAAGTGGAAGGGTGGAAGGGCAAGAAGGCGCTCATTTCAACCTTCAGCCGCCTTATAAGGCATTAATCCCGTTCATGAGGATGAAGCTCTCGTGATTTAATCACCTCCCAAAGGCCACGCCTCTTATTACAATTGTATTGGGGATTAAGTTTCAACATGAATTATGGAGGAGACACCATCATTCAAAAATCATAGCAAATGCTATTGTTCAAATGAATTTGGTAAGCTCATGGAACTGCTCTAATTACAGAGTGAAATGAATTAATACTTAGCTAGTTACTAGAAAAGTATTCTTTAAGTAGTGACAAAGTCTAGCTCTACCCAACAATGAAGTCAAGCTTCATCTTTGCCCTATACTAGCAAAAGGACCTCAGTATCTCTAGCAGTCATGTCACCTCCCTGGTAGAGTTCATCATCTATACAGTCTCTGGACCACATGTCAGTTCCAGACCATGCTTTAAAGAATGCTACGTCTTTCAGTTTAAAAAACTGAAATCCATAAAACTCCCGTTTCAGACTACCTTTCAGCATCAGCTCATTTGCAAAGAGCAGAGACAACAGGCATTTTCTGAGCCCACTTAACAACCAAGCTCTTCTATTAATATTTGCTCATTAAAGACGTTAGCTCACTTCCCCAGGCACTATTTGATTGCTCACTCAGGGGGATCTCACAGAAGATCAGCATTTACCAAAAACATTCTTAAGAAAAGGATCAATCTCACAGCTCCTATGTGTAGGCATTAGGTATGGTGGGGCATGGTAATAAAATATATAAATATAATTACGTATATAGTATAAACAAAATATAGTGATAAAAATTGTATTCTTTAAGAGGTTAGCAATCTAATGGGAGAGACAAATATTCACATAAATAATTATAATGAAACCCAAAATGCATATAGAGCTTAATTTAAGTCCTGAGATGTCATCAATGGCAGGATTCATGTAATTTATCTATGGTTTAAAAACAGTTCAACGAACAATGACTGAACACCTGATGTATATCTGGTATTAAACAGGGCTCAGGAGGAAAATGAATAAAGACATCCTATCCTCAACAAATTTCCAGTCTAAAGCAAATGCACAAAAATAGCAAATTTCAGTAGATCACATACAGGGAGCCATGGACACAGAGAAAAGGAGCACTGAATCCAAGCTGGGAGTTTCAGCAAGGCTTCTGAGAAAAGCTAAAGCATGAGTTGAAAACTCCAGGAGGGCAAAGCCATAACTGCTTTCATTACCAGTGCATATCCAAGTAGTTAACACAGTGTCTAGCAAATGGGAGAAACGCAGTAAGTATTGATAAATGAATGACTTGATGGGATTAATCAGGCAAAGAAGTTATGAAGAACATTTCAGTTAGAGGAAACTGTGTGGGGGAAAAAAGCATGCAAACATAAAATAGTTCAAATTAAGTGGGTAACTATAAGCAGGAAAGTAGTATTAGGACCTAAGACTCAGGATAAGTGATAGGAAATAAGGATAAAATATTTGAATGCCGTTATTTACCCAAGGTTCTGAAATAGAAGCAAGGTTGGTAGTCAAAAAAAGTTTAATGTAGTAATGCAAACAATTGGTTGTTTTTTTTCCAAGAGATACAAAGTACTATAATAAAGCAGAAGAGGAAGAGATTAATTCCTATGTTAGGATTGCCAGGGGAGCACATGATGAATATATATCAAGTATCTGCTAAATCAGTCATATTGTGACCAAACTGCCCAATCCTTTATGAGTTATAATATTCCAAAATCCAAAGTCTACAGTATCTGTATGGAGTGAGAGCTGTTGGATAAAGTGGGATGAAAAAAAGGATACTCTATTTCTTGATTTTGTGTCCAAATAATACAAGGATAAAACAACGAACTTAAATTTTACTAGCGAGTTTTACAATTACACTTGACTACAGAATCTCATAAACAGCATACAGCACAGTGTCTAGCATGGAAAAGATAACCGCTCTCTCCCACCCCCCAAAAACACACCAAAGCATGAAGGTGTGCATGAAATAAATAGTTCTTCACTAACTATAAATTAATGATTAATCTATCAAAGGATATGGTAAAACAAATGAGTTATTCTCACAAAGTAATTGGTAAATAATAGTTATCTCCTTTAAAACAAGAATGAAAAAATGCTAGCTTTGAAAATCTGAAGAATTTCTTTTTAAGTGTATCTTAAGGAAAGGATAAAATATTTTTGAGTAATTATTATGTACTTACAGACATGCAAATTCAAGTTTTGGCTAGTAAAAGAAGCATTACAAACTAGTTTCTAGAAAGCTAACAACTCATACAGATTGCTTTTGCACTGGTTAAACAAGAAGAAAAACTGAAAAAGAAATGGAAAATACATTATAGACACAAAAATCTGAAAATATACTGGTTGCTTGGCTGTCTGCCTGGCAACGGTGCTGAGTGAAGCAGAATGACTAGTGATTTGATCCAGACAGGTAGGTCTGAAGGAGTAATCCACACATGTACAGTGCAATCACTAACTAAAAAAATCTATGGTAAAAATTTCCTCCATGGATAAATTGAGAAGGTTTCTGATAACTGTGCTGCAAATTAAGGCTAACATCACTATTTGAAGCTTGATCAAATTCATCAGATGTCGAAGTGTAATTAAAAAGGAAAAGAAAAAAAAGAAAGATATTTCACATGAAAAGCATATATCACAGATCCAAAGTACCCATTAAAGGGAAGAGAGGCTCTTCATCTGTTTAGTTTCTAGTTCAATTGCATCCAAAGTCTCAAGAGACAGCGATTCTTTAACATGGGTTAACAGAAATAAGAGTTAATTTGCCCAGACAAAATTCTTTCCTAATGAATCATTGCCCTTCAATTTGCTCTTTTATTTAACATTTACAAAGGTTGTTATTGACGTTTGCTGTATGTCACTGCCAGGGGACCAAGCTGTGTCTGTGCTTAGAAAGAACACAATGGAGAAAAGGCGGAGTTATAATCAACACTGAAGCTTGCCTTCCTCATACTGCCAAAGATATCCTGGCTAAGCAACCTCATCCTAAACACTGCAGAGCCAATTAAATTGATCATTGCACTGAATACAAGATAAGCGTTCTGAAATGCAAAAATCGATAGAACAAAGATAACAGACAAAAATGACTCAATAAAATTATCAACAAAATTTTATTTAATATACTGTCCCTTTGTTTGTAGACAACTTAGACAAATACAATCTCTTCACAAAATAAAAATAATTTTTAAAAATCTGTAAAAATTCCTTTTATAGGTCTGTGATCTATAAAACCACTTTTGAAATTATAGAAATATTTTATTTATAATTTTCATATTAAGAAGGCAGGATTCTATTAAATAAGTGAAATAAAATGATTTTTATCTGAGGTTGAAGGAAATGTTATTACAAATTTTAATTTATCAATAGAAAATGGTTGAGTACTATCAACAAAGTACTACTATGTTAGGCTCTGCATTGAGCACATCCCTTTAAGTCTCAAACCAATACTATGAACTATAATATAAGTTCATAGTATTTACTATTTATTATAATTACTATTTTTTTTTTTTTTAGAGATGGGGTCTCGCTATGTTGCCCAGGGTGGTCTTGAACTCCTAGCCTCAAGCAATCTTCCTGTCTTGGTCTCTCCAGGAACTAGGACTATAGGTATGAGCCAGCATGCCCAGCTACTATCCTCATTTATATATAAAGAAACTGAAGCTTACAAACAAGGGCTAGAACTTAAATCCAGGTCACAGTTGCAGGAAAGCAGCTCTTACCCATAGTAATGAAAAGGTTTTACTCATTCATGGCAGATATTAGAATTACAGTAATATAAGAGGCTATTTTCTATCAAAGTTAATAATACCTAATTATAGAATTGTTTTTACTAGTAAAGAAGAGGTTAATATCCTTTTTTTAAAAGTCTCTTTTATTGGGTTTTAAAGATGTTAATAGTTAAATTTTAACATAAAGCAATTTTTCTACTTTAGTTCTATTTTTCCTTATAATAAAATTATCATTAGAAAAACAAACCTACATGACATGGTTGGCAGCTTGACATTGATGCCAAATAATGATGAAATTTGGAAACTTTTAGTGTTCATATTAACTCACATCTGGAAAAGGGAGTCAATAAAAGTTGTCAACAAATCACTTCATCATTCTGTCCCCAGGCTTCATGTCAACTACCCTATCAAAATACCTGCTTTTCAGCCACAAAATTATGTAGGGAAAAATAAAATAATACAACACTTTAAATGAAATGAGAATGGCAATTATTATATAAACTGTACTAAACTTTAGCCTTTCAGAGGGTAAGATCTCATAACACACATCATTTAAATAATTATTAAAAGAACATCCATACTTAGAAAATATTATGTATTAACAACTACCAGAGTAAAAAATAATACATGATTTACCAACCTCTGAGTTCCATAATCTTATTTGTAAGTCAGCTATATTAGGAATCTGAAGTTTTATCGGTACACAAGAAAATCTTTATATGTGGAATCCAGGGTTAGTATAGTATAAAGGTTAAAATAGGCTTTTGGAGTCAAGGATACCAGTATCTCCTTATTCACTACTAATAATGTTAAGTAAAAAAAAAAAATACTTAATTCCCGTCTCTCAATCTGTTAAATGGGACTAACAATATATACCTCATGTTTTTCCTAAGGATAAAACAAGACAATGTAATGGAAACAATCAGGTCAGAATCTAACACAGTAAGTTATTGTGTAAATGGTAGTCTGAGAATTAGACAGAAGAAAGAAGGAAAATGGCATTTTCTTCCTACTTTTCTGAGTTCAGGTCTGGAAGGAGTACATCTTTGTTTTCATCTTATAATCCTCTCCTATTGCCTAGTATGTCTCTGCTCATCTGATGCCCAGCGTGCTAAACTCTTTACTGTAGATCCCTGCAGTGATTCACAGTGCAACACACTCCGAATGGCCAAACTCCTTTCTCCCTCAATCAAAACTTCTCTGCTAGGATTTAAGCAATCAAACTTGAGTAATTTATAATAATACATTAACATTCTTACAGATTATGCTTATTATTAACTCAAATCAATCACTGGTGAAACAAAACAAAATTAAAATTTAGGCAAAAATAGTCCAGCCTTTCCTAAGAATCTGCCCATAGGCCTGCTCCGTTAAGTCATTTCCACTAATGCAAACTTCTTCCAACATAATCCACATCTTCATTGGGTTCTGAGTGTTTTCAAATAGCTTCCATGGCAGTGTGTGGGTAAGAATAACTAGTTGCTTATAAGATGCCAATGTCACTGTCATTTTCACCAAATTACTGGAATATATATTTTGATGTTAAAACTTTAGAAATTATGGAAGTTTTACTTTACCTTGATCAGAAGCTAACATCTAGACTAAAATATATTTGTTTATGTAGCTCATTCCATAAATAAATGAATAAAATAAATTAAATTTGCTGAATATCAATAGGTATCAAATTATTATTTTTACATGGAACTTTGACTCTTTGACCTTCTTTAATTATTTCAATTTAAAAAAAGCTAGGTAACTATTACCCACCCTATAAAGTAAACAGAATCCAAAAGAATCTTTATTTTCTAAAACCACACAAATAGAACAAATCTGAAAGCTCAAAATATTGTTAGCCTAAACCAAAGCTTAGTCAGACACTTAATTCTGTTTGAGAACTGTTTTACACTGCTGTCATGCAACATAAATATAAACAGAGAGCAAAATAAAAATATTTCCTATTAATTCCTCTTTGCATTAAAAAAAAACCCCTCATTTTAATACTGAGTTTAAGGAACAACTTTCATTCAGCCACTTATTCAATGTATATTTATTAATGCCTCCTTAATGCAAGGCATAATGATAGGTGCCAAAAATATAAAACAACTTAAAAGTCAACCAAATGTATTATGAAACCAAGAATGTTATCTATTTGGAAAGAAGTGGAAAATATAAACATTGAGATTTTATAAACTAGGACCAGTTGAAAGAAATTAATGCATCCTAGAAATGCTTTCAAAAGCTAACCCTTTCCACTCCACCTGTTCTACTACCTCCACTTAAAATCATAATTGTTTATGAAAACATTATAGTAGGTTAACTGCCTACAATTTTTTCACTGGCTGAAAGCACCTTGGGATGACTGCCAACTACAACCACTTCCCCAAGTAACAAGCTCCTGATGGAGTAATAAATAAAACATCATGTAATATGTTCATATGTCAAAGAGCAATAAATAATCACGTTACTGAGTTAAACACACTTTCAAAAAGGAATCACAAAAATAAAATTAGTTGTTAGGATCAAGTATGGTTCACAAAATTTAAGCCACTCACTAAAGTACTCTATCCCTATTGAGAAGGTTATTACCAAAGTCCAAGACTATTCGAAGATTTGGACCACAGCCAGATTTGCTCTCTAAATTTACTTTTCAAAGGGAGTTCTGTATCTTCTAGCAGACAAGATTCTCAACTACAGTACTCCTTTCTTGAAAAGTAAAGGAGAGCCACTGGAAATGCTAATTTACTGAATATCATTTTATTTCAGGCATATACTAGAAGATATAGATACAAATATAAATAACAAAAAAACCTGCCCTAAAGGTGCTAAGACATGCTACTCAGTGAGTTGCACAAAGCATTAAGGAAATACAAAAGAGGCAGTGATTGCCTATATCTGAAGTCACAGATGACAAGTGTGAGCTAACCCTTGATGGATAAGAAATTAAATATCATCAAGTAAGGATAAAACTTATGAAACAGAGTAATAGCTCTAGAAATAGGGAGTCACTGTAACATGCCTGGAGTGTAGAGTACCTGATAGAGATAAGGATGTAAAAAAATGAAGCTGGGGTCAGAAAATGAGGATCGTTAAGTGCCATGCTAAGGAACCTAGACTTTATCTTATAGGTAGGACACATAGAACAACAGCGTGCAGAGACCTATGACAGCTTCTTGCCATGAAAATGCAAAATTCATAATCGAAAACTTTAAAAAGTATTCAAACTGAAAACCACACTTAAGTTAAATAAGTTGAAATTTTATTTTTCTTTTCCCATTCAAATCAAATGCTCTATATTCTTAAAGCTTAATCTGGAATGTAATGTCTAGACAATATTCTACTTTTATACTCATTATAAGCCTAAGTACAATGTCTGAGTCTTTAGTAAATCTTTTGAAGATAATGTTTTCATCTTGGTATTTCCCACACTCTTATGCATAGTGTTTGGCACTCAATAAACTATGAAGAGACAGGGAGTAGAGTAAAATTCTTACAGGAAAAATTATTAGAAATTGTGCTATACCAAATCAATTTCATAAAAATGAATTGCCTGTCCACTGATTTTCCATGGAAAATCAAGGCCACCTAAATCTTGCTGAAAAGATGGAAACTCAACTGCTACACTCCTAGAATACAGCAATCTAAGTTGCCTATCACAGCTCCTCTATCTGAACAGTTGTTGAGATCAAGTTGCAGCTTGGACACGCACAATCACTCACAGTTAGTAGACAGCTGAAGGCATTCCAAGGGGTGGTGTTCCTTCCTCCAAGTTATCTGCCAAAGTAGTCATCTCCCTTCAGGCAGAGCTAACCCAGACCCTGTCCCTGAAAAAGCTACTTGAGGCTTGGCTACTTGGCACTACGATGTCAGATCAATGGAAAGTCAGACTCCCTGAAAATTCAATTGAGACCAGGCCACAGGACTAGTCTGACATGGAGGGTATTCCCAGCCCCAAGTCTTCCTACCCAAATCTGGAGCACTAAGCTCTCAGAATGCTTGTGTTTCTGAACTAAAAAATTTCTAGTACAATTCTCATTCCCACTTTCCTAAGATTTGAGGAGGAGCACAGAGGATTTCTTTTCCTTCTAAATCACATTACGGAAAATACATACTTCAGAAATAGTCCTGTGATCACCACAAAAGTTTTTAGTTTTCTGAGATTTAAAAGAAGTAGAGGAGAGGAAAGTTGGCCTTTTGTTCATATGGCACTTTTGGGTAATTCTTTTCTTTTGGCTCCTTCCCACTTAAAAATGTTTATTCTTTTCAAGATAAATAAACCAAAACTACCAATTGCCCTACACCACAAAGACAACTATGAAGTCTTATCAAGGTCTGCCATCAGTTCTATTACCCGCTGTGTCATCTTCCCTCAACACGAAAACACCAAGGACCTCAGTCTAAATTATTCCTCTCATTTAGTTCTTAGGGAGGAAAGCAACTGCCACTAGCCCCCAGTGAATCCAAAATTTCTCTTTCATGCTTGTAACAAATCCCTAGGAAAAGCGGTAGGCGTCATGTTTTCATAGAGTTTGGCCTGAACCTCACTGGGCTTTGGCCACTCTGTGCCTCTGTCCAGGGTAAAACAACACATTCTACCAAGAAGGCAACCAAAAGTCAACTCAGCCCTAGCCAGTTCTGCCACAGGTGAGTGCCATCTTAAAAACAAAACAAAACAAAGCTACAATGGGAGCATTCAGAGAAAGCAGAAAAGAGAGAACACTGAAAAGACACCTCCATATTTCAAGATCCCATACATGAGACTAACATCAGGCACAATGCATTTGGGACAGGATATAAATGTGTTTCTCACCGAAATTCTACATTTCTTTTCAATGACCCATTTTAATCCAGTAAACCTCACACTCCCATTTGAATCTCCTATCATCACATCAAATTCTTTTTCCCTTTTTCTTCTAACAAGCTAATGAATGTTGGCAATATTCTGAAGGTGGGGCTTCCAAGTGCTTCAAATCTTTTTTTAAAACATCAATTGGCATTCTAACTAAACATAGGGGCTTACTTTCTATTTCCTCATTTGTACAATGAGATGAACCAAGTCTCTTTTTAATTTTCAACACCCAACGCATCCATTCTATCTAGGCCTAGTCCAAATAGAGACAGACTGAGCCTCTCAAATTAAAAGGTTTTGTGGAACTGGACAGAAGGCAGTGGCTTACATTACTACTCTTGCATTATTTTCTATCCTGTATACAAAGTCTCAGTTTCTCCGATCAAAAGCCAACTTTTAACCAAACTCTTAAGTCCTGTCAGAGAAAATAAGTAATGGGGTCTCTATAGAAAGAGGACTCCAGTTTCTCAAATGGCATAGCATTCGTTTCAATTCTGTATTAAAAATGAAAATGTGATACATATTAGGTCTAAATCTAATTAACAGAAGCCAGGATTCAGTGTCATAGATTCAATCTATTCTGCCAGTGCTTCCAAGGCAAAAGCATGGTCCTTTGCCCCAACTATGATACACTTAAAATGCTTTAAAATAGAAATCTTTAAAATAAGAAAATCTTAGATTAACAAAAATTCTCATTTTTTTGAACCTAGATTGATTATGTTAATTAAATCTTTCCTACTGTGTGCTTTATTGACTCTTACAACCATTAACGTTCAAGGCAATCCATTATGACACTAATCAGACACGTTACACATTGTTATGTTATCATGAGAATGCATGCTGAGAAAGCTTATCTTTATAACTTGCTGGGTAATTTAGGAATCTTTTTACTTTTTCCAAATTTCCATACTTTGGTCTCCTGTGACACTGAATGATCCACACCCTTTCTCATTAGAAATATTAGGACTATTTGTACTATGAATTGAAACATTTCACCCATCATATACAGCTTGATAGCCATTCTAACCTCTTTAATTTGCTCCTTCACAAATTAACACTTTCTAGATACCTTACATGTTCATTTGCATTAAGTAGGAAATCTCTATGGTTGACTAAAGTACAACTGTGATTTATGGTACTGTGTAAATGATTTAAATAAGAATATTTAATGACATTAAATAAATCTCATAATTTTAATAATTTTACAAAGAAAGGTATAAAGCCAAAGTAAGCTACCTCTGACAATTTTTATTCATTTGTGATATACTACAGTATTCAATTTCCATCTCAATAAAAACCTAAAACACTATATGAAACAATAAGATAAATAATCTGAACTGGTTTAGTTAGTTAACAGTTAACTTAAGCCATAGGGTCAAGTTAACCACATATAAGAACAAATTAAAATATCTGATATTAAGACAAGAAAAATAGAAATTCTAATACTCACAGAAAAAGGATAAGCAAAGTGTAAAGAATTACAGAATTATCTGTCACAAAAAGTAACAGATTAGCCTAATTACAACATTAATAGTTATCATTATTGTGAATACTTCCAACTAACTGCCTTATAGGATATAAGAAATACATATTTTTCTGAAGACCAGATTTCTCATTCCCTTTCCAAAACAGGGTCTTAGTTCCTTTACAGTATTTGACATCTTAGCCCCTCTAGCTTTCCCCAGCTGACCCCACACACTGAGGCACAGCTACAAATGCCCAGAGAAAGAAGACCCACTGGGGAAAATTGTACAAGGCTCAACTTTACATGCATCAGTGGGCTTCACAGTAGATAAATACACCCTACAGCCAGATTAACTGACACATTGAAGCAAAAAGGGGAAAGTTGAGATTTAGCTACTTTATCTTAAACCTCTTTTTAAGCAAGGAGTGGTTTATTTTTATTACAGATTTCACATATACAAAAAAAATCTGCCTCAAGGACTCATCTACACTAATATTAATTATTTGAAAGTATTTCTAAAAACCTTAAATTTATAATGCACCATAGTTTATTATGATTTTAAAAGGAGACCTACAATTACAGGCTTTGTTTTTTACAAATGACAAAATTTTTGACAACACAGAGGCAAATACATTTTAGTTTATTATTGGCTCTTTGTACACATCTATTTAAAAGTAGGACTTACAAACAAGTTTAGGAAAATATTGACAAATTACCTACAATCTTTAAAAATCCAAGGGGAAGTTCTAAATTAGCTTACTGATGTTTTTCTCAACTCTAAGAACCCTCCCTGCTCCCTCCTCCCCCATCTCCCAAGGATCTCAACAGGCTCCAAGAAACAACTCCCTATGAGTTGTTTGTCTAAAATACCTAACCCCAGGGACCACTAGAATAGCCTCACCTCCATTCTCAAACTCTTCTTGTAGAGCCAGCTTCCTGTGACAAGTGAAAATCTGAAATTGTGGAAGAGTTCCCTAAGTAGGATTAGCAATTTGAGGGAGAGGAGGAAATTCTTCAGATTTGAGATTATAAATGACAGTCAAAACCTAATCCTCAAACCTCATTTCTCATCCAAGTAAAAGTGAGGAAAGGCCCAGATGAAATTTGTTTCTGCATCTTTCTACTTTGCCTCTGAGGGAGAAGAAAGGTGAGAGGGATCAGCCCTAGGTAGAATCCATCACCAAAGAATTCACTTTGGGACTTTCCAATATTTTTCTCCTGTAGTATCTTTCTTTCACTCTAGGTACCTGCTAATATATTTTGATATAATCAATTCAGAAATACAGATTATCTTGCTTTCTAAATGTTCTCAAGTTGTTGATGTACTCCAAAACACAAAGGCAGCTTTTATGTTTCCCACTTCCTATTAATAGTGCAGTGTACTCAAGAAAAAGGAATAATGGTTGACAAAAAGGTTCTTCTTGCTTGCTAGTATCACCTAATAGAGTTGTAGTTTCCTAAAAATAAAAGTTCAAGGACATTCTTGCCTTAGAAATTCATGGCTTTTCAGTGATTTAATAGGTCATAAGGGTAACTTTTCCCTCCTAGATTTCCATTAAAAATGTTTCTAAAAAAATAATTTTCTCTGCACATCCGTGACCCTTTCCTTCCCTCCAGTATTCCCTAACCCACTATCCTATAATTTTTTATTTCCTTTATTTATACATTTCAGTTATCTATTTGCGTACTTACTTTCTAATTAAACTTTTTTTCTGAGATATGCAGTTGTAAAGAAATAACGGAGAGATCCTGTGTATCATTCACACGGTTTCTCCCACCTTGCAATATCACAACCATTATACTGACACTGACACAATCCATTGATCTTATTCAGATTTCCTCACATTTTTTCATTTATGTGTATGTGGCTGTGTGTGTTTAGTTCTACATAATTTTATCACATGTGTAGGTTCATGTATACACTGCCAGGCACAGTTCTATCATCACAAGGATCCCTTATGTTGTCCTTTTATAACCATACCCATCTGTGTCCTTAACCCCTGGCAACCAACAATTTGTTCTCAATTCTTATTTTGTCATTTCAAGAGTAGTACGTGTATGGAATTATACAGGATATAATCTTTTGGGAGTGGCTTTTTTCATACAGCCTAATTCACTCAATATTGAGCTAAACTGCTGCACTGATTGGCACAGGTTCAGCAAACCTTATCTGAAATGTTTTGGACCAGCAGTGTTTCAGACTTTGATTTTTTTTTTCATTTTGGAATATTTGCATTATCCTTACATTTTGAACATCCCAAATTCCAAAATCCAAAATCTGAAATGCTCCAATAAGCATTTCCTTAGAGCTTCATGTTGATGCTCAAAAAATTCTGGATTTCTAAGCATTTTGGATTTCAGATTTGGGATGCTCAACCTGTAGTTCTTTCTTTTTTACTGCTGAATATAGTATTCCATGGTATCAGTGTTCCACACTTCGCTTAATCATTCACCTAACAAAGGAGATTTGAGTTGTTTCCAGTTTTGGGCTATTACAAATAAAGCTGTTATGAACATTAACATTCAAAATTTAATGGGAACTTAGGTTTTCTTTTCTCTGGAATAAATGTTCACGAGTGCAACTGCTGGATCACATGGCATTAATATTTGCAAGCTTAGCTTTATAATGAACTGCCAAAACTGTTTTCCAGAATGGTTATACCATTTTACATTCCCACTAGCAACATATAAGTGATCTGGCTTTTCCACATCTCCACCAACATTTAGTGTTTTAACTATTTTTTATGTGAGACATTCTGATATATGTAGCCATATATCATTGTGATTTGATTTGCATTCCCCTAATGGCTAATTTTAGGGCAGTGAAACACTGAATATCTTTTCCTGCACTTATCTGCCATCTGCATACCCTCTTCCGTGAATTATCTGTACATGTATTTTGCCTACTTCCTAGCTGGAAGTTTTTCAGTTGATTTTTGAGAATTATTAAATATTTTAACGACAATCCTTTGTCAAACACGTGATTTGCAAATATTTCACTGCACTCTGGGGCTTGTCATTTCATCCTCTTAACAGGGTCTTTCACAGAGCAAAAAGCTTTTAATTTTAATTAAGTCCAACTTATGAATATTTCCTTTTATGAATCTGCTTTCTGTGGCTTATCTAAGAACTCTTCACCTATGCCTAGATTGCAAAGGTTTTCTCCTATATTTTTTAAAAAATCTTACATTTACATATAAGGTCTTGATCCATTTTGAGTTAACTGTTGTATAAAGTATGAGGTTTAGGTTCAAACATTAACTATTTTTCCCTACAGATGTCCCATCCCCCCATAATTTATATCACAAATACTCATATCATTAGATAGAATTATTTAAGTATTATTTTGTTCACAGTAAGACTATTACCATCAATACCACTTAGTTTGTCAACTCTTAGCTGTGGCAGTTAAGTGACAAACCGTAGATCAATAGTGACATTTAGTTTAAGTTGCAGGTATTACTACATGCTGACAATTTTACTTGATTCCGATATAGTGAATGTCTGTGCACTGTGGTTTAAAACGTTCAAGATGCCAGGCCCTTTCAGACCATGTGTATATTCAATCAGAAAAATTATTCTCTTCCAGATAACTGCTTTCTCCATGTATCTTTTTGACTCAGTGTCCCCATGTATGTCCAATGTCTCAGTCTCACGTCATACTAGAACACAAGAAAGGTCTTTTAAACCTATTTGGGCATGCGGGGAACAACTATTTTGGAAATTTTTAAAAAACAGATTTTATTTTTTAAGAAAGTTTTAGGTTCATAGCAAAATTGAGTAAAAAGTGCAGAGTTCCCACACACCCTCTGCCTCCAAACACACACAGCCTCCCTCACTATCAATACCCCAACACCAGAGGTGGTATATATTTTATAATCAATGAACCTATATTGACATATCATTATCACCCAAAGCCCATAGTTTACATTAGGGTTGGTGTTGTATATTCTATTGGTTTAGACAAATATAATTGCATGTAACCACCATTAAAATACCATACAGAATAGTTCCACTGCCTAAAAATCCTCTGTGCTGTACCTGTTTGTCTGCCACACCCCCTTAACCCCTAGGAACCAACCACTGATCTTTTTACTGTCTCCACAGTTTTGCCTTTTCCAGAATGTCATAGGTGGAATTATACAGTATTTAGCCTTTTCAGACTGCTTTCACCCAGTTATCTGCATTTAAGCCTCTTCCACCATGCTTTTTCATGGCTTGACAACTCATTTCTTTTAGCACTGAATAGTATTTCTTTGTCTGATGTACCATTGGTTTATTCAACCATTCATTTACTGAAGGGCAACTTAGTTGCTTCCAAGTTTGGCAATTATGGATAAAGTGCTATACACATCTAGATGTAAGTCTTCAACTCCTTTGGGTAAACACGAAGAGCACAACTGCTGAACTCAACGGTAAGAGTGCGGTTACTTTTGTAGCAATCTGTCAAAGTATCTTCCAAGTGGCCACCCCACTTTGCAGTACCACCAGCAATGAAGGAGGGTTCCTGTTGCTTCACATACTTGCCCCCATTGGTGTTGTCCGCATTTGGATTGTGGCCATTTTAATAGGTGTGTAGTGGTATCTCATTGTTGTTTTAATTTGCAATTCCTTAAAAACATATAATGTTCAGCATTTCTTCACAGGCTTGTATGTCATCTTTATGTCTTCTTGGGTGAGGTGTCTATTTAGGTCTTTTGTCCATTTCTTTATCAATTGTTAGTTTTCTTATTTTTGCATTTTAAAAGTTCTTTACATATTTTGGATAACAGCCCTTTATCAGACATGACTTTGGCAAATATTTTATCCCAGTGTGCAGCTTATCTTTCTCATTCTCTTGAGCAATATAAAAACATTGTGAATACATGGACATGGTAATATCATGCACACGGTACAAATACAAAAGGATATACAGTGAAGTTTCTTTCCCCCTTTTGCCTGCCAAGAGCTCCCTTCCCAGAAAAGAATCACTGTTAACAATTTCTTGTATATTGTTTCAGAGATACTCTATCCAAATACAAACAAAAGTGTGCATTATTTTTTTAAATAAACTTTTTACTTTGGAATAATTTTACATTTATAGAAAAGTTTCAAAGTTAGTACAGAAAGTTTCCACAAAGTCTTCATTTAGTTTCCCCTACATCTTATACAACCATGCTACATTTGTCAAAACTAAGAAATTAACATTAGAACATTCTGTTAACTAAACTCAAGACTTTATTAGAATTTTACTACTTCTACTAATGTAATTTTTCTGTTCCAAGATCCAGTCCAAGATACCGCATCCATTTAGATATGTATGATTTCTAACAAATAAAAAAAACTCTGCATGCTCCTCTGCACTTAGCCTTTTTTACTTAATGTGTCTCAGATATCCTTCTATCAATACAAAAGGATGTGACTCTGATGACTGTATAATTTGCCATGTATAGATGTAGATTGATTATTTATTTAACCAGTCCTCTAATTTCTGGCAGCTTTCTAGTCCCAGACAGGAACTACTGCTGTCCACTACTTGATCTGCTTTTTATCCCTATCCTGACATTAATCAACCACTTCTGGAAAATCCCCTATAATGAACATAATAACTCCTATTTATACAACACTTTACAGTTTATGAAGTGGTCGCAATGTCCAATTATCTTATTTAGTTCTCACAACAGTCCTGTAAATTTGCACTAATGTTCCATTCTGCAAATGAGAAAAATTACTGAGACTCTAAATGAACTGCTCAAGAGCACAAATCAACACCAAACCAGGGTTTCTCATCCAAAAACTTTTCTTATAATGCAGGTGCTATGAGACATACACAAAGGTGTAAAGACATGTTCCCTAACCAAGGAACTTCAATTTAACTAGAAAGTCAATTTTATAGACACATTAAGAGATGATAATGGTAGGTTATTAAGTATGGAATGTCCCATTTCCTTAAGAACTAAGTTTGACAGTTGATATCTCTGGCATTTCACTTTGACACTTCTTGTTTTTTTGTTTGTTTACTTGTAAAGGTACATCCTCATTCTGTCCAATGCATGTTTTGGCTTGTGATTATCTTTCAAATTTTTTTTAGAGCAATTTTTGTGAAACCATGGATAAGTCAAAAATTTGTGTTACTTTCAAATATGAGTTCCACTGTGGAACCAATGCAGTGCAGACAGCTTGAAATATCAACGCAGTGTTTGGGAAGGATGTGGCTAATGGACTCATGGTACATCAATGGTTTTAGAAGTTCCATTCTGGTTATCTTAATCTTGAAAATGAGCCATGTGGGTGACCTGAGACCAAGGTGGATAATGATGAGCTGAAAGCTGTAGTGGAAGCAAATCCATCTCAACCTACATGTGAATTAGCAGAAAGGTTTGACATTCCTATTCCAACACTATTGGACAATTTGAAACAAATGGGCAAGGTAAAAAAGCTAGATAGATGGGTACCACATGAATTAAACGAACATCAGAAGAGAAATCGTCTCGAAGCTTGCCTTTCTTTGCTGTCATGACAAAAAGGCAAACAATTTCTACACTGTATTGCTACGTGTGAGGAAAAATGGATTCTTTTTGACAATCTCAAGCGTTCGGCACAATGGCTGGATAAAAGATCCAGTGCTGAAATAAAGTCCAAAATGGAATATTAATCAAAAAAAGTTAATGGTGTCCAGCACTGGTATTATCCACTACAGCTTCATGAAACCTGGGTCAATTCATTACAACGGATGTCTACTGCAACCAGTTGGACAAAATAATGAGGATGCTTGAGATTAAGCAGCTGAGACTGGTCAATAGAGACATGCCAATCCTCTTCTAAGAACGCTAGACTACATGTCCCGCAAACAGTGCTGTTCAAACTACAGCAGCTAGACTTGGAAACTCTCTGTCATCCATTGTATTCACCACATCTAGCACCAAGTGACTACCACTTCTTTCAGGCTTTGGGCCACTTCTTACAAGGAAAAGTATTAAATTTTCAACAAGCTGTGGAAAACATCTTTCACGTCGTTCCCCAGGCTTCTTCTCTGCTGGCATAAACAAGCTACCATTAAGATGGCAAAACTGTGTCAATAGTTTAGGTGCATACTTTGATTAATTGTACTACTTCTTGTTTGAAATATAACAAACTGAACTTTTGATTCAAAATTGGACATTTCATATTTAATGACCTAACACAAGGCATTATCTGTTAAGGAACTTCACAGAAAAGGTAGAATTTGAAAACTAAGTAGCATTTATGTATTAGTAAGATAAGGACAGGAAGGATAGGTGAGAAGGAAGGAGGGATAATGAAGAATGCCTAAACCCTGCTCAGAGAAAAGCAAGGAGATCACTCAGACCAAGTAAAATTAAATAAATAATTTTTCTCATGGCTCCACACAGGGAATCCAGCTGCTTAGTATATCACGACAACTACCGTAAGGCTCCCTAGAAAAGTCTGCTAATAATATTTTTGGATTTTTGTGGCTAAACTTTTTTCCCTTCCTCTTCTCTTAATTACTATATAAGGTATTCATATTTCAATAAAATATTAATTTAAATAAAATATTTAAATAAAATATTAATAAACTAAATATGCATGTTCATTGTAAAAATATAGTATATTTTCATAAATATGGCATATCTCCTGGTACTCAAGTTCAATCAGATCAAAGTTAACTTTTTGATATTTTTCTTTCAATTTTGTAATCTACACATATTGTGATATTACATTATCCTGCCTTTCTACTGTGAAATGTTATAAAAAAATTTTATGACAAAATATTATTTTAAAAGATAATTTTTAACAAGCACAATGTTATCCATCATATGACTGCATTATGATTTAACTAGTCCCATACTGCTAAACATTTGGGTGATACTAATTTTTCTTTATAAGATACTGTGACAAGCATTCTTGTATACACATCTTTACGTGCATTTGCAACGACTTCCTTAAATTTCTTTGTGGTGGAGCTAAGTAGAGACACAATGTGTTCTGTTTATTGGGTGTAAAAATACATCTTCATAAGTGTTTCAGGCACTATTTTCCTTCCAAGTATACCACGGCAAATTTGGAAAGTTAGAAAGCAAACTGTAGTAAAGAAAACAGTTGGAAAGTTCAGATGAGCTTCATTGTCCTAAAACTGTTCACTGCAGCAAGTTAATCAAAGTAATCAGGAATAGACTACAAGAAAGATAGATATAGAGGATACACAAAACAACACATAAAATATCTGACAACACAATTACCTGTCTGATAAGGCTTCAGCTGCTAAGAAGTATAACAAATGCCCATATGAATATATATGTACATAAATATATCCCTCATTATCTCTAGGGAAAAAGTAAATTATAAAGAGATATGTGCTAGTATATCCAGTACCTGAAGATATGTTTTCTAGTAATTTTATAAAATACCTCAAGGTAATACAATTAAAAACAAAATACCTGATTGAAATCTCATTGTAAAATGAAATAAAAGCCCACACTTAACATATGGTCATATCTTGTCTAAACACGTGAGCCCATATGTGTATGCACATACACATCACCCCCAGAATAAAAATGCTCTGCACTTAATGTTGTCACTGAATGACTGCATAATTTAATTTCCTTGAAATCTATTAGCCTGTAGGAAAAGAAATAAAAAAGTGGATGAAAATTCTTTGGGGTAAGCATACTTCATTTTATATAAACCTGAGCAAAAATTTATAAAAATTCTCAAATAACAAATATAGCATTATATTTTCTTTTAAATCCTTTAGATCAGTGGTCCCCAACCTTTTTGGCACCAGGGACTGGTTTCATGGAAGACAATTTTTCCACAGATTGGGGCTGGGGGGTGATTTCAGGATGATTCAAGCACATTACATTTATTGTGCAGTCAAACCTCTCTGCTAATGATAATCTGTATTTGCAGCTGCTCCCCAGTGCTAGCATCACCACCTCAGCTACACCTCAGATCATCAGGCACCAGATTCTCACAAGGAGCGTGCAACCTAGATCTCTCACATGCACAGTTTATGGTGGGGTTCAAGCTCCCATGAGAATCTAATGCTGCCGCTGAGCTGACAGGAGGCAGAACTCAGGTAGTGATGCCAGTGACGGGGAGTAAATACAGAGGACTCTTCCCTGGCTCATGGCTGCTCACTTACTGCTGTGTGGTCGTTTCTAACAGGCCACGGATGGGGTTCGGGGACGGCAGCTTTAGATAGAAGAAAACTTCAAGGTGAATAACATAATAATCAGAAAATTTCTCAAACACAAACCATTAATCACTATACACGAAATTTTAAAAATGTATTTTATGAACTATAATAAAATCCATAATTTATAATTATCTTACAAAAATTATTCACACACAAGCCTACAAAAATGCTGTAATATTTTTATTGCACAAATACTTTGGGAAGATTCCCAAGCTGGGAGTATAGATTTTTACTAAAGCAACAGTACACTTTCAATAATTGTGCCCTTGTCACACAATCCTCTCACCACAGATTCCTCCTATAGACTCTTAGTAGATGTTCTCTGAAGACCTCTCTCTACAGAAGTACCCTATTGCCAATTCTCTATTGAGGAGCCAAATTTTTACTTTTTCCTCTCCTAATATAGTGGTTCAAGTCACTACAGCTACAGTCTTTCACTGCCATTTTGAGAAGTAGTTTCTTTTTATATAGTTTCATATTATAGAAAAATCAGGGAAAAACAAGATTTAAGATGCAGAAAATCTAACATTTGCCTAGAAAGCCAACTTACCAATATCATATTTCACTATCATATTTGACAACAAAAACAACAGAAAAACAACTCACCTAATAAGTAACTTACTATTCATTACAGAGGCAATGAAACCTTGGAAATTTTAGAAATAATTCTCTACCATTACCACAAGCACCAATCAACATTATCTGAATATTTAAAAAACAAACACACAACACACACACATGCACACACAAAAAACTGATACTTTCCATAGAATTTTACATATTTGACTTCTTAACTCTGCAATAAATTGGCAGGGTTGCTACTGTTTAAAGTATTTTTGTTAAATTATCTAGCACAAGATTGGCAAACTACAGCCTATGGTGTAAATCCAGGCCCCCAACTGTTATTTTTATAGCCCATGAGCTAAGAATGGTTTTTACATTTTTAAATGGTTGTCTTAATATAATTACCTGTATAATATCATTGATTTTGCTTTCTGGACCACAAACCTTATACTATTTCTTATCTGGCTCTTTGTGAAAAAGTTTGCTGACCCCTGAGCTCCGGATCAGTATGGAAAAGTACGTAAGTGAAATTATAAATAATAAAATTTATAATTAACTATAAATAAACTAATTGATTTAATTTGCTGTGAAGTGGCCTCATACTCTACTCCCATTTAATTGTGACTCCCTAGAAAATTCACAGAACCTGAGAAGTCTGACAATCCTCCAGAGGTATTCTCAAAGTGAAAAACAAGTATACAATACAAGAAGGACTATGGAACAACTAAACCATACCATATATATAGCAATAGCCAAAGAAACATTCATCAAGAATAAAGAATTATGTAAAATGTCAGCCCCATATATATAATATATATGCATATATGTGTATGTTTATGTATATCAGAAAGTCCTAAAATAGCATGGTAAGTTCTAGGTTTCATAAAAACCTAAAATCACAAGTAACAACAACAAAATCCAAAGCTCATGTCACAAGAAACATGAGTTATGAAAAGCAAAGGCTGAATTTTGTAAGAGAAAAAGAAAGAAGCTGAGATGTGAAGGAGATTACAAAGATGGTGAATTGACACTCAAAATAAGCAACAGTCTTATCAGGGGCTTCACTTAAAATGTGAATCTTATTAAACATCACCAACGTAGTAAAAAAATCTATACAGCTATGAATACCTTCAAACAATAATAGTTGTATAATTTAAACCAAAGCAATTCAGTATATGCTTTCAAATTTTAAAAAAATCACTTTTATTTGATGGTTAATTAAAACTTATATAAACACTGTAACCACTAATCAAGCTAGTGCTAACTCTTCACTTTGAAAGAGGTTCCCGAGTTTCAGGGTATGGGGAGTACCTGGAGCATCTCCCCTACCTCTGGTCTTTACGACAACCATATTATTTCTCAACACTCCCAGGTGAGAACCACTCAGGCAGATGATCTCTAAGGTGCTTTCCTGTTCAAACATTTAGTATTTAAGCATTTATTTTTAATAAAACACAGAAAACCTTTATTAAATGATAAAGGCATCATTATTACCATAAGTGAATCAGAAATGCTACCACATAGGAGGCACAATCTGATAACGCTGCTGTAAGACTTTTCCTAATCAAAATAGTGTCCCAAATTCTCAAATGTGTGCTACAGTGTGCTTCTGAAATTTGATGCATCTAGCAAAACTGTAAAGCTTATAAAAATTTCTTAAAACAATCTTTCTTTTATTCCTTAGTGATCAAGTAGCCACAGCCCCTGGTATCGACCTCACTACAGGCAGAACTGAAATATCCTTAGTTAAGAGTTCATGTTCACTTGGCAAGAATTAAACACAAACAACATGACGATTCCAGGAAGAACCATTTATCAGATCTATGCCACTGGCCCACTATAAAACTGTAAGGAACAGTAAAGATTACTGCTGATCATAGACAATGCACATGTAAGTGATGATGAGCAAATGGATTTGGTAAACAAATAAAAATAAAAGTGATCTTCCTTATTTGTGTCCCTAGAGTTACCAGCTTGCAAAGTTGCATAGTTAAGTCAAATTATGACCTCATGAAAATATTAGACCAGGTAACTTAAAAAAATTAAAAAATTTTAAAAAGTCTCTGTGAAATATCCCCTACAGACCTAGATAGTATAAATGTCATGTCTCAAGCTAAAGCCAATAGCTTTTGTCAATCTTTTGCAAAATATTCCATAATACAAAACAAATACAAAAGAAATCCACTGTAAGTTGAATATCATACAAAAGACTCAAGATTTCATGAAGTCCATGAAAATGATCTTAAAGAACCATTTAATCAAACATAAAACACTGACAGATTAGGATCTAAGAGTCAGTTAATAACTGAAGAGAATATCAACAAGATTCAAATGTAAAATAAAGAACATATATTAACATATTACCATAGAATTTTCTGGAGAAAAAAAATACACCAAAAAAATCAATAACTCATTCCCTTTTAATCTAAGACCTAGTGGATAATATAAATTATAGTTTGTTTTATTACTATTACTTTCTTGTTTTAGCTTTAATTTTCAAAATAAAATTCAAATAAAACATTTTTTCCCTATACTTTCAGAAATCTTGTTTACTCTTTTAAGTAAGTCACTCTAGGACTGATTACCCATAGATAGGCAGAATCTGAGTCTATACAAGAATACTCCGGAAAGTATAAAACCTCTTTCAAAGTAAGGTGGTAGTACTAGTTTGGTCTCTCCCAGAAAAGAAGCCATTAGGTCATCTCTGGCTCATAAAAACAGCTTCAGAGAATGGTTATCAAAAGTCATTTTAATCATGGAAGGCGGCTGCTTTTAAGGCTGTAGAGGCAAGGTAGGGGCATGGAAAGGGATGATGCTGTATATCTCCCCAGAAAGAAAACATTCCATACCACTAAGGAATAAGGTATCCTGGAGTACAGTAGTCAGAAAGAGCAATTTAGAAAGACTAGAGTGAAGAATCCAGAAGTAGAGAGAGAGAAACCAGAACACCATACTCCTGCCCTTTCCCACTTCTCAAATCCCCTCTCCTTGGCTTGACATGCTTCTCCAGTTTTATCTCATTTTTTCAACAAACACTTGTAAGCTGAAAGAGGAAGGCTTGATGACATTGTTTGAACCCCTAGATCCTCCATGCCAAAATCAATCTATTCCTAGCCTTCTTGGATACGTGGGTCAATAAATACCACTTTTCATTTCATCTAGTTTAAGTCAGATTCTATCACTTATAACAGAAAGAGTTCTGACTAATAGACTGGATTAAATGCTACTCCACAATAAACCTGTTCCTGATCACTTCTGGTTGTGTCTGATGTTAGTCTCTTTTGAATATTTCAAAGAGTTTCTTTGTTATCATTCACATTCTGCCATATATAATAATTATCAAAATTCTTATCTCACCTCTCCTCTCAGACTAAAATAGTAAAGTGTGTAAAGGCAGACTGAATACTGCTCACCTTTATATTCCATCATACAGTACTTTAACATAGTAAAGGGCAGAATGAATGGACGAATGGAAACGTGGAAGAGATGGAGGAAGGTGTTCAGTAACTGAGACTGGTTAACGAGGGTCTAAGCAGCAGCAAGAGAAGATAAAAGATGTGAGAGCTATAATGATGAAAAAAAAGCAGCAAACAAAGGGTTGAACATGAGAAGTAAAAAAAGAAAAAAAAAGCAATGTAATAGAAAGGAACTGTGAGATAATCAGAATCAAGAGGGTCAGGCCATGTACCTTAGTTAGTAACGAGTCATTTCATTTTTCTTGGCTTTAGTTTCTTTAATTGTAACTAGGTCTCTTTCATTCAAGTTCCTCCCAGTGCCAAAATTCTGTGTTTGTAAGCAGTCAAAGGTCAGAGAATGCTACAATCATATCCTTTCATGAGACACAGGGTTAATAGAACATAACATTGGAGAAAGTATGAAGGCCTCATCCTTATGAAATAATGTCAAATCAGATACTAAGCCATACTATTTCCCCTAAGCATAATTATAATCATTTTCATTATCTCATCTAGTGAAGGAATTTCAAGTATATCAAACTTAGATTATCTTTAGAGGTAGAGTTGGCTTATTTTTTGTGACAGAGTCTTGCTCTCTTTCCCTGGGCTAGAGTACAGTGGCATCATTGTTGCTCACTGCAACTTCAAACTCCTGGGCTCAAGCGACCCTCCTGCCTCAGCGTCCCAAGTAGCTGGAACTACAGGCATGCACCACCAAGCCTGGCTAATTTTTTCTGTTTTTGGTAGAAATGGGGTCTCGCGCTTTTGCTCAGGCTGGTCTCTAACTCCTGAGCTCAAGCAATCCTCCTGCCTTAGCCTCCCAGAGTGCTAGGATTATAGGTATGAGCCACCGCTCCACCTGAGGGTAGAGCTTTATTGTGCTTTGATATTCTGAAAATGGTAATTCCACATATTTTGTAACTTTAGGAGATTTCTGGATTTATCATAAATTATAGAGCAGGCAGTATCAAGTATACCAAAGAGTTTTCTTTGAAATTTGATTGTCTGAAGTATTGAATATATAGTAAAAAGTGTACTTGAGTTTAAATTCCCAGACAAGCCCACAGAAATCTATTTAACCCACAATGAAATGGAAATAAAACATAGCAGCTATTACCAGACAGGCTCTTTAAATCCTGAGGTAGAGAGGGGTGGAGCTGAGCACAGAGACTCTAGCAACAATGGAAGGACAGTAGGATTCGTTATAAATCAAATACTTATAAGCAGAGGTTTAACAATAACATATTTGAAGGATTAGATCCAATCTGTTAAATTAGCTAAGATGCCTAAAATGAGTTATAAAAATATACATAACCAGCCCTCCATTATCTGTGGGTTCTACATCCATGGATTCAACCGTGTACTAAAAATATCTGGAGAAAAAAATGGATAGCTGCATCTGTACTAAACAGATACAGATTTTTTTCTTGTTATTATTTCTTAAATAATATAACAACCATTTGCATGGCATTTACATTGTATTAGATATTATATGTAAGGTATGTAAGGTAGAAATGATTTAAAGTATATGGGAAGGCCGGGCACAGAGGTCCACACCTGTAATCCTAGCACTTTGGGAAGCTGAGGTGTTAGAATCGCTTGAGGCCAGGAGTTTGAAATCAGCCTGAGCAATAGTGAGAAAGTGTCTTTACAAAAAATGAATACAATTAGCAGGGCTTGGTGGCATGTGCCTGTAGTCCCCATTGGTAGGGAGGCTGAGGCAGGAGGATCACTTGACTCCAGGAGTTGGAGGTTGCAGTGAGCTATGATGACACCAAAAATGAGAGAGATAAGAGAGGAGAGAGAGAGAGAGAGAGAGAGAGAGAGAACGGAGAGAGGATGTGCCTAGATAGTTATATGCAAATACTATGCCATTTTATATAAGCGACTTGAGCTTCCATGGATTTTGGTATCAACGGGGGTGGGGGGAGGCTGAAACCAGTCCCCCATGATACCAAGGGACAACTGTACAGCAATTCCATTAACATCATGCTATTTTACTTTTCAGAGAATTTTCATGTATTTTTTTTTCTTTAAATAACCAGAAGCATTTCCCAGTGTGTGTCCCCTGGAAAACTAGTTCCCCAGAAGCTAATGATGCTTTTTACACAAAGCTTCTTTGCATAATATGAATCTTGGATGCAGCAGATTAAACAAAGTTAAATAAGCTTTGTTTTTTCAGTCTTTAACATCCCAAAGTACAATTTGAATCTTTAAGAGCAAACAACTGATATACAATGCTGTCCAAAGTTATTTCACTATGGAATCTTTTTTTCCACAGTCATCTCTCAAGACTAGTATCTCTAAACCTGGGAGTATTATGAAGAAAGAACAAATATCTTACATCCAAATAGGATGGCCTAATGGAAAGAACATTCAGCTGAAAATCAGGAGACATGGGTTCTACATTCAGTTTTGCCATTTACCAGCTCTGTGACCTGAGGAAAAACCACTTACTTGTCCTGTGCCTTAGTTTTTATCATTTGCAAAATAGCAATTATAATTCTAGCTGTAGCCTTTTTTAGGATTGAATAAAAGTTAGTAGATATATCAGATTATGGCATTAGAAAATTCAGAAGACCTTTGAGAATATCCAGCATTACCCTATCAGAAAGGCAAAGTTTTTCTTCAGGATCTAGATTAAAATCTACATTTACTAACTCTCAACCCTGCATTTTCCCCCCTAAACAAACACACATCCATTTCCATTTTTTAACAGAAAAAATATTAACAAGCCATCTTTAGAGGCAAAATAGGGTCTCAGAAAGGAACACAACTGAAGGTCTTAGAAAAAGTGAAAACTGGCCGGGTGCGGTGGCTCACACCTGTAATCCTAGCACTCTGGGAGGCCGAGGTGGATGGATTGTTTGAGCTCAGGAGTTCAAGACCAGCCTGAGCAAGAGCGAGACCCCGTCTCTACTAAAAAATAGAAATTATCTAGCCAACTAATATATATATATATATGTCTCTACTAAAAAATAGAAAGAAATTATCTAGCCAACTAAAATATATATATCTATATATATATGTATATAGATATATATACACACACACACACACAAAAAAAATTAGCTGGGCATGGTGGCTCATGCCTGCAGTCCCAGCTACTCAGGAGGCTGAGGCAGGAGGATCGCTTAAGCCCAGGAGTTTGAGGTTGCTGTGAGCTAGGCTGACGCCACGGCACTCACTCTAGCCCGGGCAACAAAGCGAGAATCTGTCTCAAAAAAAAAAAAAAAAAAGAAAGGAAAAGGGAAAACTGAAGGTAATCTTACCTCTTAAGTCTCCCATTTATAACACATGCATACACCTCCCCCCCAATAAATAAAGCTTTCATAAATATGCAGGGGTAGAAAGATAACAGTAATTCATTCCACAATCATTTAGGGAAGTTAGGCAATTTTGTGAAATAATTCCTTTCTATGTTCAATTAGTAAACTGGTCATTAGTCACCAAAAATATGACTAACTACTAACAGGTAAAGGAAAACAAATTTTACTGAAATTAATGAGGTGACCAAGGGTGGAGAAAAGGACCAGAGCTGGAAAAGGCTAGAGACAGACAAGGCTATTTGGTGACAGTACTGCAATTAATTGCTATGATCAAAGCTTTGCACAAAGTTTCAGTATAACACAGTACAGAACCACTTGATGCTAACTACCTAATGATGTGCCAAAAGGGTATGGTACTTATCTCACCTGAAACGTAAGAAAAGCCCTCTTTTCCATATTGACAAATCTACAGGATAATTCTGCAACTGATAAAAATAAACACTAACTAATCCAGTATAATAGCTTTACTTCCTGTGTAAAACACTTCAAAATATCTAAATGAATACAGAAATGCACTTTCTGTGGCAAAATTGTTCATTAATGAATCATTATCAACCCTTGGTACACCAAATTTCTCATTTTTGCAATGTACAAAATCATTAAAGTGTTTGAAAGCTCTATCAGGGAAGGCAGTGGCACTTTATAATCCACTATTTCTTCAGGCAAATGTGGTTATGGCTGAACATAATACTCAAAATAACAACATTCCCTAGACATACAATCCCTCCCCTACTTAATGGTGTTTTCGTATGTTGACAGCAATGATGAAATATGTTATTGGTTTCCTATTAGCTTTAACTGTTTCTGAGCATTCATCATTCACAGCCCCACTCTTAACTGTTACCTGTCGTGATGACTAGGTATCAATAGTTTCAAATGCTTTTAATAGTGTCACACACATCTCAGAAGAGCTTTAACAATTTAGGTTTTTCAGCCAGAAACTTCCTTAAATTATCAAACAGCTAGTAAAGTGAATCTATCCACCGTAACTCTACCTAGTGCTATAAATCCACATATTTCAGTATCAGTTCAGTTACTTCAGCTCATATCAAGTTGGATTGCCTGTTGCTGCACGGAACTGCACTACAATTTGAGACATCCATTTACAAAAGAAAGCTACTGTCATGCAGATTCCTTATATTGAGTTGTTAGATTGGGGTACCTCATTTGATCATTTTTACTGGAAATAAAGGAACTGTAGCAAATGAGATATTGCCAGTGACCCAGTAAATTTCTTTTGAACATATCTGCCTAATCATTTCAGGATTATTTCTTCCTTCTTTATATGTAAATAAACATTTTAAAATCAGGTAGTTAAAACTCACAATGACAATGTATGGTCTATACATCTGCACCTGTTACAAGGTAGTATCTACACAAGGTAGTTGAGATGAATGCAGATTTTTTGTATCTGAACTGTGAAGAGATTGATATGTTTACAAATCAAAATTGTTTTACTTCAAGACTTATTTTAGGTGTTGGTTTTATACATAGGGTATGGATGACTATTAAAAGTATTCTAATAATCATCTGAAAACCAAAGAAACCAACAAGCATGTGTTCATAATTGCTCCAACCAAGAAAATGCTACCTCAAACTGAATTACAGAAATATTTTTAGTCAACAGCTGCTCAGAGCATGTGACTGACATGCATACCTCTTATGATTCATTTAATTCCCACATTTGTCCCCACAATTTTAATAGTCATCTTGGTTCAAAGCTGTGCTAATAATGTAAATCCACTGGGCCTAAAAGCCATCACTGCAAGGTAGAATAAAGGTAAGAACATAAATACAAAAAAACAATTTCTGATTTTTCACAGTTCAGAGTTATAGCTTCAATGAAGAAAGCTTAGTTTAATCTGAAATTACAAAAACATTGACATTAACTTGCCCTATTACACTTAGTATAAATCCTACTTGGGGAAAAGTTACACTGCAAAAGGAAATTACTTGGAGTGTCGTTATCTATTTTACTTTGATGGTAAGCTCAACACAAAATTTTAAAAATAATTAGGAAGTTTTCCCTAGCCTATAATAATTCTGTTCTAAATTTAATTCTGATTTTTACCTGGAATAATAATATATTTAATACCATGATTTTCCATTTGCATTTATTTTGAAACAAATTGTGATTCTAAACATAAATTTTTATTGCTGATTAGATTTTTTTACTCTGGTGTCATTCAATGATTCTGGCTTCAAACTGTTGACTGCCTAAAGGAAAATTCACACCAGAATATCAGACTGGCTCCTCAACAGCATAGAGGATAAGGGAAACAAAGACTATGCAAAGCAAAATCATTTATAAAGAAATTGCAGACCACCAGGATTTTGGATTTGAGTAATCCACTTAGAATAGCATGGCTGTGTCTTAAAAGGACACTTCTAAGATCACAATATAGGTCATGTCCTTAAGAAATAGAATAAATAATGAAATCAATGTCAATTACACAAACCTTTCATATTTACATGATGCCAATGACAATCGGTAAGACAAATTAAATATTCTATAAAGTGCTCAGCTCCAGAATAAGCAAGAAGAAAAAATAATATCATAAAACACAGAGATTGTTTTCAATCAGGTTTTGCAAAAAGGTAAAATAATCACTGAAAAAGAAAACAGAAAAAAGAAAAAGAATGGTTTGCAAACTGGGAAATAAACTTGGGCTTATCATTTCAGATTGAACAACATTAAACTATCACTTGAGAAAGAGAAGGGGAAGGAAAAGAGGAATGTTTTGCAGAGGGTAGAAGGAGACAGAATATCTAACCATAAAGGTTTTGTCAAAATATAAAAATCAGGTTTAGGTGGTAGGTCATATTCTTCAAAGTGCAACTTTCGGTCTGATGCTTTTGCAGACCAAAACTTTAAAAATTCCCGTTATGAACCAAAGTGCTTAAAACAAATTCTGCAACATCTAAATGTACTATTAAGTTTTAATCAAATAATGCCAAAAGAAATATTGTCCAATGTGAGTAAAATCTGCCTAAAATCACTGCTATGTCATACCACACACATACAGCTGTTAAGACAAGATAGTAAATCACAAATACCCCTGAAACACTTCTCTGATCCAGAAAACAGAAAACATGTAGTGGCTGAGGTCACAAAGACACTGCCAAAATTGACATTCAAAACACTGCTACTTCCTTTCTTGATATCAATAACACTAATATTCTAAGAAAAGGCCCCAAATTTCTGATGCTTGCTCCTCAAGCTGAGCTGAATAGGGAAAGCCCTGGATGCTACCAGAAACTCAGGAACTTTCTTCTAGATACTTACGTGTCCTTCCTGGACAAAGGGATAAAATGTCTCTGACCAAAGAGGCTTTGAGAAGACTACTTGCAGAGAATTACCAACTTACCCATCAGATTTGAGTTCATGAAAGGTGTTGGGGACAAGCCTTCGTGGGCCCCTAAACGACTGTCATTCAAGTGATCACTGTAATGAGGGCTGTCTGTAAAACCCTGGGGGGGAGAAAAGAAGACCAGAGTATTAAAGAGATTATTTGGCAGTCCTGTTAATTGAGCATAATGACACTCTCCTAATTAATATACAGACTTACAAACGGTCACTCCTAACCAGGTTTCTTGTTCATTATTTGAAAGACTAAACAGCAGAAGTGCTCCTTTTATTCCTTTTAAGATTTTAAAGTCAAAAAACATTTTATTGATCTTAGAGAAAACTGGGTTTCTGAAAAACACTAACTGTGAGCACCAATGTTTTCAAAATATCAGCTCTTCTGATGGGAGGCTACAAAAATTAAACTGTTACTAAAATTAGCTCTAAGATCTCTTTACATCCAAAAGGAAGTTCTATGGATCATTAAAAATAAAAGCACTGAACTAAGAAAATATATTTCTGAGCTGTAATAAATTAGGAAAAATAAACATTCTCTATTCTCGTATTCTTTTTCTGCCCCCATGCCCTACAAATAAAGAGTTAGGCAAGCTAGTGCTATTATTTCACAATAGCTATTATTAAATTTCTCCGTATAGCTTAGAACATGTTTTTTAAAAGCAAATGAAAAAGAAAAAATAAAGTTTACAAATAAAATAAGTGTTACAAAATCCCTGTGGATTAAAAACTATCCTGGTTCTCAGACTCACACACATGCTAAGTACAGCATCCCCACCAAAATCATACTGTTTCTAAACAAGGCTTTGAATCCTATTAATAATTAAAATTGCAGGTGATACCTATCCCTGTGCCAATAAAAAACTGTCACAGTAAAGACCAGAAAAACTTACAACAAGAGGCCCAAGTGAGGAGAAAAACTGCCCTGGCTCAAAGAAACCAGAAACCACCCAGAATCCCCTAGGACTGTAAAATCATCAATCACTGAACATTTATCATTACCCAGACGGCAGGCTAACATTCAAGAAGACATTAATGGGGCTGAAACAGGCCTCACTATCTTTGCGGGCATGCTGTCAGTTCAACCAAAGCACTAGAAACCAAGGGCTAAATAACTGTCAAATCATTGCAATTGCTTATGGATGCATGTCACAACTCCTTTTGATGTTCTGGTTAAAACTAATCTTCTGGGAGTGCTAACTCCCAAATGAATCTTTGTTTCATTTTTATCTGCTTTAGAATCACTGATATACATGTGATAGACATTCAAGAAGAATCTGGGTGATGTTTACAACTTGGTTATGACCACAAGGGTGTCCTCTGGTAATTACTACCATAGTCTTGTCTGTCATAGCCACATGCAGCAGAAGCTATATACAAAATAGAATGGCTCCTAGCTAAGGTCACTCCATAGAGTTTACTTTTATCACTTAAAACTAACACTGTTAAGGTGCTAAGTGACATATACCACTATCTCACATACATCTGGGTCTTCTCTCTGCCACCGCTTCCCAACTGCTATTCTTTGCACATAGTCAAAACAAGGCATCAAAATCTATAAAACACTCACTGAAATACTGTTCATCATCCTAAAACAATATTACTCTAGAAAAATGCCAGCTGAAATGTATTTGTAGAACAGCCACATTGTTCACACTACATTTGAATGTTAAAGGATAATGAAAGATTAATTTTGTATGCTCTTAGTTCTCTTCATTCTTGCAGTACAATAAAAAACTTTTTTCCTTCATAACTATAAAAATTATAGTTATAAAAATTAAAATACTAAAGTTGTTTTTTTAAAACTGTTTTCTAAAGCACCGGTATACAAACATATCTAAGTTTTAGATATACATTTATGGTATCACCGAATGATTATACACAGTTTATTTTTATAGGTGACATGCAGTAACATTTATCATACTAATCTAACTTTTCTCTGTCCCCAGACTATTCAGAGAACACAACAATTATCTTACTGTCAACCATACAAAAATAATAGTTAAGCACTATCCTTTATCCATGTGCACTCACGTATTACAGGACACAGCATAGAATTTACTACAAGATTATTTCCCAGTCATAAACTGTTCCCACACAATCCCACTTATAAAATCCGAGACTGTCATATTGCACCATACAGTAGGAGTCTATAAACTTTTTTCATCAAATATAAGATTCGAATATGAACTTCAATATCTATTTATTCACAGATTATATACATACTGTTAATCTACATAGTATCAGTAAGTCATAATTTCAAAAATTAAATAGAAATTTAAATATGTCTCCCCACACCTTGATGGTTCAACTTAGAAAATATAATTTTCTTTAAAAGCCACTGCCCAAGAGGCAAGAAAAGGATAGTTCTTCATCTACAAATGCAAACTGGGGCTAGGGGAAAAAACAAAGATAACCAGACTTACAAATGTTTGTTATAGTTTTAGATGTAATATAACTGTATCCCAAAACCTCATTTCAAAGACTGGGGAGTGGCTTCTGTTTGAGACTATTCTTGTCACTGCTTCCACAATGGTAGTAATGACACCTACCCGGAATATAACTTTTGGTCAAACAAGATGAATAGCTATGAAACAACTCACAAACATTTAAGATTACTATAGCTTATATATTTAAGATCAATTCTAGAAATGTATGTAGATAACTATTAGCATGCTAATGCATCATCTAGCTGGAGGATACCTAGAGCAGTGCTCTGCAAACTTCATTGTTCACATCAATAAACTAGAGATGCAGATTAAGATGGATAAGGTCTGAATGGAGGCCTGAAATGAAATCTACATTCTAACAAACGGGTGATGTTGATGCTGCTTGCTGGTCCATGGAGTACACTTCTAGTAGCAAGAACTTAGACAAACTAGAAATAAAAATCTCTATAGAGAGGTCTAGAAAGGTGACAGTCTGGTACCCTCATCCAGAAACACCAGAAGTTTCCAGAGAAGTATAAATTAGGGAGAAATGCCAGAGTTAAAAAAAAATAAAATTAAAAAAAATTAAGCAATTAGAATAACACAGTATTTTAATGTATGTATGTATTCATCCATATAGTTTTAAGTAGAAGTCAAACAGAGCCTCAATGAAAGAAATGGGTTAGTTGACTAGGAGTTTAAACAGCAGTCTCCTCAACTACGACACACAGCTAGACAATGAGCATGGCTGTCCAAATAAGTAGAAAAGGCAAAAGGAGCAAATGC
The DNA here is from genome assembly GCF_020740605.2 of Lemur catta. NCBI lineage: Eukaryota > Metazoa > Chordata > Mammalia > Primates > Lemuridae > Lemur > Lemur catta. The sequence continues at coordinate 88,532,942 of NC_059128.1, read as the reverse complement.
CATAATCCAAAGCAGTCACTGGGTGACAGAATAGCAGAGAACAAAGCAAAATAATGCTGTAACCTTCAAAGGGCTAGAGAACCAAGTGGAAGATGACTAGCCTAAGGAAGTGGCTGGAGTGACAAGAAAGAAACAAAAACCAAGCAAGCAATGGTTAAGACGGAGCCCAACTAGGTTAGCCAACGGGACTGGTAAATGAATGCTATTTCAATTTTGGATTGAAAACGAATCAGTGAGTTCGTTAAATATAAAACTATCACGGTGCATATTTCAAATTGACAGAAAGTTACTATGCTAATAAAAAGGGGTCAAATCTGACTCCCTGGGACTCCTAATGAAGATCTTGAATTCTATAAAAATGGTTTTACCGTGAAAATAACCATTAATAAAAATGAAATTTTTTAAATACATGAGATGATACACATTATGAAGGATAGAGCAATACTATCAGGATCATTTATTATACTATTAGCCACAGTATGATACTGACTGCAAAAATATTTCCAAATATACACTAAAAAAATTACCGTTCACATCTTATGGCAAAAATGAAAGACATTCAAAAGATTAGTACTTGATAAAATTAGTTGATACATGGAGAAATTATAAAAACTGTTCAATATGTAACAGAATTTGTCTAAATTACAGTTTAATTTGTAAATCTTAAATAATTCCATCTGAACGCTTAACACTTCACATTTTCATATTGTAAAATATATTCTATAAAAAACGTTTCATACTTTTCTCTATGTTCATTTCAATATACAGGATTTAGAAATGTTAATCCCTGCTATAGTATGGCAACAGACCCAAAGTGATCATTCAAAGCTGTTTCCATTTTTAAACCAGTCTAAACAGCACATAATCAATCAAATATTTTGTTCCATCAAAAATAAAAAAAACCCAGAACCTAGTATTATTTATATAATAGTACTCTCCTCTGGTCTGTCACCTCAAAAATACAAGAACTTTTCACTTAGTTCATTTTTTATTTCTTTATTTTTTTTTAATTTCAGAATATTACAGGGCTACAAATGTTTTGGTTACATGAATTACTTTTGTACTGCTTGAGTCGAAGTTATAAGTGTGCCCATCACCCAGATAGTGTACATTGTACCTGTTAGGTATGATTTCACCTATCCCTTCCTCCACCTCCGACCTGCAGGAGGTTCCATTGAGTTTTACTTTCATCTGAGCTCATGAGTGCTGATCCAACAGTGAGTACTATGTGGTGTTTTTCCATTCTTCCAATACTTCACTTAGGAGGATGGTCTCTAGTTCCATCCGGATTGTTGCAAAAGGTATTAATTCATTTTTTATGGCTAAGTAGTACTCCACGATGTACACATACCACATTTTATTAATACACTCATGACATGATGGACACTTGTAGTTAATTTTTAAATAGCTCATTTAAAAAAATTATTTCACCTAACCCATAAATATAATCACTAGAGGACCTTTCCAATCTCAGAATAGATTTATAGTTTTTCAAACCTACACTTATTTCTTTGTATAAAAACCACTGTCTAATTCTATTTTAAAATAGTCTCTCCAATTCTTTTCAATGGGGTTTTTAAAAGGGAGGGGGAAAAAGCCTCTTCCAATAAAAATTTACTTTCTCAGAAAAGCTTTCCCAGATCCTTACAAGACCAAATCAGGTGAGTTCATTCTGTACTCCCACAGCAATGAACATTTCCATCCAACTGCTCACTAAAGCTACGTATTTAATTATCCATTTAAATTATACCATAATTACCTGTTATAATTACAAAGCATAGTGTAGTGGATAAATGTGGAATTTTTGGAGCCAGAGTGACTTGGGGCAAATTAATCTTTCTTTTCTCAGTTTCCTTATCTGTAAAATAGATATGATGCTAATAATATTACCTTCACCTCACAGGTTGGTGCAAAAGGATTAAATGAGTTAATACATGTAGCACTTGGAAAAGTTCCCAGAACACAGTAAACATACAATAAATGCTAGCCATCATTATTATCATCGTCCTAGTTAGAGATTGTTATGTCTTAAAAATTCTGAGAGGGCAGGGATCATGTTTATTGTTTTCACAATTAAATTCTCAGAACGATGCTTGGCACATATATACCAGGTACTCAATAAATGACAGAGGGATGGGAAGTTTCAGCTGCTAAATCTTTAAAATGCTGCAGAGCTTCAGACACTATAAATGTTCAATCAGTTTCTCCATAGAACACATACTAATTATCAGAAAGAAGGGTGATAAAGTACTAGATTATCTAACTGGGTTGAATAAATAATTACAGGTTTCTGGTATTAAAAGAGCTACCAGATTTCCCACCAAGTACTGAAACCCTATAACCTCTACGTGGGCAAAGCCAACAGAACCATCCAAAAGCCACCAGAAAGTTCTAGATGAGGCCTGGATATAAATGAGTAGTTATGCTTCAAAGTTAAATAAAAGTGGAAATAAGTAGGAATAAATGAAGTTTAAAAGACAGAAAAGTGTCCTCAATGTATTTCTTTTACTTACCCCTATGATAAATTACCAAAGTAAATGTCTAGATTAATAAGGTTACACTTTTAAAAACAAATCCTTGAATTTGATTCTCTCTCTCAGTTAAACACACCTATAAAAAAGCCAAGTGAGTTGACTTGATAACAGTCGGTTACCTGAGAGTAGAAACTACATTCTGTATCATTCACTACTCAATCACAAGTGGCAAGCACACTAATGGGCATGTAGTAGGTGACTAATAAAATGTATGAATGAAAAATAAAGAAGGCCACAGTTAATGAATCAGGTCTACATCTGAAAAAGCTACATCTGAAGCTATTAATATTTAATATTTTAAGGATCTGCTATCCTTTAACAGGCCAAGTGCTAATATATGATACATTTTTCTTCCTCCTTCCTTCCCTCCCTCCCTTTTTTTGAGACAGGGTCCTGCTCTGTCGACTGGGCTAGAGTGCAATGGTGTCATCATAGCTCACTGGAACCTCAAACTCCTGGGCTCAAGAGATCATCCTGCCTCAACCTCTTGAGTAGCTGGGACTACAGGCACATGGCACCACAACTGGCTAATTTTTCTATTTTTTTGTGAAGACAGGGTCTTGCTGTGTTGCTCAGGCTGGTCTTGAATTCCTGGCCTCAAGCAATCCTCCCACCTCGGCCCCCCAAAGTGCAGGGATTACAGGCGTGACCCATCACATCAGCCGAATTTTCTTAACAGGGAGCTGGATTTTGTAATCTAGGTCCATAAATTTCTCAAGGGCAAAACCTTTTTATTCCCCTTTATGATCCTAAAAGAGACTAGCAGAGAACTTTGAGTGTAATTAAACACTTAAATTTTTGTTCAGGTAATGAATAATCCCTTCAGGTAATGTTTTACTCTAACCTCTAACTTCAAGACCTCTAACAAGTCTTGAATTGGCACAGGTAGGAGAAGCAAGAGAATCAAAAACTTTTAGAGGTAGAAAGGATACTCAGAAAATATGATGGATACATGAAATACTGGTTAGTACAAGGGCATGTGTAAAATTAACTACCTTAAAAATTGTACTATAAACACAATGCAACATCTATAAAAATTTTAAGGAAACATTAGTTATTTCCTAATGTACTGACTTTATATCTATAAAAGGTTCATATTAATAAAAAGATTACACTCACATTAATACATAATTTTCCCCACTTTTCCTTCTATAAATTTTATACTTTCAAAAAGTATTATACTATGAAATATTAGAGAATTTTTTTAAAGAGCTAGTCCTTCACAAATAGTTTGATTGAGAAGCACTAATTTATATCCTTGGTACTAAAAATGTAGTTCTCAGAACACTTGTATTGGCAAATTCTGGGAGCTTATTGAAATGCAGAACTTCTGGCAGAATCCTAGACATAATGAATCAGAATCTGTATTTTAACAAGATTTTCAGGAGATTCACAAACAAATTGAAGTCTGAAAAGAATTGGTCAATATTATCTTGTAAGTCACAGGGCCTGGTACGTTGTAAAATAGTATTAGCCCTACCATTTCTTCTTCTAGTACCACTACCACCATATTAGATGCTAAAGAGCTCACATTTTAAAATCATGATTCCACTCACTGTCATGTTCATAAATCTGCCTATCACATATTATATGCAACCAGGTAAAATTAAGTAAGAGTTGAAACGTTACTCTGCTCCAAAAATCTCTAAGATTTTATATAATTTAAAGCTTTTATCTTCTAACTACTATAAATCAACAACAGTACGATGACTGAACACATAATAACTGCTCAATAAGTATTTTAAAATATTTCCTGATATTTATAAAATCAATTAAAATAAATCAAACACAGGGAACAATATAACTTTATTAAAACCCATGCACTAAGAAGCAATAACTAATTGTAAGAAGAAGGCATGTTGGAAGAGGCAAGATGGCGAATAAGAAAAACTGCCAACCAGAGTGTCTCTGCAAGAAAGACAGATTTTAGAAGAAAGTAAAAACAAACAGGCAGACAAACATAGATCAGACCAGGGTCAGAAGGAAGGGTGCCTGAAACTATAGGAGACTCCACGGGAAGAAGTTGCAGAGGAGAACTGAAGCCGAAAGGCCCCCAAGAGTCTTGGAGACCAGTGACAAGGGTAAGTGGAGCAGTTAAATTTCCCCTCCCTTGCATTGCGGACTGCTGGTGGGCTCCTGAGCGGTTGGAGAGACCTGCCAACACCAGCAAAGAGACAGCCACTGCCAGTGAGCGGTAAGCCTTTTGATGATAGGCACCAGGCTCCCACCTTCTTCGGGACACCTCCTACCCCACAGACAGGAGCTGCTCAGCAGGCACCATATCGCTTCATTCTCCCTTTCCCCTTCCATACTCGCAGCTGCCGAGAGAGACAATTTAACCATCACCTGGAGGGATCTGCAGGGAACTGGACCTTTCCTTTTGGGGCCCTACAGCAGACTGAGGGGTACTCAGACTGTGAGCTCCCTACCTGCCAGCCTTCCCAGGTGCTGCTTGCCTGGTGACTCCAGGAGAGCGGGGCAAATCCTGAGGTGGAGAGACACTGTTCCAGCTTGTGCACCCCGTGGGTGACTTGAGACCAGCACTCCTCTTCCTAGCAGGTTCAGGGACTGATATCCACAGTCCAAGGGACAGGCCTGCAGACCAGATCCCTTACACTGAGAACTCGATCGTACTGCCCCAGGGCACAGAAGGGATATCTGTGAATGAGCCTACTGAGCTGTGTGTGCCTTCAGGGGCAGATCAGCATGCTTGAGGGGTAACCCTCCTCCCACAGGAGGGCCATGTGCCCAGCTCAGGCTGAGATCCTGGGCATGGAACCTCCCAACCCACATCACACCCACATTCAGGTGCCTATCAAAAAAATAATTCATCACGACCAGGTGGGCTTCATCCCAGAGATGCAGGGATGGTTCAACATATGAAAATCTATAAATGTAATTCACCACATAAACAGAAGGAAAAACAAAGACCATATGATCCTCTCAATAGATGCAGAAAAAGAATTAGACAAAATTCACCACCCTTTTATGATAATAATGCTTAGCAAAATAGGAATAGACTGGACTTACCCAAAAATGATACAAGCCGTATATGGCAAACCCACAGCCAACCTCATACTGAATGGGGAAAAACTGAAAGCATTCCCACTTAAAACTGGAACCAGACAAGTTTGCCTTTTATCACCGCTTCTATTCAACATAGTGCTGGAAGTCCTAGCCAGAGCAATCAGACAAGAGAAGGAAATCAAGGGCATCCATATGGGGGCAGAAGAGGTCAAACTATCACTCTTTGCTGACGATATGATCTTATATCTAGAAAACCCTAAAGATTCTGCCATGAGACTACCGGAATTAATAAACAAATTCAGCAAGCCTCAGGTTACAAAATCAAAGTACAGAAATCAGTAGTATTCCTATATGCCAACAACAAACTGAGAACCAAAGACTCAATACCCTTTACAATAGCAACAAAGAAAGTAAAATACCTAGGAATACATTTAACTAAGGAGGTAAAAAACCTCTACAGGGAGAATTATGAAACGCTGAGGAAGGAAATAGCAGAGGATGTAAACAAGTGGAAAACCATACCATGCTCATGGGTCACCAGAATCAACATTGTTAAAATGTCTACACTACCCAAAGTGATCTACAGATTCAAGGCAATCGCTATTAAAATACCAACATCATTTTTCACAGATCTACAAAAAATAATTCTACACTTCGTATAGAACCAGAGAGGACCTCAGAGAGCAAAAGCAATCTTAAGCAAAAAAAAGAACAAGTTGGGAAGCATCAATTTACCAGACTTCAAGCTATACTACAAGACTACAGTAACTAAAACAGCATGGTACTGGCACAAGAACAGAGACATAGACCAGTGGAACAGAACTGAGAACCCAGACATAAAACCATCCTCATAATAGCCATCTAATCTTTGACAAAGCAGACAAAAACATACACTGGGGAAAATAATCCTTATTCAATAAATGGTGCTGGGAAAATTCGATAGCCATATGTAGAAGACTAAAACAGGATCCACACCTTTCACCTCTCACAAAATTCAACTGATGGTAGATAACAGACTTAAACCTAAGGCGTGCAACTATAAGAATTCTAGAAGAAAATGTTGGAAAAACTCTTATAGACATTGGCCTAGGCAAAGAATTTATGAAGAAGATCCCAAAGGCAATCACAGCAACAACAAATATAAATAAATGGGACTTTATCAAATTATAAAGCTTTGGCACACCCAAGGAGACTATCATGAGACCATACAGATAACCTACAGAATGGGAGAAAATATTCGCATGTTACACATCCGATAAAGGGCTGATAACTAGCATCTATACAGAACTCAGGAAAATCAGCAAGAAGAAAATCAAACAACCCTATCAAAAAGTGGGCAAAGGACATGAACAGAAACTTCTCAAAAGAAGACAGACTAATGGCTAACAAACATATGAAAAAATGCTCAACATCTCTAATCATCTGGGAAATGTAAATCAAAACCACAACGAGATATCACTTATCTCCAGTGAGAATGGCCTTTTTCTTTTTCTTTTTTTTGAGACAGGGTCTCGCTCTGTTGCCTAGGCTAGAGTGCCATGGCGTCAGCCTAGTTCACAGCAACCTCAAACTCTTGGGCTCAAGCAATTCTCCTGCCTCAGGCTCCCAAACAGCTGGGACTACAGGCTTGTGTCACTGTGGCCTGCTAATTTTTCTATTTTTGGTTGAGATGGGGGTCTCACTCTTGCTCAGGCTGGTCTCAAATTCCTGAGCTCAAATGATCCACCTTGGCCTCCCAGAATGCAAGGATTATAGGCATAAGCCACTAAGCCTGGCCCATTTTCTTCAAATTTGTAAATGTTTTTAAACTAGTTCAAACATATATTCAATATATAAGACTGAAGCATATTTATAATATATAGCATTAATATATACATGTCACTACTATATATTTTATTTATAAACATACCACAATTTATCTGTAGAGCCCCCAAATTTGATGACATTTAGCACTTGTTTCTAATTTTCTCTATTACAAACAAGGTTGCTATCAATAGCAATAGGTCTCCTTGTACATATGTGAAAATTACATGAAATTTTTCTAGGGGTTAATACCTAAAGTGGAATTGCTGGGTTATAGGATATGTACATCTTCAAATTTACTAGATAGTGCCAAACTGTTATCTAGACTAGAAACATACTATTATATGTTTCTATCTCTTACTGAATCTAAAAGTTCTATATAGTCAGCTCCAGACTTATGAAAGAAGGCTTCCAAAGTCAACTTATAAATTGTATGTAATTTGTGACGCACTTCCCAGATGGTAAAAGGCAAAGTGATCATGATTACATCTCCTTATCAGTTCCACTTAACCCTTAGTTTAGCTATATTGTCTGAAATAGTTTGGCCCAGGTCCAAAGGCAATCCTTTGTCATAATAAATGTTCAAGACACATTTGTTAAACGAGTTAATCCTCATTAGACTCCTCAATTCATCTTAAGGTTCTATAATTAAAGTTGCATACATTACTTTAGATATTGATACACCAAAATCTGAAAGAAATATGATATATTTTTAGTTTGTTGCCAGTACCCTGTCTTGATGTCCAGTGTTGTGTTGGCTATTATAGTCATGGCAACAGGGTTGGCTGGTACTGATTTTTAGATCCCGACTCATGGTCATAACAGTTCCTAGTTTATGATTAAAATAGTACTGAATATTCTGGTAGGATCCATAGGACGCTTCTTTGGAATTCTGTTACCGGTCATGGTGATGCTGACCATGAGCCATTTATTTACACTCCCTCTTCCTGGCCCTATGACTAAAGCCAATCATCTTTAGGGGCAAACCCAAATCAAAAGCATTATAGTGAAACAATGACCCTTTAATAACTTGTTCGTATAGGTGCTGAATCCCTGGCTTGGATTTATTTCCCTAAAGGTAGAAGTAAATAAGCCATAGCAGTATTTTCTATCATTGATGAATCTCTGGTTTCTTCTAGGAATAAACAACAAGTCATAACTCCTTTTTCCTAGTTTAAGGTTTTCTGTGCCAACATTAACAATAATAGCATGAGCATACATTTGGTGATACTATGCGCCAGAGCCTGAGGTAAAGGCTACACTCATTTAATCTTTTACAACCTCATGAATTAGTCAGTATTAATATTATTCTCACTCCACAAGTGAGGAAAAAGGTACAGAAAATTTATGTCATTCACCTCAAGTTCAACAGTAAATAGCAGGATGGGAATCTGAATTCAGGCAGTCTGACTCCAGAGCCTACCATGCAATGCTGCCTCTCTAATAGTAACTATCCGTCCCTAGAATTATTGTGAACTGAATGGCTCAATGACAGGCTGGAGACACACAAAATGAAGAATATGTGTGTTCAAACAGTAATTCACAGGTGATAAAGGAATGAAGGCAGGAAAATGCAACAACAAAACCAACAAATTTTTTTTAACTACCTGGGTTTGGCAAATGGTGCTCGAAATAGTGGAGGCAGTAATAAGGGCTTTTGAGAACTTTTTGAACCAGTGGATACTGATGAAGAAAGGGACAAATAAAATGGGAAATGGAAAATCTCCTTTAATAAGTGGATATCACCTACAGATATTTTTATCTCTTGCAGAACTTTTCCTTTGTACAAGGTGAGAATAAGGTACAGCAGTCTTCTGGGATGCTAAGATAGTTCCCATGGAGAATGAAAATAGAGGCCCCAACAAAACTAGAAGCAAATTTCTATAGCATTAGGGCTCATGTAAGAAGGCGTTTATGATAATGACTTGACAATTAGAGTTAAGAATTAATATTCATTACAATGAAATTGGAAAGGCTATGTAACTGTACTCCAATAAAAGACATTTGAATGGTCTGGTTATAATGCACAGTAAATTGCAAAAAAAAAAAAAAAATTATTCCCACAGAAATCAAAATCTATAGGGCCAGGGCCTAAAATCCAGCTACACTTGGATACGATATCAGAGAAACAGCATCAAACGAGGGATCTAGTCTTCCTTAGGAACTCTGTGATTTCTTCGGCAGGACTCAAGCTACCCCAAAACAACAATTCAAAGCAAAAAGACTCTTAAGAGACAGACCCATTATCCCCCTCCTCAATTGTTAGATCTCTGAAATCCACAGTGGTTACCTGGCTAAAGGACCACAGGTACCATGTAGTTATTCCAACAAAGAACAGGCAATGAAAGTCTTCTTTTCTACCTAATACCAAAGGCAGAGAGTATCCTTGTTTTATGATCTACAGTGTACAGTTTCTATTGCAGAGAGTTCTCAGCAGCTGAAATTCTAGATTTTCCTTTGAAATACATAAAGGTGGCTGGGAGCGTGGCTCACTCCTGTAATCTCAGCACTTTGGGAGTCTGAGGCAGAAGGATCGCTTGAGCCCAGGAGTTTGAGAACAGTCCAGGCAACATAACAAGACCCCATCTCTACAAAAAAAATAGAAAAAATTAGCCTGGTGTGGTACATGCCTACAGTCCTAGCTACTCAAGAGGCTGAGGTGGGGGGATCACCTGAGCATAGGAGTTTGAGGCTACAGTGAGTTATGATCATGTTGTCTCTAAAAGAAATTTTTTTTTAATTAAAAAAGAAAGAAAAAAAAGCAAAAAAGGTATCCCCATCAGGCCATTGGGTTATGAGAGGTAGGTGTAATTGTGAGTATATTTGATATAGAAAATATAACTTTTGGAGATAATTAATAAGTGGGCATCTGAAAACTAAAACAAATCTCAGTAGAGACTTCTAATTTAAATGAGTAGCTTAGTGAAAAAATTCATCAGTTTTTTTTCTTGTATTTGAAACAAGTCCTCATTTTTAACTTTCAGAATTTTTTCTTTCTTTCTTTTTTTTTTTTAAGAGATGGGGTATTACTCTGTTGTCCAGGCTGAAGTGCAGTGGTGTCATCATAGCTTATTGTAGCCTCAAACTCCTGGACTCAAGCAATCCTCCCACCTCAGTCTCCATATAGCTGGGATTACAGGTGTGAGCCACCATGCCTACTCTGACTTTGTTTTAATTTGAGAAAGCATTTTAAAAATGATATTTAAGTTTCTATAAATATCTTACAGCTACAGCTTTAAAATTGGTGAGTTTTCCCATTAATATGTTAACATTTCAAAGATGCATTTAAAGAAACTTTTCTCTTTCAGGTTAGCACTTATTGCTATGGAAGATCAAAGGAATTAAATTCTAAAGATACTATCCTTCCATTTTTATAGCACTTTGTAACTAAGGACCATTTATTTATTTTTGCATGTTTGTCAGTTCATTTAAGTATCAGTAAGTAAAACCATTTCCTCCTCTAACCAGGTTACAGAAGACCTTTGAGTAACCAACATATGGTTGAGGAATGACCACCAGGGGCTACTCATTCCCCAGTTTAAGAAGCATGTACTAGATTTGAATATAAGCAAACCAACTTTTTAAAATCACTCAGAGGAAGGCTTTTGTGGCAATTCATGCGTCCAGACATATATTACAGTTCACTTAAATCATATATATTTATTCAAATTATGTGAATTCATAAAAAATGAAAGCAGAAAAAGAAAAAATAAAAATAGTTCCACTACTCTACCACGCTACTGAAAAGCATGTACCCTGGAATGACATGAGATGTGGAAATGAATCTATTGTTCCCTCAATTTATAGGGATTTCTGAATCCTCAGTAGAAGCATCTTACTCCATAACCATGATTCTAGTGTTTAAAGACAGTACTGTTCACACAACATGCCATTAACACACAAGCCAGCAATTTCATCTAGTATATACAGTCAAAGAAACCACTATCTAATCCATTATTAGAGGAAAACTCCATTCTGATTTATGTACATTCTGTCTAATACAAGGAAACTGCTGAGCAAGTTCAACTGGTATTACTTTGTTAGAATAGTTTTAACTAATATATGTAATTAAAAGTAAAAGTAATATAGTTATTTCCTACAAAGTAAAATTATACTCTAATTCAGACATTTAGTCCAAATTCATACTCCTTCACTCTATTTGTATCCAATATAATTTTTTCAGGTACTTACACAAATATGATTAGTTAACTATATTGGCACATTAGAAAAGTTTCAGACACTTAAAAAACAGGAGACCAGCAACTCTTTGATATTCAACAATAGCTCACATCATTATCATTCTTTTTTCATATACTTCCTAAGAGAGACTGGAAGTATATGAAAAAAGACACTTTAATATTAAGACACAAACTGGAAAATCTGTGTGATCAAACATGATAGTTTTCATCAACAGCAATAACTGAAATGGATTTTCTTTTTTCTGACTGCTTTGAGTTCTAATGTTTTTAATGTTAATTTATGTCAACCTATATATTTAATACATTGACTGCCACACTAGAAAAAAATTTTTTTCCTTGGGGCCATGGTGTTTTATTACAAAAATAGAATAAAAACTTTGAAAACAAAACAATCCTTTCTAATTTAATGAAAAATTTAAAGAAAAAGGAAATGTGCTGACTTCTATTCATTTCATTTAATCCACATTTTTAGAATTAATTTGCCAATATTAATTGTAACAATAAGAACATCAAAAAGTAAGATTTTCAGAAACCAACTGCAAGATTTTGCCCAGGTTTTACTTCATAGGCCCCAGGCTGAAAACAGCATGAGTTAAATACAACTCACATGGCAGTTAATGTGTTAATACTACATTTTCCCCATCTCACAGATGAACAAATTGTGTCTTAGAGAATTTAAATAACTTTCCCAACATCAGAGAGTGGTAGAGAACTAATTTAAATTCAACACAGTATGAAAGCAGATCATTTAATGTTAGCCACACTAATTTTTTGATCACTAGCACCAAGAAATCTGGCAACAGGGGAGACGTGTAAACACAGAATCATTTCCATCAGGCCAGCTATTCTAAAGGTCTCAGAACCCCTTTGGTCTCAAGACCCTTTTATATTCTTAAAAATATAAGAACCCCAAAGAGATTCTGTTTATGTGGAATATATCCATTGATATTTACAATATTAGAAATTAAACCTGAGATATTTTTAAAAAACAAGAACATACATTCCTTTCACTGTCAGAGCAAATATGTCATCATATATCATGTAGCCTTTGGAAACTCTGTAATACAGTCAGAAAACAGTAAGACTGAAATGGCCAATAATGTCTTAGTAGTAATATGAAAATAGTTTTAAGCTTGCCAACATTCTATTAATAAAAGGGTCTCAGGGACACCTAAAGTTTCCTGCAACATACTAGGTAAGCTAGATTAGACTATTTATTATATTTCAGAGTAAATCATGAATCTTTAATACCACTACCTTGTCAGAATTTAGAAACTCTGGTTGGTTGAAAGCTATTTATTCAATACAGAGGCCTCATTTCAGAGGTTAGAAAAAAGATTCAGAAGTCAAGGGGCATGCCTAAGATCAAACAGCTAGTTAGTGGCAGATATCTAATGTTAATATATTAAATAACAGATTTTTGGCTACTAATTACAAAATATCATTAGCCAAATATTTGGAGACGGTGGCAAAGAAAGCAACTGCACAACAGCAAATAGCATATCAAAATTCCAAGGATCTCTTGAATAAGCAGTACTTTCAGTTTTGAGCAAGATCCTGAGAACAGTCAACAGGGAACTGAGACCCTTAGTTCAACAACCCAAAAGGAACTAAATCTTGCCAATAGCCATGGGAGCCTGGAAGCAAACCCTTGTCTAATCAGTCCTTCACATGAAACTCTGGCCCTGGCCAACACCTTACTTCTAATCTTTTAAGAGAACCAGAGGCAGAGAACCAAGCTAAACTATGCCAGATTCCTCACCCACAGAAACTGTGAGACAATAAATGTGTTATTTAAGCCACTAAGTTTGTGGTAATTTGTTAACATAGCAAAAGAAAAGGCAAATATTAAAAAGATAAGGAAATATTTTGAACAAATGAACTTATTTCTTAACACACACAAACAAAGCTCACTCAAAAAGAAATAGATAACTAGAATAGCCCTTTATCTATTAATAAAATTAAAATCTTAATTAAAAATCACCCCCAAAGAAAACTCCAGGCCCAGATATCATCACTGGTAAATTCTACCAAACATTTAAGAAGGCAATAAAACCAACTCTACAAAAACTCTTCCAGAAATTTGAAGAGGAAGTGATATTTCTCAACTCTTCTTTGAGGCCAGCATTACCATGATACCAAATTCTGACAAAGACAGTAAAAGGCAGGGGGGACCTACAGATCAAAATTACTCATATATTAAAATTCTTAACATTTTAGCAAACTGAATACAACAATACATAAAAAGGACAATACATAATAACCCAGTGCTATTGTACTTATCCCAGGAATGCAAGGTTGCTTTAACATCAAAAGATAACCAATATAATTCCTATAGTAACACATTAAAAAAGCAAAGTCATATGACTATCTCAACAGATGCAGAAAAAACATTTTAGAAAATTCAACATCCATTTTTGTGAAATACTCTCAACAAATTAGGTTTACGAGGAAACTTCCTCAATCTAATAAATCAAATCAACAGAACCTACAGCTAACATCATGCTTAATGGTGAAAGACTGATTGTTTACTCTTTAACACCAAGAACAAGGTCCATTTCTACATTTATTAAATATAATACTATAAATTATAACCAATTCCATAAGACAAAAAAATTCCAGACTGGAAAGGAAAAGGTTAAATTGTCATTACTGATGGATAACACAGGGTCCAAAAAGAATATCCTCTAGTACAAAACAGCTACTAGTGAGCTTAGCAATGTGGCACGATGCAAGGTCAATATACAAAAATCAATTATAGTTTTATATACACTTGTAACAGCATCAAAAATTATGAAACAGTTAATAAATTTAATAGAATATATACAACACTTGTTCACTGAAAACTGTAAAACATTACTAAGAGAAATTAAAGAAGATTCAAATAGAAAGATATACCATATGCATGGATAAAGTCTCCACATTGGCCAGGTGCAGTGGCTCATGCCTATAATCCTGGCAATTTTGGAGGCCAAGGTGGAAGGATCATTTGAGGCCAGAAGTTTGTGACCAGCCTGAGCAACACAGAGAGACCCTGTCCCTAAAAAGAAGAAAAATTCTCCAGGCATGGTGGTGCGTGTTTAGTCCCAGCTACTCAGGAGGCTGAGGCAGGAGGATCACTTAAGTTTAGGAGTTTGAGGTTACAGTGAGCTATGATGATGCCTCTACACTCTAGCCTGGGCAATGCAGTGAGACCCTGTCTCAAAAAAACGAAAAGGTCTCCACATTGCTAAGATGTCAATTTTCCTCCTACTAATCTACAAATTCAACACAGTCCCAACCAAAATCTGAGGTGGTTTTGTAGAAACTAATACACTAATTTTTAATTTTTCCAATTTATATGCAAAGAACCTAGAATAGCCCAAACAATTCTGAAACAGAATAACAAGGCTGGAAGACTTACACTACCTGATATAAAGATTTATTTTAAAGGTATAGTAATCAAAACAGCATGACATTAGTGTGAATATAAAATCAATGAAACAGAATGGAGAGCCCAGAAACTGACCCTCACATATATGGTCAATAAATTTTCAACAGAAATAACAAGTTAATTCAATGGGGGAAAGGATAATCTCTTCAACAAATGGTGCTGGAAAACTGGATAGCCTAACACACACACACACACACACAAAATCAATTTTGACCCTTCACAACTTATAAAAAAATGAACTCACAATCAATCACAGACCTAAATTAAGAGTTAAATGTTTGCATCGTCTAATTTACTATTTCTTGAGATTGCTACTGGCAGTTAAACTCAATTCATAAGTGACACAGAGGAAATTCTATGATGAGAAATTTGGGAGGGTGGGTATGGGATAAAAAATTACCTACTGGGTACAACGAACACTATTCTGGTGATGAACACACCAAAAGCCCTCACTTAAGCATTATACAAGATATACACTTAATAAAAACACTTATACCCCCTTAATATTTTGCAATTAAAAAATGAGAAATTTAACAACAAAGAAATCTATTTAATCTTAACTCAATGATATTAATATATAAATGTTTTGGACCATGGAGCTCTGTATTTGTACATTATTTATTAATATCCTATTAAGCACTGTTTAAGAAACTATGATCTTAATCAAAATTTTTGTTTTACACATTAGAAACCTGATATCCAGAATAAATAACCTGTTTTAACAAATTCATTTGTCTAATGGAAGAAGTCTTAAATTCTTTATTCCTTGTATTACAAAACAAATTATCATTTTCACTTGGTATACGATATGCCCTGAAGGTTTCATAAGCCAAGCATTGCTTCTATTTCTGTGCTTCTACTCTCCCTGGGCCATCCTTATCATAACTCTTATCATTCCACAGTATAGTAATCTGTGTTTTTCCCATGAGAATGAGCATTCCTTTTGCTCACAGAATATAGCCTGATCATTTCTGTTTTGACCAACTAATTCCAGTGATCAGAACATAGTGGAATCTCAATAAATGCTTCATGAATTAAAGGAGTAGGAGAAAAAAAGATTTCCATGTCAACAGCCCACAAATAAGAGTACAGAAGTCCAAAATACTATAATACTCCAAGCTGGGAAGAAACATACTGAGGAAAAATTATCTAAGGGAGTAGGTAGGGTTAGTGGGAAATCAAGAATAATATTTACACAGCAAAAACACAGAAACATCAACTCAGGGAGATGTAATATTATCACCAATGCAGAGAAGATATTTGCTTCAGGACAGCTGGTACTTTATTGCTTAATCACAAAATAATTTCCTATACTAACCACCAAAAATATGCTCTGTTCCATGCACAAAGCAGCTTACTGATTGTGATATAGAACCACATTAAAATAATTATTTCATTTGATAACAAGAAGGTTTAATTATGAGTTCAGTATATTAGACGAAAATATTTCAAGTTTGTTATTCTCAGTATTAAAATGTTAAAGTATGTGACAAAAGTGTATCACACAGAAAACTAACAATTTATTGATCATGCTAAGCCTCTGACCTACATAAGCTAATTTAGGTCTTATAACTACCTGTGAAATACACATCCTTTTATACAGAGTTGAGGAACTAAAGCCTCTTCTTAGAATGTATAAATCTATATTCTGTTATAAAAATGTAGATTATTATAAATTTACATTGATAAGAATCTGGGTTGCCCCATTTCTTTTTCTCAATAATCTCTAAATTCCAACATCTGGAATGCAGTGAACTTTTCCAATAGTTTCAATTATATAAACAGAATTTACATTTTCTGACTTATAGAACTTCTTGTTGGGCATTTAAAAACCTTAATAGTCTATCATCTTCTTCAGGACATACTCCAGGAATTCAAAAGTTGCCTTTCCAAGGAGCATCCAAGGCATGTAAAATTCCTAACATAATTTCGTATCAGAATGGACATGTAACTTTTCATGAGGCTGTATGTAAAAACAGCAAACACTTCTTCCAGACATGTAATAAACACTTTATAAAACTCCTTCTATTTAAGTTTTTTTTGAGACAGTGTCTTCCTCTGTTGCCAGGGCTAAAATGAAGTGGCATCATCATAGTCCACTGCAACCTTAAACTCCTGGGCTCAAGAGATTTACCTGCCTCAGCCTCCCAAGTAGCTGAGACTATAGGTGCACACCACTATGCCTAGCTAATTTTTCTATTCTTTGTAGACACAATGTCTTGTTCTTGCTCAGGCTGGTTGAACTCCTGGCCTCAAGAGATCCCCCAACCTCAGCTGCCCAAAGTGTCAGGATTACAGGTGTGAGCCACCATGCCCAGCCTGTCTATTTAACTCTTGTATACTACTTTTGAGACAAATCTCTTTGCATATGAGAAATCTGAGGCTCGAAAATTAACTGTCTTCTCCAAGGTCAAATACAGTGTTGTGGCCAGGCGCAGTGGCTCACACCTATAATCCTAGCACATTAGGAGGCCAAAGTAGGAGGACTGCTTGAGGCCCAGAGTTTGAGACCAGACTGAGCAAGAGCAAGACCCCATCTCTACAAAAAATAGAAAAACAAGCCTGCGTGGTGGTGTGTGCCTGTAGACCCAGCTACTGAGGAGGCTGGGGCAGGAGGATTGCTTGACCCCAGGAGTTTGAGGCTGCAGTGAGCTATGATGATGCCACTGCACTCTAGCTGGGCAACAGAGTGAGACCCTGTCTCAAAAAAAAAGTGTGCATGTGTGTGTCTGTGTATATATCTATATATCTATATCTAGAGAGAGAGAGAGACAGAGAGACAGACAGAGAGAGAGAGAAGCAAAACTGTTTGATTCATCTTGTGGCTCATGATTGTATGTTTTTTAAACATATAAAATATGAACACTATTTTTATAAGAAATAATGACAGCAGTACCATCATCACACAACTTCTAGAGTATCTATACTGAACAAGTAGGAATAACAACTGCTTTGGGGTCTCTTTGATACTTTGCCAAATACGACACAATAGAAATGATCAGTAATTTAGTGTCAGACAGCCTGGCTACTAGTTTTAGATATTTAATAATTTAATATCTGGTAAGTTATCTATCTTTTCTGAGCCTCAATTTCTTTACCTTTAAAATGGAAAAGATTTTAAAAATGACTTTCTTGGTGAGCTGGTATGAAGATCAAAGCAGGTGACATGTAAAAGTGAAGTCTGTAAACTATATTGTGACATATGACAGATATGGTTATTATCATTAATAAAAATAAACTAAGCCTAAAAATGTGTTCAGCCAGAATCTACCCTACATTTCATTCCTATGAATAAGCAATTTCTAAATTTAGAAAAAAATATTAAAGAGGCTGTCAAGAAAGCAAGACCTCAACAATTACAAAAGGGGACATAATAAAGATTCAAAGATTAATACAATTTGATTTCTACTTGTTAACTTAATTTTTTTCTCCCCACCCCCTCTATTTGTTGACATTAAAGTCTGAACAATGAGAAGATTAAAAATGAGAGAACTGTAAAGGTCAGATCAGTCCTGATAAAGATACTATTTCATGGGCTTAGGAAGTTAAGTGACACAGTGAGGTGAGAAATTGACATAAAGGCTCTTGACGAAAAAGATCTATGGTAGAGCAACTCAACAGGTGCTGTCCCCAAGAAGAATGGCTAGACTGAAAAAATAGAAGCTCTTAATTGGCTTAAAATGGAAACCTGGACAATATGATCAGTATGTTGATTTCTTTAAATACTCGCTGACAAGAGATTTAAAGGTGTTTATATCATCATAACCCAATTTTTTCTTATCCAAAAATATTTAGGTTATGATTTGTAGGTAGGTGCTGTTTTGAATACAACCAAGAGTAACAAAACAACATTTACTCTTTTGGCTGTATTTAAACCTAACTTTAAAATACATCCTTCTTTTGTCCCTAGTTTTCTTCACATTCAAAACATTCAGAAGGAGCAGTTACATAACAAAACAGAGATTAATGGGAACATAGATGCAATATACAGAAAACACTTACTGTAATTCTCTGTCCCTTCTGTCTTGCTTTGCTATTTAACTGCTTCATCTTGTGTTTTGTACCTGAGATCAAGAGGCATAAAACACTATTTCAAAATTTGTGTGTCCTTTCTAATTATTGCATTTGAACTCCTAGTAGTTGTAAAATCTATACCTTTTTCCTCTTCAAAAACAAAAACAACAGCAAATAATAAACAATCTAGAGAAAATATCTGTGGTATAGGAGAGAAGTAACACTAAACTTGATTACACATCATTGCTGACAAATAAGGGGCAATGAGTAAAAGCTATTTTACTCATTTTATTCACAAAGCCTAAATAAAACAGATGAAGTTTAATTTAGGAGTCATCAATTCTGTAGGTAGAACGAGTCTATACGACTTTATATTATTTTATATCTTTCCCAGTCACCTAGTTGTACCATTCCATTTCCCACCTCCCCACCTTTGTGAAAATTCTCTTCTTTCTATTACTTTGTATCTGGCTCCTAGCATGCTGATCCAAGTTTTATTTCATTACAAGTGGGTCTATTTAGTAACCTCTTTCCAGATCACCTTATTTCTTATCACTCTTTGACTTCAGATCCATCTTTCATAGCACAATATATTAATCTTTAGAAAACACTTTGTGGCCTTCCCTAATAAAAATCTATTTTAATTGGCTCTCTACCCACAAAAGACAGACTACACTTTTTCTACAGAAAAGTTACCTGCCTTACCTCACGTTATCTACTTATAAAGTAAGCCAATTTACTATTTACCGAATTTTGTGATTTGAAGCCTCTGTATTTGTGTTCCTGTTAGTTCCACATTTCCAGAAAGTTGATTTTTTTTCAACTCTATGCATATAAATGACAGTCATCTGCCCTATGATTGTCTACTCAAACGCTTCCTATTCTACTAAGTCTGTCCTGACCATCCAAAGTAATCTCTCCCTCTGATGGTAATCAATGAAATTATTTTAGTAATTAATTATTTGTTGCCTAATTGTAACTTCCCCATTGCTGTATTAAAAGTTTTAAAAAGTAACTTTTTAGGTAAATATGACTTGCATGTCTAAGCATATTTTCTGAACTCTAAGATATACATTTATTTACCTTTAACACTTCAGAAACTGAATGCATTTACAAATCTCAGTATCTTAAAATTGAGGGACCATGGTAAGCCCAAGCTCCTAAAAGGGGGCAGACGACATTAACATCCTTATTTATAAGAGTGGCTCTCATGCCACTGTGCTCTGCTGGGAGAAGAAAACAAGTTCTCTTTGCCCATAGATACTCGGAAGGCATCTGCTGTCAAATCTAAATGAACTACGCATCAGGTCCTTTCAAAATTCCAGCCAGTATAACCTTTATGGAGGTCAGAATGACCTCTGTGTATTTTGTACACTTGTCTACCAGGGGAACCAAGGCTCTGTTATCCCATATCTAACTCGCTATCTACAAACTCTAGCATGGCTCTTAGCTAAGCTCTTCCACATGAATGAAAAGATATTGAATACTTGCTAAGAACAGAGAGAGCACTAAGCAAAATTAAAGTTCCCTTTAGCCACATCTGGCAGGAATGACCCAGGAGTTGCAAAGGAAATGACATTAATCTCATCCAGATAACCTTACAGGCTAATTTTAGTTTCTATAGAATCAGAAAGCTGTATGTTTACTTTAGTTGAATTTTCAGTTATCTTTGTTTTCCTTATTCTAAATCCCCAATTTATGGCTTTGTTTACAAACTTTAGAAGACTGGAGCAACTCCTAAATCCTTGTACCCACAAATTTTCATTTTCTACCTGACCTAGTCTATCAGGTGTCCATGTGTGTTCCTGACAACTGGTCTATTAAATGATCACTGCTGGTGCTTTTTACATAAAGTGAATCCTCATATCCCTTCAGTGCTATAGCAGGAGAAGTAAAAACATGTATTAAAATAAAAGACCTTGGGCGTGCCTATTATTTACCCCCAATAAAAAGTCCCTGAAATCATCTTGTGCTGAATCATATAGAGCAGCTAAATCAAGTATTTATAGCCAACTCATCATAACTGGTTTTCCCCTTCTTCACTAACAGGCATCAGTCCAGAACTTTAGTGAGTAGTTGTTATTAGTAGTCACCCTCTCTTCTATAAATGAAAAAAGGGAAAGAGAGAAAAAAGTTTGAGATAAAAAGAAATAACTTGCCCAAAGTCACACAGCTAGGAAGCAGGGGTGCCAGAAATAAAACCCAAACAGCTTTGTTCTAATGCTCATGCTCTTAAATTGTATGCTATCCTGCCTCACAGTATGTATGCTATACTTGCCAGGTAACTTGTTCTATCATATTATGTCTTGTGCCCTCTTTTATCAGCTGTAGATCCTCTTCTCTTTTCACCTTTCTCCTCTCTCTTCTCCTATTCCTTCGGTATATGGCAGAAAATTTAAGACAGTTCTTCTTTGAGCTTGGAAATACTAAGGTAAAGGGGTTAAAAAATACTAACATAAGATTTAGAATATCTGAGTTGTAGGCCAGAGTCTGTCATTAACTAGTCATATAGCCTAACCAAATCTCACGTGTATTTCTATAGACAGCACAAATCTCAACCTGACCAAATCTCAAACTTTCGAAGTCTCAGTTTCCTCATTTATGAAATAAAGGGACTGGATGTAAATAGCTAACGTACTTTCAGCTTTAAAAATTCTATATCTCAAAAGGTGGAGGGAAGAAAGAGCAAAAATGTAAATGACTGTTTCAGTCTGCGAACTATATTACAATGGTGAAAACCATGGTGGAAATTTAGCAATTTTTTTTAAAAAAGCACCCAAACCCTACACAATTGAATGTTGCTACTTTTTCAAATATAACTAAAATAACACCATATATAACCTAAAATATGTTCTATGATTAAAATGCCAACTCTTCATCACTGATGATGCCTATAAATATAATTCCTATTAGTGGTTTTCTACCAGTGAACTCAAATTTACCTCTTAAATTAAGGAATGACAAACTTTATATCTTAGAAAAAAGTGTCAATAGACTTCTCTCTCCTGAAAGCCCTGTCAGAACTCCCACTCCAGGATACAAACTTCAATGGTACTTCAATACTTCATTTTAAAGCTTGACCTAGGTTGGGTGGCAAAGCTAAGGAGACAGGGAAACCAAGAGATGATATGGGCCCTTGAAATTTCCACGGTTAAATGACTAGACAACATTTCAGAAACAGAATTTGTACATCAGGAAATATAATCATAAAAATGAATGTGAAATTATTTTAGAAATAATAATGATGGTAATAATAGTACTAGCAGCTTTGGTATACTATAGAAATAAATGAAATGAAATACTTTGTAGCTACTATTACATTTCATCTTCACCGAAACCCTAAAAAGTATGTGTAAAATTATCATAATTTTAGAGATGAGAAAGGTTAGAGAGGTTAAGTAACTTGCTTAAGGTCACAAAGTACAAGTTTCCAAAGCCTGTGATCTTAAATAAAATGCCTCTCTAAGTAGAATCATCAATCAGGACAATAAATTTGTAAGCACAGAAGAAAGGCTTATTACCACTATATACCAGCACCATCTATTCTAAGCTTCATCATAAATCAACTTTGATTCTCTCCTCCCTCCACCTCCAAACCCCATTAATCTAGTAAATCCAATGATTCTTCTCTGATTTGATTATATTCAGCAAACATGTATAGAATATTCACTGTGTATAAAGCACTGTAATAGGCAGAGACAAAAATTTTTGTATCAATTTTGGTAGGGAGAAACTTTTGCTCTCCTAAGAAAGAAATGGACAATTGAAGGGAGAGGGAAACCTGTTTTATTTATGTCCTTTACAAATCTAAAAGTATATTAACTATGGTTGAGCCAGCAAATAATTCTTATTTGTTATACTTAGAATATAGCATAATTGCAAATGTATCCATTCATTTAATTTGTGTAATTGTTAAATATAGATCTAGTGGATGAATTTTGAGATATATAGGTTTAAAGCCAACAATTACACAGGAATCACTGTGTATCAGATGCTAAGTCCTTTATACATATTGTCTCCTTTAATCCTCACAGCAACCTTATGAAATAGTTATCATTGTACTCATTTCACTGATGTGTAAACTAAGGTACAGTGAATTTAAACAACTTGTCCAGAATCACACTGTTGGTTAGTGGCAGAGCTAGGATTCATAGCCAGGCAGTGTGGTTCCACAGTCTGTGCTCTTAACTACTGCCTTTTGAAGAAGGGAAAAGAATCTGAAAATATTAATAGAATAACTCATTAACACTCTAGTAAACAAGAACAATCATGATATTTTCTGGCCTTTATGCCTGGTACCATGTTAAACATAGAAAAACATTTCTACGCAGTAAAGAATAAAAAATGAGGGAAGGACAAACTCATTAAACCATACCTCTTACCATGTCTAAACTACCTGAGATTTTAATTGCTCCTTTCAGTTTCTGGTGCTTTTCCTTGATCACCACTTCCACAAATTTCTAAAAATGGAAGTGCTATTTGTATCACGATGCTTCTTTCTGTTCGTATGTGTGCTTGTGTTCTATATACCTGAGCAAAAGGTCAGGATTGTAGAAACCAGGACTCTAACAAAGGTCTGTGGGAATAAACCACCAACAGCGTTCCTTCCTTCTGAGTGTCTCAAACATTATCTCAAATCCACACTTTCTAAGGACGCTGACCACGTCTACCATTTCTTCTATAAGCACTATTAGGTACAGTATCTATTTTTGTGTCTACCTAACATAAAACTCTTCACTGAATGGTTTGCTGTAGATGGTTCTGATAATCAGAAATTCAGTCACATCTACATGGTGAGGCTACTTTTCTGGTGGATTTGGTAAAAACAGGACAGACACACCAGACTGGAGATATGCTGGAGTGACTTTTCCTAATTCTGAGAGAATGGACGTAAGACTAACACAGAAATTAAAAGACTGTGGTCTCTAACTACATGACTCAGGTGGAGCTCACTTACACATCAAGGGCTACTATAGCAGAGTGGTATCTTAGTTAGAATTTGATTTAAAGTCAGGACATACAAGGCAGTGGTACAGAGCAAAACCTTCCCTTGAAAAGCTGTTAAATAAATATTAAGTTCAACCTATACGATGTTGTGTAGCCCCTCCTGCACAGTAATATGCATGATAATATACAATATTAACAGGGTTCATGTGCCAAATATGGTTTTACATTACTACAAAAAATTCTTTACACTTTTGAGCAGGAACAAGAAAGGGAGAGAATAGTAGCTCAGTTAGTTTAATCCATGTAAATTAAAAGCATATATTTTCTAACTCCACCAAACTTCCCATTTTACAGTTTTCTAATACCTTTTTTATGGCCTAATATTTTCAACTTTTATAAAAAGTAAAATAAAAAAAATTCCCTATTTAGTGATGTTACTGAAAATAAAATTATTTTTAAACAATGCAATTTACTACGATGGAAATATAATATTTATAAAATATGATAAAGTCTAAATAAATTTCAATCACATGATTTCTACAAAAGTGTCTGCAATTTCATTAAAGTTTAAAATTGCCTTAAATTGAGACCCTGCCTCCAAAAAACCCAGACAATTATTTTAATAACAATCAGTCAACACTAGTTTGTGCCCAACATCAATATTTATTTCTGAATTTACGAACCTCAATGTACCAAAACAGTCAGGAATTTAATTAAGAACCTCAACATACTGAAATAGGAGAATGGAATACTTTGATCAACAGAGATTCATATGAACAAAATTATATCCATTTATGCTTATACTTATGAAAAAATGGTAAAAATGGTAAATGGTATTTAATGATGAAACCCTAGAAATTGTTAATTTTCCTATGAAGGAGTTCTGAGGGAGGCTTCAAAGAGAACCATAAATGTTTCACTGGTGGAAAGAATTAAGGGAAGAAATAGTTTGAAATTAGGTTCAGAGTTTTATTAAAAAAAATAACTAGTTCACTATAACTTTTTAGGTTCAGACTGTGACTAGGACAGAAGGAGCAAAATCAGTAGAAGAGTGGATTTCAATGGGAACAAAAATAAAGAACGGTAGCATTGAATCTCCCTTCACATGATTTCTCGACAGACAGGCAGGAATATATATGTGGCTCTATGGTAAACTGGGAGTATTTAGAGATTAATCTGGTTTTTTTTTTTTTGTTTTTTTTTTTTTGAGACAGAGTCTCACTCTGTTGTCTGGGCTAGAGTGCCATGGTGTCAGCCTAGCTCACATCAACCTCAAACTCCTGGGCTCAAGCAATCCTATTGCCTCAGCCTCCCGAACAGCTGGGACGACAGGCATGTGCCACCATGCCCAGCTAATTTTATATATATATATTTTTAGTTGTCCAGCTAATTTCTTTCTATTTTTTTAGTAGAGATGGAGTCTCGCTCTTGCTCAGGCTGGTCTCAAACTCCTGACCTCGGGCGATCCTCCCGCGTCGGCCTCCCAGAGTGCTAGGATTACAGGCGTGAGCCACTGCACCCGGCCAAATCTGGGTTTGTTTTCTTTTTTTGACAGAGTCTCACTCTATTACCCAGGCTGGATGGGTAAGATCATAGCTCACTGCAGTCTCAAACTCCTGGACTCAAGCGATCCTCCCACCTTAGCCT
The DNA here is from genome assembly GCF_020740605.2 of Lemur catta. Classification (NCBI taxonomy): domain Eukaryota; kingdom Metazoa; phylum Chordata; class Mammalia; order Primates; family Lemuridae; genus Lemur; species Lemur catta. The sequence continues at coordinate 88,507,338 of NC_059128.1, read as the reverse complement.
CCCTAAGTGTGGGATGATAGGCATGAGCCACTGAGTCCGCTGATTAAAAACCACTAATCTGGGTTTTTAAAATAGAAACCTAGTTTACTACAGAATTACTTTAACTTTTCACTGCATACAATATACACTCCAAAAAATAAACTAAGTAAAAAAATAGCATTTCACATTTGACCTATACATCAAGTAGCAAAACGGAAAGCAAGATATGCTTTAGATTCCATCTCTAGAGGCAAATTTAATTTCTGATTATGAATCACATAAGTGCTTGGCTATATTATTATATTCTTATCTTATAAAATCCTATGTAGTATTCAAGTACAAAAAACTTGCAAGTATGAAAAAGAAGTAAACAGGGTACACCATTTAATGCATTCTAAGAAATAACATGTTATTACAATCCTCTGAAAGAAAATAATGCAATATTAATAAATTATATTATGAATTTCACACTACACAAAACTCCTACTTCCAAATCTGAACAGGAAACCTGCCTCTCATATTCACAATATTATCAGAGAATTAGAAACTTTTAAAAGTGGAAGGAAATTTGAACATCAGTTAAACTATCTCCAAGATAAAATAACGTATCCAAGATTAAATCACTAGTTCATAGTGGAGTTGACAGGGTGAAATCCAAGTCTTGAGATACTCAGCACAGGGCTCTTTACATGACAATGCTGCTTTCTCAACCACTGAATCCCAAAAGTGAAACACAAAAACCCATGTTTAACAGTCTCTTTATACATCTTTCTGGATTCCACATGACTGTCCCAGGTCTTCCCAAAGTATTTAAAATAAATTAAACATAGGCTACAGACAAATACAATGGCAAATCCCCATATTTTAAAAAGTATAACACTTTAACTCAGAATTTTTCAATGCACAACAGTGCAATCTATTCTGAGACTGAGCTCCAATTACATATTCAGTTTTCTTTCCACTTCTTAAGTCAATTTGCTTCTAGGGTTAAGTACTCATAAATTTTCTGCTTGGTCTGTTTTCTCTAGGTTAATTCTGAGAGAAATAAGAAATAATTCATTATTCATTTAAAGAATAGTCTTTTGGAAAAGTATCTCTTAACCTCACCAGTTTACCACAGTCTGAGAGCACAGTATTTAATTTTATTGCAGTGATCTGATCTAATTTTTCATCTCCCAGTCTCATTTTATGAAGTTTTTGTGCTTTTTTGTTTTTTGCTGGAAAAAGCTCTAACCTTGTGACCTTTCAGTGTGTAGAACATTAGGTTGGCCCTATTTTGTCTTAATTGTCAACCAAGCAATGTCATCTGTTATGTCTGTTTTGATATGCTTCCAAGAGACAGGGCAATTGAGTTCCTGATGTAAAGGGATGATGACTACTGAAGCAAGGATGGGGGAGGGGAGGCTGGAAGCCGGTGCTTTGAAAGCCACTGTCATCTCTCAAAGCAAATAAACAACACAAGAATAAATGGCCAGGTAAGTATGGAGAGCACCTAGTGAGGCATTCCAAGCTCTTTAGTAAAGAGTACTGTAGACAGTTCAGGTGCAGAAATAACATCAAGCATAGTTCTTTTTTTTTGAGACAGAGTGTCACTTTGTTGCCTGGGCTAGACTGAGTGCCGTGGCGTCAGCCTAGCTCACAGCAACCTCAAACTCCTGGGCTTAAGCGATCCTACTGCCTCAGCCTCCCGAGTAGCTGGGACTACAGGCATGTGCCACCATGCCCGGCTAATTTTTTCTATATATATTTTTAGTTGTCCAGATAATATATTTCTATTTTTAGTAGAGACGGGGTCTCGCTCAGGCTGGTCTCGAGCTCCTGACCTCGAGCGATCCACCCACCTCGGCCTCCCAGAGGGCTAGGATTACAGGCGTGAGCCACCGCGCCCGGCCCAAGCATAGTTCTTTAAGTATAGAAAATACAATAATCCCCTAAAGTAGGACAGTTTGTAAAAATAATTAAATCAACTACAAAGGTACTGGGTATGCTATTTTATTCTATTTTCATGAAAATAAGTTAATCTTCATTTCTCTTAAGAAATAGAGTTCATATATCAAAGAAATTACTTATTCTGCCAAATTATCTTTACAGTTTTAATCAAGGCTTGATAAGCAAACTTACTCTAGATGAATCATAGGAGGGGCTTGGTTGACCACTTGTTCCCCAAGATGTCGTACCTCCTCGTTCATCCATACCTAGGAATAGGAAAGAGTGAAAGATGATATAAATCCAAAGATACTTAAGTGAATTTTTTTTGGTATGGTACAGCAGTGAGTACAATTGAGCAAATGGTATTTGTATTTTCACGGAACCAAGTAAATATCAATCCTTGCCTCAGAAACCTGAAGAAAATACATTAGAGTATCTTCATCACTGCTCCATTAATCCCCACACAATGCCTTATATACATTATGGAATTTTAAAACCAAAATATTTCTTTGGAGACTTTAGAATAGGGCATAATCTAGGTCTCTCCGTGTCTGTCCCTATTGCATTGCTACTTCTAGGAGTAAATGAACCACAAACTCTCTCTGGTTTAGTACTGCCTACATGAAAACATGAAGAATTTAACTCTTATGAATAAGCCCTAGAAAATGAAGCAAGTCAAACTACCATTCAATTTAATAAAATTGGTTTCTATCTGAGCGGTGATTAAATATTCTTAACTGAAGACATCCAACTAAACCATATCAAATCAACATTAGTTATATCAAAACTAATCAAAATGATATAACAACATAACAACTAACCCTAGTAATTCTGTGAGTAACACTTCAATCCCTTCTAAAATTACACACAATCTGATTCTAAATAAGCAGATCCCCTTTTATGAAAGTTGTAAAGGAAAACACAAAGTGAGAAAGGATCAGTAACCATTATTAACAAAAAAATTTATTGTGATCCTTAATGTACCTTCTGATGCTTGGGCTCCCTTATTTTCACCTCCCATTAAGCCCCCAGAAAAAGCTGAACAAGTTGGAGCTCTCTCAATCCAGCCATTTATACTTTTCTGCTTTTGAGACTGCAATCTTTTTCATTCTTGACTCCTAGGAGGTCATACTTTCCCAACCCCCTCTGAGTTTCTTTCTATAACTTAAGATAGTCAACTTCTTTGTTTCATTCTTGCATGAGAATGGCCTAAATGTTACAACGGCAAAGTTTAGAACTTCTCTTTATTTCAAAATATTCCTGCAAGTCCTCTGTGATTTAGGTGAGAATGTGGTATACAATAAATTAAATGCCACGAATTCTCCAATAACTTGCCATGACTCCCAAGGTTCTTTTATAGGGGTAGAATTGCCAATTGAAGCAATAGGTGACAAAAACATGAAGGGGGGGAGGATCAGTTTCCAAAGCTGAATTACTAATTTACTAATCCAGTTATTAGGGCTCTAATTTATTCTTTTTGTGAATCGTTATTTCCTGTGTCAAGTGATTAATGTATATTTTAAAAACTTTTTTAAAAGAGTTAACAGGAAAGATGGGTACCTAGCATAGACAACATTCCAAGCACAGTTTCAAGTGATATAGAGGCTTTAAAAACACAGAGTATGTGTAAAATTACACCATATTTTGTTCATTCTTGGAAAATTCTTATTAAAAGTTCCAAATATATAAAAACACGCTTTGTTACCATCTCTCCAGTATCATCAGTTAACTGTGATCTATTTTCCAAGCATTTTTATTTATAATCAACACTGTTGAATAGCAGATAGGGTTCCTACGAGACCCAACTTAGGACAAAGGCAACTATTAACCTACAAAATCCACTAATACATAACAACATATGAAACTGTAAATAATTTTATGAAGAATTGTATACAAAAGAAAAAGCATACTTTCAGTGAACATATAATGGAAACTTATTTTGATAAATCCTATCCTAATGAAAATAAACCACAATTTATTCTTTTTATGACTAAATTTTCTTACATCAAATGATTAATAAATATGGAGCTTATGTACATCTTAAATACATTTCTAACAGAAAATATACAAAAGATAGGTGTCAGCTACAGATAATATCGCAGGCAAAATTTAAAAGAGATACATGAAATTCTGTGAAACCACATACTCAATTTTCATCAAGTGACTCTAATTCCTTCCATAAAATGAAGGAAAAGCACAGATTAATTAAATAAAATGGTAATTAATGAAGTGATTGAGCCACCAGCTAAAGAGTACTACATACCACTGATACTGGACATGGCAGGGGCTGAAAGAATGTTATAGAAATGACAAGGATCTGACTAGGTTTTAAACTGAGAGCTCTGTAGTTTTATTGTTAACATATCCAGGCTCTGAGTAAAAGGTCGTGGCTGGCACTGACAAAGGCAAGAGTCATCTTTTAGCATCAATAACTCCTTTCAACTGAAGACAATAGCTGTACAAACACAGAAATATGACAGGAATAATAAACCTTCCAAAGCTTCAGCCATGAGACCAAGGTAAGCAGAAAAAGAAATTACCCACAGAAGACAAATTTCTTAATACAGATATACAAATTGATCAAAATCTGAAAAACTATTTATTGGTAAGAAAATATACCATAATTACAATATAGTGATGAAGGGAAAAACACTTCTGGTATGTCTGAAATATCACTCCCATATATTTTCTTTCATTCATATTTCTAGTATATACATGCCAATTCAACAACTGTAGATAAGTCAGTTCCTGGATTCACAGACTAAAATGGTAGACGTAATCTAACATTTAGTAATAGTTAAATGGTAGAAACACTTTGAGTCTTGTTTGACTTTCTTATAAATTAATCTATTCTATTTCTATTCAACAGGATTAAATGGGATAATAAACAATTTAACTAATATAGAGATTTTAAGACCCTTTTAATGTTTTATATACAGGATCTCTTAGTACCTGCTTTTATGAATGGAACCAATTACATATAATCCAATATATATTTTGATTCCATGTGCCCATTTTTAAAATCATGCTATCTTCTTTAACATTTTCCAGTAAAGAGCATTAAACTTTAGACCTTGTATCTCAAAACAATGGTTCGTGAATTTAATGAAAGCAATGTGCCTCCTTCTTTTGTAAAAACATTTAATAGGAAAAGTAACTAAGAGCAAATCATAAATTACTACACACACAGGCAGTTCCCTAAGAGTCTGGGACCTTGGAGAAGGAATACAAGGTGGAAACCAAATTTTCAAGGTGTCAGAGAATAAGACTCTTGGAGGAACAGGTAAACTTCTTGGCCACGTCTGACAGCTGGTATTACTCCCTTTTCTATGAGGAACACAGATGTTAGTCTACTTTCTTATGCTCCACTGCCACCACCATTTCTTTCTGACTGAGAGTACTCTCTTTCTGGAGTCAATCAAAAAACTATCTCACAGTCTCTATCCATCCCACCCCTTTCCCTTTATCACGCTAGCACAAAGTCCTACAGACTTCTCTAGGTTTGAATCCACTAGCAAAAACTAGAAACAGATTTTGGGGGGTGAGTGAATTTTCTTCACCCTAAATACCTGTTTCCCCCATGTGTGCCCCAGAAATAGAGAGTATTAACAATGAGTATGAATATGTAAGGCATCACTCAAGGTTTGGTGATTCTCAGACAAGACCTGCCTGGAGGTAAAAGGGGAGAATCAGGAACGAAGCTGCTTACATGAAGACCAATTCCTTCTCTTCCCACCTGCCACTATCAGACCTATCACCAAATACCCTGTCACCCCGAACTAAGACTAAAGTAAGAAGCAAGAATGGAATTGGGAAAATATTTCAGGTAGTAGTGGAGAATCTTGAGAGCTAAGAAAAATGAAAAGAAGCAACAGGGAGATACAAAGAATAGAGAGAGGAGAGCAGTAGTTAGGATGTCCCTACAGCACAGGTGGTAAGAAAAGTAAGTCAATATGGCCATACTGCTTAGGTATCACACATGAGAGTTTATCCCTGTGGAAAAGGGACATATATAAAGTTGGGAGGGAGAGCACAGGGAATTTCACACATATCCTGCCTCCATCCCTCCCTTCCTCTCTCCCTCTTTCTCTCTCCCTCTTTCTCTCTCCGCCTTTAGTAGCACTGAAATCAAGTTTTTTATTCTAGCAAGTAAAATGTACTCCAAAAATATCAAATCCCAGCACTGTCATAAAATAAGGGAAAGATAATATACTTTGCAGGATTGCCATCTGCTGTAGGGGGATTCAATAAACGATTTGATGAAAGAAATCTGATTGGAGATAACTATATCAGATAACCAAAGCTATGAATGTGTCTATCTGCAATAGTTTCTTTATTCAATTTTATTTGCAGAGTAATGATATTCCATATGACATAAAGGCTGCAATCAATTGTAAATTATTATACATCTAAAAACCCACCACCAATATTTTTTATTGTATTCTTCAGATTTTAGATACCTATGAAATAAGTCTACCAATGTGTTTTTCCAGAAATACACTGTGAAGTAGGATCAATTAGAATATAGTAATAAGCTCTTTACTATACTACACATTCATGAAAAACAAATAAAAGGGAAAAACTAGGAAAATATTAAAACTATAAGGGAATTTAAGAAAAGTTAAGACATACTGCCTCATATGAAGTATATAACACTGGTTATAGTTTTTTTTACACTTAAAAATAATTGAGATTCTGTGTAATGAATTGTCAAATAAAACAGTCACAAAAAACATCTGTGTAAGAAAGTAAGTCCAGTAAAAGGATTAGAAGGAATCACCTTTCAAGTCATCTTTTAAAATTCAATCATAATGTTTGTTTGGCATTGTTGAAAACAAAGATTTACAAGTGGGGATGTTGCAATAAAGTCTTTAGTGCCAAAGTAAATAGAATAAGGTAATGAACACATGACTACTTTCATCAAGAAAACGGCTAATTTTGAAAATAACTTTGAAACAGAGATTTTGCTATATTATTGTCACTAGCCACATCATTCTGATATAAATGCTCTGTAAAGATACAACTACACAGGAAAAATCCAGTGATTTAGCACATTAACTACCATGAGAGCTGTATTTAGCTCACCTGGGGCCCTGTGAAGCATATATAAAACCTTACTTGTTGATGTTCTTATTGTTACAATTAATATTGACAATTTAATTCTAAAAATGTGGATTAAATGAATAGAAGTCAATAAATTCTGTTTTTCTATTTAAGTTTACGTTTAAATTACACTTGAAGTTTTTATCCAATTTTCATAATAAAACACTGTGGCCCCAAGGAAGAGTTTCTGTTTTTTCGGTCTGACAATGTGTTAATCAAAGGAGGAAGAGTATAGGGCCAAAAGGAAATGCCAAGTCTATCTCTTTAAGAAAAACAGAAACTGCCTGATGGCCAGAAATTGAAAATAGTAAGTTCTCAGAGGGCAACTTGGGAACTGTCCATTGGGAACTGTCTAGTGACCTGGTATCTTCAGGATTTGTTCTGTCTGAAGGGACATTCCAACTCTGAAAAAACCTTTTGAGCTATCTCTAAATCTCCCCTAAACTAGCTGTCAAGTTTCTGAAAACAAGAAAGGGCCTCCCACTGTACATGAGAAGTAGAACACTCCTCCCCAGTCTAAATACCAAAGCCCTGCACCTAAACACCAATGCCAGTGTTTTCTTCCACACAGACACTAAAAACATAGGGAGGGAGGGAGGGAGGGAAGGAAGGAAGGAAGGAAGGAAGGAAGGAAGGAAGGAAGGAAGGAAAGAAAGCTCTCTTCAACTTTTTTTTTTTTTTTTTTTTTGAGACAGAGTCTTGCTTTGTTGCCCAGGCTAGAGTGAGTACCGTAGCTCACAGCAACCTCAAACTCCTGGGCTTAAGCAATCCTACTGCCTCAGCCTCCCAAGTAGCAGGGATTACAGGCATGTGCCACCATGCCCAGCTAATTTTTTTCTATATATATATATATTTTAGTTGGCCAGATAATTTCTTTCTATTTTTAGTAGAGACGGGGTCTCGCTCTTGCTCAGGCTGGTCTTGAACTTCTGACCTCGAGTGATCCACCTGCCTCGGCCTCCCAGAGTGCTCGGATTACAGGCGTGAGCCACCATGCCCGGCCCTCTCTTCAACTCTTGATGAATCTCACCAAAAATTTTCCCTTCTCAGTCTCTCAATGGTACAATCTCATTAGCTTTATCTTGTAAACATTTTCAAAATCTGACTATGACAAGATATTTTTAACATAATCAAATCATCTCTGACCTGGATTACTACAATAGTCTCCTAAATGGGCTCCCTTCTTCTTGCCCTTCCTACAGTCTGTCTTCTCTACACAGGAACTAGAGTGTCTTTTAAAAACAAATCAAATCATGTCAATCCTGTGTTCAAAAATCTACCAATAGCTTCCCATGTCATTCAAGATTAAATCCAATGGTCTACAGTGTGTTCTACAAGTTCTGCCTCTCACCTCTATGACCCTATCTCTTAGTATTCTTTCTCTTACAAATAGCTACTACAAATCCTGGAAGCAGGAGAGAATCTCCCACCCTTCTCTCTCTCTCTCATGAAGGCTCTGGCAAGTGAACAAAAACAGGCTGATTTTGGATGGAAATATAAACTTGGAAGAGGCCAGAATGGATGAGTTGCTCTTTCTGAAAGCTTTGTCCTTTGTTCTACAGGCAAGCAGCCATAACCTGCAACTAAAACTCCAGTAGAAAACCCACTGTCTGGCCTAAAGGAAGAGGACAGAACCAAGACAACCACACTTAGTAGAGAGTGAGGACAGAATCCCAAAAGGGAGGGAGAAAGAAAAGAGGAGCCCCAAATTTTTGGTCTATCTTTGTCTAAGTCTTTGGCTGAGCCCTGTAGTACACATTCACAGGGAAAGACCAAGGCAGTTTACACCTGAGGCTAAAAGAATCAAATTTGAGATATGAGTAGCTACCAACCGCAGGGAAGAGAATTTTCACTTTGACTCTAACCAAAAGTAATGGCTCATTAAAACAAAGAAATCAAAACTCTCTGGAAGAACATGCAATGAACCCAAATTTCCACAAGTAACATTCAGGTTATCCAAAATTTCTTGACAGTATTAGGTGATTCAATCTCAAAGGAAAAGATAACCAACAAAGGCCAATCTCAAGATGACCCAAATGTTGGGATTTTCAGAAAAGGTCATTAAAGCAGATAGAGCAACTGTGCTCTGTGAAGTATAGAATATGTGCTGATAATGATTAAAAAGATTAGCAATCTCAAAGGGAAAAAGAAAACATTAAAAAAATTAAAATACCTGAAATTAAAAATTTTTCCTGAAAGGTCTTGAGAGAGAATGGAGATGAGAGGGGAAAGAGTAAGTGAATTTGATAACAGATCAACAGAAATTATCCAACTGATAAAAAGAGAAAAAAGATTAACGAACAGGGCCTCAGAGAACAAAGGGAAGATATTAAGTCTAACACAGGTATAATGAGAGAACAAAGAGAATAGAGTAGAAAGAAATAAAAACCAAAAAGATATAAATGTGGCAAAAGACACAAATTTACCAATTAAAGACTTTACTCAGTGAGCTCCCAACAGGATAAACAGGAAGAAAACCATATCTAGGCACATCATAGTCAAGCTTCTGACAACCAAAAACAAAGAGAAAACCTTGAAAAGGACCAGAAAGAGCCACATTACATTCAGAGGAACAATGACTCAAATAACTACAGACTTGTCTTCAGAAACTATGAATGCCAGCAGATGTGAAAAATATCTTTAAAGCGCTTTGGGGGTGAGAGGTAGAGGAGGAGAAAATAATTATTAACCAGAATTCTATGCTGGGCAAAAATATCCTTCAAAAAAGAAGGTAAAATGACAATATTCTCAAATAAAAGAAAATTAAGAATTTGCTACCAACATAACTTCAGTACAAGAAATACTGTTATAAAAGAAGTTCATCAGGCTGAAAGTAATTGCTGTCAGAGGGAAACCTGTCTGCATCCTTAAGAAGAGCATCAGATATAGTAAATAAAAAGACCATTTTTCCTTTTAATGTCTTTAACACATAGAGCTGCTTAAACCAAAAATAATTTTCTCTCATAGGAGTTACAATGCATTTAGATGTATGTAATACACATGACAACTACAACATAAAGGAACGCAGCTAACAGACCTATCTAGTAAACAGACCTGTAAGGTCGAAAGATTTCTGCATTTTACGTGAGGTGGCACAGTATTAACTCTAAATAGACTGTGAAAAGTTAATGATGTATATTAACGTCCCTAGAGAAACCACAGGGGTGGGGGGAGAGGCACTGCTAAAAAGCCAGCTAATAGATTAAAATGGAGTTCTGAGAAAATCCAAAGCCAAAAGAAAGAATGGAGGTACAGTCAAACAAAACATAGATGGAACAAACAGAAAACACATAAATTAGTAGACCTAAATCTAACCATACTGCATTTTTGTCTAGGTAGGAAGACAGAGAAACAATAAAACAGATACTCCTTCCTTCAGTGAGATCACACCTCACTGCTCTGTAAGCTCATAAAGTTCATGCTGCTGCTCTTCTTCAACAAGACAGTTATATTTGGGTTTGGTGATTAGAAAAAGAATAGGAAAACATTACAACTGCACTTACACATTAAACAAAAAACAGACAATACTGTACCAACATGAAAACTGCATACAAAGGTTTTTTTGTTTGTTTGTTTTTATAGTACCCATTAGGATCATAAGTCAGTACCAATAAAGCAGTTTCTGCATAACTATCAAGTACATTTGAGTGGATTTTTGCTGATTACCTAACACAATTTGCTATTTAAAAACAGCTGTGTGAGCAATTACTATTCTTAACTTAATTCCACAAACAATTCTATTCATTTCCTGTAATGAGGCCTGTGTACTCCCTGCGTTCAAGTCTTAGATCATTAATTCCTATAATGGCAACACACTCTGCCTCTCTCAGAGAAATTCTGTAAAAATTTTCTTTTCATATTTTCTCTATATTTAAAAATCTCTTCCTCATATACTTGTCAAACTACCATTCATTTTTTTCCATATTCACAAAGGAAAAATTTGCATTATTACCTTCACTCCTTACCATTTATTCACTCATTAATTAATCTCTTTCAATCTAGCCTCTTGATCACAACAGCAAAACTGAAAGCCAGGTACACAGCAGATTCTCAGCAAACATTTGTTTACAGGCTAAAACTGAACCCTTTCAGGTAATCAAAGGCACCCTAATCATAAAATACAATGGCTGCCCTCTTGGTCTTCATTTCCTAGATCTCTACAGCAGAGATCAGCAAAATTTCCCTGCAAAGGGCCAGATGACAGATCTTTTAGGTAACTGTGGGCCAATCACTCTCCATACCAACTACTTACCTCTACTACCTTACACAAAAGCAGTCAGTCAATATGTAAACAAATGGAAGAAGCTTTGTTCAAATAAACTTTATTTACAAAAACAAAGGATGGCCCACAGGCTATATTTTGCCCACTCCTGCTATACAGCATCTGATCCTGTTAACCACTTCACCTCTCTAGGATTTACTGATATTAACTTTGGGCCTCTCTTTCTATAATCTATCACTTCTTCCCACTCTGAATAAAATGAAAGTGCCTGCCCTTCATTCCATGTTCCCATTTTATGCTCTTTTCCTTGGACTGCTCATTTAGTTTTATGACTGTCCCTTTTGAATGATCAATTTCCAAATGAACATTCCCAGCCTTAAACTCAGTTCTGTGCTTTGGATCGTGAATCTTCAAATACCTGCTGAAAGCCTTCACTTGGCTTTCTTATCATCATTTAAAATCCATCATATGTAAAGCCAAACTCTTCATATACCCTTCATCTCTTCCTCCTATGCCTCTGGATCATACCCCACCCTACTTGTTAATATTTCTAATATTGCAGGTAGTACTATAATAATCCAAGTCAACCAGATTTATAAACTGGGATCATCTTTGATTCTCCCTTTCCTTCTCTCTCCATCATACCTACAATGAGATTTATTTTTTTTATGAATGTCTCCTAAGCCACCTTTTCATTCTGGGCTTTCACGATATACCTACTTAGACTTTTGTGCTACAATTTCTCTTAATCTTCCTAAAACACTATTTCACAATACTTCACTTGCATGTCCTTTCCTTCCTAAAACACTCTTTCAAAACACATTATACCCAAATTTAAAAGCAAGCATTTTCAGTGCCCCATTACCAACAGAATAAACCAGAAATTCTTCAACCTGAGATGGAATGTTTACTCATCTGTTCCACAAATGTTTATCAATTGTGTTAATTTTCATCCTTCCTAGGTTTAAAACCTTTGAAAATCCAGTTACAACTGCCTCTCCCCTTCTAGTCAAAAAATATTTATTAATTTCTTACAGTGGCATATATTACTGTCATGATATATGTAGGATTCTAGGCACTGAGGACAGAGATGTAGAAGACACACAGACTCTGCCTTCAAGGAGCTAACATTCTAGGGTCTCACCATTCAAACCCTCAGCTGTAACCATGAGACACAGTCATTGTACATGATATCAGTCACCAACATTTCATTGCTCCTATTATTCCTCTTAGCACTTCTATCTTCTCTCCACAAATCTGAATGGTTCAATGCTCACTTTAAATTCCACCTCCTATGAACAATTTGTGCAGACTCCCTAACCCTTACTAGGTTCTCCTTAATACTGGTATCATATTTACAAAACCTATGTCACACAGTGTATAGGTTATATTGTTTCTTAAGTAAGTGTCATCTAATATGTTGTCTCAAATGAATTTAATAGCAGAGACCACATTTATTCTGTATCACCTTCAGTGAATACACAGAAACTCAATAAAAAAATTTTATATACAAAATGACAATGCTACTTAATATAAGGACAGGTTTCCTATTATAGTAGGAGCTATAGCTTTTTACTTATCCACTTACATTCACCCAGTCCTCCCAGTGAACAGCATGACATTGCAAGGCAGCCTTCATAAAGGCTGATGACCAAGACACGGAACAAAGGTAACCACACCAAGAAGGCACCCAGCTGAAACCCCTGACATTACCACAGTGTTCTAATGGAATGAACCGAAACACTCATGCATGTCTATTATAGTAATATGTAAGCAAAAATTACTGCCATACATAGACTTTTAAATCTTGAACTCTCATAATTAATGTGTAACCCTTAAATTTAAAAAAAAAAGAATTTAATCTATTTACAAATATCTTCAGCTCATAAAGCCGAATAAAAGCAATTCCAGTATTCATTCTACTTTTGGAGCTGTTAAATTAGTTGAAAAAGTTGGTCATTGCCTATATAAATAAAGCATATCACTCTTATCGAGATCTCCAGTTCAGAGAATTTTTAGTTTAAAAGGAGAGCACTATTTATCAAAATTCTTTACCAGGAATTAAAAATATATATTAAAAATTACCTACATTATATAATCTTGACATAAAATCTGTAACCAAAATCATATATATTGCCTGTGGGAGTGTAAAGTAATATATTTTGGAAAACTGGCAGTTTCTTAAAAATACACATAACCCTATGACACAACAATTCCACCTCTAGATAATTACCCAAGATAAGGAGAAAAAAAATACACTCACAAAGAGCCTTTTACATCAGCGGTCCCCAACCTTTTTGGCACCAGGGACTAGTTTCATGGAAGACAATTTTTCCACAGACCAGGGTGGGGTCATGGGGTGGGGATGGCTTTGGGATGATTCAAGCACATTACATTTATAGTGCAGTCATACCTCTCTGTTAATGATAATCTGTGTCTGCAGCTGCTCCCCAGTTGCTAGCATCACCACCTCAGCTACACTTCAGATCATCAGGCATTAGATTCTCATAAAGAGCATGTAACCTAGATTCCTCGCATGCACAGTTTACAGTAGGGTTTGTACTCCTATGAGACTCTAATGCTACTGCTGATCTGAGAGGAGGCGGAGCTCAGGTGGTGATGCAAACCAGGCATGGGGAGCAGCTGTAAATACAGATGAAGTTTCCCTCCCTCATGGCTGCTCACCTCCTGCTATGCAGCCCAGGTTCCTAACAGGCCACATCTACTGGGGATTGCAGTTTTACATAAATGTTAAGGACAGCTTTATTCATGTTAGCTAAAACTGCAAGCAATCCAGCTGACTCTCAATACTAAAATGAATTAAGAAACCATAATATACAATTCAATATAGTATGACTCAGCAATACAAAGAAACAGACGGTGATACATGTAACAACATGTATAAATCTCAAAAACACCATGCTGGGTATAAGAAACCATATATATATGCCAATCTAAAACAGAAGAAAACAAAACCATGATGATAAAAATCGTTTGTAGTTGCTTCTCATGTAGAAGGTTGACTGTGAAAGTGTACAGGGATCTTTATGGGATGGGAAATGTTTTATAAAACAATGAAGAGTCTATCAGTGAGTTCTCCCAACATTTCTGAAGTTTTTCAACTTATATACACTTGAGTTGCTTTACCATTCAAACCCATAAGGAGCAAAGTTACAAAATGGTCCAAAAATAAGCACAAAACCATATGACGCTGAACAACAGTACAAACCAAGTAGGCCTAACACACATATATAGAGCATTCCACTCAAAAGTAGCAGAATATACATTCTTCTGAAGTGCACATGGAACATTCTCCAAAATAGGTCACATGTTAGGTCACAAAGCAAGTCTTAACAAACCTAAGAAGAATGAGATCATACCAAGTATCTTTTCCAATCACAATGGAATGACATTAGAAGTAAAGAGCAAAAAGAAAACTGGAAAAAGAACAACTGTGTGGAAATTAAGCAACACACTACTGCACAACCAATGGGTCAAAGAAGAAATCAAAAAGGAAATTAGAAAATATTTTGAAACAAATGAAAACAAAAACCCAACATACCAACAGCAGTTTATGCTGCATACTATGAGATGCAGCAAAAGCAATATAAGAAGAAAATTTACAGCAATAAATGCCTACATTAAAAAGAACAATCTCAAATAAACAACCTAGCTTTACACCTCAAAGAACTAGAAAAAGAAGAATAAATTAAGCCCCACGGCAGCAGAAGGGAGAAAATAATAAAGATTTGAGGAAAGACAAATGAAAAAGAAGACAGAAAAACAATAGGGAAAAAAAAATCGATAAAACTAAGAATTGGTTTTTGAGAAGAAGAAAATCAATAAACCCTTGGCTGGACTAAGAAAAAAAGAGAGAAGACTAAAATAAATAAAATCAGAAATGAAAGAGGAGACATTACAATTGATGCTAACAGAAATAGAAAGGATTATAAGAGACTAGTATAAACAAATACATGGTAACAAACTGGATAACCTGGAAAAATAAATACATTCTTTAAACATAAAACCTACCAAGACTGAATTATGAAGAAATAGAAAGTCTAGACAGACATACAACTAGTAAGAAGATTGAATCAGGAATCAAAAATTTTCCAACTAAAAAAGCCTAAGACCAGATGGCCTCACTGGTGAATTCTACCAAACATTTAAAGAAGAATTAACGCCAATCCTTCTGAAAATCTTTCAAAAAAATTTCAGAAGAGGGGATACTTCTAAACTTATTTTATGAAACCAGCATTTCCTTATGTCAAAGTTACGTAAAGATATTATAAGAAAAATAAAAGCCAATATCCTTGATGAACACAGACACAAAATTTCTCAACAAAATACTAGCAAACCAAAGTCAACAGAATCTTAAAAGGACCATACACCATGACCAAGTGGGTTTTATCACTGAGATGCAAGCAGTGGTTCAATGTAAGAAAAATAATTAATGTCACATGACACATTAACAGATTGACGGATAAAAATCACACGATCATATCAAAAGATGCAGAAAAAGCATTTGACTCTCATTACTTCTAGTCAACATAGTACTATAAGTCCTAGCCAGAGCAATCAGGAAAGAAAAGGAAACAAAAGGCATTCAAATTGGAAAAGAAGTTAAATTATCTGTTTGCAGATAATATAATTTTCTTTGTAGAAAACAACATACACACACAATTAACAAATTCAGTAAAGTTACAGGATACAAAACAAGCATACAAAAATGAGTTGCATTTCTATACACTATCAGTGAACAATTTGAAAAGGAAATTAAGAAAACAATCCCATTTTTAATAGCATCAAAAAGAATAAAATACTAAGGAATAAACTAAGGAGATGAAAGATTTGTATAATGAAAACTACAAAACACTGATGAAAAAAATTATAAAATTAATTACAAATGAATTAATGCAAAGACATCCCATGTTCATGGATTGAAAGACTTAACACTGTTAAAATGGCCCATACTACTCAATGCAATCTACAGATTCAATGTAATCCCTATGAAAATCCCACTGGAATTTTTATAGAAATAGAAAAAAAATTCTAAAATTCATATGGAACCACAAAGGATCCCAAATAGCCAAAACAATCTTGAGAAAGAATAAATGTAGGAGCATCATACTTCCTAATGTCAAAATATATTACAAAGCTCCAATAATTAAAACAGTATTATGTAGACATAAAGTCATGTCATAAAGACAGACTTATAGACCAATGGAACAGAATAGCCCAGAAATAAACCCATACATATACAGTCAACTGATCTTTGACAAGGGTGCCAGAAATACACAATGGCGAAAGTATTAAAAAATGGCAATGGGAAAATCGGATATGCACATGCAAGAAAATGAAAGTGAACCTTGATTATCACACCCTGTGTAAAATTCAACTCAAAATGGATTAAAAACTTAAACGTAAGACCCCAAACTGTAAAACATCAAGAAGAAAACATAGGGGAAACCTTCATGACACTGGTCTTTGCAATAATTTGTTGGATGTAACACCAAAAACAAAAAAAGACAAATGGGACTATACTAAGATAAAAAGTTTCTGCAGAGCAAAGAAAACAATTAACAGAGTAAAAAGACCATCTACAGAATGGGAGAAAACATTTGCAAACCATAAATCTGATAAAAGGTTAATATCCAAAATATAAAAGTAACTCCTACAATTTAATAGCAAAAAAACCCAAATAAGCCAAATAAAAAATGGGCAATGAATGTGATAGACATTTCTCCAAAAACGACATGCAAATGGCCACCAGATGCTCAACATCATGAATCATCTGAAAATGCAAATCAAAAGCACAAGATAGACACTTATACTTTACTACAATGGTTACTACTAAAATATGCACATAAACACACACAACACAGAAAAGTAGTGTATCAGGATGTGGATAAACTGAAATCTTTGTACACTGTTGGTGGGAATGTAAAATGGTCTAGCTGCTATGGAAGACAGTATGGAGGTTTCTTAAAAAGTTAAAAATATATATGATCCAACAACCCCACTCTGGTTATTTATCCAAAAAAATTAAAATCAAGATCTCAAAGAGATATTTGTATTCTCATGTTCACTACAGCATTATTCACAATAGCCAAAATGTGGAAAGAACCTAATATCCATTGATGGATGAATGGATAAAGAAAATATGGTATATACATACAATAGCATATTATTTAGACTTAAAGAAGGAAATTCTGCTACATGTTACAACATGGATGAACCTTGAGGACATTATGCCAAGTGAAATAATCCAGTCACAGAGGACAAATATTACATAATTCCATGTTTAGAAGGTATTTAAAACAGTCAAACTGAGAAAGAATCAGTTTCTAGGGGGAGGGGAAAATGGGGAACTGTATCCAATAGATATATTAATATATAGATATTTCAGTGATACAAGATGAACGAAGTTCTGGAGATCTACTGTACAACACTGTTACTATAGTTAATAATACTGTATTGTAAATTTAAAAATTGTTAAGAGGCTAGGTCTCCTGTTAACCTTTCTTACTACAATTTAGAAAAATCTTAATCTTTTTTTCTTAATTCTTATTTCAGCATATTGTGGGGGTACAAAAGTTTAGGTTACATATATTGCCCTTGCCCCCCCTCCCCGAGTCATAGCTTCAAACGTGTCCATCCACTAGACAGTGCACATTGCATTCATTATGTATATATACACGCTCATCCCCTCCCCCCACCCACATCTGCCCGACACCCGATCAATGTTATTCCTAAATGTGCTCGTAGGTGATGATCAGTGAAACAATTTGATGGTGAGTACATGTGGCGCTTATTTTTCCATTCTTGGGATACTTCACTTAGTAGAATGGGTTCCACCTCTTTCCAGGAAAATACAAGAGGTGCTATATCACCATTGTTTCTTATAGCTGAGAAAAATCTTACTCTTAACAGATAATAAGGTAAAGCTTTCTAAGGGTTTCTCTGCATTTTTCATATAAACAACTATATAAAAGTAAGCCTATTTTAGCATCATTTTGAATTTACTGATTTAAAAAATCATCAATTTGTAAACTTATGGAATTGAGATCTTCAGACACACAAATTGTATCAGAATGTGGTAGAACACCCATACTTAAAAAGCAGCCATAACACACCGCATTCAAAATGCTAATTAGAGCTAGTTTATACCCTCATAGTCCAAAAAAATCATGATTTCATGTTTTGGTAATGGCAGAGTAGCTTATATTGGACTAATCTTCCTGAAAATAACAAATTGTGGACAAAATTTTTAAAAACAACTATCTGAAGGTAAAAGAGAGTGAACAAAAGTACGAAGAATGTGAAAGGATCTGATCAGTAAAAAAAGAAAATCAGACTCTGGGTAAGACCCAAATCTATATGGTTTGTCCAATGAGGGCACTCTCCAGTCAACATGGCATGTGGTAGCTGCACAAGCAGAAAGCCAGTGTCTTCTTTGCTTAAGGAGTCAGAAGATAAAATTTGAGAATGCCAAATGCAGCTAGAAATGAAGGAGGGGAAACACAAAAAAGAGAAAGCCACAGTTGGGGAAGGTCCAAAAATTTACATTTAGCCTTCCCTCAAATCCTTGGCTGAACTCTAAAAAATGTAAATGTCAGGGAGAATACAAGGAGCCCAAATGAAAGCAACAGCTGGACGGCTAAAATAACTAAGCACAGATTTCAGCTGCTGGGTACCACAGAAGAGACTAATTGGAAGGGCTTAGTAAATAATTTGGGCTTTCTACAGACCTGCCTTAACAAAGCATAAAACCAAACTTCAAGATAATCAACCAATAACACAACTACCTAGCAGGGCAAAACAAAACTGTGCAGAAACTGACAGAAACCAAAATCTCTACAACATATCTTCTACATTTTCCAATATGAAATTAAAAAATTACTGGATGTGTGGAGAAATAAAAATGTGACCATTAGTCCAGTAAAAAAGCACCCCATTTAAACATATGCGAAGATGACACTGATGTTGGAATAGCAAAAAAGGATTTTAAAGCAACTATTACAAATATTCAAGCATGTTAATAAAAAGACGGTCAAAACGAATGAACAGATGGAGACTTTTAACAGAGAAAATTATTAGAAATGGAAATTCTAGAATTGAAAAGTACAATATCTGAAATGATAATTGGGTAAGGTTAACAATGGACTGAAGCAGAAGAAATGGTAAGTGAAATTGAACACAGATCAATAAATACTATTCAATATGAAAGTACAAAAATACTGAAAAAGATAAACAGAGCTTCAGTTAAGGTTAGACAATATTTAAAGGTCTAAAGTATATGTAATTAGAGTACCAAAAATCAATGAGAGAGAAAAAATCCGACAAAAATTTCCTCAAATCAGTGAAAAACATCAACTTGCAGATCTAATGAGCTCAGCAATCTCTAAGCAGGAGAACTTTTAAAAAGCAAACCTCACCAATGAACACAATAGTGAAAATTCTAAAGTGCAAATGCAAAGAAAGAAATCTTGAATTCAACCAAGGAGAAGAAAGACAAATTACATGAGGAGAAAATGATGCAAAGACTAACTTCTCATCAGAAACAAAAAAGGCCAGAAGGCAATGAAATGAAATCCTTAAAGTGCTATAAAGGGGGGGTGGGGGTGGACATGTCATCTCAGAATCATTGACCAGAAATACAAACTGTACGCAATATTAAAGTTTTTAGGCAGAAATAAAATGATACCAGATAAAATTTGGAACCACAAGAAGGAAATACAAATACCAAATACGTGAGTAAAGACAAGACTATTTTTTTTCCTCTACTTTCTTTAAAACGCACGTGATTGTTTAAGGAAGAAACTATAAAGTTGTTTTGAAAGCTTTATGACATTTTATGACAAAGAATAAGAAAGCATATACAGAATAATACTTTTCAAGATTCTTAATTTTATATCGACATAGGAAAATATAGACTCTGAGTAGACTGTGAAAATATAAACTCCGAGTATATACTGTAGCCCCTAGTGAGACCCCTAAAAATAACTAAAGGAGGTCCAGCTAAAAAGGCATTAGAGGAATTAAAATTCAATACAAAAAAAAATGTGATTAATCAAAAAGAAGTTGGAAAGGGAAGAATAGCACAAAAGAAAAAAACAATAATATGATAAAACTAAATATAAAATGTCAGTAAGTACAAAGTATTAGAGAGACTATAGAACAACTTTCATATATTGCTGGTGGGAGTATAAAATGGTAATCACTTGGATAATTATAAGTCTGACAATTTTTCAGAAAGTTAAACACCCTTCTATACTCTGACCTAGAAATCCCACGTGGGGTATTTACCCGAGAGAAATGAAAATGTATATCCACAAACAGAATTACACAATACTGTTTATAGCAGCTTTACTCTTAATAGCCCAAAACAGTCCTAATGTCTATAGATACCTAAATGGATAAATATATGATGGTTTATTCATACAATGGAATACTCAGCAACAGAAAGAACAAACTGCTATTACACGCAACAACTTGGATGAGTCTTTTAAGCAAAATAAGCCAGACACAAAGAAGGCATACTATATCATTCCATTCATACGAAATTCGAAAAGTGGCAAAACTAATCTATGGTGATAAAATCAAAACAATGTTTGTTTGGGGTGACAGGGATTGACTTGAAGAAGGCATGGAAGATCTTTCTGGAGTGTTGCTGGTTAGCACTCCTAGGAAGCAGACTCTGAGATGGATATTTGTGTAAAAGAAGTCCACTGGGAGATGCCCTCACGTTCAACACCTATGAAGAGTTGAAGGAAGCCCAAAGGGGTAGAGGGAGAAGCTGAATTATGCTATAGTAGCAACAAATGCCTCCCTCAGCTTATCACATACGAAGTTCTTTAGCTGGGATGGCCTTGAGAACTGTCCCAAATTGCAGCAAGGGTCCTTTATACCTCTCCTGCCACCCTACCACTCCAGTGACCAGTCACTGGATATAGGTTGGTCCAATAAAGTGGAGATGACCATGATCAAGATGGCTCTCTTCAGCAGAGGGCAACTCTTGAAGAGCAACTGGCAAGAGTCATCCACTAACACTCCCAGCAACTGGAAGAGTTATATGTTCAATCCCGGAAGCACTCCACTGTATCCACTACGCGTTATGAGGAAACAGTTTCTTGATTGGAGTATTGATTATAGGTATACACATTTATCAAGCTTTTTTAACTGTACATTTAAGATCCATTTATTTCACTGTATATAAATTTAACCCCATATTGTTTTACCCACTTTCTTGTGGGTTCACAGAGAATAGGGGGTACACATATAAGCCAAATAAATAGCAGCAAATTATGTTCACTGACAATGTAAGCTGATACAAACCAAAGTGATACACTGAAAAAACTACCAAAATGATAGTGCATGCCTTTCCCAAGACAGAAAAGAAGACTCAGTTTTCTATTATGTTCATTGACAATGTAAGTTGATACGAACCAAAGTGATATACTGAAAAAAACTACCAAAATGATAGTGCATGCCTTTTCCAAGACAGAAAAGAAGACTTAGTTCTCTACCACAATTAAAACTTCAGTGGAGTGGGGGGAGGGGATGGAGGTATGACTACATGGTGAGTGCCAGGCGCACTGTCTGGAGAATGGACATGCTTGAGGCTCTGACTCAGGGGGATGGGCGGGACACGGACAATGTATATAACCTGAGCTTTTGTACCCCCACGAAAAGCTGAAATAAAAAAAAAAAAAAAAAAAACTTCAGTGGAGGAATATGAGTGGTAGCTTAAGGTTTGTAAGTCTGTTCAATCATACCCAGAAAATTAACTAAATTTAAAGGGTGAGGAGGTAAATGCAATGTTATTTTTAAAAATTTAATGTAAGTCAGAAGTAGAAAATTCATATGTAAATACAGTCATGTGCTGCATGGACCACATATATGATAGTGGTTTCATAGGATTGTAATATCACATTTTTTTACTGTACATAAAAAAAATGTTTAGATACACAAATACTTACCATTGGTTTCAACTCCACATTGTAGTCAGTATAGTAACACAGTACAGGTTTGTTGCCTAGGAACAATAGCCTAGATGAGTAGTAGACTGTACCACCTAGGTTTGTGTAAGTACTTTATGATGTTCGTACAGCAATGAATTCGCCTAATGGTGCATTCTCAAAACATATCCCTGTTGTTAAGCAAAACATGACTATGTAATTTACACTCAATATTCAAGAGGAAAAAAAGGTTTTTCAGCCAAGGCTGATATTTTGTTTATAAAATTAACAGAAATATTTCTTGTCTCTCACAATCCAAATAGAGAGGAAAGGTGAAATATCAAGAATTCTATTCAGATATTTTTGTGATATTGCAGTAAGATAATTGCTGCTCAAGGCAGAGATCTCCCTAAGTCAGCCAATTTTTGCTCATTTATCTCCAGTATGATTTCTTATATTAAGAATCTTTATTAAGAAAACAATAATTATTGAGTAGTTTTAAGTATATGAAATCATTCTCTTGTTTAGTCTTCCTGAAAATAAGATGGTAACCAAGATACGAACAGTAGAGAGCCTAACTTAATACAACTATTTATAGAACCCACTTCTATGCTAACATTGAAATACAGGTGGAAGGCTTGAATCCCACAATTTTATTCTCTAAATAGATCTATGGTGAAATAAGCTGTCTTTAGTCCTGAGCATCATTTAAAATGTTTAAAGTATCATGTAGAATATCCTTCAAGTACGTAAAACCCTTTGGAAAAAGCAATGTCAAAGGCAAAATGCTGTCAAAATACTTTTAATTGGCAGTATTTCCTAAAGTAGGAAGCTATTTACTGAGTTTGCTATGTGGCCTTTGACTGAGTTAACCATGATCCTCCCCTTATAACCTTCAACCCAAAGAATTAATTTTAAAGATGAAAGATACAGTTTAGATGTATCTCTGCCTATCATTCAGGAACTAGACTTGGCTTCTTGATCTCCTCAATTATGTCATTAACAAGACTGAGGGAAAGATGTCTAAAACATGAGTTTATAAATTGTTCAGAACTCCTTTAGGAGGGAGAAAGAAGGGGAAAAAATCACTGCACTTTGATTTCACAGTAACTGAAAACAGGTCTGTGTCCTTTGCCAACTTAGCATGTGAACACACACTCAATTCTAAGTTGTATACATCTCTCTATGTAAAGAGGAACTGTTGCCCATCTCCTACCTCTTCTTAGTCTCAAAGTAGAAAGGCTTGAACTGCATTAATTTACCCAATTCTATATCTATATATCTGATTCCTGGTCTAGTTTTTCTCCCAGACTCTCTTCAAAGTGACATTCTTATCTTTCATCAGGTTTGTTTCCAAATTTCCTGCTGTCCCAGAAAAACCTCTCAATTTCTCCCTTTGTGTGCTTTTAGTTACAGAAAGGCATTTACTTACTGATGGTGTGAAGGAAACTTGACATATTCTAAACTTTTAATTTATTTATTACGATAGCTTAAGAATATCAGAACAGTGAATCTGACTAATGTCCTTCCATACCCAATATCTCTACTTAGTTTCTAACTTTCTCCTTTCAGGTCAACAAAGCAAACATAATATAGTGAACTCTGTAACTACAAAAGCTAGAGGAAGGACTCAGAAAAAATATGCTTCACAGTTAGCTGAACTCAGGTATAATGTCTGGTTTTGACATTTCCTAATTATGTGATGACCCTACCTAAGTCTGTTTCTTCCTCTACATAAAATGGGGGTTAATAATACATTACTCACAGTTAGGTTGATAATTAAATGAGATGTTGTTCATAAGGCACTTAGTACACAATGTGTCACACAGAAAATGCTCAATAAGTGTAAGCTATCTGAAACTGTAAGGAAGACCTTTTCATTCCCACCGTTAGAGAACACGTGGCAATCTTTCTACTAAGGAAAACTGTGGAAGGTGAGCATTTGCTGCTTAATGAAGTGGCTAGGTCTAAGTTGGATTTCCCATTTGCCGTACTGCCTCTTGAAATATCAGTTTCTCTCTGACTGGAATATTGATAGCCTGTTGGAGCAAAGAAGCTCTGTGTTTAAAACTCCTCAAAACGGGCCAGGTGGCTCACACCAGTAATCCCAGTACTTTGGGAGGCCAAGGTGGGAGGACTGCTTGAGCCCAGGAGTTCAAGACCAGCCTGAGCAACATAGTGAGACCCCATCTCCACAAAAAAACAGAAAAATTAGCTAGGCGTGGTGGCTCATGCCTATAGTCCCGGCTACTGGGGAGGCTGGGGCAGGAGTATCTCTTGAGCCCAGGAGTTTGAGATTGCAGTAAACTATGATGACACCACTGCATATTGCCCCAGGCAATAGAGTAAGACCCTGTTACAAAACAAAACATGAGTGATTTATTATTTATAGTAAATGATACAGAAGATATCCCTCAAAGTCTGACCATAGAGTATAATACTGACACAATCCTGAGCCCACCGTTCTTTAAAGGTACACAGGCTACAAAGATATTCATGCTTACCACAAATCAACTTTTTCCCCTGCTTTTATAAGAATAAAAACATACAAAAATAGTATTCACGTTATGGGAGCAAAAGTATTTGAGGTCCAGAAATAGTTCAAGCTGTATGACTTGAATGTCACATCTTTTTTGCCTCAGTTTCCTAATTTTTGAAAACCAGTAACACTGGCTCTGTCTACCTAAATGAGACAGCATATGAAGTGCCTGGAAAGCATCTTGCATACAGTCATTTCTAAGTGTTTATAATCATTTACCCTCACAAAACAGTCTCCTTGCACTGTTTCACTGGGTTGTTTTAAAAGATTAAGATAACATTTGATAGAAAATATTATCATTATGTTGTTTTCTACAATGATCTAATTATATCAGTTTTCCACTACTGAATAATTTCTTTTCAATGAGCACTTAGCAAAAGGGATAAGTCAGGATACTTTGTCATTCACTCTCCCACCAACAACTTTCTCTTTTCTGCTTTTTATATCTTCTGTATGGTAGGTCAGCAACACCACAAATGATCAAACAAGTTAAAGTCAATAAAACAGATGAAGTTTTCTCCCAATATGCATATTCCCTTTCCATTTTATCTCCACTAACCTCAAGACATGTCTTTGTGCACAAAACTTAACAACTTAACTATGAACCTTTGAAAATACTGAATTGTCTCCAAGCAGATGTCATCCTAAAAATAGTCCTGTAAGAAACTAACTTGAAAATCACATGACTGAAAAGTTACAATGAAAAGTTCTACTTCAAAGTAAAGTTAATGATGCATATAATTTTAACCAGAAAAATGTGTAAAAGACTGAAAAAAAATTAGGATTATAGCTAGAAAACAAACAAACAAACAAACAAAAAAATAGGTCAGGTGAATCAGGCACAAATCCAGAACTCTCTCTAAGCACAATGATTCATTCAACAAGTAGAAGGTATGCCCTGGAAGTTTCTCTGATGAACAAAAAGTCCACTTATTTTAAAAATAATTAAATTACAATGTAAGAAGTGTTAAACTTCACTTAATTTAAAGAATCCATAGGTAAATTCTTAAACAATAAAAAATTTTAAATTTATATAATAGAGCTTATAGTAGAATTATATGGCTCATTATCATATAGATTTAATATATGTTCTGACTTAGGTCCACATTTATAAGATTATATATATGTTCAGTAATGCAGTAGTACCTATTATCCCTGTTTTTTCACATTCCTATTTAATTCAAAAGCTGTTTCTTTTTGTTTCCAATTTGAAAGTCTCCAATATGAATGTATAAAATCATACTACTTTATATCTTTTATCTGTTAGGCTTCTTTTAATAAAAACTTTCTTTCCATTACAGTTCTAAGTAAAAAGACACAAAAGGCATGTTTAATACGGTAACTATGTAAAAACAGTGCATGAGGGGAAAAACTGGAGGGAACTACAAAAAGTAATAATTTCAGCTGAAAAGCTAGATTGTTACTTTCTTTGTTTTCACTATTTTTCAAAATTTCTGAAATGAGTTTATATTTATAACTAAAACAAATTTTTTGACTGGGTTCAGTGGCTCACACCTATAATCCTAGCACTTTGGGAGGCCGAGGTGGGAGGATTGTTTGAGACCATCCTGAGCAAGAGCAAGACCCAATATCTAGAAAAAACAGAAAAAATTAGCTGGGCATAGTGGCACATGCCTGTAGTCCCAGCCACTGGAGAGGCTGAGACAGGAGGATAGCTTGAGCCTAAGAGTTTGAGGTTGCAGTGAGCAGTGATGACACCATTGCACCCTAGCCAGGGCAACTAAAGCGAGATGCTGTCTCCCTACCAAAAAAAAAAAATTAAAAATCATAATTTAAACCAAAGACAATCATTGGACAAAACAGACCTAATCCTAGCCTAACACTTCATATACCATTTCATTCAAATATTTACTCTCAATTCAAACACAATCACAAAGACTTCAGGAAATTTAGTACCTTTTACTTCACTAACATTTTGCTAATTTAAATATTGCCTTAAATGAATTAAGAACACCTAATTTCTCCAAAGAAGACATACAAGTGGCCAACAGGTATATGAAAATATGCTCAATATCACTAATTATCAGGGAACTGCAAATCAAAACCACAATGAGATATATACTCACATTCATTAGGATGATTATTATGGAAGAAAAAAAAAAACCCAAAATATCCACCAGAACATAAAAAGTGCTGGCAAACATACGGAGAGACTGGAATCCTGGTACACTATTGGTGGGAAGATAAAATGGTGTATTCACTATGGAAAACACCACAGAGACTCCTCTAAAAATTAATAGAATTACTCATATGAAACAGAAATCCCACTTCTGGGTCCAAAAGAACTGAAATCAAGGTATCAAAGAGATATCTGCATTCCCATGTTCATTGCAGCATTATTTACATAGCAAAAATGTGGAAAACAAACCTAAATGCCCACCAACGGATGAATGGGCAAAGAAAATGTGGTACATACATATGCAGTGGAATATTATTAGCAGCCTTAAAAGGAACTTGGATAAACTGGGAGGACAATATGCTAAATACGCCAGTCACAGAAAGACAAACACTTCATAATTCCATTTATATGAGATATCTAAAGTAGTGAAAACTCAGAAGCAGAAGGTAAAATGGTAGTTGCCAGGGGCTGGGGTGAGGGGATAAATGGGAACTGTTATTCTATAGGTACTGAGTTTGAGTCATGCAAGATGAAAAAGTACTAGAGATCTGCTGTACAACAACGTGCAGATAGTTAACAATAGTGTACTGCATACTTAAAAATTTGTTAAGGCCAGGCACGGTGGCTCACGCCTGTAATCCTAGCACTCTGGGAGGCCGAGGTGTGTGGATTGTTTGAGCTCAGGAGTTCGAGAACAGCCTGAACAAGAGGGAGACCCCGTCTCTACTAAAAATAGAAAGAAATTATATGGACAACTAAAAATATATACAGAAAAAATTAGCCGGGCATGGGGGCGCATGCCTGTAGTCCCAGCTGCTCGGGAGGCTGAAGCAGGAGGATTGCTTGAGCCCAGGAGTTTGAGGTTGCTGTGAGCTAGGCTGACGCCATGGCACTCTAGCCTGGGCAACAGAATGAGACTCTGTCTCAAAAAAAAAAAAAATTTGTTAAGAGGGTATTGTATTATATGTTTTATTAACCATAATAAAAAAGAAAAAAGTATACCTAATAATTCATAATAAATAATAGTTATAGGTAAATAATACTATCTAATAATAGAGGAAAATAATTATTTTTTGAATAAACCAAAAACTGATGCCCATTATTTTTAGCCATTATCTTTTTATTTCTATTATATAAGAATGCTGTTTTCATTCCTTTAATTTTAAAATATTCCTTTAACAGATCTCTTCAAAGGAACCTGCCTACCTTTTTTCCCTTTACCCATGGCCATCTGATGATCCACAAATGAGCCAGACCCACAATTAGCTAGGGATTCACTTTATTTTACTCCCTTCCATAAAATAAGGTAAAAGTTATTTTTGTTATATCAAGTAAATGGCCACACAGGCAAGGACTACAAAATGGCAATTATATTAACAATATAATATTAAATATATGTTGCCAACATATCAAGAAAGGATTCTAATTGTATGTCCCGATCCAAGGCTTAGAAAAAAATGTGTTCAGTAAACTTTCGACATAATGGTCATGTCTTCTTCTTATGTCACCCAAAATAACTTCCATGAATATGAAGAAACACAGTACACTAGTAATGGGATTAAGTAAACAATAAATGGATTTTAACAAAAGTGAAAGGCAGCATTCTTCATACAAACTAAATGGCCACCATAAATTTCGAAAGACCATTTTCTTAAAAAAAAGAAAAAAAAAAACCTCAATTATTTTTGCTTTTGTATAAGTGATGTCCTTTGTATTTTTAACTCCAGGAGTTGCCAAAATAAGTGCATTTACATGTGACGCCTGTCAACCAGCAAATTTACATTTGGATTTTGTTGGCTTTGGACCCTGCATTCTGTTCTCTTCTTTGTGCCATTGTTGTTTTTAGGTTTGGCAGTAGCTCTAGACTTTTGTTTAACTTAGTTCCTTTGTCTAACTTCTGCAGTATATACACATTATAAAATTAGCACGAAACAATACTTTCCATCACAATTAATTCCCACTGTGGAAAAGGCTTGCAAATTATGCTTTTGTGGATCCAAAAGGAAAAAAATGCAGAGATATAACACCTAATTTCTCCACCTGAATACATAAAAAGCAAATAAGAAAGAGAAAGAAATATTTGGTTCAACAGTATACACAAAGATTCATCGTGAAGATTATATCTAATTTTAATGTGCTAAAAGCTGAGTAATTAGAAAAGAGACCACTGTAATTAGAGCTAAATTTGTTTGGCTGCCAAAATGCCCACTTTTCCTTTAACTCTATCTTCCAATATATTGTATCTCTCTCAATGTATTTTTAGTTTTATCTAATACAGAAGTACTTGATATTAGGTAAGATGTCCTGCCTCAAATTCTTCATGTAATTACAAAAATGATAGCTTAAAATTTATTAAAGTTAATACTTGAGAGCCTCTTTATAGATTCACATAAGTAAATCATGCAATGGATCAATTAAAAAGGAATCTATATAGTAAGTTTGATCTTCAGCACCCTATGGTAAAATGTTAAAATGTACATGAATAGCCTATATGTACTGAAGCAGCAATTTTGACTGTAATAACTTTCACAACACCCAACTATATAACACAAATAAACTCAGTTGCCTTCATGTTCATAATTACCTTAACTGTAATTTTTCATCCTAGGCAGTATAGAATAAGGAAAATTTAAAAGAACTATTTATATTGGCTCTGAACGTTTTTTTTAATAGTTGCCTCTGATCAAGAGATATTTTCAATGTTCTGAGAACTCATGGCTCTTCAAAAATAAATATTAAATAAATCATAGAGGTAAGACCTTATTTGAAACGGCTTTTATCTTCTCCTACTAAATACTGGCCTAAAAACAGCTGTTTCTTCAAGTGAAGGTTGAACTCTTCCTTTTATCACTTTTGAAAGAAAGAAAAAGCAGTAAACTTTTCAGAAAGTCAAACCCTACTATTCAGCCAATTCTTATGGCACTCCTTTCCATCTGTTCCCTGACATTTCAGTCAGGTTATGCACTTGCCAAAGAGCTTTCTTTGGATACTGAATCTACTGGTGAAGACAAGTGAAATAAGATCAGTTTACTTTTTTACCAAATATAATTACTTTAAAGTATAAAAGCCATCATGCACGTCAATATAGGCTCCACAGTCAAATATACAGCCCACATTATAAACAAAATCAGGAATCTAGACTGAACAAGAAATTAATGGTTCAGAATTCTTTGCTATTATGTTGCATTAAAAATTTATTCTATAATGGGGAGATGAAAGAAATAAGAACCCTGAAAAGAAGTTTGAAAATCATTTTGCAAATAACTTAAAAAGTCAATAATAAAAGTTCTCATTCAGGGAAGAAAGTGAGATAAGTGATACTTATGGATTCTATGCTTAAGTATTTACTGGAAAAGTTAACGAATCAAGAGAGACCTGAAATAATTTTTGAAGCAGGCATTAAAAATATTACATCAAAGAGTAATAAAGATATATTGATATAAAAAAATTAGTAAGTTGATATAAAAAAATTAGTAAGTTTAGATGACAGACAACCAAGCCTTTTGACAATCTCAAAGAACTAAGGCACCTAAGTCATTAATAGTTATTGTGTCTGAGGGCAGGAAGGTTAGTAACTCTTCTTGTCCTTAAGAAAGTCCAGAAGAAATCCTAAACCGTACAAATCAATAGGTCTCATGATTGCTGAAAAGCTATTCTGGAACAAGGAGAAGGTTCACTGATTGAATAAGCAAGCATAATCCACAGTGAGACAAGGACAAAAGTTTATTTGGAGACTCAGGGAATAGGAGGGGAAATTAATCTCTCTTAAACTTCCCTGAGAGGATGTGGAGGTATAATGTCAAAAGTAACCCACAGGCATAATTTATTCATCCTTTTTAAAAACTTTTAAGAGATTTGAACATGGACTACTCAAAGCAACAACAAAAACAAAAGCCTAAATTGTGATGGAATTAAAGATTTTTTTGGTCACAGTTAAGGGTCTGAGAGAGAAAAAAACCAAGGACAGGAGAACAGTTACTGAAGTAGATGGAGAAGTATAAATGGATTCCAGAAATGATCAGAAAAGATAAATAACCTGGATGGGGAAACCAAGTTAAATAGCTGGTTGTGCTAAAGACAATGAAATAACTGGCTAACAAAATGCTAAGACTGAGGTTGACATATTTCACAGGGCCTCAAAGATGGGGTATGGCAGCAGATGAGTTTCAGTATAGGCAAATAAGTAACAAAAACAACACAAGCTCTGTTTATAAGACATCAAGCATTAAATTATGAACTCTTGATTACATCATCAATTACACAGAAAGGTGAACATGAATGTGTTCACCCAACTCTGAAACACTACAAGTAGAAGAGAGTCTTCAATGTACCTTTATGCAAATAACCAAATCAGAAAGTTAGTAAGTAGAAGAATACATTAGGTAAGTTTTTGTGAATGAATGGTACAGAACGAGGCTAAGAGCATGCCAAGCAGTCTGGCTCACATACATAGGTTAGTTATAAAGTTAACAGGAGGACATCCTTTGACAATTAAGAGCTAGACAAGGTACCCCACCACAAAAATGATAGCATTTGGAGTACCTCTTCCTTTTCCCTCATCAACACAAGGAAAAAATATGCCAGAAAGGCCAAGTCACCTAACCAATGTTTTAACTCTCAGCCAACTGTATAATACACAGGAGATACACATGAGGTATAATACACATGAGGTACACGCATATGCCCAGGGAACCAATGCACTTTAATAGAATTCCAAGTTTTACCTCTATGCCTACAATATACTTGAACAAGGACTAGCTAAAGAAAAATATAGATCTCCCTAGTCTTCCTTTCCCTTGTTCCCAAAGTAGCAATTACCTAGTAAAGATAACACATATTTTTTTTAAACAAAAAATATTTCATATAATCTTTATGGCTTCTTTGCCTCTTTTTCCTTTTTTCTATACAAGTTATATTTTATTGTCCTCTTATAATTAAGGAAAGGATATGCTTTGGCAAGAATGCAGAGATGAGAATAGCAGATTTTCAGGCAGGTCTGAAGCAGAAGACTCAATTTGTGATAGTATAAAATAGTACCCAGACACTTTTCTATTATTGACTGTTTCCCCCACACCCCAGCTTTTTAATGAAATGTTGTGTGTTAATAGCTATTAACAACCCCTTTCTAATAAAGTTAGAAAAGGAATTTGTTCACTTGATTTTATTTTCTCAAACTCTTAGAAATATTGAAGTCTATTTCATTTTGTAATTAATCTCCTTCCCCCCAGAAATCCACCAAGCTGTTTTTAAACATGGCTTATTTCTCTTTACAGTGCTGTGATATATCATACGATTTGATTCAATATACACACATGTTTAGCACTAGCACTAGAGATGAAGTCCTTCTTGAAAAAGGAATACTGGTTTTCTGCCATGGCTAATTAAATCACGTGTGAACACATGCATGTGAGAGATCAACTATATACTCATAAGAATGATAAAAGAAAATGGAAATCAGTACTAAAATGGATACTACCTTCCAGTTAGTATGTCCATTAAAAAGCAAGGGTACTTCTTACAGCATCAGAGAATAAAAGTAATAGAACACACGCTCATAAAAAACTGAACAATTTTCTATGGCAGTCAAAATTGCTGCCAAGACCCAACATGATCATAAGAAAATGGCCATCTAGATTTGCTTCTTTTTCTCCCTGTCCTCTGTTCTCACTTGCTCTCTTGACTCTTCTCCTGTCCACTGACCCCATGCTAGAGTTAAGTAGCTTGTACTATTTTTTTTAAATCTGCAGAGGAAGTTGTTTTCCAAACTACTCTGGTTTGATTGCTTTATATTTTATCACTTCACAACTATCAACTTAAGAAAATGATAACATTTTAAACTTTTTTACTTCTTTGTTGAGGGAAAAACAATTGACCTCACCCCTTAGTTAACTGACTTCTCCCCTTCACTGAAGTCATTACATCATCTCAACATGCTAGTTAAAAATGTGCAGCTGCCCCAATCCTATGACTCACCAAAAGACAATCCTCAAAAAATTCTTCTATACAGAGGAAAATAGTATAGAGCCTGCTTCTTTCTTTCCTTTGCTCCATTTAAGTCTGACATATGACACCAGAAACACAAGCAATAATAATAATTAAAAAAAAAACCCAGGTAAACTGGACATCATGAAAATGAAAAGAAATTGAAAAGACAACCTATGGAATCATATAAGGGACTTATATTTAGACTATTTTATAAAGAACTATGACAATTCAATAATTTAAAAAATTCAATTTAAAAATGGACAAATAATCAAAACTGTTCTTCAAAGAAAATATACACCCAAAATAACAAATGCTGGTGGGGATGCGGAGAGATAGGAACACTCATATACTGCTGGTGGGACTGCAAAGTAGTACAACCTCTATGGAAAGTAGTATGGAGATACCTCAGAGAAGTAAAAGTAGAATTACCATTTGATCCAGCAATCCCACTACTGGGTATTTACCCAAAGGAAAAAAAGACATCCTATAAAAAAAGACACCTGCACTCATATGTTTACAGCAGCACAATTCACAGTTGTAAAGATGTGTAAACAACCCAAGTGCCCATCAATACCAGTGGATTAATAAAATGTGGTATAGGTATACCATGGAGTACTACGCAGCCATAAAAAAATGGTGAACTAATACCGCCGGTATTAACCTGGATGGAACTGGAGACCCTTCTTCTAAGTGAAATATCACAAGAATAGAAAACCAAACACCACATGTACTCACCATTAAATTGTAACTAATCAGTCAACACTTATGAGCACATACGGAAATAACATTCATTGAAATCAAGCAGGTGGGATGAGGGAGGGGAGTAGGGGATGGGTAAATTTACACCTAATGAGTACAATGCACAGTATCTGGGAGATGGGTACACTTATAACTTTGACTCAAATGGTACAAAAGCAATTTATGTAACCAAAACGTTTGTACTCCCTAATATTCTGAAATTAAAAAAAAACAAAGAAGATATACAATAAGCACATAAAAAGATACCCAACATCATTATCAGCCAACAAGGAAAAGCAAATCAAAACCGTAATGAGATAGCACTTCACACCTAGTATGCTGGTAATCAAAAAGACATAAGTGCTGCCAAGGATTTGGAGAAACTGGAACCCTCATAAGCTACTGGTGGGAATGTAAAATGGTGCAGCCAGTTTGGAAGATAGTCTGGCAGTTCCTCAAAATATTAAACATGGAGTTACTATACGACCCAGCAATTCCACTTCTATGTATATACCCAAGAGAAATGTCAAATTACAAATGGAATAATACACCTGCCCTTTAAAATATCTCAAATCTCCAGTTCATCACTGTACATAATATTGCACAAATTACTGAGATCTCAAAGACTTTCTTCATCTGATAAGGATAATAATTGTACCGATCTCATTAGGGCATTATAAGAATAAAATAATTCATGTTAAGTACACATAAAAGCAATCAATGTTAATATGATTATCATTAGTTTCTAACATGTGCAGAGGTATGGAAATTTATACATTGAGGAAAATACTTTATGTATTAATATTGTTTCTTTTATGGCACTCACACAATAAGGAATTGTACCTTCCTCAAAACAGTGTAAATCACAAATAGTATTTTAAGTGATAACATTCCCTTTTCAAATAGTAAAACTTAGAGTTTCTTCTGATTTTTTTTTTAAGCAGCATTATGAAATGGAAATAACACTGACCTAGGAGTCAATGTCCTAGTTCTGAGTTCAAGTCACTATTCCACTCTTTATTAACAGTATGGTTTTGGAAAGTCATTTAAATTATGAAAGCTGTAGTCCCTCGTATATAAAATAGAGATAATAGCACTACTAAATTCACGGTGGTATGAGTATGAGATGAAAAACATACATATGAGAAAATGCTTTTTGAACTACATACATACATAATCTTATAAATCCACATATATGTATGTATCCTTATACAAATGTACTCTATTAAATGTAAATTAGTTATCGTAATTTATGAACCTATTCACAACCATAAGAAGGTCGAACATATGAAACACTAAATGATCTTAAAACCAATCAATTATTAATTTCAATTCTGCCTCTCCAACATTATAATCCCTTTCATAACACTCAATAAAAGGCAAATTCTTCTTGTCCACCTAGAAATAGTCAACTGTACCAACAAAACGTGGCAAAGGAAGAAAAAAAGGCCCTGAAGAAAAGCAAAAAACTAAAGACTCTTCTTCCCTTCATAGCATAATGGTTTATTTAACCACCACCACAACAAAAAAATAGCCTTAGAGACTCAAGTAAAACCTGAAAATGTGATCAATTTAAAAACACATCACTTAGGTCACCCAAGCACCTTGAAGAAAAGAGAGGCCATTTGTTGAAAAAAGTGTTAAATTATAACCAAACCCAAACAAGTACTATCAAAACGAATATGATCAATGATTTAAAGTAGCTCACTAGTAAAAATAAATTGAAATATATATTGTTACAATAATATTTATGCCAGAATTTCATCGCCACCTAAATAACTCTGCAGGATGAATCGCCTCAGGTAAACATTCTTTTAGAGAGAGAATAGCATTTACATGGACATTCATGACATCCATTTCTGAACCATTCCTATTTCTTTTCCCTTCTCTAATAGCTACTCTCGTGTTTACTTTCCTTTTGAACCTGCATAATCCCTGCCAAAAGTCTAGAGTTGTGAAATTAGGGGTCTTCAGTTAATGGTATAGCTTTAGAATTAAATAAAGCAAAGCTAATAATTTTAACTAACATATCATAAAATTCTGCAAGTAGAAAAATAAATAAGAACCTACTTTCTTTCTCAGGGCTGTTCATGTCCCTGTAGTCCCTTGTATCTTAGAAAATAAGATATAAGAAGCCAAATTATGATACACATCAAGAACTGATCTTAAAAAAAGGAAAAAGCAAATAAATATGTTACCACCACTATTAACACAAAATTTTGATTCAGTTCAGGTAATAATGCAGGAAAAGACTAAAACATTCCCCATTACTAACTGCAAAACCAATAATTCCCAAGGTCAAAGGAGTCAAGATATACTACTATGAAATAAAAATTCCATGTTACCACCTCAACATAATACCAGTCCATTTAAAAAAATTTTTTTTAAATTCTCATTCAGTAAAATCAACTTTTTTCACTTTAGTGTACAGTTCTAAGAATTTTAACACAATCATAGTGTTTAGTAATTAGATTTTCGAATATTTTTTCTGCATCACACTATTTCTCCTTCTGGAAATCTAATGACACCAATGTTAGACCTTATGTTACTGTGGCCCACAAATCTCTGAAGCTTCCCTCCCACTCCAAATTTCTCTTTATTGTTCAGATTGGAAAATTTCTATTGACCTATCTGCAAGTTCACTGACTCCTCTTTTATCTCCATTCTGCTATGAAGTCCATCCAGTGAGTTTTTAAATATAGTTATTATATTTTTCAGTTCCAAAATTTTGTTTCCTCTTTACTTTTTACTGCTTTGTTGATACTTTTAGCTTAACATCTGTTGTAGAAGTGTTTGCAATCACTTGTTCAAGCATTTTTATAATGGTGAGTTTAAAGTCTTTGTCAGGTAATTCTAACATCTATATTATTTCATCACTCCTGTCACTGCCTTTACCCAATCTGAGTTATACATACATCTCTGCATATCAAGTAATTCTGCATTATATCCTTAACATTTTGAATAAAATGCTATAAAACTCAATATCTTGGTAAATCCTATGGACTACATTATGTTTTTGTTTTAGCAGGCAATCAATCTAGTTAGTTAGTTTAGGTTCAGGCTGCAAGTTCCAACATACCTCCTGCAGGTTGTAACTCCAATGTCAGTTAAGTTTTCAAAGTCTTTGCAGTGCTAACTGGATTATTCCTGTGGGTGTACTACCCAGCGGTCAGTCTGCAAGTTGGGTGGAGTTCTATCCTATATATGTGTTTAAAGTCTTTGATGTGCTAATTAAGATTAGATTTTGTGAACTCAGGCATTTGTATACAACTTCATGAAGTCTCTTTCCCAAGATCTTTCCTCTTTTTCCAATTTCCTGAGGATACATTTTTCTGTCCTCCAGCCAGAAGTAGTCCAATTCTACAACAGCCCTTGTTTGGTGCCAAACGTTAGGAGGATAGAGCAAAGAAAACAGCAACGAGGTTTGGCTCTGCCTTAGAACCACAGCTCCTCAAACAGAGAGGAAGGTTCCCTCCCTCAGAGTTTTGGCTCTTGCGTAGACCCACTGCCACCTGATGCCATTACCATGCGATTGATTGGGACTGGGTTGTGAGAAAATAGGGGGAAAAGAAAAAAAAAGGTATGACTTCAACTTTCTCTCAACTTTTCACCCTTTCTAACCCTTCAAGCCACAACTAGAGGACTTCTAGATCTTGCTATGTTTATACCACAGAGTTCACTTTCAGGTTTCTGGCTTCACTGAGTTTAGGCCAGGGGATCCTGAGGTTTGTTGGTATTTTGAAATCGATATTCTTTATCAATCTGCCTGTTGCTATTTACCATGTATTTTGTCCAGATTTTATAGTTACATTCAGTTATAAGAAAAAAGGGTGGTGTATGTTTACTCCATATTACCCAGAACCAGAATATACTGCCCCCTTTTAATAAGTAAAAGAATCTAGAATTCATTTCTAAATTCTGAGTCATAGGGTCTGACCATTAGCTTAATTGTATTTTCTAATATTCAACTGAGAAGCCAGGTCAGAAAGCCTCGGAAGACTGATCTGATCCCCCAAACCTCAAGCCAAACAATCCTCTCAGCCAAGCTCCTCCTGGCTGCAAAGATGACAGAAACATCACTGACAAGCACACACTTCAGCCAAAAGCAGAGAAGGCAGTGTTTATCTGAGTTCCACATTAAGGCCTTAGCAATCCCTGTCAGGAGCCAACGGTGTGAACACAGGAGTAGCCTACAATACTTAAAGGTAAGAAGCAGAAAAAGGTAAAGGTAGCAGGATCTGATTTCTAAGACTTTATGGGAATATTTCCATGGTGTTTGTTTCATCAATACAAACAGTATTACTCTACTTAGGTTTAAAAGAAAAGTCTACTGCAGAAATAATCATTTACACAATAAAAAATGACAAATATGTACCTGCCTTAAGGCTCCATTCAGTCTGAGTGGCAAGTTAGGTAGCATCAACCTCATCATCCCTGAAACTAGGCAATTAGTTAGATTTGATGAATAAATAAGGGCTGGTCAGTCTAAAATATCTCACACTAGCTAGTCACACTGTTTAAAATCCCACCACCGTAACTCAGTTCTACAAACCTGCAGTGTGGTTATATACATGGTAGATATTGTGCCATATGCTAATTAGAAAATCACTAAGAAGTGAATCTTATATATAAATATGTAATTAAGAGAAAGATGGATATTAAATTATATTTTCAGTATGATTACCACTAGGTACAAACAGAAAAAGAAGAGAAATGGGAAGGCGGGGAAGGAAGAGAAACATAAAGAAAAATTTCTATGGTGTTTGAATTTCGGCAGAAAAGACAATGGGCAATATTTTTCCCACTTTTTCTTTCTGCCCATATATTCTAAATTTATTCTAATGAATATGGTTTCTTTCCAAAATAAGAAACAAACATTAAAAATAAAGCAAACTGTACACAATTACCATATGACCCAGCAATCTCATTCCTGGGTATGGGTATTTATCCTACAGAAATGAAAATTTATGTTTACACAAAAACCTGCACAAAAATGTTCACAGCCACTCTAACTATATTTTCTAAAAGCTGCACAAACACCACAAATGTCATCTGATGTAAATAAATTGTGGTACATTCATATAATGTAATACTACTTAGAAATAAAAAGAAACAAACTACTTACTGATACATACAACAACACAGTTGAATCTCAAAGGTATTACTACTATCACACTTAGTGAAAGAAGCCAAAACATTACATACTGTATTACATACAAACAAAACATTACATACTGTATTATTACATTTATATGCAGTCTTCAAAAGATAAAATGATAGTAACGGAGAACAGAGCAGTGGCTGCCAGGGATTAGGAGGTGAGGAAAGGGGAAAATAGCATGAACATGGTCTTTAGGGTAACAGAACTGTCTGTATCTTGATTGTGGTAGGGGCTACACAGAGCTATAAATGTACTAAAACTTATAGAATAGTACACCAAAAAGAAGTCAATTTTGCTGAATTTGTTAATTTTAAAAATAATACTTAAAAAACACCACTATTGAACAATGTATATAGAATGCTACAAAATACACTTTTCTCCAATAAAGAGTAGCAAAAAATAAAGCAAAGAATCAATGAAAGTCCAATAAAAATTATAGAAAGCTTTTTTTTTTTTTTGACACAGGGTCTCATTGTTGCCCTGGGTAGAATGCAGTGGCACAATCATAGCTCACTGCAACCTGAAACTCTTGGTCTCAAGCGATCCTCCTGCCTCAGCCTCCCAAGTAGCTGGGACTACAGGCATGCAGCACTACACTGGGCTAATTTTTCTATTTTTTTTTTTTTTTTTTGTAGAGAGGAGATCTTGCTCTTGCTCAGGCTAGTCTTGAACTCCTGGCCTCAAGGAATCCTCCTGCCTCAGCCTCCCAATATAGCTAGCTTTTCTGAAATAGAACTGAGGAGCTGATTCTAAAGTGCATATGGAAATACAAAGGCTCAGAATAGGCAAAATAATTTTTAAAAAGAAAGGCCAGGTGTGGTGGCTCACACCTGTAGTCCCAGCAATTTGGAAGGCCAAGCTGGAAGGATTACTTGAGACCAGGAGTTTGAGACCAGCCTGGGCAATATTGCGAGACCCCATCTCTACAAAAAAATATTTTAAAAGTTGGCCTGCAGTGGCAGCACATGCCTATAGTCTCAGCTACTCAGGAAGCTGAGATGGAACGAACACTTTAGCCCAGGAGTTTGAGGCTGCAATGAGCCTGGGTGACAGAGTGAGATCCTGTCTCCAAAAAAAAAGGAAAACAAAGTTGGATTTACTTATACTATCTAACTCCAAACCTACAGTAATCAAGACATTGTCACTCACATAGGAAGAAATTCTATTAATAATAGACATAATGACCAGTAGAAGAACAGAGAGTATAGAAATAGAACCAAACATATGTGGGTCAAATGATTTTCAACTAAGACGCCAACAAAAATTCAATGAAGAAAGGCCAGTCTCAAATAAATAGTGCTGGAACAACTGAATATCTTATGAAAGAAAAGAAAGAACTTTAATCCCTATTTCATACTGTCATCAAAAATTAATTTGAAATGGTCAAGAGAACTACATGTAAAAATCTAAAACTATAAAACTTCTAAAGAAAACACAGAAAAAAATCTTCACAACTTTGGAGTAGGCAAAGTTGTTTTAGACAAGACAGTGAAAGCTTTAATCACAAAAAGAAAATTTGACAAATATAATTTCATCAAAATAAAAGCCTAATACCCTTAAAAGACTGTTAAGAAAATGAAAAGGCAGGATACAGACTGGGAGAAAATAGTCATAAGACATATAACTGACAAAAATTTTATATCCAAAATTATAAGGAGCCCTTTAAATTTAATAAAATCTGACAACCAATTTAAAAATAGACAAATGATACATAAATGGACAATAAGCACATGAAAAGATGCTCGGCATCATCAATCATCAGGAAAATGCAAAACTACCACAAACTCACATGAATAGCTAAACCTAAAAAGACTGAAAATACCACATGTTACAGAGGATGTTGAGCAACTACAACAATCATGCATTCAAGCTGTCTTCCACTTTCCCAGAATATTAACCATACATTTACAATGTGACCCAGCAATTCCACTCCCAGGTATTTACCCAAGAAAAATAATAATTGCCCATAAAAAGACCTGTATAGGAATTTCGTAACAGCTTTATTCACAATATCCAAAAAACTCTAAAAAATCCAAATATACAAACACTGGTAAATAGAAAACTATCATTCAACTAAGATAACTAATTTCTAATGGATGCAACTTGGATGAATCTCAAAAAACATTCTTTGAGTCAAAGAAACCAGATAAATGCATTTATCCTGCAGGAATCCATTATTACGAAGTTATTTCTTAAACACACCAAAGTTAATTTACAGTGATAGAAATCTGCTGAGTGGTTCCAAGAGACAGGTGTTGAGGAAAATTCATTGCAAGGGGGTATATCATGAAACCTTCTGGGATGATGGACATATTCCACATTGTGATTAGGGTATATACATCTGTCAGAACAGATCTCAAAACTAACTGAATTACACACTTAAAATGTGTGTACTTCATTGCATATACAGTTGGTCCTCCATTTCCCTGGGTTCTGCACCTGCAGGTTTAACCAACCACAGATTGAAAATAATCAGGAAAAAATACAATGAAAAATAACAAAAGTAAAAAATAAAGCATAACTACTTGCATAACACTTATATGGTACCCAGTATTATATGTAATCCAGAGATGATTTAAAGTATATAGAAGGATGTGCATAGGTTATATGCAAATATTACATCGTTTTATACAAGGGCCTTGAGAATCTGCATGGGTCCTGCAACCAATCCACCAAGGATATCAAGGAACAACTGAATGCATATTGTATATAAACAATAAAATACATTTCATTATATAATAAAATATATACAATAAAACATTGTGTTGGATGAAACTCAATAAAACTGAAATTAAACATCATACAAAGCAAGGTTTAATGCAGATATTTACTGGGTTGAGTCTTTTTTCATTAAAATGTAAATATGCAGATGACAAAAATCAGAGAACTTTTATCAGTTAAAGTAGCATTGAAGCAGCATAGACAATTGGGAAAAAGTTGGCAGAAACCTTATGAGTCACCTACTCCTTCCTTCTAGTTAGTTCAAGAGTCCTACCAAAGGTATGCTAGGCTGATGTGTACAATAAATCAGTAACAGGGCATTAAGCCTCTCAAGACAGTCTTCTCCACTGTTGAAACCCATAATCTCTTGGAAAGCACTTTCTTAAACTAAGATGGAAACTGCCCTTTCAGAGCAGAGGTTGGCACACTATTGTTGCCTGGCAAATCCAGCCTACTACCTGTTTTTACAAATAAAGGTTTGTTGGAATATAGCCATATCCATTTGTTGAGCACATATTGTCTATGGCCACTTTCATGTTAAAATGGCAGAGTTAAATAGTTGCAACACACCCCACAGTGTTTACGTAGGCCTTTCAAAAACAAACAAACAAACTTTTCTATTCCTCTTCTAGAGGAACTCCAGAGAAATCTATACCCTCTTCTAAATGACAGCACTCAAAAATCGGGAGAGTATCATTCCCATTCACCCTCAGTCTCACCATCTGTTTCCTAACTATTCCTTCTATGAGATCATTTTCAGTAGCTCAAATCATAAACATGCCCCTCTAGACACTACAGCTGATGATTGACCCTCTTAAAGTATAAAAATAAATTCCCATCAACCCAGCTAAGATTACAACAGGACCTATAACCCAGTGTAACGGAGTTCAAGCTAGGTAGCCCTTGCTGCAGGACAGCCAATACATCAAGAGGCAAGGAAAGTGACTTTTATTTAGAGAGCGAGCAAACCAAGAAGATGGAAGACTAACGTAGGGACTTTAGACTTCTTTTCATCTTAAGGGAAGGGGAAGAGAGGGTGTTGGGTTGCAAGAGGTAACCGAGGACCATAGACATCTGGGCATCAGAGAGGGTCTGAGGAGGTTGTAAAATTTCTTTGCTTTTGGTCAGTAAACTTTGGAGCATGAAGGTCAGGATGTTCCCAAATATCTTTAATGTAGCATTGTTACTCTTGTGTATACTTTTCTTATCTCCCTGGGAGTGAGTTTTGGAAAAGGGAGGTTTGTTACCTTTTTTTCTAGCCTACACAGAGCTAAGCAGAAGCTTTTGACCTAAAGGATATTACCACAGGGGGTCAGAAGCAAAATGTAGCTGGTTATGTTAAGCTTCCCTTCCACTGTTACTGTCCATTAGCATCTATGATTCTGATACTACATTTTTATTCAGTTTAAGGTTTCATTAACTTCTTTTATGTTCCATCACATTAGGGACTCACATATGTTTTTACTGTAAGAACTTTTTTTCAAACAATGTATTATACATATATTACTTTTCAAATAAAAACACCATAAGTGTGAGTAGCTACCACAAATTCTTTCAACCTAACTTATCTAAATCTGGAGACTAGGCACATTTCAAGTATTTAAAACTCCTGGGTAGTAATTTTCTCTTTCTTTTTACTTATTATACGCTATAATTCCATCCCACTATGTTGTTTAATACAGGCTTTCTAGATTGAGGATCATTCTCCTGAATGAAACAAAAAAGGCTCTGGAGTCAAAGCTCCAAGGAGAAAATTCAGGTGCATAGATAAGAGATCTGAAAAAGGAAGCAGGGAAGCGCCCCAAAGAAACCTCAACAAATGTGATTTAGTGAAGAGGGCACAGACTCATAAATTAGACAGGACTAGGTTTGAATTTAGGCCTTATTCCTTTTTAGCTATATAACACATGCCCATAATTTCAAAAACAGATTATAATGAATGAGCAACGCATTATTGTAAATATTTTTAAACATAACACAACCCCAAAGTTTGATGTAGGAATTGCCTTTACCTAACCTCAGCCTTCTATCTGGAAGAACTCCCTCCTCCTCCTTACCCACCCTAACACAAAAAAGAATGAACTTCCTGACTACACTAGTAGTTCTTGCTTGGTTCTTGTACATGTGCAGCTAATACAATAAAAAGCTGCCGACATTAGTGACTGACACTGTTCTTACAATGGGGCCTTAGAATAGTGTAAGGCAGAAATTGTGAGTATTTTCTTTGCAGCATTGGCAAGCCTGTTTGCCAGTAGCAACTCTAAATCCATGAACTCTAATCATTTTATCATTAATAAAGCTAACATTCTAATCTTCCTATGTCACTCTCTTGTGTCTTATTTTCCATCTGGTTCCAAACTCAGGATCAAGACTTTCTTTTAAGTATGGATCTTCTGATTAAATTTCCACGTTGCCTTTTTTGTGTAAATCACACTCCTAACGCATTCTCCACAGTGTTCAGCTTATATCTATAAAGTATAACAAAAGCTACTGTATTTACAAAGAAAAAATTCAGAATCTTCCAGATTTTTCCCTCCAATTTCTTAATGTTGTCTCATTTACACTTAATTCAATATCAAGTACTATAGCTCCTTGTCATTGGGTCTTTCTAAACATTCAACTCAACTTTCATAAAACCTTCTTTTTGCCTCCATCAGCTTAGTTTTAAATAAATAAAGTTACACAACTCATATGGTTGGAGCAGAAAGAAGTATGGAAGTATACTAGAGTATAACTAAGTACAGTGAAGTCAATGTTGTTCAAATAATCTGCCTGAGGTAAAAACTGGGAATGTTGTCTGGGATTATTTCTCATAA
This sequence comes from Lemur catta, assembly GCF_020740605.2. NCBI lineage: Eukaryota > Metazoa > Chordata > Mammalia > Primates > Lemuridae > Lemur > Lemur catta. The sequence goes on along the minus strand of NC_059128.1, from coordinate 88,463,044 downwards.
TCCCAGCTAACCTTTCCCAGCAACCAAAACAAAAATTTTAAATTCCTCAACAGCATAAATGTGACATTTAATGTCTCCGTAACAGAAAGAGGAACAGCCTCACTACCCTAAAAGAAAAGGAAAACCACTTGCACATTATTCTGTTCCCACCTATGTGAGCCAGAAATAGTAACCTGTTCTTTCAGTTCAGAAAGCTCATTAAATCAGGATATTACTATTTCCTTCTACTAGTCACATGGCCTGACAAGAAAGAAAGGATCTAAGAAATATTGATCACCAGGGTTTAAGATCATTAAAAGAAAAAAAAGAATCTGTAACTATTCAGAATCACACTTCCTTAAGAGATCAAACCCGCAAAATAAATACAGTATACAAGTGTCCCTTGGTATATGCCAGGAACTTGTTCCAGGACCCCTGTGTCTACCAAAATCTGCATATAAGTCCCACAATCTGCCCTGCGGAACCCATGTATAGGAAAAGTCAGTCCTACCTACACATGGGTTTTGCATTCCATGAAGACTGTATTTTTGAACCACATTTGGTTGGAAAAAATCTGAGTGTAAGTGGACCCATGTGGTTCAAACCTGAGTTGTTCAAGGGTCAACTGTACTAAATTTAAGAGCTCAAATCTGTTAGGTTTCAGTCACTCAAGTAAAATCATATTAAGACCTAACAGACTTTTGCAAAGAAGTTACTTCTTTGCAAAAATCAACCATTTTACCCTTGTTCCTGTCCTATATCAACCTGTTTTTCCCTAAGAGATTCTGAGGCATGGATCTCATTCTGAACAGCATTCCCAAACTGGTTCCTCATGACTGGCAAGAACCTGACCTGCACCTGTATGCTAAGCCACTGCTGACGCCAATGTTTCCTATTCCACCACTAGTCTAATCTGCTAGCTCAGGAGCTTCCCATGCCTTCCCATTTTAGCATGACACAATGACCTAAGCTTGGTCCTCAAAACTACAAATACTATCGAGGTTCTGCCCCAGTCTTGGTCACAAGCCCTGTCTTTACACATATTCTGCCCAATGGCTAACAAAATGCTTATACCTTTCATATCTGAAAACTTAAATTTTCCTTTTTTTTTTAAACTGAGATTTCTGTAAGCATGACTCTATAATTTTGTTTCATATGGGGCATCAAAGAAGTAGAAAAGATAATTCCCACTCTCAAGATGCTCTTAATTTAACTGAGGAGAGAATACATTGTGAAACTAAACATGAAATTAGTATAATATATATCAAAGTCTAAAAAAAATACAAGGTGATATGATTAATCCCTTCCATCTATCTCATATAAAAAAAAATTAAAGCTTGTTACCCTTGATTTCAAATATAATGTATTGTTCCCCTTGATTTTGAAGCTCTTCACAAAGATAACCATACCACCCTCAGCTTCTTATCCACACCTACTCATCCTCTTCCATGAAGTCTCCCCTGATTAACTAGAAGAAAGCTTAGCATTGTTCCACCTACACACAGTCCTAAAATTCTTCCACACATGCCACCTGAAATAACATGCTTACCTAACTGCCCATATAGAAAAATACACCATGTAAATAATGTATTTATTTAGTTGAACACATTTCCCAAGTGACCTTATCCATCTAGCTGGTCATATTAGCTTTGAGTAGGACATCATGGTTCTCTACACTGCTAGTCTACTTTATGTGCCTTGAACATTTGGAAAATTTAATGTCTGAGGCAAAATATAATGTATGAAAATTATGCAACAAGTTAAATTATAATAGATGTCTCTCTCACTACTTTCACATTTTTTCCCAAAGCAAAAGAAAAAGTTCCCTTTAAAAAGGTAAGCCTACTAATACATGCCAAACTTTGCCAGGTAAGATACTGCTTCTCCAGCTCCACACTTTACAGAAATATAAACAGAAGGATTACGAAATATAGACTAAGAGGACCTCAAGATGAGTTCAATACATTTGCCTCTGGCTTCTACCCAATGATCAGCAGGTTCACCACTCATGCCCTGACCACACTGTTAACACAGTGCTACACTAACAAGGCACACATGTCCTAGATTTTCTGGGGCAATCTGTATCTCATATATCCTTCTTTTGTATGAAGTTGTCAACTGTACAATTAAATAAGACAAGATTTTTAAACATTTATAAGCCTGTGTGAATAAAAAATTTTAATTCCTACATCTAACCAAAGGAATTAAATAATACTAATCTGTTGTTTAAAATGTGGTCACTACATTTATACTAAAAGGCAGTGAGTAAAACACTATTATAGTACTCTAAAGGTAGTAAGCAAAATACTTATGAAACACTTCAATACTGCTTGCTAAAAAGCTGCATATTAGCCAGTGCTGGCTACCACAATATTAGAACTTTGCCTACTTTCTCCTTACATGGATTCCTAAAACTCATATTTCTTACCAGGCTGTCAACTCTTTTCCTTCTTACTCGGCTGCCAATTCCAAAACAGCTTGGTCTTGACGTCCTTACCAAAGGCTCATTAAAATTAAAGTCAATTTAACTCTCTCCTAAGCCTCAGTCACCCAGGCCTTCCACCTCATTCAAGATTTATATCCTCATACCTCAGCTCATAATCAGAGGGTCTCTGTACGCTAAAGAGAACCAGTAGTTAGAGTGGCTCATCAACATCAAAAGCAATACCTTATTTTCTGACTGCTCTTGTTTAAATCTCTCACCTTTGGTTTGTTTTTGTTTTGTTTTACTTTGTTTTCCTAATGGCTACTTTTTCACTGGCTTTCCAAGGTCCCTGTACTAAAATGTAAAATTTAACAGCAATACATCACCCCTTTACTGTGTGATTCTTACACTCCCTGGAGTTTGTGATACAAAGAAGCTTGCCAAATTGATCTGGTGTCTCTTGCCTTCTTTCCCAGATTGAATTATATGACAACTCCTTCCTTAAAACTGAGTGAAGAAGATTGTTTCACGTATATTTAAGTATATAAGGCCGTATCTCAGACTCACTGGAAGGAGTTCAGTACAAGAGGTGACTTCTGACAATCTGCAGAATGTTCAGGCAAAAAAATTCAACCCATCTCACATTTCCTGAGGTTGTTTCCAGTTTTTTAATTGGTGGGGTATTATTACTATTATTTTACTATCATCAACAACTTGGCATTGACCATCTTTGTATATCTATCCTGACATACTTTTGCAAATATATTTAAAGTAAGCCAATGGTGGGCTAGAGTGCTAGAGCAGGGTTCTGCAAACATTTTCTCAAAGAGACAGATAATTATTTTTTGCTTTTCCTGGCCATAAGGCCTCTGTTGCAACTCTACCTCATTAGCACAAAAGCAGTAATAGGCAATACAAATAAATATGGGTGTGGCCATGTAACAATAAAACTTTATTTACAAGAAACAAGCAGTGAGCCAGGTTTGGCCCATGGGAAGCAATTTGTGACCCTCCCAGCCAGAGGTATTATACATTCACAAATGGCATTGATAGGCTGAAGGGTATATGCATTTGAAATTTTTATTGATATTTCTCAAATGAATCTTTTATCACATGGGGATCTGAGACACCCAAATGAACACTCCAGAGAGAACATCTGTAATTTTCAGTGTCAACTGAGAAGGGCCTGAGATTTCGCCCTCTTTGTAAGGTAACAAGGTAGCCTACCACCCTTTTATGGATGAAGGTAGAAGACATGAGACTCCTGAGTCAGAGACAAATGACTTTATTAGTCACATCCCAGCAAGCAGCATGAACATTGGCACACTTGCATTAGTATCCCTTACCCACATGTCATGGCAGCAATGTGGATGAGCCCAAATGAATATCTGCACACCCAACAGGTTTACAGGAGAGAAAGCTCGAGTTTAGGAAGCCCAAATCTTCTATAATGTACACTGAGCATGCCTGACCTGTGCTCCAGAGAAAGACACTGTCTCTATCATACTACATAGTAAACACACCTACCCTTTTTTCCAGAAGACACTATGTCTATTTTCCACGGCTATTTACTACAAAAGCATTCTTGTAAGGATAGTCCAAAACAAAGGCAGTCAGTGCCTCTGCTTGTAAAACATGTGGAAAAGCAGGAGGCCTATGGAAAATTAACTCCTAACAAAATGTGCCCCTTGTTTCCACATTGTCTTAGGCTCCTTGTGAATTTTTCTATAAGCATATCACTCTATCAACCAAGCTGATTAATCTTGCTAACAAAGGGAGGACCAAATTTACTTAATTTGCCTTATGCATTATGGCCAATCTACAGTACTGACCTCCACCAGGTCCTCCAGGGTCTTGGACCAATCAGCTGAACAAATTCTATAAACCAACACAGTCTACCACAGAACTCCAAGTGACTATCTCCTTGTGTTTCTGTGTTGATCTTTCCTCTTAGACCAAAGCAACCATCCAGGTATAGATACGCTAGTAATTATACAGAATCCACCTTGCAATCTGCCTGGCCCAAGAGGAAGTCTAAGATAATTTTGTTATCCACAACTCTGGCCAGTGACCTGATGTGGACCTGAATAGCTTCTAGAGATGAAGTTGTATCATTAATCAATTCAGCTAAAGTCAGAGATGACTCCATCCCTGATTTGCACGGCACATGTAAATAATCAGTCCTTCCAGGAAGTTCCCCCAAGTAATCAATGTCAGCCTCATTTTAGAAGATCACTGCAATCATTTCAGAACTATATGATGGTTCCTCAAACACCTAAAGGTCTCTTAGAACCACACTTACGGTGTAAGTCATCATGTTTCTGGTAAGGAGACAAGTTAATGCCTGGCTTCCACATAAGAACTAAGGGGCCAGGAGTGCATAAGGTGACCCTGGAAAGAAAAGTGTTGTTTACAATTGTTGGAGCTCCACAAGTAGGACCTAAATTAATCATGGCACAGATTGACAGTGCTTCAAATGAGGTCTTTCAGGATGGTGTGTCTTATGGGTCCAATTTTAGTTTGAATGTAAGTCCTTGTTTTTTAGAGAGAATGTCCGAGAAAAGTTAATCCAACCTATTCTGTTGGTCCACATAACAGCCAGGTAGCATTTGGCCACTTCACGGAATGACTAAGCAACACCTACAGGAATAGGAGCAGACAAGGCATCTGAAGGTGTTGCCAGATGTTTTACATGGGAGTCTACAGAGTTGAGCCATCCCCTGCTGTTTCCAAGAAACTAAAGTTAAGGGGAATGACAATCACACCAGAGCCATCTGGAGGAGGACAGCAGACCCAGCACTAGGTTAAATTTAAGGTACTTGTAATAGTTGGTAATAATCTCCTCTCCATACCCAAACCCTTCATCTGGAAGTTAGTACAAGAGAAACAAGGGCATTTTTTTAAAATTAAAAGCTTCACAGAACCATTATAACTCCCCTTCCCCAACACTTTGACCCATGTGGGGACAGCCATCAGTGCAGTCAACCAAATGGTTATTTTACTTATGACCTAAGACTCAATCAGTACAGCAAAAGAACCCAACTGGTTAAACCAGAATTAAGTTTTAATCCACTAAGACCCTTTCTAGTTAGGCTGCCATGTGGAGGGGTACACCAACCAGGCTGGCCTGGGGCAACCTTTGGTGGGGAGAAAGAAACTCCATTCCCAGGAAATTTTCAAAACAGGTATTCCCTACCCTCGCTCATCTTGATCATTAACCAGGAAGCGGCTGTAACTGGTTCTATGAAGAAATTTCACTGACCCCCTATAAGCTTTTTTTTTTTTATAATCTTCTCCCTTAATTAACTACTTGAACTTTTCGAGTTGTTCGCCAGAAATGGTGGAATTTTTACAGGACAAAGGAGTTGAGATTGCGAAGGCCCCAAAGCATGATTCCTGAGGCCAAGAATCACCATCCCCTATGACCTGTCCCCATGCACGTGGCCTCCCTGTAAAATGTCCATGATCTCTGTTGGTTGGGGAGATGGATTTGGGACTATTTCTTCCCTTCTCCCAACAGATTTCTTTCTCATTAAAATTCCTTTCTTCCTTGGCAATCCTCATTGTCTCAATAATTGGATCTTTCTGTGGCAAGCAACTATATCTATTCGATAACACAGACAAGAGATGATCCCTTTCTGGGGACAGCCACATTCAAGTGGCCAAACTGCTTACTAAGGACCAGGAAGAAATGAGAGAAAGTCAGAATTTTTTTTGAATTAATTTTGTGACCATTCCAACACTCAACAATACTAGATTCCTACTGATGGTAGGGAATGTGGAAAGTCCACTGAATGTCTTGACTAACAGCTAATTGTTGAGTGCTTTTGGAATTACAGGCATACCAAAGGTAGTATACAAATGGTCCCACAGGCCAAACACATGACATGGATTAGTTTCAAGACTCACAACAGTGTGGTGAAGTTGGCTGACTGGACTGATGCAACAACACTGTAACCTGAAAAAGTGTCAACAGCAGATAGGTAATACCAATAGATCCAAGAAGAAGTCAAAGGCCCAGTGTAGTCAATCTGCTGGCAGTGGGCAGGAACCCATGCAATGGGACCTCCATCACTGCAACACAACAGCATCAATTTCTGGCAGGAATCACAATTATAGAAAATACCTGTATCCTCTGCATCAGAAACAGAGTGCTTTACAACATGAGCATCTTACACCTAGCCACTTTTTTTAAAGGGATGATGACAAGTATCAAATTGCTAGGGCATTTAGATTCCACTGGATACATTTAAAAGAGCAATGCAACCACTTTATTTTTAAATGTCAATACACTAAACACGTAAATTATATCCTTTGCAATTACTAAACTTATCATTTAAAAGTTCAGATGTCAACTTAAAAATGCACAAGTAGTTTCTTCAGATTGAAAAAAAGTCTGAAGAACTCTCTATACTATGGTATCTTTTCTACATTATGGAAGAAACCTATGATTTCAGTATTTCAAGGTTGGTTCTTGATAAGCCATAGGACTACAGAAATGCTTCAATTACTGGCAACGCTTGGTTGTCAAGTCCATTTTCTTGCTGCAAAATTCTATTTTCTCCAGAGTCTATATAACACTGCCTGGAACATAGTAGGCACTTGATAAATGAAAGTCTGAACCCAAACATTAATTTTTTTATTCTCTCTGCTTTCCTAATACTCTCTCACCTTACCTGAACAGATTAAATGCCTCAAGACAACCAGGGAGGAGATCATATATATGGAAAATGCAAAAGAGAAAAACATGTTTTTAAAACTTTTACTCATGATATTATAGTTTCCAAAATAAAGAAAAAAAGAAAAAAAGTGTATGGCATCTTACACATAATGATCTCAAGGTATTTTCTAAAAGTATTTATTTTTAGAGACTCTCAGTAAATCTTTGAAAGAGTTTAATGAAGCCTCTTACCCCTGATCAAAGAAGAAAAGTGTACAACTTATCCCAGTGACGTAGGGAAACCAACAAGAAAAATAAGCAAAGAAACCAAACAGATTCAACAGAATATTCCTGTGGAGGATATTGTGATATACCACCCAATTCTACTTAATGAAGTATTCACTGTCCCAGCTGCTGGGAGTGCCTAAGTAGCTTTGCCCAAGATTATACCTTTTCCCAGGGCAGCCCACATCCACTGATAGATCCATGCAAATCTATAAAGACCTGAAAATCTTAGTACAACTCAGGATAACTCTGAAGGGACAATGCTCCTAAATTCACCAAGGTTAGTCAAGGATGTCACTGGACCTAAATGACTTTTTCCTCTGTCCAATCCTGTTTCATTCCCTTCTGCTTCACAGATGCAATTCCAAGGCTTCCGATGGAATCCAATCTGCAACAATTCCCAAGAGACACACCTGGAGATCGTAGACCACACAAGAGCTAAAATACCTATTACAGTTTTTACTTGTACATTCTAATAGCTGAAGAAACAATACTGCAGAATGAAAAACCCTCCACTACATTTCGCTAATAGCTCTAATTGAACCAAAATATTTTCCTTAAAAATATCAATACACAAGTTATGAACAGATTGAACATATTAAAGATCTCAGTGTATATGCCTATTAGCATTATTTTCCAGGCTAGGACAACACTTTTTTCCTTCTAAACCCAAATAACAGTAATTGAACATATTAATTTAGTGTATTAAATGTCAGGTCATTCATAGTCTTACAGTATATGTGATTTTCATATTTCAGTTTTTAATCATAATAGGAATTCCACTTTTAAGTATTCCATTTTCTCTAAGCCAATTAAAATTCAGAAAGATCTTCCTATTAAGATCCCTGCATAAAAAGAAGGAAATATTTTCCTGAAATGTAATAGCAGAATGCAAACATCTAGAAATGACTTAGACATCCTATCAGTAAAAGCATCATTTCATGTATATAACTCATTCCAAGCAGCAAGGTTAGAACATGAATTAATTACATGAAGAAACGTAGGAAAACACTTCCAGGTCCACTTTCATAGTTGGTTCTCAAAATGCAATCACTTGTCTTAGAAGTCCTCGAAATCATAAAATTCTTCAAAAAATTAATAGAAAGCCCTCAGACTCTCTTTAAATAACTGAACTGAAAATTAGTTTTTTGCCAACACAAGAAATGAGGGAATGTAGTTGATGTGGAATGGGAGTGGGCATGCATTGGTAAAACACAGTTGCTTTCTCTGTTTAACATTTAATCATTTCAGGAAGTTAGAATGATTGCCATGGTGAACAAAATTCTTATTAACCATTTTATACAGAGTCTAGACTGATGCTGTCAAGCGGAGTCAAGTCAAAAGCCAGCACAAACTCAAAGGCCCTCCCTACTTACCTTAACAAGGACCTGGGCATTTTCCAACTCCTAAAATCTTGGAAAAAAGCACCAACTCATGGCTCTACCTGTCCAGCTCTCTGACCCACAGCAGTATGACTAAATGGGGCCACATGAACAACCAGAAATTCTACAAGGAATACAACATCAACAACATCTGAGGACTTACCCTATAAAAGAATAGTTGTTAACTATCCTCCAAAATCAAGAGGGCACCCAAACTTTTTCTAGAACTAGACTGGCCATATCATATCAGCCCTACAAGAAACTATCCATGCACCTCAATATCCAGATGTTTCTCTCTTACTCTGGAGATATTTTTAAATACTCAGCAAATTTGGCAGTAACTATTTTCCTTATTTTTGCTTTAAGAAGGGAAAAAGAGTTTTTTACTTCATAAAGAAGTACCTCTTATAAAAGAGATTGGCTCTGACCAACTATGAGTTGAAAAATTCTCTTCCCACAAAAGAAAGTAAACTGATTCTACTGTTTCTCTCCCTCCTCCTATTATTTTGTCATGTCAGTGTTATGGTGGACTTACTTTGAAATCCTGCTTTTATGATAAATTTATTAAAGAATTTTCTGTTTTTTACTAAAAGTAAGGTTGTATATCTTGTATTTATATCTCAGAGTTTACCAACTGTGTTGTCTCCCATTACCCTCATTTTTGCTTCTCCATCAGTAAACAAAATGAATGTTATCAACGTTTTGTGTTGAGACCAAATTTTAGACTTTGAACTTGCCTTGGCCTTCCCTTATTGTCAAGGAGTTTAAAAAAGGAGGGAGTTCAGGGTGGGGAAAACTAAGTTAAACAGATACTGCATGCAAACCTTTACAACTAAAATAAAATCAGTTATACAAAGGAAAGTATCAGAACTTGCTAATAAATCTATGTCAAATATACAAACCCACATTGGATAAAGACAGCACCACCTCTAAACTCAACTTTCCTACTTGCTTGTAGAGTCCCTGTAATTTCCCCAACAGGCTACTTATATCTACGCTCAAATATACAGGTCTAAATATTTTGTTTCATCCAAAAAACAATCAGTTTTACCCACAGACACACTCGGGTTTGTTTTATTTTCAAACTGTATGTGGAAAATTCTATGGAAAAGTGTAACTTCAACTTGGGTTAACTTTATGAGCCAGCTAGGAATGAAAACAGCATCTCTTTTGGGACCTTCAACTTCATGTAACACAGAATAAATCTGAGTTACATGAGAAATTTGTTGAGAAATTAAGACATGTCCCACATGAACTTAATCTTTGCTTGTCTATAATCCTGATTTTTTTTTCAGTGTTTCTTGTTTTCTCTGCCTCCCTGTCAGCAAAGGTAAGATATCAACTTAATATACTTATAGCACACAAAAAGTAAAGAGATATCCAGTAAATGCTTTCTAATGGTGATAGCAAAAATAGCACTACTGTGTATCAGAAAATTTCATCATTTTCATCTTTGGCTATAAAGCTATAGATTTCTCAATATCCAAGGATAACTGGTACTGAATTTTTAAAAAGCCATCTACTGAATCTGTGTAAGAACAGGACCAAATTTCCACAGTAAGTAGTAAAAACAAAGTTTGATTAGGACTCTAATATCAAAATGAACATTATTTTTGAAGAGCTTATTCCATTTTATTTCACAAAATCTAGGTCATTATTATAACCATGTACTAAATTACAAGAAGAATGAACAAAAATGAGGAGGTCATAATTTTACTGACATTGTGTAACAGCATCTTTCACTTCACAGTTGACTCTTCTTATGTAAGCAAAGGTAATTTTTACACAGTTTCCTCTTAATTCTTTGATATTCAGAACAATTTTTTCTGAAGCACCTACTGAGTCTCTTGGCAAATTTCTCTTCTATAATTATTAACTAGTCTGACTCTGTTAAAGCCTCTCCTAAACACAGCTTTTCATGTTACTGAAACTGTTCTCCAATGGCCCTTTCATGGGCATCAGGAAATACTGAACTTTTTGCATGACCTGCAATTCTGGCTTTATGCTCAGTTTATACTACACTGTCACCAATAAACAACCAATAAAGATTTTGACCCAACACACATGGCTAGACACTCCAGCTGTGGGATACGTTTAAATGGAAATGATTTTGGAAATAGTTCACCAAGTGAATACTCTTAGTCATGAAAACTTTTGCTTCCCTATGCAATCTCTATTTGTAGAGACCTGGGACTAATAATACTTGTATAATAAGAACTTCAATACAAAACTGATGCCTTTGGGATTTAAGAAAACTCAAAAATAAACTTTATTAATCAGAATTAGTTGAAGAAAAAGGCGTTCGTTAAAAATAGTTAATGTGAGAATTGCCATATATACCATACATAACAAACTTTTTAAAAAGTAAAACGTAATTAAATATACTCAAAAGAATATTATTTCAGTTATATCATTTTCCCTCATTTTAAAGAAACTATTTCTCAATCTGTCAGCATCTCAGACTTATTTTATTAGTCAGTTTTCAATACACATAAAACCACAAAATTTTAGAGCTGGAAAGGACATTAGGGATAATCTAATACTGCCTCCTCATTTTACAAAGGAAGAAACTTAGGCTCAGAAAGGACAATTGACTTGTTCAACATAAACAGTTAATGGCAGAGCAAGAGATCTTAGTACATAATTCTTTCTCTTATTACAAAGTGAAGAATGTTGTACATAACCTAGAAAACTCTCTTGAACAAACCCCTCATTTTTTTTTCTTTTCTTTTTTTTTTCAACTGATTATTTCTTTCAAATGAACAGAATATGGAAGGAAAACAGTAATTCTCATGTCAAATGGAATATATGATACCTTTTTCTTGATCCAACTCAAGATTTGGTTTGCTAGGAATGACTTCCTACAAATAATTTTGCGGAAAGACCAAGAAATAATGACCCATGTTTATCTTTCTGAACAAATTTTAATGTTGGAAGATGATGAAATAGCCTGCTTTTGACCCATAAAATTTACAGTTATTGCAGGAAAATATTTGGCTATATATTAAGATATCCAATATTATTTAAAACAAATTTCAGCAGGTAATGTTTCACATAATTAAACGATGTGAATGCCTATACTTTGTAGAAACAATGTACAGACTCTGAAGGAAAGCTAAAATCTTTTAAACATTTCATTAACCTTGCAATGAGACAACCACTACGCAGAAATCATTAATACTAAAAGTATTTACCTAAAAAAATCTAATGAACATGAGGCCAAATATACCTTATCTACCTTATTAACTGCCATGTCTCATTTTGCTTCTCATTTTTAAAAGGAAAGCTATTTTAAATTAATAGCAATCTTAGAACAAATCCAGTGCTGGCAAAGGCATAATTTTTGGCACAAAATGAGTACATTCTGCGAGAATAAAAACTTTATCTAATCTCATTATGAAATTCCAAACATCTAATACATCGCTGGTTCCCATGTACTTTTTGTGGCCATAATATAATGGAATTGAAATCATAAGAAGAGGCTCATTTCAATTTACTAAATATTAACTAACCACATAGTACATATATGGTAGTATGATAGACATTACAGGCAACAAAAAAATAAGACATCCCTTGTCATAAATAACCTCATAGTCTAATAAAGGTGACACCAATATGGTCAATAAAATATAATAGGTTTAGTAAGAAGTCTAGAAGTTAGAGTATCGTAAGAAACCACTGAAAGGCAAAGGACATTTCACCTGGAAAAGAGAAAAATTAAGGTGACTATTCAGTTTCTTTAAAATACTCAAAGGGCTGTTATATAGAAGAGGAAACAGATTCATTTTGTTTGCTAAAACAGCACAAATAAGATCTAGGGGAGGGAGTTTTAGGGAGGCTATCAAATTTGGCATTTCCCCAAGTTTATCCCATAGACCAATAATCCCTCAAGCTACTTCTCAAAAAAAAAAAAACCAAACCCATATTCATATAAATCTAGGACATACATGTTGTGTTTACAAAGTATATGCAATACTAGAGTTCCTCTGGGAGATTTAAAAATGTACATGAGTACTGAACTCCTATACTAAGGAAACCTATTTAACTTTGTTTAATCAAGTGTTCTCCAAAAATTTCACCATGAGTTTTGCTGTTGCTATACCTATCTTTATTTAAAAAATATCCAAGAACACCTGGAAATACTGTGAAGTGTCAATTAATAATGCTTTTCTAATGATGACATACTGATCACATAAATCTCAGAAAGAAAGACTTCGCTAAAGTAGTAGAGAAGTCAGGGGGAGTGGCTCACACCTGTAATCCTAACACTTTGGGAGAGTGATGGAGGAGGATCACTTGAGGTCAGGAGTCAAGACAAGCCTGAGCAACACAGTGAGATCTAGCCTCTACAGAAAAATAGAAAAATCAGCCAGGCATGGTGGCGCGTGCCTGTAGTCCCATCTATGCAGGAGGCCAAGGCAGGAGGACTGCTTGAGCCCAGGCGTTTGAGGTTGCTGTGCGCTATGATGATGCTACTGCACTCTAGCCTGGGCAACAGAGAGAGACCCTGACTTAAAGAAAAAAAAAAAAACAGTAATAGAGAGTTGTATTACAGTATTTGGCTGGTATCTCTATCCTAGGCACAAAGTATTGAGCATAAAATGCTTTCAGTGAAGGAAAGAAAAACAGTCCTCTAAAACAGAATATAGTCTAATACTTCAATTATCAGAATGAATTTCTAAATTTTCCTGAAAAGGTAGAAAACAGTGTAAACTCACAATGTGAAATTTAAGATATGAATAAATACTATGTGCTATGTTTAGGCTAGTTAGATGGATTTTTAATTATCAATATTCTCAGGAGAGGATAGAAAAAAGCTAGCTGTATTAATTGTTCGTATGAAAAAAGTTTAATTTATCATAACTTGAAGTGAGAGTCAAACCTTACATAAATTACATCACTGACAGCAAAAGCTACTTTCTTCAGGAAAGGTCAACAACCCATCCATCCCTTAAAGTGAAGGGGACTGATGCATTACCACATGAGAAGCCTGAGCCAGCAAGCCTTTAACCAAATGGAACCTCAGGAAAAGGTTCTTACTTGATTCTAAGTTTGCTTTCGAGACCAGCCATGTAGGGAGGAGAAAGGAGGAAGCTGAAAGCACAGAGGAGAAATAAGAATAGCATCTAGCTTCCTTCTTCAGTCTGCACACATACCCAAGAACCATTAGATTCAGTTGATTCTCATTATTCATGGACTCCATATTTGCAAATTTAACTAGTAAAATTTATTTGTAGAGTAGCTGGGCTTTCTAGTCATTTGTGGACATGTGCAGAGTAGCAAAAAAGCTGAGTCACCAAACATGCACATTACCAGCTAACAGGCCTTTTTGCTTCAGCTCCTATAAACAAGTGTCATTTTTGCAGCTTATTTAGTGCCATGTTTGTTGGATTTCTATGGTTTTGTCGGTGATTTCACTGCTTAAAATGGCCCCCAAGCCATTTTAAGTGCTATCTAGTGTTCCTAAGCACAAGAAGGCTATGATGTCATTATGAAGACTATATGTGCATTGGATAAGCTTCGTTGAGGGATGAGTTATTGTGTTGTGGGTCATGAGTTCAATGTTAATGAGTCAACATTGTATTGATATATTAACTAAGGTGTGTTTAAATAGGAACACACATAAAACAAACTTATGTATGATCAGTTAACAAAAATGTTGTGACCAGATGCTCACTGGAACCTAACCCTGTATTTCCCCTAGCAGCAATGGTTCAGTATTCACTAATTCTATGACAACTTTATAGAACATAAATTCCTTGAAAGATAATCCACTGCAGTTATCCATTACTCTATGCCACATCACCTCCAGATTTCCTCAATCCACATAAAGTGGGGATTTGCAGAAAAAAGTTTTCAGAAATGAATAAATTTTGTCTGGATTTCTCACATAAAAGCCCTTAGGAAATAATCATATTCCTCTTATAGAAGAATGGATTTTTCCAAGTTTGCTATTAACGAAGTAGTGTACTCTGGAAGAAGTATAATACTTTCACATGGTAAACTCTCAGCTCACCAGTAAATTCAATTCACTGTTTAAAGAATTGATTTTCTTTTTTATAAATGCAGAATTCATGTTATCTATTGGTTTTCCAGGTGTGAACATGATAAAGGATTCATTTGAATCAGTCATTACCCACAAACTGCTACAGTATTATATACAGAAGTAGTATAGCATGAGAAGCCCCACAGACCATGCCTGCTTTACTTAATCTGTTTAAACATGAAGCTTTATAGAGACATAGTGAATGGAAATTCAGTCTCCCTTTTGAATGACAGCTTGTCAGTCCAAAAAAAAAAAAAGGTTTTAGGAGCTTCTCTCAAGTCACTTTGGATTGGGATATATCTATGTAGGACTCTCTAGAAATGACATGCTTGACTGATAACTGTATTTTGCTAGTCAAGTACTTGGTGCTGTGTCAAAAAATACGTGAAAGCGTCAATTAATTGTAGGCAATCAACATAGGTAGATGTCTCTACACTGAAAGAAATTTCAGGTTTATGAAAATAAAACCTGGGTTAGGTGGATTATATTTCTGTTTTAATAGACTTGATATGTTAAATAATCTAAACAGTAATTGTGACTGAATATGCTTTTAGGGGCATTCACTGAGGGAGGAAAAAGAGAATGCTATTTATTTGAAGGCATATTTGGATATTCCTTTTTGTTGTCAGTTTTCTGGAGAGTGAAAAGTGGAAAAGTATTTGTTTCCTCCTGGGGCACGTGGAATAGGGGGCTACACCTTCCCTACCACTCCCTCCCCAACACTCAACCCCTCATCCCAAATCACCATCACCATTATGTCTTTACCTGTTGAGACAACTCCCAATTTTTCTCTTTTGGAGCAATTAAGCACAAGTCACCTGTGCTCTAGGACTGACTTCTGAGTGTGGACAATGAAAACTCTACAAAAGAACTGGGGAAGGGATGTGCTCCTCAACTTCAAAATATTCATAACCCTGATTCCAAATTCAAGGCTCACTGGTTTCTCTTTTTCTAGGAAGTTTCATGTTCTTCATGCAGTCCAGTTACGCTAGGGTTGTTATTAATATAATACCTTCCATACCTGAACTCACTCTTTTACTCCCATGACTTTCCAGGGACAGTGGCAATCCTATCTTTTCCCTTGAACTCTTACAAAAAAGACAACCCCCAGAACAAACTATAGGAGTAGGTTAAATTAGGAATCAATCACTCAATAGCATGTGCCTACTGATGTGATGATATAAATAGCACCAATTAAAAAGTTTTCTTGACAAAAAAAATTAATGTTTCAGGAAAAATGGGAGATAGTGGAACATATTAAATGACTCTTCAAGAAAAATCAGACAAATCCAGAATGTGAGACATTCCCAGACAGGTGCTCTTCTTCCTTTGAAATGTCAGCTGTAAGGTAAACTACTTTAAATTAAAAGAAACTAAAAATATATAACAATCAAATACAATAGATATTATTTTAAATCCATGGGAAACATCTTTGGGACAATTCAGGAAATGTAAACAGAATTGATGTCAGGGGATTTGCTGTTAAGTTTCTCTGTTGTGATAATGGGGAATTAGGTTACATACGATAATGTCCTTTTTGGTGGAAATGCTTATTGAAATATTGCAGACTGATACTCAAAACATGAAACCTATAAAAGCCAATACATTTTGTGATATTTCTGGACAATAAAATATAAATAAAAGCATTAGAAAAATTACAAAAAAGGTAAAGTTTATTTCTAGAAAAAATATGGCTGTATACATATAATAAGCAGTATACGTGTCAAATAAAGCACAAAGGAAAAATTTCAGCAGTGAGAAACTAAAATGAAGAAATAGAAGCCAAGCCCTGGCCATATAAATTTTAAAGTCAGATTACATATATCTACAAAATATACTGCTGGAGTTTTAATAGGGATTTTGTTAAATCTATAAATCAAATTGGGAAGAACTGAGTTTTACTATTTAAAGTCTCTCAATCTATGAACACGGTATACTTCTACATTTATTCAGGTCTTCCTTAATTTCCTTCCTCACTGTTAAATAGTTTTCAGCACACAGATTATGTATACACATATATTACATTTATACCTACGTATTTCATTCCTTTGGAGCTACTGTAAATAGTATTATTTCATTTTCCTATGGTACATTGCTAGTTTATAGAAATAAGATTCATTTGTATTTGTGTGTGTGTGTGTGTGTGTGTGTGTGTGTGTGTGTACCCTGTGACCTTGCTAAACTCACTTATTTGTTCTAGGTTTCTGGAGATTCTTTAGGATTTTGTACACAATCACACTGTCTGCTCAAAGGAACAATTTTGTCTTCCTTTTTAATCTGTATGCCTTTTCTTTCTTTTTGTTGTCATATTCACACTAACATTTCCAGTAAAATATTCAACAGGAGAGGTAAGAGTGGACATCATGGCCTTGTTCTCATTCATGGAGAAAAAATTATTCCCTCACCATTAAGTGTGATGTTAGCTGTAGATTTTTTTGATCATGGTATATTGTGTGTGTGTGTGTATGTGTATATAGTAGGATTCAATTTGCTAATATTTTGCTTAGGATTTTTGCATCTACGTTCATCAGATATTATGGTCCATAGTTTTCTTCCTTCCTTCATTATTTACTATCTTTGCTTGGTTTTGGTATCAGGCTAATTCTGGCTTTATAAAATTGGGAAATGTTTCCTCCTCTTCTATTTTCTGGAAGAGATAGCAAAGAAAGGATGTTATTTCTTTGTTTAATATCTGATAGCCTTCACGAGTAAAACCATTTGGGTTTGAATATTTTGGGGAGAAGGATTTTACACTATGAATTCAACTTCTTTAATAGTTAAAGGACTATTCAAGATCATCTATTTAATCTTGGGTGAGTTTTAGTAGTTTGCGGTTTCAAGGAATTAGTACATATAAAGTTTTTCTTAGTAGTCCTTATTGTCCTTTGGATTCCTGTGGAGTCTGTAGTAATATCCCCTCTTTCATTGCTGATATTGGGTCTTTGTGTCTTCCCTTTTTCTGTTGTACTGCTAAAGATTACCAATTTTACTGATTTATGAAAAAAGAAACCCAGCTTTTGGTTTCACTGATTTTGGCTACTGTTTTTCTGCTTTGAATTAATTGATTTCTCCTCTTATTTGGGCTTATTTTGTTCTCCTTTGTCTAGTTTCTTGTGATGGAAACACAGATTATTGATTTGAGGTCTTTCTTTTTTTCTAATATAAGTACTGAATGTAATAACTCTCCTTTTAAATGCTGCCTGGCTGCACACATTTTAATATGTTATATTTTCATTTACATCAGTTCAAAATATGTTTTAATTTCCCATGAGGCTTCTTCTTTTACCCAATGGAGTACTTAGAAGTCTGTTGTACTTGGAGATTTTCCTGTTATCTTTCTGTTACTGATTTCTAGTACATTTCCATTATGATCTGACAGTATAACTTGTATGAGCTCAACTGTTTTAAATTTGTTAAGATTTGAATTAAGACCAAGTTATGGTCTGTGTTGGTGAATGTTCCTTGTGTACTTGGAAAGAATGATATTCTGCTGTTGTTGGGTATTCAACAAATGTCAATAAGATCTAGCTGGTTGACAGTGTTGTTCAGGCATTCTATCTATATCCTTAACAATTTCTGTCTACTAGTTCTATCTATTCCTGAAGTGTTGAAGTCTTCCATTATAATTGTTGAGTTTTCTATTTTTCCTTTAAGTTCCATCAGATTTTGCTTCATGTACTTTTAAATTCTGTTGTTAGGTATATACACATTTAGAATTGGCAAATTGATTCTTTTATCAATATATTACTGTTCTTCCTTATCTCAGGCATTATGTTAGCTCTGAGGTGGTTATTAACATAGCCATTAGTTTTCTTTTGATTAGTGTTTGCATGCTATATCTTTTTCCATCCTTTCACTTTTACCCTATCTATATTATATTCAAAGTAAGTTTCTAATAGCATAAAGCAGGGTCATTTTTAAATGCATTCTCACAAACTTTTAAATTGATGTGTTTACAACATTTAAAAATTCAATGTAATTTACATCTATCAGTTTATTACATGTTTTCTGCTTGCTTCCTGTTCCCCTTTTGCTGCCTTCTTTTGGGTTGAGCATTTTTAAATTCCATTTTGAATTCATCCATTGTGATTCTAACATCTCTTTATTTTCTAAGTAGTGGCTCTAGGGATTATAACATACATACTTAACTTTTCAGTCTATTTAGAATCAATATTTTACCACTTCAAGTGGACTGTAGATGTCATATACAATACCATATCCATTGAAAACCACCTCAGATAATGTCATAATCTTTGCTCTCAAATGTCAAATACATTTTCAAGAACTCACATGGAGAAAAACAGTCTATGACATTTACCCAGATATTTATCCCTTCTGTTTATCTTCTTGCATTCTAATGTCCTTGTTACCTCCTGGTACAATTTTCCCTTCTGCCTTAAGAAAATCCTTTAGCAATTCTTTTAGATCAAGTTTGCTAGCAACAAATAGTCTTACTTTTCCTTTATCTGAAAATGCCCTTATGTGACCTTCATTCCTAAGAAATATTTTTGTTGGTTTTTAGACAGTTCTTTTCTTTCACTACTTCAGAACATTTTTTTTTTTTTTTGGCTTCTTTCTTCTCACCTCTGCTGTTTCTGATGAGAAATCCACAGTCATTAGAATAACTGTTCCCCTGAGGTAATGTGTCATTTTTTCTCTGGTTACTTTCACCGTTTCTGTGATTTGTTTTTAGTTTTCAGATTATGACATATCTGGGCACACATTTATTTGGGTTTATTCCATTTCAGATTCACTGAATCTGTATTATGTTTATGTCTTTCACTAAATTTCTGATGTTTTGAGCCATTTATTTCTTCAAGGATTTTCTCACACCACATTGTTTCTCAAAATGTCTAACATTTCATTATTTTCCCATAGTTTCCTGAGGCTCTATTCAATTTTAAAAATTTCTTTTCTCTCTCTTGTTCAGATTGAAAATTTTCTATTGATTTATCTTCAAGTTCACGAAATTTTTCCCTCTGTCATCACATTCTTTTATGGAGCCATCTTGTGGGTTTTTTCTTTCTACTTATTGTATTTTTCAGTTCTAACATTTCCATATCTTCTTTACATATTCTATTTCTCTGCTGAGACTTTTTCATTCATTTTAAAAACATTCACAATTGCTGGCTGGAATATTTGTATAATAGTGATTATAAAGTGTCTGTCAGATAATTCCAATGTCTGTAACATGATGGTATATGTCAATCACCTCTTCCCACGTGAGTTGAAATCATCCATGTTCTTCATGTGCTAGACAATTCTAGATTGTAACCTCAACGTTTTAAATAGTGTTATGAAAATCCAGTTCTTGTTTAAATCAAGATTTTTGTTTTAACAGGTGATCAATTTGATTAGGCTCAGGCCACAAGCTCCAACATGGCTTCCAATATGGTAGGGCTCCAATGTCTGTCCAATTTTCAAAGCCTTATGCTGTGCTATTTGAATCGTTTCCACCTTTGTATCACTCAGTGGTCAGTCTGGGTCCTGGGTGATTTCCATGTATGTATAGTTCAGAGCCCAGCAATTCATAAACAATTTTATGGCGTTGCTTTTCCAAGTTTCTCCCTACATGTGATCTCAGTACTTTCCAATTCCCTGGGGCACGCTTTTTCATTTCTTCAGCCAGAATTATGGCCCTTTTGATACCCTGTTTTGTCACATTTCTATATTGTACAGATTGTATACAATATCTCCTAAAGCAGATATTGTATCTGCTTTAGGAGCAAGCAGTAGAAGCACAGAGGGAAAAAAAGCAATGGGATTTGTTAATTGGAGAAGGAAGTTCCCATCCATTCAGAGCTTTGACTGTGGGCTCCCGTGGTAGCCTCTGCTACCATTACCACAGGGTTGCTTGGAAATGGGGCATGAGAGAATGGAGAAGAAAAGAAAAAACAAGTTGAAATTTTTACAATGAACTTAGGAGTTACTTTCCTGCTCCTTGAGCCAGAACTAGCAGGCTTCTTTTGGAGCTCTGTCTAGGTTTCAGATTATACCTACTTCTAGGTTTCAAATCATGTTAAGTTCAAGTATAGGGATACCGGAAGAAAAAAAACGGTAAACTCGCAGCCAGTTCCACAGTATTTTGAATTCTTCTAGTCTTCTTTCTCAATCTGTCTGGTTTTATCAATATGAATATTTATTCTACACAGTCCTCAAATAGTTGTTCCACCCATTTTGTCCAAGTTTTATAGATGCATTCAGTGGGAGAGATAGGATATGTGTGCTTAATCTATCATACATGGAAATGAAACTAGTCTCTAACTTCTCAGTCACTCTATTCTCACCGACACATGAGTTCCTCAAATATCCTTTATCAAAAGACACCAGCAATTTAAGAAAACAGTCCTATGAGTTCTCTTTCATTCACCAAAACAGCCCTAATTCACATGGTAAATAACTCATGGAAAGGCAGCCACAACACTATTAACAAAATCTGATCATATTTTGGCTAAAGAGCTTTTATGATTACAGACTACCACTGCAAGGTCTTCAAAATTTTATAGTGCACTATCAGAAAAGAAGGCCTCTACTTCCTCGTTCTCTAGCTTTTAAAGAAATGACAATGCCATGATGTATGGCACATCACTGGGTATTTATGTGGGTGATCCATTTACAGGTAACTAGGTAAGAATCACTATTCAATAAAATGTTATATGACTTTCAGTAGTAGAACAAAATTAAAATCATTAAGGACATGTTTTATTTTAAAAGACTGGTCCTTACTCTCTTTCAAACTCTGGCTGCTACCTGAGAAACGAAAGCTTTAAAATTTAAAGAATAACAAGGAAAAAAAAAAAGCAGAAGTATGCCAACAAAAATTAAGGGACTTTGGATTTGGGAGCAAGGCTTAAGATTTAAGGAGATCAATTATTAAGGAAATCTAAGGAATCACAACAGTAGTGTTTCTCTCCACAATAAACTAAAATTTTTGTTAACTTGGTTTTTGTTTGTTTTGAGACAGGGTCGCTCTGTCACCCAGGCAGGAGTGCAGTGGTGTCATCATAGCTCACTGCAGCCTCAAAATCCCAGGCTCAAGTCATCCTCCTGCCTCGGCCTCCCAAGCAGCTGGGACTACAGGCGCACCACCATCCCCAGCTAATTTTTTATATTTTTAGTAGGGACAGGGTCTCACTTTAGCTCAGGTTGGTCTGGAACTCCCAAGCTCAAGCAATCCTCCCACATCAGCCTCTCAGAGTGTTAGGATTATAGGCGTGAGCCACCATGCCCAGCCCTTGTTAACTTGTCAATTACTTACTTTTTCTATACCCTGATTGTTAAAGGGCAGTTAACACTTATACAATGTATTAATCAATGATAATAAATATTTCCCTAAGTAAAAAGCGATACTATAATAATAGTTATATATTTATATAAGATTTAACTTTACAGTTATGACAGTAGAGCATTTCAAAGGAATTAGGTACACAAAAATCAGTAGCTAATTTTCATCTCTTTAAAAAAATGTTAAATGCTTTGCCATGAAGGGTTAGTAACCCTAAATGTCTTTTAAATCTTTAGAACACCTTCATTCAAGAAGTAGGACTAGCTTTATTCCAACAGACTAAAAAAGATATTTTCCACAGTGCATACTGATGAGATCACATTTCCTCCAAATTTCATTTAAATAGGTCCATATTTTATTGTCAACCAATTAAAAGTTAGAGTTGTATAAGTTAAGACATTATAATGTAGCAATTAGAATTATATGGAAGATAACATAAGATCACAAGTTCAACTCTTTCCATGCAAGTTCAACATTCAGCTTTTTCCTATACCTCTATATCTGGTCAACCATTTTATCTTGTCCAATATGGAACACTAGTTGTTAGATGGGAAGGGAGGGTTGGTGAGAGAAGAGGAGAAGAAAAAAGGCAAAGGAATTGGGAAAGAATGGATGAATAATCAGTGCAAATCCTTCACCATTACTGGGGGGAAAAAAACTAATGAGTAAGATGGTAGATCAGGAATATCAGCTTTCATTCTGTGACCTAGTCCTACATAAGGGGCCTGGAAAATTAAAGCAAACACCTGAAAATTATTCAACAAATCTGAAGAGTTATGGGGAAATTTTAATTTAGGTGTTCTGGTCAAAGTTTTTAAAAAACTTTTTTAAGTTCAGCATCATTTCAGAATCATACCCCAAGAACCCATTAGCCCACCAAAACACATACTTCCTCTGATCCAAGTTCTGCAGGAAGGAAGCTGCAGGCCAACAGACATGTAGAGCAGTGGTAACAGAAGACCTGCCCATGTTAGAAACTATTACTCTTTCCTACTAAAATAAGTATATCCAGCATTATATGCAACACAAACTATGAAATGCAATAAAATTTACCACTCAAACCTATGGTTCCAATATTTTAAAATTACTGATTAGAAGGGCAAAGAAAAATACAAGCACAATGCCCCTCTAAATGTTCTTGTGAAATACAAGCACCATGAAAAAAAATCATCTTAAGGCAGAGCTTTCTTTGTATAAAGCTTCAGTATGTTATTGGCCCAATAACTACAAGTCTATAAGTTTGTAAATCTGTTGCAGAAAAGGAGGCAAAACACTTTGGCTTTTGTTATTATGGATACAGCTTGAAGTAACAGCATGAAACCTTATTTTACTCCACTGCTGCTGCTCCAAATACATTTTCTTTCATAGAAGACATCATCAAGAGCAACACACACACACACACACACACACACACACACACACACACACACACACACCCCCGAAGGGTTAACTGGAAAAAACTTTCCACATAAGTTGAAAATGAGTACTGAAATATTTACCAAAAAGAAAAAACTATGCTTAAAAATAAACAGTATCATTGCAATACCAAACTACAATTTTTGTAGTTTGTAGTACAGTTTTTCCCTGGTGAATACATTTTAAGATACAATTTTACCCTAAAACAAGAAAACATACTTTAAGACATTTATTTTTAGTGACTTCATTTTTTCTCTTTTCAATCTTTACTCCTTTACACTGACATATAATATCAAAAACTATTTATTGTTTAAGTACATCTCTAAAGTTAGAAATATGGATACTAAAATGCAGCCAAGTCAAGGAAAACTAGATTTGGGAAAGCAGCCTTGACATTTCAAGGCCAAACACTTTTAGGTAGGTCTAATACCTCCTACACAGTATCCTCATCTCCTAGTATCAGACCCAAACACAATAGTTTCCTGCTTCCTGTAAAGGCTGAATTAAGTTCATGTCTAAGCTTAGTACTTAAACTGGGGAGACAGAAAGTACTGTATTTTACTAAGTCAAGGTCAGCGCTCCCTCTAGGAGCCACCAAACTGATTCCTGCAGCAATAAGACAATAATTACAATCTCTGGGTCCCTGAGTTTTTAACACACAGGCTGGCTCAGTGCCTTTGAGGTAGTAATGTCAAGAATTGTTAAAAAAGATTTAGAGACACACACACACACACACACACACACACACGGAATGAAACATAAATAAAATATAAGCAACTAATCTTCTTAAGCAGGGGTTGGCAAACTACAGCCACCGGCAAAATCCAGCCAGCTGCCTGTTTTTAAGTCCTGCAAGCTGAGAATGGTCCTTATATTTTTAAATGGTTACAGTTTAAAGGGTTATGAAAACTTATATTGTCTCCTCATGTTTGCCTCTTGGCCTGCAAAGCCTAAAATATTTTACTATCTGGGACTTTCAGAAAGTTTGCTGAACCCTTCTCTAAAGCAAAACTGTTCCCCTACAAATTCTAGCTGTAGCATGTGAATATGATTATAAAGAACAACCAATTTTTTACATGTTAAAATCTAATACCATTACAGAAGCAGTATGATCCCAATTTAAATGTTGGTATAAACATGCATAATATGTTATGTATACACACAGAAAAAAGGATAGGAAGGAAATCAACAACAAAATGTCAATAAATAGTTACATCTCTTGGTAAACGTTTTCATCTTTACTTTTTCTGTACTTCCCAAATCTTCTAAAGTCAGCACATCATTGTCATATCCAAGAAAGTTTAAAAAGACTATAGTGTACTTTTACAAGAAAATATATATCAAAAATATCAATGACTTGGATTTAGTTATATGGTTACTTATATACAGATTCAATAACACTTGGGTATTCGCCATTACCTCTACATCACACTGTTAAGAATTAAAATGGTATTTTTACATCATTTACCATACATAAAAAAGAGAAGGTCTTCTTGTTTGGAGCATGTGAAGTCAAGAGTTATTGATTGGAACTTTGGAATTTATATTTAGACACACTATAAGATACTTAACACACTTTAAAGTTCAATTCAAATATTATCTACTACATTCATGTTAGCTTTAATGTCTCTTTCAAAACACAGTATAAGTACCGTAACCAAAACCCTAAATATATTCTACGTACACTCAATGTTCTCTTTATAACTACCAAAATTAACATTTAAAGTCATATTGAACAGTACAATTTCTTGTTAGTCACTAAAGAGTTCAAACAAAACCAGAGCCATGAACCACATAATGACACTTTGGTCAAGGACAGACTGTATATACAACAGTAGTCCCGTAAGATTATAAAACTGTATTTTTGTTGTACTTTCTCTATGTTTAGATACACAAATACCATTGTGTTACAACTGCCTACAGTATTCAGCACAATGATATCCTGTACAGGTTTGTAGCCTAGTAGCAATAGGGTATATACCGTATAGTTGGCTATACTATCTAGGTTTATGTAAGTACTCTATGATGTTTGCACAATGATGCATTTCTTAGAACGTATCCCTGTCATTAAGCAGCATATGACTATATGTTTTCACTGACAGAAAATAAAATGTTACCATTTTTAAAAAGACAGGTATTATGCTAAAACTAAGGTACAAGGTTGTTTTCATGAATAGTATTTTAATTTTTTTAATTATTGCCTATACGTTTTAGCTGTTATTTTGAAGCATATTAACTTTATAAACATAAGACAACATACTAAGTGATATGAGATATCACATGACCAATTCAACTCTAACTTAATAAATAAAAGATTTAATTTGAAAGATTAGAAGGCATTTAAAAAGTCACACCCTCACTGTGTTTTAAAACAAAAGCCAGTTTTTGCTTTATAGTTTATTTCCTGGGTTTATCTTGAAAACACACTTAAGTCTTACTTCTAGACTATGTTAAAATCCAAATGTAATTCTCCCAAACCACAAATTTAAATTAGAATACCACATATCAGAATACAAATGACAGCTTTTCTTTCCAAGTGCCACTCATATTTCTGTTTCCTTTATAGTACAATGTTAATTGGTAAACAATTTAATCTCATTAAATGTAAGAATAACAGTTTTTAAAGTAAAAATTATTGATCATGCCATGTAGCAAAACTACTGCAAAATAATAATTTCATAGCTGCTTACTTAACACTGACTAGTCTTAAATTCATATGAAATAGCAGTTACAAGAGTTTTTCTCCTCTCCCTCTTCTCTTCATGACAGAAGCAGGCATTGAGGAGAAACTTAAACATTTACTCACAAGACACAAACTACACTCCTCAGACCCTGTTAGTAATACTCAAAGGCAGAGAATTAATCTCATTTAATGAATTATTGAATTTTGCAAATAGACATCAAAATTCAAGTACTGGCCTTATCAACGAAAACTTAATTAGGTAGATTAATATTACAAATCCAGATTTTTTCTGTTATCAAAAAAGTCAAATATCCTCAATAAATCCAAGGATGAGTTATCTATTTAACAGAAAACATTGCTGAAGACTTTTTGTTTCATCTAAAATAAGTCTATCCTGCTAAGTATTACATATAAACAGGTTTTGTCAGAATTATATTTAATCAGCATATTTTATAGGTTAACAACATATCTCACAGATATACTAACAGAGACAGTTTTGTAATTCATTCTAGGCTAGGGCTTCCTTTAAAAAAAAACTGCAGATACATATATAGTAAATCAAATTAAAAATATCATTTATGTATGAGGATATACAAAGTAACTTACTTAAGTTCTATAGTCAACAGCCTCTTTTTAAAACTTTTTAAACTAATTTACTCTAGAATTCAATAGATTATAAAACTGCTGGTAGATTTCTATTTCTGGTTTCTGCCAAAGTAAATAGTAAAAGTTTAAGCTGAGCTGCTTTTTTGACTTAAAAGATTTTTACACAGTCAGCAACTTACAACAGGACATACTGTAATACCAAAACGGAAACTACTTAATCAACATTTCCTATGGAAACACAGAACATACATAACAGTTTATAAGAGTAAAGTTTTATTTTAAAAAGTAGCATTTAAGTTTTATTTAGCAACACAAGCTCAATTTTTCTCTCTGGTTCTGCCAACATATTCAGTTAATTTTAGTCAACATTGATAATATACACACCAAAAAAAGAGAAAGAAATGTAAGCTGGAATATAAGGCAATTTATTTACAATGCTGAACAAACCCATACTTTCATCTTTTTACAGCACAGATTTTTGGTTTTCCAAGTCCTACGAACAAATATAATCTTGTTCTCATGCTATGTGTTTTTAAAAACATTTCTATAAAGGATTTAAGCCATTCAGAAAACCCAATGGTATGTGAATCATCCAATGCATAAAATTTCAGATTTCAAGTTTCAAATTGTAGTCGTCTATAGCATCACAAAAGGACTGACGAAAGATCAAAAACTGTTGGGCATTATTTCAAAATGTTCCTATTCCCTTTCTGTCCATTTCCCAAAACATATAGTTTAAATTAATGAAAATTAAAACCTCATACCTCAAATTCCCTCGGCCTCACAGGTGGTCCTGTTGGTTTTACCACATACAATTTCTAAATTCTATCACTTAAGAAAAACTCAGGAGATACTTTTTTAGTCATTGACCTCTTCATTAAATAGGAAAACCATTTATTCAGAATTAAATAGGTAATTGTAAAAAAATTCATAAGCTTTGGTGTGCTAAAATGAATCATTAAAAATGAGATTTCATCAAGTAGGTATCACAGGGTAAATAAAGAAACACTATAGGATCAGCTTTTCTTCACTAAATGCTATCTATTCTATAGCCTAAAATTACATGGCCCAAGTTTATTAGCACATTTTTATAAACACAAGAATTATGGTTACAAACATATTTAGCTTTTTGGCATGAAAAAGAGAATTTGATAATGCCAATTTGCTACCATCTACATATCTGAATAAATTAACCAGCTAAGTCAAAATAAACCAAGATATAAATATGAAGATTGACAGACATGAGGGAAGTAACATTAATTTGGCTTCTGACTCATAATTTTAAATAATCCTTTGCAATATTCCTCATTCAATTGCCTCATCTTTTGTGCTTCCTCTTCACAACGTCTAAGCTCACTTCCTAAGAGTTCTCTTCTTGCAGGAATCAGCATTTACTGACCTCACAAAGTACATACACTTGCTGTTGTCAGCAAAGAACACAGTGTTGGAGAAAAGGCACTGTAGAAGCACTGGAAGGGAATAAAAGTATATCTTCTCATGCAATAATGTCTGTACAGATCTGGGACCTTAAATTTAAGAAATACTGAACATTTTGATATTTAAAAAGAAATATGTGCACTTCAACCCAAGAGTTCATTTCCTGTGACTGATGCAGGACCTTTTAGTTGCTATAATTGAGTATCAAGATAATTTCAACCACATTTACTGCTACTTAGAAGGTTAAGCAATATTATAGCCTAAGTATTTTTCATAGTGTCTTAGCACAGTCTTACAAAAGTTCTTAACAAACAAAAGTGCAAGCCTCTTGAGATCATCTGATATCTCATGAAACTTCATAATGGTAGGGTGTTAATCCCTAACGCCCCCAGCCCTTTTCCAATTTGGATCATTAGTTTCTGCTTACCTAAACTCTTATTACCAATTCAATTCTCAGGTATTCTTCATTTCCTATCTTGAACCACAGTCCATGCACTAATTAATTATTAAACAGGCAAGGTGAAATGCCTTCTTTGGGCACCTATATACCATAGAAAACATTTCTCACTCCTTTAGGATTACTAAAACAGCAGTGTAAACTATAATCTGTAAAGACGGTTTGAAAATTTTTACCATTATTTTGGATAGCACATAGAATATTCTGATTGTTTATGATTTTACATAGTCCTGGAATTTCTAGGTTTTATCTCTGTCAAGAGAATTTGTTAGTGATCAGCTTAAGTGTTCATACAGCTATGAAACTACAATTAAGGTTTTATTTCACACCATGTTAGTAACCAAACTTGAGCTAGCATTGCAAGGATAAAACAGTGCTAAAAATTCCAGTTAAACACTCCCCTGTCCCCACCATCTAACTCTTCCTCTCTCTCCTTTTCTCCCCTTCTCTCTCTCCCTCCTACACTCTTTTGCACACACACAAACATGCACATACTTTTCCTAAATTTATATATAGTTGTATATACGTATATGTATATATGTATAATGTATAAATGTGTTCATATATATACAGCATGTCAACCAGAAACACATTTAGTTCATAAAGATCATAAGAGAAGAACAGTGTATCTTCTTTTCTTCATAGGAATAGGTTCTACAGATCCTAAGAAACATTAAAACAAAGAAAAGTCCACAATCTCTCATGCAAACTTCTAAAATCCAAAAAGTTCTGAAAACCAAAGTTTTACATAACTTATTTGGTGGTAAAACCTGACCTGAGCTGAAATGAGGATAATTATAGACCTCATTTATCCCACTCAATGTGCATGTTAATATGTCTCAATTCAGAAATACCCATGTATTTGATTATAGGGTTCTGCCATAAATCTCTCTACGGAATGTTACATAACATATAGTACATACCACTAATTCAGTTCTTAAAATTCAAAAAATTTTGGATTCCAAAGCAAATCCTATTTTGAGGTTTAGGGCTAAGGAACTTTGGAGTAATATGTTTGTATTTTAAAAAAATGTTTATGTAATTGTTTTCCCTCTACAGCTTTCCTTCATTGCAACCTTCTATTTTTAATAATACCAATTCTATTCACAAAAGAAAGGGAAAAGGAAAGACAGAAGGGAAAGAGGGAGGAAGCAGGCAAGCCACAATAAGGTTCATGCCTTTAACTTCTCTCTTTAATGTTTATTAATCTCTCTTTTGCCAAGAAAGGCTTACCCTGGACCACAGACGGCAGTGGCAGCCAAAGAGTGACTATGGGAGACAGAGGTATCAGGATGGGGTTGAATACATATTAATTAAGGTTCACAGAAAATATTCAAGCCAGGAATCTTGAATCTTAACAATTTCCCATATTCTCAATGCTACTAATATTTCTAATAACAACCTTGTATAACAATGCTTTATTTCTTTCAATGTGCTTCCAAATACATCATTTGACCTTCATATGCTATACAGTCCCTCTACAAAACCACTTTATATAATAACTCATTTAGCAGAATTGTTACATATTTTAATCCCAAACTAACAGCAACCACATATCTACTACCTTCTTCAATGCTACTTCAAAAGTAATTCAGGATGCTTTAAAGCATTTCTACTCCAAGAAAATCAGATTATGTATTCTAAGGTAAAATATAAATGACTTTTCCATCAGCACTTTCTGATTTGGATGAGCAACAATTTTCCCTACAGCTACAGAAATTGTAGCTGCCCCATTTAATCTGTTTTCTACAAAGACTGCATTCTTCTTTCTTGAGATATTAAAGTATGCTCTACATAATCAAGGTGTAAATATAGATATTTTCTTTAAAAAATGTAAGAATATATTGTTTAAAATAGTAATGTGTTTAATATTTAATGAGGTTATTTTTTTGCAAATTTGTCTGAAAATTGAATGACTTGACTATTCATTCACAATGGTTCACGAAGCAGATAAGTCATTGCAAAGTGAAATCAGCTCCAATTCAACAAGCTAATTACAGATTTTATGGAAATCTCTTTTGTATTAGATGTAATTGCCATCAAAATCAATAGAAATTTTGAATTTACCTACATTTTTTAAAAGCATAAAGATTC
This sequence comes from Lemur catta, assembly GCF_020740605.2. NCBI lineage: Eukaryota > Metazoa > Chordata > Mammalia > Primates > Lemuridae > Lemur > Lemur catta. Next base: position 88,432,289 of record NC_059128.1, on the reverse strand, counting down.
TAAACCTTGTTTGGAACATTTTAACTACATCAATTAGACACATAAGATGTGACTGTATAAAATTATTCAGTTATATCAACTGAAGAAACTTAAAATCTGAATTATTCAGCATATTCACTCTTTATCTTCTTTATTCTTTTTATTTTTTAAATAAGCTCTGTGAATTTATACAATATGAGCCTGCTCACCATTATTATCTCCAAAGCCCACCTGCAGCTTAGTAGATATTCAATAAATATTTGTTAAATTAATGAACGGATGAATTACATCCAAATTTAGAATTATTAAAAACTATAAATGACCCTTGAACAACATAGGTTTGAACTACACAGGTCCACTTGTACATGCTTTTTTTTTTTTTTCAATAAAAGTTACACCAAGTGTACCGGCCTCTCCTGTCTCCCCTTTCACCTCCTCCACCTCTTCTGCCGCTGCCACCCCTGAGACAGCAAGACCAACCCCTCCTCCTCCTCAGCCTACCCAACATGAAGACAATGATGAAGACCTTTATGATGATCCACTTCCACTTAATGAACAGTAAATGTATTTTCTCTTCCTTATGATTTTCTTAATAACATTTCTTTTCTCTAGCTTACTTTATTGTGAAAGTATAGTACAAAATATATACAACACACAAAATATGTGTTAATCTACTGTTACCAGTAAGGCTTCTGGTCAACAGCAAGCTATTAAGTTTTGGGGGAGTCAAAATTTATACACAGATTTTTTATTGCATTTTGACTGTATTTCCAGTACTCCTAGCCCCCCGTGTTGTTAAGGGGCCAACTAAAAGTACTATGGTTTGAATGTTTTTATGTTTTTTTGAGACAGTCTCACTCTGTCACCCCAGCTAGACTGCAGTGGCATCATCACAACCTCAGACTCCTGGGCTCAAGCGATCATCCTGCCTCAGCCTCCTGAATAGCTGGGACTACAGGTGTGCACCACCACATCTGGCTAATTTTTCTACTTTTTGTAGAGACAGGGTCTCACACCCTTGCTCAGGCTGGTCTCAAACTCCTGACCTCAAGCAATCCTCCCACCTTGGCCTTCCAAAGTGCTAGGATTACAGGCATGAGCCACCATGCCCAGAATGAATATGTCTGAGACCTCCAAAAGTCATGTTGAAATTTAATCCTCGATGCAACAGTGTTGGGAGGTGAAGCCTTATTGGAGGTGTTTTTAGGTCATGATCCCGTGAGTGGAATAATGCCACTATACAAAGGGCTTGTGGGAGTGGGTTCACTCCCTCTCCTCTGCTTTTCTGGCATGTGAGGACACGACCGACATTTCTCCTCTCCAGAGGACACAGCAATGAGGCATCATCCTGGAACCAGAGACCAAACCTAACCAGTGTCTTGATCTTGGACTTTCCAACCTCCAGAACTGTGGGAGAATAAATTTCCGTTCATTATAAATTACCCAGTCTCATGTATTCTGTTACAGCAGCACAAAACAAACCAAAACATAAAGTAACCTTTCTGTAAAAGATCTTACTGCAGGATGAAGATGGGCCCGCTCCCCATTAAAAAAAAATGAATCTCCTATTCCAAGCTTCTTTCAGTAAACTGATAAATTTATTGTCCCGCCAAGTGACTTGTATAATTTCACGTTGTTTGATAAATCACCATTAGCCTGGAATTTCTTTATTACTGAAAATACAGAAAGATGAGCCTTCCTGCTCTAAACCTAGATAAATATATGAAACTGACCTAATTTTCCACAAATGTAAAAAACCAATGTCTAGTCCTGAGTATTGAGAATTTAAGTAATTCAATAATTTATTCAACTATCTACTTTGTACCTAGCATTATGCTAGGCATCCCAAATAAATATATAAATAATATCTATCTTCAAGGAAAGCATAAATGTCAGAGAAGAGAGTCACATGAGTAAATAACTAAACATGACTGGCAGAGTGAATAAAATCTTACAGGAACAGAGAAGACTAAAATTGGAGGCTGGGTTCATAGATGAAATGGCAACTGATTTGGCTGTCACAGGTAGTAAAATATGGGAGCTGAGGGAATGTGAAGTCCAAGGTGCCAGAGAAATACATTATGAACAACAGGCACAGCATGAGGAAAGTGTCTTAGTCTATTCTGTGCTACTAAATACCACCACAGACTGGGTAATTTATAAACAGAAATTTATCAGCTCACAGTTCTGGAGGCTGGGAAGTCTAAAGTCAAGGTGCCAGCAGGTTCATTCAGCATCTAGTGAAGCCATCCTCTTCCTCCCAAGATGGCACTTTGCACACTCCCTGGATCCTTATATGGCAGAAAGCAAAAGGGCAAAAAGCAAAAAGGGAGCCAAACTTACTGTTTTCTAACAGCATTAATCCCTCCCATGGCCTAATCACCTCTTAAAGGTCCCACCTCTGTATAGTGTTTACAATGGCAATTAAAGTTCAACATGAGGTTTGGAGGAGACAAACATTCAAACCATAGCACAAAGGTACAAAGGTGTATATACACACACACAGGGGAAAGATAACAAACCTTTTTTTTTTTTTTCTGACACAGGGTCTTGTTCTACAGCCCAGAATGGAGTCCAATGGCTTCATCATAGCTCACTGCAACCTAAAATTCATGGACTCAAGTGATCCTCCTGCCTCAGCCTCCCAAGTGGCTAGGACTACAGGCATGTGCCACCATGCCTGGCTGTTTTTTCTATTTTTTTGTAGAGACGAGGTCTCACTGTTGCTCAAGCTGGTCTCAAATTCCTGGACTCAAGCGATCCTCCTACCTCAGCCTTCCAAAGTGTTAGGATTATAGACGTAAGCCACCATGCCTGGCCTAAAAACTTGTTTTTTTAAATGAAATAACAATAACCTATTTCTGAGATGACTCCCTTTTCATAAAACATTCTTATAAGGGCCTTTAACAAAATAATCTTAAACAAATATTATCCTCTTAGGAACCTAAAGGAATTATTCTCTTTTTTGACTAAAGGATAAATATATAATTGTAAATGTTTAGAACATGGAGTAACAGTCCATGAATATACTTGAGTATTTTTTTAAAGTACAGTATGAAGAAAACAGCTGTTAACGTGTAAACACCACATTCTTCTATAAATTTGAAAAGTATTAAACCAAGGATATTTCCCATCCAATGGGTAATAAATGAACTTATTTATTAAAGAGTTTTCATTATATCACATACACACCTTGCTTTCAGAAATGTTCCTAAAAATTACCTAAAGTGATTTTAATAAATTCTCACTAATATTTTTCTAAAAACATAAATATTTGAAGATGGAATTTAAAAGACAAAAAATGGATAAAAGATTTTTTAAAAAGCAACCAACAAAATCCATGGTGAAACTATTAAAGAAATTTATTAAAGAAATAAGACATCTTGTGGAAATGTAAGTTTTCTCTTTTTTTAAACTGACACATAAAAATTGTATATACATATCATGTACAACATGTTTTGAAATACAAATACATAATGTATGGCTAAATCAAGCCAATTAACATATGCATTCCCTCACATACTATTTATTTATTATTTATTTATTTTGGGGTAAACACTTAAAATCTACTCTCATTTCTATTTTCAAGTAGACAAATACATTGTTATTAACTATAGTCACCATGTTACACAACAGATCTGTTGAACTTATTCTTCCTAACTGAAATTTTGTAGCCTTTAACCACCATCTCCCTAATCCCCACATTCAACCTCTAGGTTGACCCTGGTAACCACCATTCTACTCTTTGCTTCTATAAATTCAACTTTTTTAGATTCCACATGTAAGTGAGATCACACAGTATTTGTCCTTCTGTGCCTGGCTTATTTCATTTAACATAACATCCTCCAGGTTCATCCACACTGTCACAAAAACTGGAAGTTTCTACTGATTATTTAAAATTACTTTTAATCTTTGTATGATGAGAATTTCATTCTAAACTGCTTCATCCTACCGATAGGGTCAAACCCAAACCACTCCTTAAAAAAAAGCTTTTAGATTCTTGAGCAGTTTATTTCAACTATTTACACAATAGCCCTGGCTGTATGTAGCTGGCTGTACTTGAAATGTGATTTGCTTTGTCTTCATTGTTTTGTTATTCTTTGAAAACTCTTTATGATAAAGAAACTAGGGCCTAGCATTAGCTTAGGTAAAAGGTAAGTACCTTCAAAGAAGGACTACATAATTTACACAATAATATAACCAGCTGGTTCAGAAAATAAAGCTAGCAATTGTGTCTCCACCAGTTTATTTCCGCTCAATGTACACCATGACCTACCTATGGAAGGTTTATCTTATAGGTAAATGAAACTGACTATCCATAAGGTAGCCACCAGCCATATGTGCCTTATTAAATATAAATTTTAAATAATTAAAATTAAAAATTAAGTTGTTCAGTTGCACTTAGCCACATTTGACAGCACAGATTTAGAAAAAACAAACAACTTATCCCCACTGTAGTTGCTTTATCAGACAGTACTGGCCTAAGTATTTGGCAGGCTCAACTTAAAGAGCCTGATGGAGCTTTATTCTTTGTAAGATTTTTTTCTCTCAAAGAAATGAGTATTTTGCTTTATTATTTATTATTGAATACTAAAAAGAAAGGAATTATTTATATAACATATGTGAGGTACAGACAAATGATGGACATAAACACTCTCCCCTGGAGAGGTAACCACCATGCTGGATTTACCTTTGTCATTCCCTTCCTTTTTAAAATATAATAATTTCGCTAAATGTTTTCCTAAAAATGTACTCTTTTGTCTGCATAATTTTATATTAGTGGAATCAGTTTTTCTTTACATTTCTTATTCTTTTCATTATTTTCACGTACTCTGAAGTTCATTCTCATCCATATAAATAACACTGCTACTCAATACAGTACAAAGAAACTAGCTGGTTCAGAAAAAGGAGAAATCATCATCCATGTGTGGAAGCTGTGCAAGTTACAAACACAAGACTTAAAGTTCCAAATGGTCCCAAATAGATTCTCTATCAAACGAATGCATGCTGTTTCACACACATTTAACTTATTATAAACCAAAATGAGAATAGCTTCATGCATCAAAGACAAATCTTAGCTGCTATAAATATACAAATTTTTTTTTTTAATTGTTGAGCAGTGGTTTTCAAAGAGTGGTCCCTCAACCACCAGCATCAGACCAGAGAGAAACTTGTTAAAAATACAAATTCTAATTCTCTGCCCCATTTCAAACCCAATAAATCAAAAACTCTGCGGATGGAGTCAAGCAGTCTGTGTTTTAAAAAAACCTGCCAGGTCTGTGGTCCTCAACCCCTTCTGTGGCCTGTTAGGGACCAGGCTGCAGAGCTCCATTGGCACCCCCACTCCCCGAGGAAAAACTGTCTTCCATGAAACTTAGGAAGCACCCCCCCCAACCTCATGCACACAGCAGGAGGCAAGCAGCAGCAAGCCAGCAAAGTGTAGCCTTCATCTGTATCTACAGCTGCTCCCGACCCCCATTCCCATGGAAAATTTGTATTCCATGAAACCGGTCCATGGTGCCAACAAGATTGGAGACTGCTGCTCCAGGTGATAGTGCTAAAACGTGAGAAACTCTACAGAAGTATTCTAACAATCAATACCTATAAGATGTTAAACACATATTCAAAACAAAAATTTCTGACATTTAGACAATAAACTCAAATTGCTAAAAACAGATTACTCTTTCCTTTTGTTGAACTTTAAAAACTTCAGTTTAAATTATTCAAAAACACTGGATTCAAAATAACTTTATTGGCCAAAAACCACAAACAAAGCTATAAGCTAAATCTATATCTATTCAAAGAGTGTCCAGTTTTTTAACTATTTTTTGATATGGTAATTTTCTCTTTCTTTCTTTCTTTCTTTTTTTTTTTTTTTAACCACTTTTCTCTATATACCCTACCAACACCTTACAACAACTTGATATTGAACTTCAGTCCTCCAAAACCACCAGGGAATAAATTTGTTATTTTAAACCGCCCATTTTGTGGTAATTTGTTATGGCAGCCATAAGAAACTAATACAAATGCCTGACAGAACTTTCTGCAGTGATGGAAATGTTCTAAATCTGCATTGTCCAATATGGTAGCCACTAGCTACATGTGGCTACTGAGCACTTGAAATGTGGCTAATGTGAATGAGGATCTAAGGTTTTACTTTATTTTAATTAATTTCAATTTTTAAAGGTGTCCCTTCCCATTTTTTCCCTAAGATTTTGTGGGGACAGAGAAAAAACTGGTTGGTTGTCCCGTAAAGTTTCCCACAATCTGGACTTTTCTTGCTATTAAATAATAGTAAGCTTATATTTCCTTACTATGATTTCATAGTTTCCTCTTCTGTATTTTCTATAAGTTAGTAGTTGAATTTAGATATTTGATTGGAATGAAACTGAATTCTTTTTGGGAGAGACAAGACTACTTCATGGATGGTATTGTCTTACCCAGCAGGCAAATGTATCTGTTGTCTTTCTTCTGGTAATGTTACTGTCTATGATACTCAATGCCTAGATTACTTTATTAGGGCTTAAATATAAAATGATAACATTCTAATTTTTATAATTCCCTCTTTGTTAGCTGAATAGTTCTATAAAAAGAAACTTCATATCTACTATTTAGTTGACCAATGGTACAGTTCTTACAGGAAAAACAGGATAAATACCCAATTCTTTCCTTCTATTTTCTACTTTTAAAAATATGACTGATTAATTAGCACCTTCCACCAGTGTGACCAGTTATTTTTTAAGAGTCATTACAAACTCATGCATTTAAACATATATAGTGTGTCTTGATCCACTGTAAATATTCTTAATGCTCAAATTGTCCCATTTTTAGTCAGTAGAAAGTTCTTCAAATTGGACCCTGAGTCCTTCTAAAAAAACCCCAGTAGTTTTTGACGCTTCCTTATTAGCTGGTATAACACAAGATGTTCCAGGATTATCTTGCACATTTCTTGACTCAGATACAAAACTAGCCATTTTCCCAAGTATTTCTAATTGCTTTTAGTGAGAAATAGTATGTATTACCAGAAAGCTCAATTTAGATGTAAAGAAAATTCTTCTTTTAAAACTTAATCTAAGGCCAGGCACAGTGGCTCACGCCTGTAATCCTAACACTCTGGGAGGCTGAGGCGGGAGGATCGCTCGAGGTCAGCAGTTTGAGACCAGTCTGAGCAAGAGTGAGACCCTGTCTCTACTAAAAATAGAAAGAAATTAGCTGGACAACTAAACATATATAGAAAATACTAGCAGGGCATGGTGGCGCATGCCTGTAGTACCAGCTACTCAGGAAGATGAGGCAGGAGGATCGCCTGAGCCCAGGCAACAGAGTGAGACTCTGTCTCAAAAAAAAAAAAAAATTAATCTAAAGTTGTATTAAAATAATTACTTATAATTGGCTATTTGTGAGTTGTCTGCCAAGAATGTTTAGAAATACCTCACGTTAAACAGTAAGAAACAACAAAAAAAATAGTTTTTAGTTACTAGCATATTTTATTTTAACGTATTCACAAAGATAATAGAGCTAGGCAGACTTATTAGGTAAACTCCATTTTTTTTAGGATAATAAAATTCTAACAATTTGAAATCACCAAAAGAAAATTCAATCATTTTATACCTAGTTATTAACAATCACTAAAATACTTGTCATTCACAGATATTTTCTTTCTCAAAGTATAGGAATATGATTATATACAAAGTGTATCACTAAATATTTTAAATGCAGAGTTTAGTAGCAAATCCAATCACTAATACAACTTTAATTCTTGCTTTAAACTACATTTTGTCAACTATAGACAAAAGCATCTTGATTGCTAGCATTTTAAATGACCTATAATTATATCTTTATTATTATCAATAGATCATGGCCATAAACTAGATGCTGGTACATCAATACAGATACCAAAATGAATTTAATCTATTAATCACAAAAGATTGCTACAAACATGTTTCCGTTTGTATATAACCTACAAATATTTGCTATATGAGATCCTTTACTTACATTTTACCAATATTGCAAATGTTTTTATTAAAGGAAGTTTCGTGGGCACATTTATAAAATTAAACCAAATATATTTAATGAGGTCCACTATTCACAACTAAATAGCCACAAGTCTGATGTTTTTGCAAATGTATTTTAAAAATACATTCTGTAAAGGCTAAACTACAAAAACAATGATAGCTTCTAAATAATTTTTATAATATCTTACCAAGAAAGTTTAACCAATGATAAGCTTATTCATCAAAAATTACTTAGGAAGCAGATCCATGCAAGAGGTTGTTATAGAAAAAGAACAGGAAATTAGTTAAACAACTTAGGGGTGGAATCTTGGCTCTTTTTACAACTTCAGACCACTATTTTAACACATTAGTGTCTTATTTTCCTCATATATAAAAACTTACAAACAACTACCTAACCTCTGTTATTACTGTAAAAATTAAATGAGGTTAAGAAACAGCATACAAAAATACCTAGCACATCATCTCTCAAAGACTCTAACACAAAATATTTTCAATAGATGTTCAATAATTATCACTCTTCCTTTCTCTCAAAAACATAGTTTCATTAAACTTTTTGTAAAGTCAAGTATCCTTCCCGTTCTAACTTTTATTTTCTCTCTTTTTATTTTGACATAATTTGCAACAGATGTACAGAAAAGTTGCAAGACTAATACAAAGAATCCCCATAGAGTCTTCACCCAAATTCCACATGTGGTAACATTTTACCACAATTATTTTATCCTGTTCTTTTTTCAAAGAAACACATTTGGTATATTCTTTTTTCCTCTCTCATTTTCTAAGTATGTCTACCAGCCTATTTTCTGAGCCATCTGAAAATAAGTTTCAGACATGATACTCTATTATTCTAAATACTTCAGTGTGTTTCCTAAAAACAGGAACATTTTCTTAAAATGAAAATACAATTATCAAAATCAAGAATCAACAGTGAAGCAATACCACTACCTAATACGCAGGCCTTATTCAGATTTTGTCAATTGTTCCCATATCCAAGAACATCCATTGCATTTATTTGCAGCATCTTTACTCTGAGTAATTCCTAAATTTTTGTCTTTCCTGATATCGACATATTTAGAGAATACTGCTCAGCTGTTCTATAGAATGTCCCTTAATGTGAGTTTGTTTTTTTTATGGTTAGATTCACATTTTACATTTTCAGCAGGAATAACACAAAAGTGATGGTGTATTACCAATGCTTAATATCAGGTGGCACTTGTTGTCAACTTGTCCCTTTACTGGTGATGAGAATTTAATCATCCTGGCAGCAAAATTTCTCCACTGTAAAGTTACAATTTTCCCTCTGTCATTAATAAATATCTTGTGACATGATAATTTGAATCTATGTAATTAAATATCTTGTTACTCATCAAACTTTCACCTTGCTAGTTTTTAATATCCATTAATGATCCTTGACTAAATCAATGATTACCATAATGGTTGCCAAATGGTGATTTCTGAATCTATCATTCCTTCTACAACCATTAGTTACTATTCTACTATAAAGGAGGAACATTCCCTTCTCCATGTACCTATTTACATCTGCATGTACTCATAGATTCTTATTTTATTAATGAGTTGTAAGTCATTACCATCATTTATTTTGATGCTAACACTACCACAGATTAGGCCAGTGAGAGTCCTACAAACTGGTCCTGTGCTCTTTTGCTCATCCTCATTATTCTTTGAAGCATCAGTGTTTTACGGACCTCTTACCAGACAGAGCGGGGAAACTAATTAATACATTTATACATACACATTCATACATACCCACACCTGTCTCATCTATATATTGATCAACCAATTGTTCAATCAATCAACAGACAGACAGGAGGGAGAGAGAGGAAAGGGAGGAAGGGAAACGAATTTATATTAATAGTTCAAAATCCAGTTGAACACTACAGGATCTATTTATTTAAGTCTTCTCCCTTTCCACATTTAAAACTCCTTCGTCCGATGATAAACTTGGCTTCTATAAAATATTTACTAATTTGCTCAATCCTGGTATACACGGAAAGTAGTTTGGGATTTGCTAACCCATAGGTCTGCAGTACAAAGGAAAATCTACAAACTGGAGTTCAATATTTTTTAAGAGTTCGTTTTGTCTTCTGTGTTGAAGCTATATGGTCCAAACACTGTTCAAAAGTTAGTTATGTTAGTTTGTCCCCCTCCCTCTGGCCCCCTTGCACTTTGTAATTATGTTATTCATTTGAAATACAGTTGAGTTCATCTGTCTTAGTCCATTTTTATTTTTTTCTAACTTTATTGATTTTTTTAACATACACGAAACATTAACATGGTTCCAAAAGTCAAAACTATACAAAAAGGTATTCTCAGTAATGTCACAACCTCCCCCATTTCCTTTAATCACATTCCCATCCCTCATTCTATCCACCCTGTTCCTACCGTGTCAGTGGTTCCTGGTTTATCCTTCTTGTGTTTCATTTGCAGACATATGTGTATTACTTTATGCTGCCTTCTTTCTTACATAAAGAAGTACATTATAGATGCTTTTTTTTTGTACTTTGCTTGTTGTACTTAATCATATAATTCTAAAAATCATTCCTTATCAATTTATAGAGGTTTCCTTAATTCCTGTTTACACCTAAGCATTACGTAGATATACCAGTTTATACAATCATTCTTCTATGTATTGAAATACAGGTTGTTTCCAATACTTTGCAATTACACATAGTATGCATTCTCATATTGCTGAAGGCAAATCTTCAGGGTAAATTCCCAGAAGTAGAATTGCTGAGTCAATAACTAATACATAATTAGTTTTGTCAGATCCCTTCCAAAAGAGTTGTATCAAATAGCATCATCACCAGCAACATATAGGAGCAAGTCACAGACATTTTAGTGATGGGGAAAAACTTTATTTCACTATTAGTCACTAAGCATAAGTAATATACTTCTCCTGTAATAGCTTTATTGAGTTATAATTCACATACCATGTAATTCACCTATTTAAAGTCTACAATTCAAGAGCTATACAACCATCAAATCAACACAATCAATTTTATAACATTTTCATTACTCCCACCAAAAACACCCACCCATATCCATTAGTGGCCACTCCCCTTCCCCACCCCCATCCACTCCCCACCACTCAGCACTAGGTAACCACTAATTTATTTTCTAATTTGCCTATTTTGGACATTCCACATAAATTTTTGGACGTCAGTTGCTGAAGGGTAAATGAATCCTAGAGAAGGGAAACTGCAGGGGGACCATTCAGTAGTTCAGAAATATTAAATGGAAAATTCCAGAAATATTAATAAACAATTCATATGTTTTAAATTGCATGCCATTCTGAGTAGCATGATGAAATCTCATGCCCTCTCACTCCAGTGAGACATGAATCATCCTTTTGTCCAGTATATCTACACTATATGGGATAACTGCCACTACTGTAGTTTCAGGCCCCTAAGAGGTCTTGGCACCTACTCACCCCCTGTCGATAAGGAAGAACTATAGTATTCCTTAACTTGTCTTTAGCATCTCAAAAGCCAGTCTTGGTGGAAGAGACCAGAAGAGTTTAAAGGCAGGGACAAAAAAGGAAGATGGGGAGGAGAATCCCTACCTCTTTCTGGTCCAAGGAATGTGTGAAAAGATGGAAAGTAAAGCAGTCAGATGTGTGCCCTGAAACACATTAGATAATAAACTCTTCTCTTTCCCTTCAATCTTGCTCTGTAAGAAAGCCACTTTTCAAGCTGTCCTGTGTCAACTTAGGTACACAGTCATATCAGAATACCAGTTTGTATTACCATCAACAAAGTGTGAACATACTTATTTCCTCACAACTAACCTAGTATTTGGTTGGATTTTTTTTTTCTTTCTCTAAGCTCCCGAATGTCATGTATTTTAAAATTTCTGCATATCCAATAGGTGAAAACTGTATCTCAGTGCAGTTTTGATTTGGATTGCTCCAACCATAAATGAAGATAAATATCTCTTCATATATTTAAGGCAATTTTTATACCTTTCTGTGAGAACTGTCTGTCCCTATCTTTTGCCTATTTTTCTACTGGGTCTTTTTGTATTTGGTCTTTTTTTACCCTCTATTTTTAAAGGTTCTTTACATATGACGAATGTTAGCCTTTTATCTGTGGTAAATCTTTCCTCTCAGTTTTGTATCCTTTTTTTGACTTTGTCATTACTGTTTATTGCCATGCAAAAGTCTTATCTTTAGTTTTTATGTAGTCAAATTTATCGGTCTTTCCTTTTGTTACATCTGGATTTAGAATGATAGAGAAAAAAACTTTTCCTTACCCACCACATTCATCCAGTTCACTTCTTGTATTTGTAGTTTCATTCCTTATATTGACATCTCTGGTCTGTTTCGTGGACCCAAAGATATTAATTTGATTTTATCTTTTTTCCAAGTGGTTAACCATAAAGTCCACCTTTATCTGAGTGTTCTGCAATTGCTAGGTTTACCACATACTAAATTTCCACATGCACTTGAACCTGTATCTCAAGTTTTCTATTCCATTCCACTGGTCTGTCTGCATGACGTTGAAAAGAAATCGAGGCCAGGTGCAGTGGCTCACGTCTATAATCCTAGCACTCTGGGAGGCCGAGGCAGGAGGATTGCTCGAGGTCAGGAGTTCGAGACCAGCCTGAGCAAGAGCAACCCCGTCTCTACTAAAAATAGAAAGAAATTATCTGGACAACTGAAAAAATATATATATACATATATAGAAGAAACTAGCTAGGCATGGTGGCGCATGCCTGTAGTACCAGCTACTTGGGAGGCTAAGGCAGAAGGATTGCTTGAGCCTTGAGCCCAGGAGTTTGAGGTTACCGTAAGCTAGGCTGATGCCAGGACACTCTAGCCCAGGCAACAGAGTGAGACTGTCTCAAATAAATAAATAAAAATTAAAAAAAAAAGAAAAGAAATCTAATCTATAAAATGAGACAGACTAAATGTTGCTTAAGATTCCTTCCATTCTATATCTAACTCTTAAAAGGAAGATGACTCCCAAATCAATACCTCCAGCTCACATCTCTATCCAGAGCCCCAAACCAGAATATCCAATTACCTACTAATAATCCAACTGGTAATCTAATAGTATTTTATGTACCTAAAAGTGGATTCCCAATCTTATTTCTCAAAAACCAAAATAAAAACCTGTTTCTTCAGTTTTCCCCATTCTCAATTAATAGTAACTCTATGTTACATAGGCCAAAATAAGTATCAGTTCCACCTTTAATATATATCCAAAATTTAATCACATTTTCTATAGCTTGGTCTCTTCTTTCTACCTTATTCTCTATACAGCAGCCAGGATGATCCTGTTAAAACATAAGTCTCCAATGTCTTCCCATTTCACTCGGAGTAGAAGCCAAAGCTATGTTGTTGCAACTCCTGATGGCTATTTTTTTTTTTAAATTGACCGAAAAGCTCTCTTATTCCTCTTAGGTTAGTGCTATAAAAGTCATATGATGCCGGCCACAGTGGCACACACCTATAGTCCCAGCTACTTGGGAGGCTGAGGCAGGAGGATCACTTCAGCCCAGAAGCTCAAGGCTGCAGTGCCCTATGACTGCACCTGTGAAGAGCCACTGCATTCTAGCCTGGGCAACATGGGGAAACCCCAACCCCCCCCCCAAAAAAAACAAAAAAAAAGGTAGTATGAATGAATACAAAGGAAAATAATTACAGCCAGCTTTTTCAACTATTTCTAATTAAACCTAAGCCAAGAAACAGGGGTCAAAATTATATTCTCATTTAGTAACCACTGAGAAGCTAAAATAATTGATATTTTTTATTTAGCTAAAAGAGAACAACTTCCACTTAACTAGCTTAACATAAAAATATATATATATATATACTTCTCTGGCAATTCCATTATGGTTACTATGTTCAAGTACCCCAGATAAGAAAAGCTCCAATGAGTATCTGCCCTGATACTTGATCTCCAATTTTTACCCTAGTGAGGCTGAGCTGCAGTATCCCTCACTCAATCTTCAGCAGTAAAAAGTCTCTCTTTCCCTTTGTTAATTTCTCTTGAACCCCGAACAAATCCTAATCAGCTGATTCCCTACTTCCTTTCCTTTGGGTTTGGACCAATCCATTATATGTAAAAGTGAGCAAAAAGCCAAGAGTGCCATAGTGAGAAAAGAGGCACATTTGGTCCTTGGTAGACACAGCTCTGCCTGTCCTCCTTACTCAACAAACTAGACAGATTTGCAAACACAGAAGAATGAGAAGAAGCCAGAGTTAAAGAAAGGCTCAAACAAGAGTCAAGAGTTTCAGGAACTACACAGAACCATCCAATCAGTAACCTAAATATATTCCATCTAGTATCAAAGAATGTCCTTGACAAATATTTCTTAATTGATCCATTCACTCTCTACTCTCAATAACCAAAAGGGATGATTTAAGCATTCCCTTTTTTCCTTTTATATTGACAGACTTCACACCAGGACAGGCTGGAAGGTATTCAAAAGAATGTTCATTATCAGGGCACATTAGAATTTAATTCAGTTATTTAAATATCTTGTAACCACCATCAATAATTATGAATCCAAATCAACTTAGTCCATTTTATGCTAAAAATACTTCTATTACTTAATAAGTACTTGATATACCTTTAATTCATAATTGTTAACATTAAAGTTCATGTTCCAACACACTTAATATATTTATAAACCACCTACTTTTATATTTTCTCAAATAAATCTTGCTACTATATGAGAAAAAAGTGTTTAAAATTTTTTTAATATAATACAAAGTCACCTGAAGGAAAAATAACCACAGCCTGTGTATCTGGTAGTCAGATATCAAGTGACAGCAATCAGCTATACCCAGAGACAAACAGAGAATAAGCTAAAAAAAGAGCTTCAACAAAGCCGATACACTCTTCTCCGCAAGAGAGGTGAAAACCACCCCTAGACCTTTTATCACATATCAACACAATCTCTGATTTTAACAAGGTTTAGCTACCTAATTAACCTTAGGAGGACAGTTTTTAGCAGGTTAGATTACACAGCAGAATAAAGATTATATAGCATAACAAAAGCCAAAAAATATGGCAGCCCTGGTAAAAACTGACAAATTAAGAAATAACTGTTGATAACAAGGAAACAACAAAAATGCCATACATAAACACTTGATAATGTGGAAAAGATTAGCACAGCATCAAAACAATCCTATCAAGTTTCACTGTAAGACTATACACTATCACTATATGGTCTTATGATGCAAAGTACAACAAAATATTCATGTCTATAACCCTGATAAAGCTAGATATTTGGTAAGCTTTAAGAAAACAATTTACAATATATTTTGTAAGGATTTTAATCAAAAACTACTAATACAAGATGTCACTTCTTCAAGAAAATTCACCTAAATATAACTTACGCTATCATACCAGTGAAGAACTGTGTGTCAATCATGAACCAACAAACCATTTCCTATCATGGATAATTGCAAAAAACGTTTTGCTTCACTTGCATGAAGGGAATAGTAAGTAACTATACTGTGAACGAGGAATATCCCTAAAGTCTTATCAGACACAAAAGACCCTGGCACTCCCCTAAGCCCTAGGCATTTCTTCTAGATAGACCTGCTCAATATACAAAAGCAAAGAGCTAATAATGGTGATTTTGAACTTCATTGTGTATTTTAACACACTGCCACACTAGAAAAAAAATTTTGGTCCTTGGGGGCCATGGTGTTTTATTACAAAAGTAGAAAAAAAACTTCAAAAACAAAATGATACTTTCGAATTTCATGAAAAAATTGTTATTTTTATTGTTTTCTGTGTGTGAGTTATATGCAACTTGAAAAACAGTTCACTTGGCTCCCAAGGTGAAGAGACGTGAGTTACAAATGCTTCATGAGGCCCAGGCTCAAAACTAGTGTGCGTTAAATACAACTCACAGGGCAATTAATGTGATAAATAAAGTATGAAGTTTAACATTTCTAAATATAAAATGTAGGCAAATAACTAATGGATTTTTTTTCAGACAAGGTTAAGAAAAAATTCTATAATATTTGATTCAGAGGCTAGTTTTCGCCTTCCTCTTCATTCATAGTTTGGATGCAGAAAAATTTCAAAAAGTTTTTGTAGTACCAAAAATTTCCCAATTTTTATAATGAAGTGGGAACTGCATTTTATATCTGCAGATAGTAGTATTGCTTAAAACCGGGTTATCACTACAATAGTTTCTAATGAATCATAATAGCAAAACTTCCACCAGGCCCCTGGTATTGCTTTCCTTATAACTTTTAACAGTACGTATTTCTTGGAAAACAAAAATAATAGAAAAGAATGGTAAAATTAAAATACGGAAAGATTCGACCAAGCCATTCACATACCAAGAAACTAAACATAATGTAGAAATGACACTATATGTCCCATTCTCAATAGTGGTTTCACATAAAAATTAAGTGCTAGTGCCTCTAGTCATCCACTGTATTAATATATACTGAATGGACTTCTAAGCATCTAGAATACTACTAGTTATATATCATTCTTGGGAGAATTGAGAAGGTGGTTATCTAAATCATGTTCTGTACTCTTCAGTATAAATGAAGAACTGTGGCTGGGAAAAGATCTATACAAATTATCATTTGCCCTGGGACCAAACATTAAAAATAGCAGAGTATCCTCAAAACATTACATCGTCTATAGTGACTACTTATATAACTTATTAAAAAGCTAAGTAATTGAATATGATTTTTTCCATTAACATATTTAAAATTAAACCATTAATCAATTAATTTTTACTAAGTATTAAGTGTGTGTGGCCCTTCATTATATGGCACAAGAGTAGAGGACATAACTCCTGACCACAAACTTATTACTAAGGAAATAAGTCAAACACAACATAAAATACATAAACAAGTGTGTAAAATCTTATTAAGCTCTCAATGATTCAATATATAAATTTTAATCAAAAGTATTTGGGAAGGAAAAGGTACCCGCTGGTTGTGGAAGTCAGGGAAAACTTAATAACAGAGATAAAACCTGAGTCATGTTTAGAGAGGCAAAAAAATGGGAAGACCTGCTAACCAGGCCGCATAACTTGAGTAATGGCCTAGAAGCAAGCATGAACAGCCATAGAGCAAAACCATAAATAAAAGCTGAGATTCAGAGTGGAGAACAGAAAGAAAGTTGGTTAGGTAAGACAACGATCTTGTAAAACAGCAGGCAGACCATGGAGTTTAGGGATTTATTTATGTTTGCCACTAGTTTTTAAACAATACCAAATTCTGAACTGAGTAATTTATAGTGATATTTTTCTACTCTTTTAATATCAGAAGCCATTAATATCAGAATGCATTATGCATTTGATTTTACCAAAAATTCAGACAACTTCAGGCCAGCCAAAACATTACACAGTCCCTGCTTGGAAACTTGTTCTTGAAACAGTGTACATGTGAAAGGAAAACATCATATACGTTTCGAAGGAAGGTTAGTATTGAGGGGGAAATTCAAAATATATTTGCCCTTAAGTTAAAGATAAAAACCAAATGCTTATTTTCCTTGACTGCTAGCCTACAGTTAGTTATATGCTTACTGCTGACTGGATCCTTTCCTATCAACACACCCAGCACTTCAAAAGACCCAACCACTCTGCCAAGATTTCTGCCTTCAAAGAGCCTTTGTTGCCATGGCAATCTCATGTTCTCCCGGGAACCAAGTTAGCAGCACCCTATGATATACACATGAACACTGCCCAAACTCTGCCTGATTCCTCCTTGAGGCACAGGGCATACTCTACCATAGCCGTACCAAATTTGACTAGCTGTAACACCTTGTATTAAACAGTATTTGAAAGTCCATGGAGAACCAGGATTACTTAAAAATAAATAGCTGTATCAGAAAGGGTGAGAGAGAGTTGTGGGTGAGAATCTCCTTTCACATTACAGAGCAGATGTTATAAAGTATGAAAGCCGATAAAATAAAACACCGAGTACAACTCAATCAAAGATTGCTCCCTTTTCAGATAGCTTAAAACACTCTTCCTAAAAAATAAAGCAAAGATAAAAACTATACAAGCCTGGTACTTTGGTTAAGAATGTCCCCTACCCTTATATTTTCATCTGACTAAGATTTAATACCTTGATCCAAACCAACAAAGCTAAATTCTGCCTAGATTAAAGCTTTCCTTAAGAAGAAAGTATAGAGGCTCTAAAATCATTCCTATGGTATACACTATCAAAATTTCATTAAAAAGACATGTTAATAAATGGTACATATGGAAAAACCAAAGCCAGAGTTTAAGGGTATGTTTCCAGATATAAAATACTTCTGACCTACAAAAGTTGTTTTTCATCTTTATTCAACTTATACTGTCCCACATTCACAAATTAAGTTGTACTTTCTGCATGCTCAAGTAGTCCTCAAGTTAACACCAAATACCATGACAATAAAAAACAAAAATCAAGTACTATAAAAGAATAATAAAAGCAATGACCTTCTAAAATTCTGAAAATAACCTCATTTTAAGAACTATATGTGTTCCTAGAAAATAAAAGCTAAAGAGTATTTAAATGCTGAATTATCTTTTATAATTGATTTTTATTACAATTTCAGAAAATGATCCTACAGAAGGTGAAAAATAATGGTCTTGACACATCATTACATATTAAAACTGCTTCAAAGAAACATTCACTTTCAGGAAAGTTCTAAGATATTTTTTCCAACATACTGAGTATTTAATTCTTCTGTATAATCTGTCAAATGGTCCACACGGGCTCTTGTAAAGTCATTTAAATGTACACGTAACACCACCAATTTCCATTTCATTAGGGATTCTTATGGAACTGAATTCCTGAAAGTCAAGCTGTTCACATTATCATTCCAAATACATGGTAGAATTCCACAACTGAAAGAGATGTAAAGATGTTTCAAGAGTTCCAAATTCTATCAGAAAATAACCTGAGAGATTAACAAGTAACAACCTCTTCTTTCTTTTCAATGAGAAAACTGAGGCCCAGGTAGATTATATCACTAACTGGAAGTATTTTCTCCTATTTGAATATGTGGTAGTTTGTTGGTTGATTTGTGTGTTTGTTTTTTTACATAATTACACTCTAGTCTCTTTCTTCATGTTCCTGGGGTCTTTTCCTTAATACAGACAGAAATGTCAATTGCCTCCACTAGCATTAAAGCTGCCTTCTTTCTTTAAAGAAGCAACATGAATTAAAGGTCAGTGACTCTAAAGACTAAAGGCTACTAAGAACAAAAACAAGTTTTAATCACCTTTTATCTAATACATGAAAATCTGGAGTAATGTTTGTAACATGGCATACAGCATTTCACAAAGAAGCCTTAACAACCAAACCCATCCTATATCAGTTATGCAAATTCAATCATTTTAACACCTTACAAAGTAGTAAAGAGAAACTGGCACTTCAAAAGTAGCTAAAATTAACTACTAAAGCTGTGGCTTTCAAAGTTTTTTGACAACAGCCCAACATTAAATATATTTTATATCATCATCTAGTATACACATATATTTTCATAACATATATATTTACTAAAATCTTATAAAAACAATCCTCTAATTACATGTGATGCGTTCTCATAGCTTCTGTTCTATTCCACATCTTTACCATGTTGTGTAAGATCTACTAAAGTGTTTTCTCAACCCATTAACGGGTAGTGGCCAGCAGTTTGAAAAATGACGGAAAGGTAGCTATTGTAAATTATATTACTGACACAAAGCCTCAAAAAGAAGTTTTCATAGCCAGTCATTCCCTAGATATTTATTAACACTTAGTATGTGTGTAATACTATGTTTGACTACACTGTGCTAGCTATTGGACTACAGGATTTTGAGATTACTTATACAAATATAACTACAGAGTCTGTAGAGTCTGTACTCTAGTGGATTGTATTTTAACAAAATAAGACTGGATCCATAAGAGGTGGAAAGCAGACAGGTTAACTCATTTACTCATTAAGAGTTTTTTCTAGGCATTTTTTCCCTAAGATGTCTGTAAGAATCCAAAATAGCATACATCTGTATTACAATTATTAGTATAGTACACATGTTTCTCTCATTTATTAGATGCATGGAGCTATACTGATCATATTCAATACATCTTTATCATCCTCAAAGCACTCAGCACAGCACCAACCTAGCACATATTAATAGTAGGCACTATTTACTGAATTAATTTAATTTTTTAAACTAATTCTTAAAGGTTAAGAATCCAAATATTGGTTTTCAAAAGAATCACTATTAAAGGAGGAAAAAAGGTTTACGCCTCAAAGAATTAGGATAAAGCACAATAAAGTAGCTTTGGTTTAACAGAAGGACTTTTAGATACAGTTATCAAATTACCTAAAATATCAAAGCAAAGCTCTATAAGCCTAAATTTTGCTCCATACATTTTGTAACACTTTCAAAATTAGAGAATATAACTTTATTACAAAAGTGACCCAAACCAAATTTCATAATACAGTTATTATTAATAAAATCACTTTTTTTTTTTTTTTTTGAGACAGTCTCACTCTGTTGCCCCGCATAGAGTGCAGAGGTATCATCATAGCTCACTGCAACCTCAAACTTCCAGACTCAAGCAATCCTCCTGCCTCGGGTTCCCAAGCACCTAGGACTATAGGCACATGCCATGATGCCTTACTACTTTTTCTATTTTTAGTAGAGATGGGGTCTCATTCTTACTCAGGCTGGTCTCAAACTCCTGAATTCAAGCAATGCTCCTGTCTTGGCTTCCCAGAGTGCTAGGATTACAGGGGTGAGCCACTATGCCTGGCCAATTTTAAAAAGAAATTCATACCACTATTAGGAAATTGTAGTTTAACAAATTCTTTTCTACAACAAGTGAGTATGTCCAACTCAAATTCTTTTTGGGATAAGTCAGAATACAAATTACATATTTGACAAATGTATTTTCAAACAATACAACTCAGAAAGATACTGATTTTATTTGCAAAAGACACTATATTTTGCAAGAGCTATTTATTTTTATTTTTCAGGCTAATTCTGTCACGTCAAAAAATTAAACAATAATTTTTTAAAATTGTTTTAGAAACCAAAGCTAATTCACACACATGCTGGTGAACTTCTAATTCAATATTTGATGAGTGTTCTGCTTGCACCATTACCAAAACATGACTAAGTTTTAAACAATTTTCTTAAATGGAAAACAGCAAACATAACCATTTTAACAAAATAAGCATTTGATACTTGAATGTGACATTTGTTCTTAATTAAATAGATTAAATAGCCAGGTCAAAACAAGAAATTTAAATACTGATTAAACTGTCCCCAACTTCTCAATTTACATTAGATTAGACTGCTGGAAGAAAAATGGTTTTATATGTGTGGAAGGTGTTTCTCCTACAAAGACAGAATTCTTAGCGGGGCACAGTGGCACACGCCTGTAATCCCAGCTACTCAGCAGGAGGATAGCTTGAGCCCAGGAGTTCAAGGCCAGTCTAAGCAACATAGTGAGACCCTGCCTCCAAATAAATGCACTGATTACTTGCTTCAATTTTTCATGAACCCAGATGGTTAACTAACATTTCTAGCTCTTCAACAGTTCTTATCAAACCATTAGAGACTTTGCTATCTACATAAAATAGCTCTGACAGCAACTAGGGAAGCGACAATACTATTTTTGTAAAGATTGTAAGGCAGTCTGGCTGTGCCACTCCACATCTCGGGTTGGTAGAGTGACTGGAAATCTAGTTTGAGTTTTAATTTTTGAGATATAGATTCATTCTACCATTAGGGAGTTGTAGCCTGTCCATGGAAACAATGGAATTAATTAAATTAGCAGCAGAAATAAATCTTTTATCCATATATCCCAAAGAATTCCAGGCTCACAGTAACTGCTCAAATATTTTTTGCATAAACAAGTATATCAGCACCTACTGTGTGCCAGGCACTGTGTAGGACCTGGCAATACCTCAAGAAAGTAGACAAAGTTTTGGACTTATAAAAAGGACCAGTACATTATCATCCAACTGGTAACTGCCACCAGAAACAAACAAAAAAAGTCAAAATGAGACATGACTCAATGAGCCAGAGATTTTGCACCTGCTCTAGGCAGACAGTATAATATAAAGGGAATTGAGGTTGAAACTCATTCCCAGCTTCACAAGAATACTACTTTACACTAGGATAAGTAATATAAACGAGGCACCTAAAAATTTTAAAGCTAGATTTCTTTGTATAAATGAAATACAACATAAGTCTAATTACAGTTTTTATGTGAGCTTTTATATGAGCACACTGTATATAACAATATATGGTCTGATACAGCATAGTCCAACAGAACTTTCTGCCACAATGAGAAATGTTCTATACTTGTACTCCAGTATGGCAGTCACTAGATACATGTGGTTGCAAAGCATTTGGAACGTGGGTACATCAAATGAGGAAATAAGATTTTTTTTTAACTGAATGAATGTAAATAGGCAGAACTTCTGCTTCTATTAGAGTAATAGGGACTGGATTTATACTTTCACATGAAATAAAAACCAAAATAAATGAAATAATGATTTTCCAGACACTAGACAACAGACAACAAAGGACAGTCATCTATGAGGGGAAAGAAACAAATTAGATGAGCTTGCAAATGAACAAACTTACAGACCTGAGAAAAGTAGAAAGGGGGAAAGAAGATGGGAGACTGATAAACTCATTGAGGTGAGAACATGGACTTGGATCTCACAGAGTGAGCAAAACAAAGGACCTGAGAGCAAGCAAACTCTTGCAGAAGGTTCCCCTTTACTACTAATCAGCACATGCATGTGAAGAAAATATCTAAAGCCAGAGACCCTAAAATATATGAGACAAGAGGTATCAGAGTCAGGCACTCACACAGGGCCAGCAATAGCAGCAGACTGGAAAATGTCATGAATCCTGGGGCACTGGGAGATTCCCTTAGCTGTGAAGAATAATCTCAGCCCTAAACTGAGCACTGCTCTGGACCTGCCTAGAAAATCTTTAAAAGCAAGAGCAGAAAAGATCTAGTTATTTCAAAGTAACTAAATCCCAGAACAAAGCTCTAAAAGTTTCTAGTGTTACAAAATACATAGCACTCAGCAAGATAAAATTGACAATGTGTGAAATCCAGTAAAAAATTACCAGGCACACAAGCAGAAATGTATGGGCTGGGCATGGTGGCTCAGCCTGTAATCAAAACATTCTGGGAGGCCGAGGGCAGGAGGATCATGTGAGCCCAGGAGTTTGAGACCAGCCCAGGCAACACAGCGAGACCCCATCTCTATAAAAAAACAAAACAGGGCCGGGCGCAGTGGTTCACGCCTGTAATCCTAGCACTCTGCGAGGCCGAGGCAGGCGTATTGTTTGAGCTCAGGAGTTTGAGACCAGCCTGAGCAAGAGCAAGAACCCATCTCTACTAAAAATAGAAAGAAATTATATGGACAGCTAAAAATATATATAGAAAAAATTGGCCGGGCATGGTGGCACATGCCTGTAGTCCCAGCTACTTGGGAGGCTGAGGCAGTAGAATTGCTTGAGCCCAGGAGTTTGAGGTTGCTGTGAGCTAGGCTGATGCCACGGCACTCTAGCCTGGGCAAGAGTGAGACTCTGTCTCAAAAAAAAAAAAAACAACCCAAAAAAAATTAGCCAAGTGAGGTGGTGCAGGCCTATAGTCCCAGCTACTCAGAAGGCTGAGGCAGGAGGATTGCTTGACCCCAGTTTGAGGCTGCAGTGAATGATGACTGCACCACCACACTCCAGCCTGGGTAACAAAGCGAGACATTGTCTCATTCATTCATTCATAAATAAATAAATAAAGCAGCAAAGTACAAACCACATGGAAGGAAAGAAAATTAATTTACTGATTCCAACCAGAACTGACACAGATGTTAGAATCAACAGACCAGGATATTAAATCAGTTGTTATTAATATATACTCTATCTGTTCAAAAACTTTAGAGACATGGAAAATATAAAAAGCTACAAATCAAGCCAGTAGAGATGAAAACCACAATGCATGAGATAAAAAGTACACTGGACACGATTAATAGCAAATTAAACATTCCAGAAGAAAAATTAATAAACATGAAGACATGGAAAAGAAACCAATATGAAACACAAAGAGAAAAGAGAATTTTTAAAAATGAAGTGAGCTGTGGTACAACTTCAAGGGTTCTTACACATACAAATGGAATTTCAGAAGGTGGGGGGAGGACACAGTAAATTATTTTTAAAACTAATTTCCAAAAACATTCGAAATTACATGAAAACTACAAATTCATTGTCTTAGTCCATTTTATGCTGCTGTAAAAAAATACCACAGATTGGGTGATGTACAATGAACAGAAGAGACTGGCTCACGGTTCTGTAGGCTTAGCTGTCCAAAATTGAGGAGCCGGCATCTGGAGAGGACCTTCTTGCTACTGTGTCACAATATGACGGAAGGCATCATATGGTGGAAGGGAATGTATATTTATATATAAATATCACACAAAGTGGATTTCTGAGCAAAAAGAATATTACCAGAAATAAAGGGGGCCATTCTATAATGATAAAACAATCAATTGATCAAGAGTACATAACACTAAACATCAATGCACTTAAGAACACAGTTTCAAAATATGTAAAGACAAACTGATAAAACTGCAAGGACAAATAAAAAATTAACAATTTTAGTCAGACATTTTAATTCCCTCTTCCAATAATCAGTTGATCTTCTAGACATAAAATGATAAAGGATATAGAAGACTTGAACAACTCTATGAACTAAAATGACTTAACTGATACTCAGAAAACAATTCACAAAACAACAGCAGAAGGCACATCTTTTCAAATTCATGCAGAATATTTGCCAAGGCAAACTGTATTCTGGACCATAAAATAATTTTAACACATTTAAAATGACTCAATTCATACAAAGTATGTTCTCTGACTATGATAAAATTAAGCTAGAAATTAGTAACAGAAATATCACTGGAATGAATACCCTCCCCAAATATAATATTTGGAGCCTGACAAACACATTCTAAATAACCCATGGGTTAAAAAAAAAAAAAAATCAAAGAGAAATTAGAAAATATTTTAAACTAAATGAAAATGAAAACTCAATATATCAAAATGTGTGGAATGCCATTAAAGCAGTATTTAGGGGGAAATTTATAGCTAAAACTTATAATTAAAGGTCAATGTTAGAAAAAAAGAAAGGTTTCAAATTGATGACTTCATTCCAGAAACCAAATTTGTAGTTTAAAACTTCCCAGCAAGGGTGGCAGGGAGGGGAGGATAAAGTGGATATGGTTAATGGGAGCAAAAATATAATTAGATAGTACAACAAAGTGACCATAATCAACAGTAAGTTAGGATATATTTTAAAATAACTAAAAGAGTGGAACTGGAATGTTCGTAACATAAAGAAATGATAAATGCCTGAGGTGATGGGATACCCCAATTACCCTGATTTGATTAATACACACTGTATGCCTGTATCAAGCACCATATGTACCTTATAAATATGTACAAATATTATACGCACATAATAATTAAAAATAAAAAACTTAAAAAGAAATCCCCAATAAAAAAAACTCTATACCTAGTTGGCTTCACTGACAAATTCTACCAAACATTAGAGGGAGATTTAAGGGAGAAATAATATCAATAATAAGTAAACTCTTCTAGAAAATTAAGAAGAAGGAAATACTTTTGCATTCATTCTATGAATCCAGCACTACCCGTGTGTCAAAACCAGATAAAAACATTACAAGACAACTACAAACCAATATCCTTCATAAAATACATAAAACGTTCTGAACAAAATTTTAACAAATCTGATCCAATAAAGAATAATGTTTCATGACCACATGCAGTTTATCAGAGGAAGGCAAACTTAGTTTAACAATCAAAAATTAATCGCTATAATTCCTCATATTAACAAATTAAAAAAGAAAACCCATGTGACCATCTCATAGACGCAGAAAAGACATTTGGCAAAATCCAACATACATTTCTGGAAAAATCTCTTAGAAGTTAGGAATAGAAGGAAACATCCTGAATTTAATAAAGACATTACAAAAAAGCCTATAATTGGCCAGGCATGGTGGCTCATACCTATAATTCTAGCACTTTAGGAGGCCAAGGCAGAAGGATCCCTTGAGCCCAGGAATTTGAAGCTACAATGAGCTGTGATGATGCCACTGCACTCTAGCCAGGCAGCAGAATGAGACACTATCTCAAAAAAAAAAAAAAAAAAAAAAGCCTATAACTAATATCATACTTATTGGTAAAAGACTAAATATTTTCCATCTAAGATCCAAAAGAAAACAAGCGTATCTGCTCTCACCACTGATTATTCAAAATTGTAGTGTTTCTGGAAGGTACAATTAGGCAAGAAAAAAATAATTAAAAGGCATCCAGATTGGAAAGCACAAAGTAAAACTATCTTTATTCACAGACTACATTATCATTTATGAAGATTATCCCATGAAATGGAATCTACAAAAAAGTATCAGAATAAGTGGAGTTTAACAAGTTTGTACAGTATGCAATGTCAACATACAAAACACAACTGTATTTCTATATACTAAGAACAAACAAATTGAATTTTTAAAACAATACTATATATAATAGTATCATATATGAAACAAAGATAAATCTGAGAATATATGTAAGAGGCCTATACAGTGAAAACTACAAAACACTGCTGAAATTAAAAACAACCTAAATGGAAGGGCATACCATATACCTGGATCAGAAAACTCAATATTGTTAAGATTTCAATTCTCCCCAGTTGATCTATAAATTAAAGCAATTCCAATCAAAATCCCAAGAGGATTTTTTTGGGGGGGGTAGAAATTCACATAACAGTACTTAAATTTATATGGAAATGCAGAGGACCTGGAATAACCAAAATAACTTTGAAAAAGAACAAAATTTGGAAGACAAATACTACCTGACTTCAAGATTTACAAAACTTCAGTAATCAAGAAAATGTAGTATGGCATAAAAACAGATAAATCAAATTACAGAGTACAGAAAAAGATATACATAGATATGTATTTGTGTGTGTATACACATATACGCACATGGAAAACTTTTTTATATATATGGAAAACTTTTTTGACAAATGTGCAAAGGAATTCATTTAAGAATGATCTCTTCAACAAATTGTGCTAGAATAGTGGGATATCATCAGCAAAAAAAAAAAATGAACTTCAATCTATACCTTGTACCATATGAAAAAATTAACTCAAAATGCATCTTAGAACTATATGTAAAACTGAAATTCTCAAAGTAAATATAAGAAAAAACTTTTGTAACCACTGGTTAGGGAAACACTTCTTAGATACAACACCAAAAACATGATCCAAAATGAGTAACTTGATAAACTGAACTTCATCAAAATTTAAAACTTCTGCTCTTCCAAAGACACTCTTAAGAGAATGAAACGACAATCCAAAGAGTAGGAGAAAACATCTGCAAATCACATATCTCATAAAGGACTTGTAACCAGAATATATAAAGAATTCTCAAACTCAATAAGAAAACAACCTAATTAAAAAATTGGACAACAGATGTGAAGATATTTTACCAAACAAGATAAAAGATGAAAAGTAAGCATATGAAAAGATACTCATCAGTATCAGTAATTCAGAAAATGCGAATTAAAACAATAATGAGATACCACCATACACCTATTCTAATGGCTGAAACTAAAAAGCATGACCTTACTAAGCACCGGCAAGGATATAGAAGAACTAAAGTTCTCATATACTTCAAGTGGGAATGTAAAATGATACAACTACTTTGGCACTTTCCTAGTAAGTTAAAGATATATATGTGCCATATGGATGTCCACACAAAGACTTGTATAAGAATGGTCATAATAGCTTTATTTGTAAAACCCAAAACTTGGAAACAACCCAAACACCCACTAACAGGAGAAGGAATAAATATTAGTATGTGGATTACAATTCAGAAATTTTTAAAAAATAAATTATTGATACATAAATTAATCTCAAAATAATTGTGCTGAATTAAAGAAACCAAACAAAATAGGGCATTCTATGTCATTTATTTATTTTAAAACTAGAAAATGCAAACTAATCTACAGAGACCAAAAACAGATCAGTTGTTATATGGGAGCGGGGGTGGGAGTATGAGGGTTGGCAGACAGACAGAAGGGATTAACAAACGAGCATGAGAAACTTTTGAGAATAATGTATACATGCATCATACATTGTAGTGATGGTTTACCATTTATATTTTACATTTTAAATATGTGTTAGTTATCCTAAATAGCTGCTAAAAATTTAAAAAGTCACAAGTTGCTAATGGCTACTGTGTTGAACAGCACAAGCTTACTTTAAAGTAAATCTAGAGCTTTTCCCTCTTCCTGTCTTTTCCACCAATCATGCCTTCATCTAGCACAATAGCAAAGGATATACCAATTCTCTGGACAGAGTAGCTGCTTTAACCTCTGTAGCCCCAGGACACTGAAACCATTTCTGTTCAAGAACTTTCCAGGTTGTACTGCTACTTATTTGTTCACATGACTGCCTTCCCCAGCAAATTATAGCTCTTCCAGAAGGGTCATATCAATATCACCCACCCTATATCCCAGACATCAAGCACAGAGCCTGGCACAAAGTATATGTTAAGTATATATTGAATAAGTTAGTTAAATAAAGCTTATAGCTCACCTCTTTTATAAAAATTTTTTACAGGCTAGTCTTCTTACATTGTTTTCTTTACCAAGAAGCACTATGACAATTAGTTATGTGTATAAGGAAAGCATCCTTGACTGAAGAAAGTGCTTTTCATTTGTACGTTAAGTGAATTTCAAGCCTTTTTTCTTTTTTCAGACTTAGTTTTACATCTATGCTATTCATCCAATAAAACTATTGAATGTCTGTATTAACAATGTTCTATGTGCTTGGAATAAATTATTAAATGAAACAATGTTTTTATATAAGGAGTTTACATTCTATTAATAGTGGATTGTGATGTTTTTAGGTAGATACATTTAATTACTGAGATAAAACTGTGTATTAAATATCTATTCATAATACAAATGCAGAAATATACAAACTGTGTTTAATTAGGGTACAGAGTAATGCAACAGCCAATGAGATAAGGAGCTCAGAAAATCTAAAAACATAAACACTTAAAATAATTTAATAAAGGCAAAATCCAAAATTTCAACTATATTTTTAAAGTTAAAACTGTTTTGTCTTTTTGGAGTACTATGAAAATGACCTTTTTTGGCAGTCATGACATTTTCTCTCATGCATAGTCACCCAAAAAATCTGGCTATAATCAATAGAAATCAAGCAGAGAAAATCAGTTAATTTAAAAGTAATCTGATATTTGGCTTTGTTGTCTATTTCTTATAGGTTATGATTTCTCTGGGGAAACAGTGGGACTTTAGTGGCCTTACCAGAGCAAAGAGTGAGCATTCTCTTCCCTCTAGCAATATAGGAAGATGAGTGCAAGCAGAAGATGTAGGAAAGTGAGTGGGCAGTAATGCTTGCAATAATGGAACGTTTTGATGTTTCTATAGAGGCCTAAAACTGTTATTACCTCTGCACTTTTGGCTGTACTCTGAGCTGATTCCATCAAAAACTTCAGTCCTCGGTTTCATTCTGAGGTGACTGCACCACTGAGAACATTGCTTTATCTTCCTCAACTCACATAAAACTTCAATGGTATTTACTACTCCAGTGGTATTCACTCCAGTTTAAACAGTCTCTTCTAGAGTCAAGAGTTTTTTTTAAAGGACTACTTTATACAAAGATTTCCTTGAGGTGAAGTAACTCTCAAATACTAGACTAAATTCATTAAAGAGAGGAAAGAAAACTTCTCCCTAAATATGAATTCTGATTATTTGGGAGTTAGAGTAAGTTTTTCAGGTTATTATGACACCAGGGCAAGATTATGCAGGCTTTTCTATAGAGATCCAGAGGATGGACTTCAGCAATAAGCAATACTCTGAAAACAATACCTCAAATTGTACACTGGCACTGTCATTTAGAAAGCATTTTCATTTGCATTCTCTCATTTAAACCTCACAAAAATCATTATGCATGGGGAGGCTTATTAACTGCCATAAAAATGATATAAAAAAATCACATAAAATAAAAACCTTGACATCATCTCAGATAATGCACCCTGCCTCATACTACCAACTAAATTTAAATGAGGTCCTATCAATTCTACACCTGCAGGTTCTCACTTGTATTCTCACTTAGCTCGCTCCATGCAAGGCCACCACTTAGTCTGTGTACCATATCCAAGGGGCATCACTCACATTGCAGTTTAATGCCTGACCAGATATATGTGGTTGTCATGGCTTCATCAAAATTGCCTCCATTCAAATACCGTGCCTCCGCTCTTCCTACTACACATTTTCTGTTGGCCACATTTACCTTCCTAAAAAGGAAAGGGGATTTCTGATTTCAGCCATGATGCAGTAAATGGAATTAGATTAACCTCCCACTGCAAAGAATCAGAAAATCAGAAAACATGCATCAGATAGATGACTGCTTTCAGACATTGGAAAACAATCTAAGACTGTGATCCCTGAGAAAAGAGAAACAAACTACACAAACTCTACCATCACCCCGGTTTCCTGTATAGAAGCAATCTGCAGATCACTGTGCAGAAAGGAGTTCTCAATTCCTTTCTAGAGGCAACCTGTAGAACACTGTACAGAAGAGGGTTCTCACATAGAACAGAGCAGTCACAATGAGTTGAGGGGACAGAGATCAGAGTTCTGGGAGGCAAAGGCAGCTGGAATTTGCAGGGAAGAGGTCTGGAGGAGGGAGCTATGAAGAGAAAGATTTCCAGAAATCTGCAAGGGGCCCCTCTGAGTATGTCACTAGTAACAAATGACACAAGCACTGGTAAAAACCCATAATGGCAGGATAAAAACAACCAAAGAGTTGTAAAGGCTACAATTCTCAGAGCTCAAACAGGACTGGGAGATGTTTTAAGTTTGAAGTAGTCTGGATAGAGCAGAAACACTGAAAGTTCAAGGTCAGTAAAGATCCCAGAAGGGTTACACCTTAGTAATAGGGCTAACCTATCCTTAGCATAAAAGTTAGACCCACTCTAAGAAAAGCTTAAAAACAAGCCTTAAAGGGATCAAGTTGATCTCTAATAACTTAATTTACTGCCAGAACAGAACCTTACATTCTTTAAAAGAAGACACCAAAATCCAAACAGTTGATCATATAAAATTCACAATTTATAAAGAAAACAAATTTATTTCTCACAGTTCTAAAGTCTGGGAAGTCCAATATCCAGGTGCCGGTATCTGGTGAGGGCCTTCATGCTACATCATAACATGGCAAGAGAGCACCCACGCGAGAGAAGAGAAAGAGAGTGCCAAACTTGCTTTTTTAACAATACACTCTTGAGGATAACAAACCCACTCCCACAATAATGACGTCAATCAATTCATGAGGATGAAGCCCTCATGGCCTAATCACCTCTTAACAGTTCCACCTCTTAATGACATCACAACAGCAATTAAATTTCAACGTGGGTCTCTGAGGGGACATTCAAACCACAGTAAACCTCATAGTCAAATTACTGTACTAGGAAATCTTAAAAGCAGCCAAAGCGGGAAAGAATTACATACAAAAGAATAAAAATAAAAATTACTGCAAACTTGTGTGAGACACAATGAAAGTGAAAATACAACGAAAAGACATTTTTAAACTGTCAAAAGAAAAAAAAGTCAATCTAGAATTCTACATCCAGCAAAAATATCCTTCAAAAATAAAGGCAAAATAAAAACTTTTCAGATAAGCAGAAATAAAGAGAACTCTATAAAAATTTAAATGAAATTCCTCAGGCAGAAGGAAAATGAGACAAAATCAAAACCTGGATATACAGAGGAATGAAGAATGTTGGAAATGGAAAATATATGGAAGGATATAAACTCATTTAAAACCAAGAGAAAACACACAATTACCAAGATCAAAAGGGACAGATGAAACATGACTACATACCTTAAACAGAATAAAAGGATAATGGAATATAATTATTTCATGCCAATAAATTTAGTAAGAAATAAAATGGACAAATTCCTTGAAAGATACATATTATAAAAACTGATTCAAGAAGAACTAAAAGCACTGAATGGCACTATATTAACGAAGGAAATTGAATTAACAATTTAAAACCTTCCTTCCTATAAAGAACACACTAGGTTTATCAAACCTCAGTGGTGAATTCTATTATAACCCTACTGTGTTTTGAATGTGTCCCCCCAAAAAGCTTGTGTTGGAAACTTAATTCCCAGTGTCAGGAGGTGGGACCTAAGAAGTTATGTGTAGGTCATGAGGGCTCCATCCTCATGAATGAATTAATGCTAATTACACAAAGGGCTTGAGGCTGTGATTCTGATCTCTAGCCCTCTCTCATCCTCTCACCATCCACCATATGATGACAGAGGAAGAAGGCCTTCTCATGATGCCAGCACCTTCATATTAGACTTCCCAGCCTCCAGAATTGTGAGCCAATAAATTTCTGTTCATTATAAATTACCCAGTCTCAGGTATTCTGTTGTAGCAGCACAAAACAGACTGAGACAATACCTAAGGAAGACATAATACATCTTCTATACACTTTCAGAAAATGGAGGTGTGAGGAACAATTCCTAGTTCATCTGAAGAAGCCAGCATGGCTGTAACACCAAAACCCAAAACAAAGACCAAAAAGACAGACAGACAGAAAGAAAGCAAACTACAGATGAATATCCATCATAAATAGATATAAAAATCTTTAACAAAATATTACCTTTTGAGCATCAACATAAGACTCAAAGGAAATATTCACTGGAGAATATCGGATTTGAGATTTTCAGATTTGGGATTCTCAACCGGTAAGTATAATGCAAATTATGCCAAAGTTAAAAAAAAAAAAAATCTGGTCCCAAGTATTTCAGATAAAGGATAAATAATATAAAACTGATCTCACACCTGTAATCCCAGCACTCTGGGAGGCAAATGTGGGAGGATCACCTGAAGCCAGGAGTTCAAGACCAGCCTGGGCAACAGGAGAAAGACCCTGTCTCTACAAAAAAAAAAAAAAAAAAAAATAGCCAGGTGAGGTGGTGCTCAGAAGGCTGAGGCAGGAAGATGTCTTGAGCCCAGGAGTTTAAGGCTGCAGTGAGCTATGATTGCATCCCGTACTCCAGCTTGGGTCACAGAGCAAAATCCCATCTCTAAAAATAATGTTTAGAAAGAAAGTATTTTTAAAAGTGGCCAGGCGTGGTGGCTTACACCTGTAATCCTAGCACTTTAGGAGGCCAAGGCAGGAGGATTGCTTAAGGCCAGGAGTTTGAGAGCAGCATGAGCAACATAGCAATATCCCATACCCACAAAAAAATTCTGAAATTAGCTGTGGGGGGGCGGGGTACACCTGTATTCCCAGCTACTCAAGAGACTGAGCAGGAAGTCTGCTGGAGCCCAGGAGTTTGAGGCTGCAGTGACCTATGATCACGCCTCTGCACCCCAGTCTGAGTGACAGAGCAAGACTCTCTCCACTTAAAAAAAAAGTAATAACACATCATGACAAGTGGAGGTTATCCCAGGAACAAAAAGTTGGTTTAACATTCCAAATTCAATCAATGTTATTCACTATATCAACAGAACAAAGGAAGAAAATCATCTGATCATCTCAGTGCATTCAGAAAAAGCATTTGACAAAATTTCATGATTAAAAACACTCAGCAAACTGGGCTTAAAAGGATATTTTCTCAACCTGGAAAAGGGCATCTACATAAAACCTATACTTGAAATCATACTTGAGTGAAAAAACTAAATGTTTTTCCCTTAAATTGAGCACAAGGCAAAGATGTCCACTCTCACCACTTCTATCTAGCATTATATGTTCAATATCATAACCACTATCATCAGTCTGCAAGATTAAAAAAAAGATACACAATTGGGATGGAAAAAATGTCTTAGTTTGGAGACATGAGTATGTCTCCAAATTAAGGAATCCGAAGGAATCTATTTAAAAAGCTTTATTAGGGCATGGTGGCTCACACCTGAGGCAGGAGGATCGCTTGAAGTCAGGAGTTCGAGACCAGCCTGAGAAAGAGCAAAACCCCATCTCTACCAAAAATAGAAACAATTAGCTGGGCACTGTAGTGCATGTCTGCAGTCCCAGCTACTCAGGAGGCTAAGG
This sequence comes from Lemur catta, assembly GCF_020740605.2. Lineage (NCBI taxonomy): Eukaryota > Metazoa > Chordata > Mammalia > Primates > Lemuridae > Lemur > Lemur catta. The sequence continues at coordinate 88,398,162 of NC_059128.1, read as the reverse complement.
CAGGAGGATCACTTGAGCCCAGGAGTTTGAGGCTGTAGTGAGCGACAATGATGCCAGTGCACTCTACCCAGGGCAACAGAGTGAGACTCTGTCTCAGAAAAAAAAAAAAAAAGCTATATTACACCTAATAAATAAATTCAATTTAGTCAGGTCACAGGATACAAAGTCAATATACAAAAATCAATTGTATTTTTATATATCCCAGCAACAACCAGTAATAACCACTTAGAATTTTTTTAAATACTATGTCTAATAGAACCAAAGAACATAAAACACTTAGGTATAAATTCAGCAAAATGAATGCAAGGCCTCTAACACTGAAACTACAAAATACTACCAAGGAAAATTTACAGAGGACGAAACTGAGTAGAGAGATGTTCGTGTATTGAAGGCTCAGTAGTAAGATACAAACATTCCTCAAATTGACATATATAGAGTCAACTACATTCCAAAAAAAATCCAAGCAGACTTATTAATAGAAATTGACAAGCAGACTAAAATTTATATGGAAATAGAATCTAAAACAGCCACAGACACATACTTACACCAGATTAAATCACTCTCTAATTTAGAACACAATCCCCATTTTCTACTGGAGACATTGTTTATACCATGTCCTCCTATGGGAAGTGCTTTCCCCCATCTCCATGTCCTAATAATCTTTCCCTCAAATGTTATCTCTTCAACAAAGTCTCCCTTAATATATCAAATGGAAGAATTAACCCCTTTCCTTAAAAACTTCTACCACTTTTTACACAGACTTTATTATCTATCTATTCATCTACTTCCCACATTTTGCAGTTAATGTTACTCAGTAAATAGCATTTAATTTAACATGACTTAATAACTTCACTGTCCCCATGTAAAAAATTCACAAAACAGACTATTTTATATTTACATGCTATATTATAAGAAAGTACTTTGTGTACTAAAAATTAACAATGCCAGAAATATTGCCAATCTTTCTGCTCTGGCTCCCAGCAAGCAGAATTCCTAAAGGAAGGGAAAGTATTTTTCACTTACTATATTCAGGTTTCCTAAAACACACAAAAAAATATAGAAAATAAAGACCACTAAGTGATTTATTTTTTAATTCCCTTGTCTTTGAAGCATGGTAATCTAGTCTCAACGTTTAAAGAAATTACAAAGCCAAGAAATCTAATCCACAGTTATTTTTTTGGATAAATATTACCCTAAAAAATAAAACTGACAAACCATTTCTAGAGCCTTTACAATCTTAAGCACTTAATTTTGTTTTCCAATCTATGCATTTCACAAAGTGTTTTTACAAAGTGTTTCCAACAGTGTTCACCTCTGCAAGAGACAAGATAAAGTCTTCAGTTTAACTCACCTTCTGTTACAGTATAGGCCTGTGGAAAAAACATATCCATATAGCACAATATACAGCCCAACAAATGAACTTTTGTTTTGTTTTGGACACATTAAATGAACTTTCAAGTTTTACACATTTGTTTCTACAAAGCAATGGTTCATTATCTTCAGAGAGAAAACAAGTGGAGAACTAAAACCTCACATTCATAAAAATTTGAAACAAAGACACACCCTTCAGTGGTTCTACATTAGAGCTAGACTGGCTGCCTAAGAATTAAGTAGACGGCCTATTAAAAATTCAGATTCCTAGTCTCTATGCCACATTCATGCAATCAGAATGCCTGGGGGTAGGGATCCAGGAATAAGTATTGTTAAAAGCTCACAGATAACACTAATACACAGTTGGGTTTGAGATCACATAAGGGCCAGCTCTCTATCTAGAATCCATCCCTCCATCAAATACATTATAATAATGATGACTTTACCAAATTTTTATATTAAATAACAGATATTTGATAACAAGATATTAGACAACTGTCCATGAGATGCACTTTTAACAATCTGAATAACTAGCCATTGCTGCATAATTATATGGATCAGCTTTGAAACCTGATGCTGCCTCTTAGTAGCTGTTACTCAACCTCCTGAAGCCTTTTCCTCTCCTGCAAAAATGGGAGTAAAACTAAATCAGCCCCAGTTATTATGAAGATTATGTTTAATAATTCATATAAAAGTGTGCCCTGCACATCCTATATATAAATATATATACTTTATTGAATTTTTTTATTAAAATAAAAACTCGTTTGTTTTCTAAACAAGGAAAATAATTACTGAGAAACTTAAATCTTAAGATTGTCAAGATATGCTAATGCTCCTAGTTTTCTGAGCATCATTAAGTCACATATTGTATAATTATGTCACTTTCTATAAAAGGTCAAATCATTACACATATTTTAGAAAATCAAATATCCTACTACAATCAGTATGGGCTCAATAATGCCCTTTACATAGTGATCCACTCTCCTTCCCTTGTTAAATGAAGGTCAAGTTGCAGAACAACTGTTCCCTATTTTGTAAAAATTAAGAGGCTGTGCATCATTTACATATGCATGAAAAACTTTGGGAAGAAACTGAACAGTGTAATCTCTGCCAAAACAGTGGGAATGAGATAGAAGAAGGGATGGTAAGGAGAACTTTGTTTCTCACTATATATCCTTCTATCCTGTTTAGATTTTTTTAGCTGTGGCTTGTATTCTTGTAATTTTTTAAAAGAAAACATGTTCGGTTACTCATAAATATGCTTTCAAAATTAATTTAAAAACTGACACTTTCCTCCTATGGCACCTAGGAGGTTGGTGAAAACCAGTACAAATAATAATGTACTTCCTCTGGACTCATACTTTCATACCTCAACTGACAACTTCATTAAAAAGCCAACAAAAGTCTTTAAAGAAGGAAGTGGAGGGGAATATAAAATTAACCACTTTAATTTTAAAAATCAGAAGACTCACTTTGGATTTTGCCTGAATACTTTTATACTGTTTATTTACACCTAAACCACTTGAGCTATATCAAAATATTTCTATGTTATCTGTCCAATACCACGGCAACTTGTTCATTTTGCATGAAACACTAAACAAATGTTTTCCTAGAGTTTCCCAAGTCTATTTTTACATTGGAATACATTGCATGTAAAACATTCTTCTAAACCAACAGTCAAAAAACTCCAAACTGGAAAAAAAGCATTTAATACCAAGAAAATATTTTCCCATTACAAACCAATCTGAGGATTATTTTCAATACAAAAAGTTCTAAATATCAGGTACTCTTTAAATATCAATGAGATAGTTAATGAAAACAGTCAGATTATTATTAAATGTTAACAAAAGCTCTCTTTTCTGAACTTTCTTGCTATTCAGTGAACATCTTCACCAAAAACTGTCATTTATATTTTTGAAATGTGTTTACAAACACAGCTTTGTTTCACAAAATTCAAAAATACAAAGCCTTCATTCAAATCATAAAAATACCAATTATCTCATCTTAGAATCACTGAATAAATGCAAACTTGCTCTTTTCATAGGAAGCAAATGGGCACTTTCAGAGAACTAAAAATCAGCCTTAAGATTGGCGAGGTGGCATCTCAGAAATCTGCAGGTTCTACAATTAATGAAAGTTACTGTTTGAAAGTAAAAAACAACTCTATCAGGCTACACAAGAAAATAATCTATATATTCCAGAGGTAAGGTATATGAGGATTCAGACATAACAAAGAGTATTCTGGCAGCCAATATCTCAGATTAAATGGACTTAAATCAGTGAAAAGCTTACAATGGAGAATGCTTATTTTGACAAAGATTATTGAAACAAGAATTTTTATTACCTTCATCAAAGAGATCACATCTCCAGCTTGATATAGCCCCATATCTCTCCTGGCAAAACTTAACCTTCGATTGATGCTTTCCCCAAAACAGGATTTTTCCAAATTCTACGTACAGGGTAACATTTTAGCTCCAAATAATATCAGAGTGGTCAACCCACTTCCTAATTTAAAAGAAATTGTTTAAAAGATAGATGATATAATTGCCAAAGACATGTCTAGATCTGCACTCTAACTTCAAAATATGAGAACAACATATTTTCTACAATGAACAAAAGCAGTTAGGCTCCAAAATCTAAAACCAAATATGATTTAAAGCATTAAGTAAAGGCTCACCTATCACAAATTAAGCAGAGAAATGTACTCATAATTCCATGAAATAAGACTATCTTTTTCTGCTTTTACGAATGGCTCCCCACATCTACTATAACACTATTATAGATTATACAACCTCTCCTCTCTGGCCAAACTCAATTGGCAAAAATCAGAGTTGTTTTAGGAAAAATATTTCTTCCAAAGTTTTGTCCATCTACTGGCTTCTAGACTGTGGTAAAATGGTTCCTACAACCCTCATAAAACAGAGCTCGTCTGCCCAATGAATCCCAGAATCACACAAGCCATTTCCCACAATCTGACATTACTAAAAAATAAAAGTGCTGCATACCCTGTGGAAAGAAAACACTACGAAAGTATCGCTTTTGTGCTTTTCAGAGCCAGGGCAGCGGTTCTGTTGAGCCAGCTGTATTCAGATACAACCTCAATGGCTTTACCACTTGGCCACTTCCTGTTCATCCTTTATGTTTAAATGTGGAGTCCTGATGGTCTAAGATCTTTGAAGAAATAAGAGAACAAGTGGCTAATAAATGAACACCTCAGGTCTCCTGTCAGCTAAGCTACATAAGTCTCTGTGCTTATTAAAGCATCACCAAGCAGCTGATGCTAGGAAAGAAAAATGCAACTGAGGAAATTTAATCTTTCCTTCTACCAACCTATCACATACCCCCAACCCTAAATCAAACAGTTACCAAGTGTTCACTGACCTCAAAGCATGGTACTCTGCAGAGACACAAGTGTAAAGCACCATTTTTGCTTTCAGGGAGTTTATAATCTGGCTAATATATATATAATTTAAAAAAACAAAACAACACAACAGGTGTCTGTAATCCCAAAACTCTGGGAGGCCAAGGTGGGAGGATCCTTTGAAACCAGGAGTTCAAGACCAGCCTGAGCAACATAGCAAGACCCTGTCTCTACAAAATATACATATATATTAGCCAGGCATGATGGTGCATGATTGTGTCCTAGCTACTCAGCAGGCTGAGGCAGGAGGATTGCTTGAACCCAGGAGTTCAACATTGCACTGAGCTATGATCATGCCACTGTACTCGAGCCTGGATGACAGAGTGAGACCCTGTCACTAAAAAAATAAATAAATAAAAATTTAAAAATAAATTTTACAAAAACAGATGGCAGTATTCTAAAGAACATTAAGGTAAAAAGAGCTCAAGAGTTTCTTGGATCCAACTCCTACAAACAGAAATCCTTTGTTCAATAGTCACCAGAAGCAGGCTTTGGTCTTTTACATAAAATTAAAAGATTAAAACTCATGAGGCTGTTCAGCTATAATAATTGGTTGGACTCAAAATCTACTGGACATAACTGCCATGCTGGCCTTAGCTTTGCCTTCAGGAGCAAAAAGGAAATAGTATTTTCTTCCACCCCAGAGTCCTCAAAATATCTGGAAACCACATGCTTACAAAATTAGGACCCGAAATGCCTGGAAATTTTTCAAAAAGGAAAAGGGGTTCAAATGGCATAAGAATGGCAAAAAGGTATTCCAGGATGTGAGTCAAAAATAACTTGAGGTAGGAAGCCAGGTAAGGAGACCAGCGTGACTAAATCACACAATTCAGATTTGGAAGCAGTGCAGGTAAGACTGGCTAAGGTAAACCCCCATCAGATTACTAAAGAACTTAAACACCAAGGTGAGGTTTCTAATTGTTTTAATAGATAATAAGGAACAAATATAAACTGAGAAAATTCACAGGAGGAAAATGTTTCAGGAATCTGAGATAGGCCTGACACATAATCCTAACACTTTGGGAGGCTAAGGCGGGAGGACTGCTTGAGGCAAAAGTTTGAGACCAGCTTGAGCAAGATCAACCATGGTCTCTACAAAAAAAACAAAAACAAAAACAAAAATTAGCCAGTTGTGGTGGCATGCACCTGTAGTCCGAGCTACTCAGCAAGCTGAAGCAGGAGAATCATTTGAGCCTAGGAGTTTGAGGTTGCAGTGAGCTATGACGATGCCACTGCACTCTAGCCCAGGTGACAGAGCAAGACTCTGTCTCAAAAAAAAAAAAAAAAATCTGAGATGGACTGTATTATGGACTGAACATCTATGTCTCCCCAAAATTCGTATGTTGAGACCCCAACCCCGAATGTGATGGTATTTCTCCAGTGAAGATGGGCTTTTGGGAGTTAATTTGGGTTAGGTGATGTCATCATGAGGTGGCACCCTCATGATGGGATTAGTGCTCTTATCAGAAGAGATACCAGAGAGCACACATAAGAGGCCACACACACACACCACACACATACACATGCACTGAGGACAAAATGAGAAGGTAGCCCTCTGCAAGCCAGGAAAAAAATCCCTCACCAGAACTTGATAATGCTGGCACCCTGATCTCAGACCTATAGCCTCCAAAACTGTGAGAAAATAAATTTTTGTTGTTTAAGCCACCAAGTCTATGGTATTTTATTATAGTAGGCCAAGCAGAGTAAGACAGATTAGAAAAGAGCAACTGGCAGCAATAGACCAAGTAAAGAAATCATTGCAATGTCCTGAAGTGAAGTAACAGGTTATAGAGATGGTAGCAGGAATCGATACCCATCAATTAGCTCTGAAAGAAAAACAAGCTACTTAACCTGGCCCAGAGTTCCTAGAAGGTACAATCAAGAACCCTCACCATCCATTCCCAAGTCTTTAGTTTTGCTGGTTCACCTACCACCTATTCTCATCACTGCAATTTATGACATTAATAGATCTTCAAGAAAGCAGCATTAGTAATTATTACAACGAGAGACTCAGAGACAGAAGGCCCCAGAACTTTCTTGAGTCCAGTCAAGCAACTGTCAAATCATCCTATAACCCTTTTCTTCCAAACCCAGTCATTGTTTTATCCTGACGAATAATCAGCAAATAGTTCCTGTAAAGGCCACAAGTCCACTGGCCTCCATCAAAGCTACCCCAATAGCCCTATTGTCTCTAGGTTCCAATGTTTAGAGTTGCCAATTTCCTTCTTTAAAATAAAGTGAAAATTTCTAAACAATACAATCCTATAAAGAGATAGATAAAAAGAATCATGGAAAATTCAACAATTTCCCAATATAAGGTAAACCAGGTGTCTTACATACCCAGACATGCCACTAAATGGAAAGGGGCAACACTCATTTTCCCTAACCACGAAGAACCGGGAAACAATAGCATCAACAGACAGCTCCAAGCCCTGATACCTTGTCATTTTCTTTTTTTTTTTTTTAGACAGAGTCTCATTTGTTGCCCGGGCTAGAGTGCTGTGGTGTCAGCCTAGCTCACAGCAACCTCAAATTCCTGGGCTCAAGCAATCCTCCTGCCTCAGCCTCCCAAGTAGCTGGGACTATAGGCGTGAGCCACCACGCCCAGCTAATTTTTTTTTTCTATTTTTAGTTGCCCAGCTCTATGTATTCTATTATTAGTAGAGACGGGGTCTCATTCTTGCTCAGGCTGGCCTCGAACTCTTGACCGCAAGTGATCTTCCTGCCTCAGCCTCCCAGATTGCTAGGATTACAGGCTTGAGCCACCACAACTGGCCAATACCTTGTCATTTATGGATAAGACTAAGTCAGCCCCTCTTGCTTCAAGCACAAGCATACAGTAGACAGTTCCACCTGTGTTTCCCAACCTTAACCTTGCACTCGCTCATCTTCACGCAGGAGTATGCCAACCATATTCTGTACTTTTAACTCTTTAAAAGGTTAACTCTTTAGTGGCACTAAAATTTTGCTCATATTACTGCTTATCAGTACAAAGCAAAAGCAGACTATTTCTAAAAACTATTTAGCTGTCACACATTAATACTTAAGCCCAGGGTAGGCCGGGCGCGGTGGCTCACGCCTGTAATCCTAGCCCTCTGGGAGGCCGAGGCGGGTGGATCTCTCGAGGTCAGGAGTTCGAGACCAGCCTGAGCGAGACCCCGTCTCTACTAAAAAAAAAATAGAAATAAACTATCTGGACAACTAAAAATATATATAGAAAAAATTAGCCGGGCATGGTGGCACATGCCTGTAGTCCCAGCTACTCGGGAGGCTGAGGCAGTAGGATTGCTTAAGCCCAGGAGTTTGAGGTTGCTGTGAGCGAGGCTGATGCCACGGCACTCACTCTAGCCCGGGCAACAAAGTGACACTCTGTCTCAAAAAAAAGAAAAAAAAAAACAAAACACTTAAGCCCAGGGTTAACCTTGTCACTACAACATATGCTCAACAAACATTTCAAACAACTGAGTTGAGAATAAAGGACTCAAGAGCATCAATTTGGGGTCTCTATGGTTTGGGATATAATTAACAAAGTCCTCACAAAAAGTAGGTTTGAGGATTTTACTTTATTGCTTTAACTTCCTCCCATTTAATCAGAAAGACTCATTTGAAGAATTTTGAGATTTTGAGGGATACCTACTATAAGGAGGTTACTTAGGCCATATTTCCTCTCAATTGTCTGATTTAATCTTTCATAACTGTCAGAAATGTGACCATTATATGCCACCTAATATAAGACAACTAATATCTGTACAGAACCACCAACCTCTACATCTTAGAATTCCCTTAAAAATTACTTAACTCATCACAGCAGTACTTTTATTCTCTTCATCCTAAACATAAGATAAACAGACTCAGAGATTGAAACATACTGCCCTAAGATCACAAATATAGTAAGTAATAAAGCCAACACTAAGCCAAAACTTTAACTCCAAACCCCTCCTCTTTCCAATGTACCACAATGTATCTGTATCTATTCTCTACCACGTTAAAGTAAACAAACCATTCTACATAGAATAAAACACAACAGTGCATTAGTAGGATCCCTCTCAAACACCTACAGATGCTCTTTAACAAAACAAAAGCCCAGTCTACTTTTAAATAAATGAAAACATAAAATGGACTCTTACCACACTCTTGATATTATGAAAATTAGCACATAAATCTTTTGATTTTAATGCATTAAAAGTTCTGTTGCCAAAATTAAATTTTAACAAGTTCTATTAAAATCTCTTCTGTATGTTTGATAACATTTTAAAATCGCCTTGGAGTAACTATTTTCCATCTGCTTTAATTTGCCTTTATAACTAAACAAACACTAAGTCTTTGAAAAGGGGAAAGTAAAAGTGAAGAATTTTTCCACACTGTGAAGCAACCATTCTTTTCTATGGCCTCAACTACATGAGAGCTGTGAATATTCCAGTATCTTACAACTATTACATTTCATCTTCTTCCCAAGACAGAGTCTGAAGACACCAGAACAATAAGAGAAGACCACACAAAAAGGAATTGCATTGTCCTAAAGATATTTCAGGTTGCAGCTGTTTATATTTAATACCTTGAAATACTAAAAACAAAATGCTTAACTATTTTACAGAGGTTTTGGATTATATTGTTTTCTTTTCAATAAAAATAAATAAATCTTGAAGCACTTTCTTTGGAGAATATCAACATTATACCATTTAAGACTTCTTGTTACAACTACAAATTTAAAAGATTTCTGGAGATATTAAATTCCTCCTCTATACAAACCGTGTTCTAGTGTAGATTGGTATCAGTGCAGGTGCAACTACAACTGATCAGAGTCTGCTACTTCTGAGGGGCAATAAGAAACCACAGGCAAATGTATATCACTGTTGATTTCTCTATTTCCTCTGTAAAATGAACAGTTACCAACTTCCTACAAGAATTATGAAGTAAATAGCAAATGAATAAATATTATGAAGTACTTTTATCATTATTGATTTTTTTTAACAATAAGACTCCTCCCTTCCCCCAGTCATTCACTGGGCAAAGTCCTACTGCTATTACAACTGATTCGGCAGTCTCCAGAGTCAAACTCAATGTAAATGGAGTCCGCCCACTACAGCACTGCTCTTAAGCTTGACAACAGGAGTTAAATGAAGACAGATCCTGGCGCTATGGCCTGTTTTGTGTTCCTACAGTACGGCATCTTAAAACCTCACCAATTTTACGTAGATTTAATTATTCAACATAATATCATGATCTTAGTTAGAACAGTAACACTGGGAAGGCTACAGGGAACAAGGCTTGCAAAGCAACCAGAAAAAAGACTCTACAATTGACTAGTTTATTACACACTTCATTAATACTCCCATAGTTTATGTTGAACAATAATGGGACTGAACCATTATTCAGGCTCCTGAGGAAATTTTCACATTCACCAGAATCACAACATGGTTGTTTCTGTTTTGTTTTTTGTTTTGTTTTTCAGAAAGGGAGTCTTGCTCTGTCACACAGGATGGAGTACAGTAGTGCAATCACAGCTCAGTGCAACTTCAAACTCCTGGGCCCAAGCAATTCTCCTGCCTCAGCCTACCAAGCTGTTGGGATGACAGGCACATGCCACCACACCCAGCTTATTTTTCTTATTTTTTTTTTAGAGACAGGGTCTTGCTATGTTGCCCAGGCTAGTCTCAAACCCCTGGCCTCAAGCGATCCTCCCCCCTCAGCCTCCCAAAGTGCTGGGATTATAGGTGTGAGCTACTGCTCCTGGCCTACAACTTGTTTTTAAATGAGGATGCCTGTAATGAGTATATTTCAAAAATAAACATTATGCTACTAGTTTATGAAAACTTTTCACAGATAACAAAGGAAAAAATAAAACTTATCAAACGCTGGTTTTGTCTGTCCCCTATGACAAAGTATCTTACCTCACTTTTTCTTCATGACTGGGGCTTGGTAGGATTTGTTTCTCTGTTTGCTCTCAGGCAACAGTCAAAATTCAGAAAGGGTATGGTCATGGTTGAGGCTTGCTTTTGGAGGGGAATGCTAGAGAGATATATATATAATAGGGACCAAATGAATTCTACTCACCAGACAGTACCCTGAAAATTTCCCTGCATGCTTTAACTCACCAGCAAAATATCAGTATACTGCTTGCCCCAAAAGATGGGAAAGCTTATATTTCCTCAAAATAGAATGTGATTCCCTAAATCAATGTAGTGGGAGACTAATCAAAGCATAAAGCTCAGCTTTAAAAGCCTATATTCCAATAAGAATTTGCTCTATATGAACAAGTCCACTACAATTTTTTTTCTGTATTTTAATAAAGTCTACAGTCTAGAATTTGAGTACAAAAGAAATTCTTATTGTGAGCTAAAAATAATAAGGGTCGGGGGAGAGAAGGGAGGGAGAGAGGGAGACCTCCATAATACCTTTTCTGAAATCCATGGGGCCAGACAGGTTTTAGAATTCAGTTTTTCAGATTTTAGAAAGGAAATACAGTGTACAGGTATACAGCACGTTACAAATCACCCCCAGCTCCTAGTAACCAAACAGTAACTAGGAAAACAAAGAATGTCAACAGCCTCCCTTCAGATAAGATCAGATTTTGCCACCAACTTACATAGTTTATGCAGAATTTAAAGAAAAATTTTTGGCTCAGATCTTTATAGATTTCAAAACTGCAGATCAGGGAATGTGGATCTTTGGCAGGGAAAAGGTAATTTCAACAAATAATAAATAAAATATGCTACCACCTGGAATAAAAAAATTAGCTGATACTCAGATAAGAGATATTAAGGATATTTAGGATAATCTTGAAATGCCTCCAATTACCTGCCTACTTGGAAAGTTATAATCAATTCAAGTTGTCTGTATGTGCCTGCCAAGAGATTCAACATGAAATACAAAGTTAGCTAGATACAGCAGAGCTTCCAAATAGCAAAAACCTAAGAGGATCTGCTAACTCAGGAGAATTCCAAGACTTCTGCTCCTCATCTATGAGGAGCCATATAAGATCATATTCTCTGAACTCAACTGTGGGCAAATCATACTTCTGCCATAAGTTCAAAGTCAGACTAGCATTTTTTCCTCTCCAGTAGCACAAGCAAACCTCTTATTTAACCCCCAACAACCTCAAAACAGCAACATGTGCCTCCAGGACCAAGAAGCTGGATGACTGTAATTCACTCCTAACAGAGATCCCTGTCTTGCCATACCAATACTCACAACTCTCGCTGAGAGCAGCAGCACATCTGCTCATTGATTGTAGTAACCATGATCACATTAAGTCCAACCAGTGTTCGCTATATCAGCCACCAATGAAGTGGTGGAAGAGTAATTATGAGCTGATCCTGCTCATTTTTAAAGCCTCAAAATAGCTCACTGGCAAAATACCAGAAGCAAACTGACAACTTTTGAGGGAGGCTGCCTCTAGACAGACTTCCATTTCATAACCAGAATGATCTTTTCATCAGTCAGATTACCACAAATTTAGAGAAACCTCCTCTGTCCAAATTCAGGTACTTTCTTAACACCCAAAATCAAAGCTGACAAAAAGACATGCTGTGCCAGCTTTCCCTAATTTTAATAACCAAATATAGAGTAAGGCATGGTAGTCAATGTTTTTTAAAAAAAGGATGTATTATTTTTGCCCTGTATCTTATCTCAAATTGTTTTATTATATTATTTTGAAGGTTTCATCCCTGAGTCACTACCCAATGCCATAAAAATTAGTAGCCAATCCTTAATCCGTTTTCATTTCTGTGTGATCTTTAAATGTGATCTTTAAGTCCCCAAGCAGCTTATAGTAGCTTGGATGACTCACCATGGTCTTTATGAGAGCACATTTTTAACCTAGAACACATGAAAGCACATTTTAAACACGGAACAAAAAAACCAAAGCTCTCTATAAAAACATAGATTTTCTTCCCAAGTCAAGGGCATCTTAAAAAATTACAGGATGATCTTACTGGAAACAGAAAACAGAGGTTCAAATAAGTCACATTACTAACAAAACTATCTTTACTTCAGCTTATGAAAATAATAGTTTTCTCCTTAGCAAAACCATTTTTCCCCCTAATGTAATGATCCTTTTTCACAGACTTCTAAAGGAACAAGAAAAGGTCCTGGAATAAAGACAGCTAAAGAATATGCTCTAGAGCTGGGCTTCTCACAAGAATAGTATAGGTTGGTATCTCACTCTGGACCCTACCCACAAAAGTACAAAGCAAAAAAAGAGGAAGGCAATGCCATAAGGCAAAATGATGCATCTTCAGAACTTCAGTTTCACTCAATGATTAATGAAAACATATTTATATTATAACAAATATATTTGTGCTAGGAAGTAGAAAGTAAAATGTACATGAATTCTTAAGATTTCTTCTGCTCGCTTGCAATGTGTTGCTTCAGGCTACCAAGGGAGTTTGTGTTCCTTCTACTCTGTTACTAAGAAAAAAAAGTAGAGAAGCTCTGCCCTAGAGACCCTTAATATTCTCTCCAACCTGTCTCCCAGGTATTCCATCCTCTCAGGCCATGTAATTTTTACCTTACTTTTTGATTTAGATTACATCTCATTCTAGAATGAATTTCAAGTAGCCACAGAGAAAATATGGACAAAATACTGTAAGTCGTGGTGATGCCTAAGCATGGAAGAGTTTTCAAAATGTGTATACATTCTGTTCATCATTCTGCATTCCCTCATATCTACTCCTGAAAATAACAGTATTAAGAAGAAATCAACTGAAAAAAAAAACGGTAAGGTTAAGGTTCTTGTTACTTGACCTTTCAAAACTATTTGTATACTTGATTACTTCTCAGACTTACAACAATATATACAATTTTATCGCACTAAAATGCAACTTTGATACATTGCCCTTGTTTCCTCACCCCAACCAACAGACAAAACAATTCATTTTATCCAAAGTAAAATGACATAATGCCTGTAAATTATTTATTACAAAGCCTAGCATATAACAGTAATTCAATAAACCCTGGCTATAATACTGGCTATAATTATTATTATCATTAATATTACTTAAGAAGGTACCACAATAATAATGGCAGCTACCATTTTTGAAGCAGCTTTGTGGCAAGCAATATATAGATAACCTTATTTGATCCACACAAGGATTCTCTGAAGGTAGGCATTATTCCCCACTTTTCACAAATGAGAAAAGTACGGCTCAGATGATTTAAATGACTTGCCTAGGGCCATGCAGCTAATAAGCTGCAAAGCATCCATACCAATCCAGTTGTCTGGCTCCTGAGCTGAACTCTTTCCACTACACTATACTGCCTGTCTCACAAAACGTCAGGAATTCAAGGGCTCTCTCACTGACAAGACTCCAATTAGATTTCCACTCCATTTTAATAAGCACAGGTCGAAGAATGACAGGCATTCCCTCCAGTCACCATGCAACCCATTTATAGACAAATACAAATGTGCACCAAACATCATCATACACCCCCTTAACATACCAATAAAAATTTGTATTTTTACGTTAAATAATCAACCAAAGTCACTAATTCTAACTCCACCAACAACATCCATTCTTAGCCTGAGTTCATTTCCCTAAGGGAATTAATTCACTCACTTAGCTTTAATTATGACTTGAAGGCACAAAAACCAAAATCTACAACCAAAATCTACATTACCAAAAGAAATCAAATGAGTAAAAATATATACATGTACAAAAAAGTGGTCACTACCACATTATTTATAACATCAAAAAGCAAATTAACAAAATCCCTATATGTCAAGCAGTAAGAGAACTGATTTGTTTAGTTATGCTATATTCATTCCATGTAATAGCATGCAACAATTACTTGTAAACCAACTGTTTAAAGAATCTTTAATAAGAAAATGCTCATGGTAGAAGATTAAAAGAAATAAAAAAGAAGAACATAAAGTGAACTATGATTAAGCTCTCAACTTTGCAAACAGAACTGTCGAGAAAAAAGGACGAAAAGGAAATAAATCAAAATCTAACAATTTTCTCTGCATGGTGAAATAAGCGTGATTTTTTTCCCTTTTTGCTTTTTCTGTTCCCCAGTTTTTTTTTCAATGATGACTATGTATTAAAACAATCTTTTTTCTTCATATAAAAAAATGTTTTGGCTGAGTTCGGTGGCTCATGCCTGTAATCCCAGCACTGCGGGAGGCCGAGGCCAGGAGGAACGCTTGAGTTTAGGAGCTTGAGACCAGCCTGAGCAAGAGCGAGACCCTGTCTCTACAATAAAAAACAAAAATCAGCCAGGTGTCATGGCACACACCTGTAGTCCTATTTACTCAGGAGGCTGAGGCAAGAGGATTGCTTAAGCCCAGGAGTTAGAGGTTGCAGTGAGCTATGATGATGCCACTGCACTCTAGCTGGGGTGACAGAGTGAGACCCTGTCTCCAAAAAAGAAAAAAAAATTTTTTTTACCAAACATCTTTATACTCAGGATTCTTTCCTCATAAATCTCCAAATTAGCCAGAAGAGTCCTGGGTCACGTGAAATTTAAAATGCTCAGAACAACTCAGCATCTTTATTACCTCTAGCACTACTATTCTCCAATTATGCCATAACTACACAATCTTGAATCATTTCTCTTACCTACAGAAATCCAATCCTTCAAATTTTCTCAGTCCTCTACTCCTGGTATTTTTCCTTCCTACCTTCTACACTAATATCAAATCCAAACCTTCACCATCTCATCCTGGATTAGCCTCCTGAATAAATAACGCTTTCCTTATTTTAGTGCCTCTCAACTAACAATTCACTCCACCATAATTCACTATGTGCCAGGCACTGTTCCTGGAGCTTTGCATGTATTAACTCATTTAACACTCACAACAACTTTATGAGGATAGCTACTATTAACAGTCCTACTTTACAGATTAAGAAACAGAAGCACAGAAAGGTTAAGTAACTCATCCAAGATTACCCAGCAAGCAATTCAGTGACAATATCTGAACCCATGCATTCTGGCTCCAGATAATACTATGTAAATATGAGCATCTTCAGGAGTGCTGTTTGAAAAAATCAGCTTCTCTTTCTCTGAAGTATACAGACCTCTGGATCAAGCCAAATTCCAATTTCCAGTTCTCCACTCATGCTATTACTCAACGTGGGAGGCCAGTTCTTCTCTTCCCTAATTCATTTCCACATGTCCTTCACAAGTCAATTCTAAATTCAACACTTCTGAGTTTTCCTTAAACCAGTTCCCTGACTCTTCAGCACATCCTTATACTTAGTACGGACTCAATTTAAACTACAATAATGTGCAGTTGTTGACATTTTTTATGTTATAGAAATTTCCCTCACAATTTTACATTTTATCTTCCCATCTAAATAATGGAATGTCTCTATTTCTTCTGGTCTATGACCCTCCCCATTTTCCATCTCCCCACAAGCTACTAGAATAGTAGACTGTACAAAGCAGATACTAAATAAATACGCAGTTAACTGATAAAAATGAGATATATATGGCACAACTATTTAACAAAGCACAATGTTATTCATTAGTCTTTTGAACTGATATATTTAAATGTTTGTCTTCTCATTTTATTCGCCGACCACAAATGCATTAGATTTGTAATTTCAACATTCCCATCCAAAAACATTTTCAAGTGATACCCAAAAGCAGTCCTACTAAATGATGTTTTTAAAAAGGCATCCCACATTGTCCAGAAATAGCATTCTTTTTTATTTTTTAGGAGATTCTTGGTAATAGCATTACTTTTACTCTCTTGCAGCAAGAGTTACCCAAGTCTTTGACAGCACTAACCAGGCAATGACATTCCAAGCATGATTACCAATTGTTCAAGAACAGAAAAAACAATCTGGTTTTAATAAGAGTATTCTACATGGCCCCATTAAATCTAAAATTTGAAAATAACTGTTTATATTCAAGGTTGGCTATCTTCACCTATCTCTTCCTATTCCAAGAAAATTGTTTAAAAATACAAAGAAGATATACCAAAGGACAGCTTAAAAAACAAAAACTTGAATTTGTATTTAAATGGTTAATAAAAACAAAAATAATTAATTATAGATATGCCTCAGTATATATAATAAACAAGTCTCTAAAATACTGTGATCTAACTAAATTGTTTTTCAAATTCATTATAACCAATGACTCCTTAAAGGAACACCACAGGAATTGTTCTGAAAAGCACACAATACTCATGGTTATAATGTTTCTCATTTTTCTGTTTTCCAAGTTTATATTTTCATATCAGCTTTTCTCTAAAAAAAAAAACTCCTTTGCTAACTTGCTAATTAACTTTTACCTTAAATGAGTCACTTAAGAGAACACCACCCTTATTCTAAAATGTTATATTTTTCCGCATGTGCCTGCTGACTCCACAGTTACTCTCATTCATCACTACAGCTTTCCTGAAGCAAATATCTAACAGGGTTCAATTTTAAAAAATTCTAACAATTGTGTATCACTATAAATTATAGTTATTATAAATTTCAACACTGATATGTGTACAATGTGAACCACACCCTACTCATAACCTTAAAATACCTTATGTGAAAGGTCAAACCTAGTTTCCTCTCTATTTAAAATTACCATTCCTAAGTAAAAAAACACATTGGTAAAATTATGGTTTTCTCTTTCTTGATTTTTTTTCTTGATATGTTCAAATAATGCTATGGCAATTTGAAAAGCTTACTTCATATTTAATAGGATAAGTAGGTATTTAATAATCTCACCACAGACTTTTTTAAATTACTTGAAAAGTGGATGCAGGAAACCTTGTGTTGATACAGTAGTTTTTGTATCTTGACTGTACCACCATCAATAACTTATATCAATAACTATACTACAGTTTCATAAGATGTTACCACTACAGGAAACTGGGTAGAGGGTACATGGATTCTCTGTATCATTTCTTACAACTGCATATGAATCTACAATCATCTCAAAATAAAAAGTTTCATTTAATTACAAAAATACTCTAGAGCAATTTAATGCAAATTCATTTTTCTGACCCTCTATCAATATTTTCAAAAAGCCTGTATGTATATCTGAAAATCCACCCCCTCCCAAATGACCAGTAACTGAAGAATGAAAAACTGTATTCCTTTTTAAAAATTAGGAGCTAGAAAATACTTCTTACAATTATTTCCAAAAATGTTGAGCAAGAAAAAAAATCTATACTGTTACAAAAGCCTGATTTGAATAAGAGAAAGTATAGCTTTCCGAGCTAATTAACTCTCTAGACAAAAATATCAGAGAGAGAGACATCCTCAATGTATACAGATGGTTTGCAAAGTGACAACATCCCACACCCTTCCAACATCTGATTACTTGCATTCAAAAACTAACAAAGGAAATTTTCAGATATCATGAATACACTTAATCTACTAAAAATTAAACCTGAAATCACAATTTAGATCCACACACTCAAATCCTGAAGTTGGAGATAATGGATTTACACATCTGATCCACTTCCATTTTGTCCATCCTTTCAACAAACTTTCCTTCTATGCACTGTCCTAATAGAGTACCTCACGTTTCTCTCCTACAGAAACACTTCTCTCAAGGTCATTATAAGAACACTTTCACAGAGCTTATCATACCAAGAGGCCAAATTCACTGTCTTACCATTATGCAAAGAAACTTAACACCTTGATGAAGAAATAACATTATAACAGATTCAAGACAAACAAGTAATACAAAATACATCTTTATCTTTTCCATAGTGACTTTTGACAAAGTGTCAGTTATTTGTTTTGCTTTAGGAATAAGAAAAGATAACATCACATACTATAGCCTATACCGTATGCTTTCAGCAAAAAAAAATTCTATACATATTATATTTTATTTCTCAAGAACTATACACTGTAAAATTAAGTCATCCTCAAAAAGGACAAAGAATCAAGAAAAGACACTATACCACACAATTATAAACCATAGTTTTCATGTGGTAAGAGGTAACAAATGTTACTCCAAAGACCAAAAAAAAAACAAAAAACCTCTTATCTTTACAGCAGCTCTTGAAAAGTCAAGTCAGATCTTTAGCTACTTATATGCTGCAAATAAACAGGCATTAGGGTGTATTACATAATATCCTTTGAAATCAGGGCAAATGATTATTCAAAATGTCAATAAAGTACATAAACATAAAGTATATAAGTAAAATATTACTGTACCAATTTCTTTAAGACATTCCCTTTATGAAACGGCTATAGAAAAACCATATCTACCAGTATATTTTTATATAAAATAATCATTTATGCCATTTTCTCTTACTAAAATTTAAATCCATTCATTAATTATTAAAGGTCCCAGCTTTTTTTTAATTGTAATTTTTTTCTGGCATTTAAAACAAACCACACATAAATATTGCTACACCCACTAAACACAGGTGTTTAAGCTAAAACTTTCAATAGATAAGAAATCTAACAGTTTAAAACTAAAAATGTCCTACTCCAAAGAATCAAATACTGTGACCACTTACAATGCAGAAAAGTAATTTTTTCTTTGTGTAATGCAACCTTCTGAAACAAGTCCAACAACTGCTCCAATGCCATGCTTATAATCCACATCTAAGTTCACACACATACTTTTTAATTTCAGACCACATACATCATTCTTAATTTTAAAAAGTGAAATAAATATAATAGCCTTTACTCTGGAAACAGAATGCATTTCTAATATCAAGTTTCTGAAGTTCACATCCTTGTTATCAATGAGTATGCAGTTAAATATATATTTTCTACAATTGAATCTGTAACAGTATGAAACACCAATATCACTGCTCGGTTAATGAAATATTCGAAGCATCTACTACATATTTGACAAAGTATATTTGAAAGTTCCTTAGAATGTATTATTAATTGCAAAAATTGAGATAGTCTCAAAATATTAGTAAAGAAAGGGAATATAAATTGAGAATTTTTTTCCTTCTCTCCCCCAAAAAGTAAATTTTCAAATGATTACCAGTAAAAGGAAGGAGGTGAGAGAAGAGTTGGGGTTTGGCTAACGTTTTATGATATCCTTGCAATCAAGGATAATATTAGCCTTTAGGCTATTTAAAATCTAAAAATGTTTATTCTACTTATTTGAGATGTAAAGGACATGCTATATTTTCCCAAGCTATAATTTCATAATTAAAAATGAATTTTAGTAAATTAAATTTAGTGTATACTTTGAAATGGAAACTTTTTAACATGTAAAGAGGTGTAAAGTTAAATTGGTTATAAAATTAACCTTATTTTCTGATGTTTTATTCTCATAGTATTTTAAGAAATCAACTATCATTTTACTAACGGAAATATAAAGCACCAATCAAAGAAGAATTACTGAGTTTCAACCCAGAGATCTGACAGCTGGTTTTCTTAAGATGATGCTATCATAGCTTTATTTTTTTCCATATCCGAGCACTAAGAAATAAATTTAAACAAAAAAATTATAGTTTTTATACACTAGAATGGACCTTGCTTCTAGCATGTTTATTTTAAAATTATGAGTCTTAAAAGTTAGAAACACAGAAAGTACATAAAGAAAAATGGGATAAATGTTTAATAATGATGGAGAATAGTTATAAATATACCAAAAATAAATTTAAACAAGACAGTCCTACTGTGAAAATATAAATCTAATTTAACTTCCTCTAAAAATTATCCCAATATAATCTCAATATAAGACAGAATTCAGCCATTTAATAGGTGTCATTTAAAAATAAATCTAAGTTTATATTTATTTTTAACATTTATTCATTAATATTTTAAAGAACTCAACAAAATTATTGATTTCCTACAGATTTCCAAGGGAACTGCTATCTTTTAAAATAAATAAATCTTACTAATTACTGCTTGACTCAATTCCACCTTTTATGTGCACATATGCAATACCTCAATGTCATGAAGAAAGCTATTAAAATGCTTTATATTTTTACACTAAAATGTATCACAACACCAAAATATGAGTTTCTGGTATAAGACATCATCTTACCTGATCCACTGAACTGACTGCTTGCCAGTGTAGTTGGTCTGGTTTTCCCACTATTAACAGGTGGGGAAAACATCTGCAAAATAATCCAGATATGTCTGTTAGTCCTGAAATTTTTCTAGACTCACTGCAAACTAAAGTCCACCAAGAGTCATCAATTAGTTACTAGATTTCAGAGGGCAGCTGAAATAAAATTGGAGATATATTCAGACCCAGAGAGGCAAATACACTGAGTGATGCTATTTCCTAACACTATTTGGAAATACTCATTACATTCTGTGCTGAAAACCCAATCACTTACACGAGAGATTCCAAAATTAATAAGTTTAAACAGTATATTTTTAACCCATGATTTTCGCTTTGGAACTAAGTAAATCGCATTACATTTACCTTACAACTTAATATACATACACAGAATCATACCCAATGAAATTATTACATACAGTAAGGATTATAACACAGTTTATAAAGCAGGTTTTGGACCTGCCTCCTAGCAGCAAGTTAATAAAGGAATTCAACCCATTAGAAATAAGGGCAGCAGGCCCTTTGGTTTCAGCTGATATTTTTAAGTCAGTTCCCATGCTAAGAACATATCTACACAACACACACACATACAAATACGTATATGTCTTAAAACAAAAGTCCTCAGCTCAAAAGGATGGAATTTCTAGCCCTGGACTGGCTTTCCTGCAGCTGACATCTTTCAAGGTACCATAAACTATATCAGATGTTGGGGAGGGAAATGGTGAGAAGTGTTGAAGAAAAAATAATTTTTTTTAATATAAAATATCCAATACCTCTAATAATCATCAAGGTCAGGGGGTGACTCAACCAAAGCTCATGATTGCATTGTTTTCCTTTTAACTGGTTAAATCAAATGACCCCTCTGGCATTAAAGTTTTAAATCTGCAAGTCTAGACATTACATCAAAGTTCAGGTGTCCAACTTGGGGGAGCTGGACTCCAGCCCTGAGAACTACTGCTCAAAGCAGATGGAGTTCATGCTGCCTAGTCTCCACATTGCTTTCCCCCTCTTTCTTTCTTTTTTTTTTTTTTTTCCGGTAAACCTCAGCAGAACCCCGTGGAAAGCTCTCATACCGCACTGAAGTCCAGCAGGTCGCTCAACTCCTTGTCGGTCCCTATAACGGCCATGCGTTGTTGCTGGGGATTCATCTTCGGCCACTTCTAGCAGGTCCTAAGGTAGAGGAAAAGGGCTCAGCGAGAGACCACCGAGGCCCAAAGTATGTGAGGGGATGGAGCGAGGCGTCGGAGAACAGGAAGAGCGCAGGGGGCGCCGGGCTGACTTCCAATACCCCCACTCGCTCCCACCGCGGCGCGAGCAGGGGGCGGGAGAGCTCGGCGCCCGCGCCGGGCCCCGAATGCACGCGTTCCTCCGCGCGGCCCGAGAGCAACGCGGCGGCTCCCGCAACTCGCCGCCTCTCCCGCAAGTTTCCCAGCCGGTCTCTGACCCCTCCCCGGCGCCCCCCGCTCCGCGCCGCCGCCAGGAGCTCAGCGCTCCGGGCCCGGCCGGGGCAGGGGTCTCGAGGAGCCGGGCGAGGAGCAATTCGGCGTCCAGCGAGACGAGCGGCGGCGAGGGGAGATGCGAAGTGACTCACTCGCTCGGCAACAATAGAACTGACAAGTTGCGGGGAACGCGCCGCTCGCAGGCCCGCGTCTGTGGCCTCCGCCGCCGCCCGGACGTCCCCGGCGGGCCCGGGGGATCGAAAAGCACCCCCTGCGCGTCCAAGGGGCGTTTGTAAAAAGAAAACAGAAACGCCGACAACTAGTCTCGCTCTCGCCCGGCGTCCTCCTCCCCCGGTTCGGCCTCCTCCCACTTTTGCTGCCCTGCCCGGGACCTGCCGAACAATGAGCCTGGCTCTGCGGCCGAAGCCGCCCGCTCTCCCGCGCGCCCCGGTGCCTGAGCGCCGGCCCGAGCCGAGCGCCAAGCGGGGCGCGCAGGCCGAGCGCGCCGCCCCCGGGCCTGACCGCTCGCGCCTCGCGCCTCCGCCCCCACTCCGCTCCCCAACTTGGAGAGGACCCCAGGCTTGGCGCTGTACAAAGGGGTGCGGAGTTGGGGTGCGGGCCGGGGAGCCCCCGCCCCGGCAGGGACGGAGCGGCGCCCCGCAGCCTCCAACCGCGCCATGCCGTCCCCCTCCCGTTCGCCACCCCGCAATTACCTGCCGCCCCGTCTCCGCATCCAACCACCCCGATTAAAGTTCACTTTGGCCAGGAGAGCGGGCTCGGGCTTCCCTTTGCACCTCCCGGCGGCTCGGTTCACTTTGCCCCGCACGAGCTCTCGGGTCCGGGCGGGAGAGGCGGCTCTCGGTCCTGGCCGCCCCTTCCTCCCGGGGCGGGCTGACGGTCCCCCCGAATAGAACTTGTGGGTCTCCTCAGGCGGACATTTTTTTCGCTGAGGCGGCCTCAGCACCGCGCTCGGCTCGCCTCCGGATCCCTCCGCGCCGGGAAGAGCCCCGGGTTAACCCCTTCGTCCCCGGCCCGCTCCCGCCGCCTAGGAAGTGGGGCCGGCGGAGGGGGCGGGGAGAAGCCGGCGGGAACGGGGAGGAGCCGCAGCCCGGCCGGTGGACAAAGCCCGCTGTCGGGTGAGGCGGGCTGGAGTCGGGGCCGACGGGGAGGGGCAGGAGGCGCCTGCAGGCACACCGGGGAGCAGGGCCGGGCCGCCCGCCGAGGACGCCTCCTCCGGGCCCTCTGGGAACGGGGCGGTGGACACCGCGGCGCCTCCTCGTGCTTGTCTCGCTGGGTCTCGAGCCCCGAAGCGGAACAGCGGAGACACAGCTGTGGGCGCATCTGGATCTGCCGGCCAGACCGCCAGCCGGAGGCCGTCCGGAGCCCGAGGCCGCAGAGCACTAGAGGCTGCCGTTCCCAAGCAAGTCAGTCAGGACGCTGGACGCCACGCTGAGCTGGGCCCAGCGGCCCCGGCCCGGGGAGGCTGCGCTGCCCTCAGCGCAGAAGCTGCGCGCCTGCGGAAGAGAGACCCAGCCGCCTCGGCCGCTCTCGGAGTAGGTGCGGCTGGCCAAATGCGGTGCTGAGCCGAATGCAGGAGAAAGGGTAAAACCTCCCTCAAACCACACAAACAGTGTGGGCTTCAGGTTTTCAAACATTCCACTCAACCAAGCTCCCACGTCTACAGTCACTTCCTCCCACCCGAATCCCATTTGAAGCCATAGAATTGTTCAGTGGGAAGAGTTCTGGGAAATGGATCAAGCCATTCTCTTCGTTGAGCAGAGACAGCCCAGGGAGGTTCTGTCACGGCCACTATCTTGGTGCGCAAGTTCTGACCTGGGTCTGAAAGAAGCCCCTGGGTAGAAAATAACTAAACCTTGATTTTTTCGATTCCAGGGTGGAAGTAAGGTCTTCTTGAATGGCAGCCAATGTTTTGACTCTTTTGAGTCAGTGAGTGCAGTAAAGATGAGTAAGGCCCAAACAGAAGAAACTGAAGAAAGATACATCCAAAGTAAGGAATTGAAGGAAGCAGCTGATGCCTAAGGGCAACAGCATGGCAAGAAGGAGCCACTGGATCCTGAACTTGGATGGAAACGGAGGTAGATGAAGCTACACAAATGCCATTACTGTGCTTATTAGAATCATTTCTTTGTATCTGTGGGGAATTGGTTCCAGGACTTCCTTGGATTGTGTAAGGATGCTCAAGTCCGTTATATGAGATGGCATATTCTCCCGTATACTTTAAATCATTTGTAGATTGCTTACGATACCCAAAACAATGTAAGTAGTTGTTATACTGTATTGTTTAGGGAACAATGACAAGAAAAAAAATCTGTGCAAGTTCAGTACAGACGCAACCATGGTAAGCCTAACTACATTTATGATTTGCGGTTGGTTGAATCCCAGGAATTGAAAACCCAGATATGGCGAGCCTGCTGTACAACCAGAGCTGTCCAGTGGGAGAACGCAATTATGGTTTGGGGGTGGAGGTTTCCTTGGCGTTGTGTTGGCAATAACAGGGCCTTATGCTAGCTCCTATGGTACCCTAGCATCCCCAATATCCACTCCCCCTTATTTTGGTAAACACCCCGTTTTCAGACATATCCCTGTCCCAGCCACCTACAAGGAGCATGTGGTTCCAATCTAAGCAAATTATCACAATTCCAATCTAAATAAGTAAGCATAATCCTATTCCCTGCCACAGTTATTGGTTGACAATGGTCATGACACAGTCTAGGGCAATGAGAGGAAGCACTTTCCTGGGGTCTTCTGGGAAAGTTTTTCTTTCATTTTTTGAGAGAGCTTCAGAAACAACCTCTTCTTTCTGTGTGTTCTCAAAAGAACAGAGGGCCCCTGGACAGTGAGTAGCCATCTTCCGAACACCAGGTCTAGCCAGGTTGAAATAAAGCAGATGTGAAGAAAGTATACACAGAGAGAGATCTGATCTTTGGTGACCTTTCTGAGTCTCTAAATCAAACAGCTTCTGAAGCCAGGTCTACCTTCCTTGATTAAACCAATGGGATTTGGATTTTCTGTTGTTTGTAATCCAGTGTGTTCTAAGCAATACAGGCCCAATGACCATGTTTTTATGGCAAAGACCTAAATATCAGGAAGTCTGATTAGATAACTTTTGAGGCCCCATTCTTAGGTGATTTTCTGCTGTTATAACAGAATACCATAGACTGGGCAATTTGTAAAGAGCAGAAGTTTATTTAGCTCACAGTTCTGGAGGCTGGGAAGTCTAACGTTAATCTCAACAGCCTTCTTGCTGCATTATCCCATGTGGAAGGGCAAGTAAGCATGCAAGATAGAGAGAGATGGGACCCAATATATCCTTACATCAGGAGCCCACTCCTGAGATAACTAACCCACTCCTGAAATAATGGCATTAATCCATTCATGAAGGCTCTGCTCACCCAAGCTCCACCCTCATGACCTAATCACCTCTTAAAGGCCCCACCTCTCAACACTTGCATTGAGGATTAAGTTTCCAACCCATGAACTTTTGGGGGGACATGTTCAAACTATAGCACTGTGGTAAGATTCTATGGCTCAGTGGTAAAACTGGAGAGAAATCTTGGGGAAGGAGAAAGCATGGAATTCTATGTGAGAGATTTATGGTATTTTCAGGAGGAAAAGAGAGCCACTTTCTTCTCATCCTTCTCACAAAGCTAATTGAGATGAAAAAATAGCTGTCTGCCCAAACCCTCAGTCATGGGACTCCCTCATTCCTTAGGGGACTGACTTACACGTATCGTGGCCCATATAGTTTTACTTCATAATTTGCCTTCCTCATTAGATTGTAAACTCCTTGAGGGTTGGGACTCACATGCATCTGTTAGTACCATGAACCTATAATAGTGCCAAGAGCATAGTAAACTCAAAAAGAGGGAGCTGGAATTAAATCTATCAATCATTTGACATTATAACATGGAATTATTTTTCATGCTGCAATATAGTCTTTGTATATGTCATTTTTAATAAGGGAATGTTATTCCCACCAATGAATTTCCTATAATTCTCCTGACTTATGTGGAAAACAAAAGGAATATAAAAAGTGGAGTTTTATACCACTTATAACTAATTTCTGGGCCTTTGCTGACCTGGCTAGATAGAGCCAGAGGCCTTTATTGGAAATCTCAGAGAGAAACAACCAAGTAAAACAAATTCAGTGTTAATTAATATACTATCTGTGTAGTATAATATCAATATAAATCAGTGTTGAAAAATATTTAATGAACATTTTTTACATGCAAGATATTGTGCTAAAGGATTTTGGAACAGAAAGTCTAGAACGTACCCCGCCCTCAAGAAGGTTATAATCTAATAGATTTTAGTTCAACATTGACAGTAGCCTGCTCCTGGACAGACACAGGAATTCTATCATCATGTTTCAGTCCCTACTTTCTAAGAGTCCCCCATTTTATACTGAAACACACACACACACACACACACACACAATATCAGGGAGACCTGAGTTGCCCAGAAATACCTTTATAGCCAAAAGGAACAAGACCTGAAGCAATGGGCCTTTTGCTTCCTTGGGAAGATTGTCTTGACCTTGGCTCCTTTTTTAGAAGACAAGCATTCTAGAAAGCTCAGAGGAGAAGGAGAGAGCTAATCAAGTCAAGTGGTAAGTGGGTATAATAAATTACTATTTGAATGGCATGAGTGGCCTCCTAACATTATCCAGTTAGATCCAAGGTTGATGGCTAATGGACTGTTTGGTAGCTCTTTGCTCCAAAAGGGAACAGTTGTCCCCTTGAGACTAACAGGAACAATTTCATGTAACAATGAGTTTAATAAGAAGCCATACATTCAGTCCATAACATTCCCATCACTGATGAACTAAAAGCCAAGACTTTTTACTCTATAATAAGCCAGATTCTACAAATGACCAACAGTCCATTCTCCCCATTCTTTTCTATCAGCCAGCAAGAACCTTCCACCTTTGTGGGATTTCCTGGTAGAGATTTCACATTTTCTCTCTGAATGTTGACAGATAAAAATAGTTCTCTATTTCTTGCTACTATCATTTTTATCCATTATTTAAGCCATTTAGATGGCTTGTATGAATGCTGCATTCAGATTTGAGGATATGCCCCTTAATGGCCCATCTTAAACTCAATGTGTTTTCCCACTTTAGTTTTCTTTCTTTCGTATTTCATAAAAATACATTTACACCAAAATCAAGACAAATTCAGAGGCCAGAAAAGGGGGAAAAATGTATTAAATTCTCTAGAACATCAAACCTAGAGAGCCATAGATTTCAATTTTTAAAAACTCAGTATAGTTGATCAGATAAAATGAATAACAACCTCCCTTTTCCATATTCCTTTGTGTATCTTGGCACAGTGTCTAGCAAATAGTGTATGCTCAAAAAATATTTGTTGAAAAGTGAATAGTTCTTCGCTTTTAGGTAGAAAAGGCAGTTGAACACATGCTTCAAATTTTGCTGCATCCCAAAACCACACTAAGATATCAGTAAAGAGATTTTTTAAGTATTTTTATTATGGAAAATTTCAAACATAAAAGACAGAATAGTATTGAGAACATCTATGTATTTAATCACCTATCTTTCATAATTATGGCCTCTTCATCTCTCTTTCTTCCCCCTTTTCCATCTCCATATTAAGTTAAATGCAATACATCATATCATTTTATAAAATGCTTTTTAAGGCTTCAAAGCATGGAAGACAAGAGAAGAGACAATGACAACAAAATTTGAGAAGCTTAAAAATAGATGGATGAATGATAAATGACATAGAAGATTAATAAAACTAAATCCTAAGGCAGTAATGAGGGAAATAAAAAACCAAACCCATACACACTGCAGAGTCACCAAAGACTCATAACTAGCCAGCTCCAGGTGCCTCTTGAAGTGTAGGTGAGGAAAGGAGGAACTACTACAAGAGGCAATCAGATCCCCAGATTCCTGTTTCTACTCCATACAGTCAGGCAAATGTCTCTCTCCAACCCAGGTAAAACAGTGCAAATATATTCTCCGCAAAAGGTGAAGCAGAAGGTCTGTAGGGGATAGGAGGATTAAGTGAACATTTGTTTATTGTATGCTGAGGCTCCCAGCCACTCTCACCAACTTGGCTCCCAGAATCCTGCAGCCAGACTTTCTATTGTCTAGGACATTAGAAAATCCTTGTCTGTGGAATCTGATCAACCCAAGGGAAAAGACCTGAAGATACTGATTCCCCAGTTATAAACACAAACAAATAATACATGGAACTTTACAGCTAACAGACCGGGACCTATTCACTCACTTTCTCATCAGCATTTTGTTGCCCTGTTCTTGAACATGAGCAAACTACCAAGGATTATCAGACATCTGAAGGAAGCTCCTATCTTGGAAGACAGAAACCAAAACAAATAACAAAAGGTGAACTGGTGAAAACAGACTAAGCAAGGAAAAGAAAACTATATATATATTACATATATATAATATGTAATATATAGGAGAGAGTGGCAACCATGATACAAAAGCAGGGATTGTATTTTTTAAAAGAAGAAGACACAAGTTTTCAGAATACAAAAAAGAGCCTTAGTATTGAAAACAAAAGAGTATAAATGGAAAAAAATAAAATAAAAAGGATTGGAAGAGAAAACTAAGGAAACTTCCTAGAAAACAGAGCAAAAATCCAAATAGTAAAGGCTCAAAAAAAAAAAAAGGAGAAAAATCATTAATAAAATAAACTAAGAAAAGTTTCCAGTACTGAAGTACATGAGTTACCAAATTGAATGTGTTCATCGATTGTCCACCACAATGGATCAGAATATATCTATACCATATGATCAGGAAATCCGAGCACACACAGCAGACAAAAAGAAGACCTTCAAGCTTCCAGATAGAACACAAAAGAAGACAAATACAAAGGACTAAAACTAAAAAAATGTTATTTATTGTCCAAGAACAACACTGAAAGCTACAGGGCAATGGAAAAAGACTTTCAAACATTCTAAAGAAAAAAATATTTTCTAAATTAATAAATTGGGAGTATTTTTTAAATAAATCTGTATATTCTTTTAAAACTAAATATTGTTTTTCTCCAGTTTGGATCAATGTGACTTAGGGAAATAATTAGGGATATACCCCACTGGATCCCAGACAAAACATACCATGGCATCACCTGCAAAAACACAGTTGTTGCTCTCTGTTTTCTCAGCATCTCTGAAATATTTTGAAAATATTAGTGTCCTCTGAACTTTGGCAAGCAAAAAATCTTATTATATTATTTAATTATTGTATTCTGCTTTGAAAAAGTCAAATCCGATATGCATATTTCTTTTTTATTTTTAGAGGAGAGGTCTCACTCTGTTGCCCAGGCTGGAGTGCAGTGGCTATTCACAGATGTGGTCATAGCGCACTGTAGCCTTGAACTCCTGGGCTTCAGTGAAACTCCTGCCTCAGCTTCTGAGCTGGGACAACAGGTACGAACCATCTTGCCCAGTTCCCAGTATGCATATTTCTTATAGTCAGATCTCATTATTCACTACAATGAGGGAAGCATCCCAAACACCAAATCAAAATACCTTTTTGCAATCTCTCTGCCAAATGCCTAGGAACTAAGCCAAATAATAGAACTATCTTGGAAAAGCTGAAAAACAGCAGACTACTTATTTTGCTCCATCTATTTAACCTGTCCTTGTTTGGAATTAAGAAGTTTGAAAACTTATGTGGAGTACTAACAAGGGCTGAATACATCCCACTAGACTGTAAGCTCCATGGGGGCAGGAAATTTTTTCTTTCTTTATTTTCATTAGTATAGTCCAAGCACCTAGAAGACAGTGCTGGGTACATAGTGTATACTTAATAGATATTTGTTGAATTTATGAAAACCTGAAAGAATAAATGAATGACAGTGGCAATTAGGTGTCTACAAAACAGCAGCTAAATCTCTAAGTACATACTCAGGCTTCTGAAAAATGAAAATAAATTTACAATCATAATTTCCTACTGACCACCATTACAACCAAACCTGTGAAAGAATGGTAGTGGGCATTTGTCATAGTCACAAATGACCATGATCTTTTAAACAGCCTTTCTATATTAAAGGACATTCCTGTGATATGATTCTTGCTTCCCTGATATGCAAGTCAAATCCAAAATTCTCAAGACCCTGTGCAGCCAGAGCACAGACTTGTGACCTAGGCACCTGGTCCAGACTTTGGTTTGGCCGTGAGCAGCACAAGGAAACAGGCTATGACAGCAGCTGCCCTTTTGTCATTTGGTTTTTGATCTTTTCCTTATTAACTTGTGGAGGCCTTAACATAATATCAGACTTAGCCCTCTTTCAGTGATATTAGTTGCAAATATTTTCCCTTCTAATTTGTCTTTTTAAAAAATTTATTGTAGTCTATCTGTTCCTCCTGCATGAACAGCTGGATTATATGAAATACTTCGGAAGGATTGTCTCCATTTGAGATTATAAAAAGAAAATTCACTAATAATTTTTTCTAGTACTTTTATAGGGATATTTTTTGGGTTTAAATCTTCAACCAGTCTGGAATTTGTTTTGATGTAAGAAGTGAGCTAAGGATCCAACTTAAGTTTTCCAATTGGCTATACAATTGGCCCTCAAACATTTATTGACTACAATGCTCTGAATTACACATCTAGAATAAATTACTTAATCTCCTTCTTCAATTCACGACGTTAAAGAACCTGTGTTCAATTATCAAGAAAAAAGTGGGAGATAAAAGAAAATGAGATAATCAGGAGAACTCAAAGTTCAGAGATTAAGATTTTATGAGATTTCTGTTAATCTATCAGTCTTTGTCACCTGGAAAAACAACCTGGTGTCTATAGTTTATAATATTCCCAACAATTCTTTTTAAGAACAGCCATCCCTTCTGTAGTCTGATCATCTGCCAGCCACCAAATACTTAGCTTTTTAGTCTGTAGAAGTTTTACTTTGTTGGAGAAAGGAAGCACTTATTCATGTGCTTTAATGTAGTAAGTATTCTTTGCTCTTTGTTTTTTATCTTAATATCTATTTTAGAAATAATTAATCCTTAATCTGTGGGGGTAGCCTACACAAATCTCTAAATATGTAAGCTGACTTCAATCATGCCATTATAAGCACACATGAGTTAGGAGCTCCTTCCTTAAAAAGACACTCGATACTAGAACCCTCCAAAAGGGAAAAGACTGGCCTTGAATATATGAATAGATAGAACAAGGCCTGAGATTTTCATGGAAGTAAGAAAATTCTTTCTTGGTTTTCTCAACTCCTCTTGTGACCTAAGTTATCTTACTTCTAAGAACAAACAGCTAGATATCACTTAGTACAGTAGTTCTCAAAGTGTGGTCCCTGGACCAGTAATATCACTATCAGTCGGCAACTCATTAGAAATGCAAATTCTTGGGCTCCATCCGAGACCTACTTAGTGAGTAGAGCCACATCCCGGAAACTCCAAAGGTGGGGATAGCAGTCTATTTTTTAACAAGCCTTTCCTGTGATTCCGATGCATGCTAATATTTGAGAAACAATGCCTTTAGAGTAGTGGCCCTGTGAGGTCCTTAACACCTCAGGATAATTAAGATGAACATAAACTGGGCTGCCAGAGTATATTTACCTTGAACAGATAAAAACCACTGGAGAAATGTACTTAACAAGATACAGCAATACTAAAAGGAATAAAAACTTCTTTCTTTCTTTCTTTCTTTCTTTCTTTCCTTCCTTCCTTCCTTCCTTCCTTCCTTCCTTCCTTCCTTCCTTCCTTCCTTCCTTCCTTCCTTCCTTTTTTTCTTTCTTTCTTTCTTATTTATTTATTTTTGAGACAGAGTCTCACTCTGTCGCCCCAGGTAGAGTGCAGTGTCATAATCACAGCTCATTGCAACCTCAAACTCCTGGGCTTAGGCAATCCTCCTGCCTCAGCCTCCCAGATAGCTGGGACTACAAATGCAAGTCACCAGGCCCGGCTAATTTTTTTCTATTTTTGGTAGAGACAGGGTCTTGCTCTTTCTCAGGCTGGTCTCAAATTCCTGAGCTCAAGTGATCCTCCTGCCTTGGCCTCCCAGAGTGCTAGGATTACAGGCATGAGCCATTAATTAACCACTTTTAAATGGTTGCTAAAAGTGAAAGTTATTGCTGGTGAAAAGTCCAGCAAAAGGACACTAGGTGACACCAAGTTTAGCTTCCACTACATGTCAGATCATATATATCTTTTATAAGTCATTGGCATCTTAGGCAAGTGCAATCTATTATAGTCATTTTGTTGTTGAACATTCATGAACAGCCATGAGAATACATGGTCAGTAGTCTCAAGTTGTTAGGTGCATATGCCCAGTTTCCCTCAACTAGGAGTTCTTCAAGGGTAAAGACTATACAGTATTTTCTTTTTCTTATTAATAATTGTATCTTCCCTCTAATGCCAATAATCCCTCAGTAATTGTTTATTAATTGAGAAATTGTATTTTCAGTGAAAGCTACCTTGTCTTGTAGTATATTCCCCTGGGTGATTTGCTAAAATGAATTGATTGACTTGGATTAGATTATGTAAATTGCACTTAATTACCCACACTTTTATTTGAGCAGAGTTAGGGAACAATTGTTCTTATATAATGCAGAAATATTTTATTTTGGGACCATCTGTTGAATTTCTAATTTCACTGCAACAGCATTTTTATGCAATTACACATTCAGTTTTGGTGATTGGCACATTCTTCTTTAAATCCATAATGTCTTACTATAATTTTTCCTGTTTCATTTGCATTATAAGCCTACAGGATTATTTTTTATTGTTTCTAATCTTTAAACATTAGGCTTAAATGTTCACCTTAAGCTTTCAAATTATGTTCAGTAGCATGATGAAAGGATGCCATCGAATATTTTAAACATCTTTTACGTTGAGGGGTATCAACTTCCTCTGGAATTGGGAATGAAAGCTAAAGAAAATAGTAGATGGGACTGGCTCATTATTTCCCAGGTCTTTGGCTACTCTCATCCATTCTGTTTCTAATGGGCTAATGTTTTCCATTTTGACATTCGTCAACTTTTATAAGGTATTCTTGATGGGATTAAAACTGGCAAAAATGTAAATATTTGTTGCCTTTTAAATTTCTGAAGTTGCATTTAGTCTTTAGATATGACTTGAAGTAGAATTAAAGAAGTGAAAATGAAAGCATTAGTAATCATCTAGATTATAGTTTCATATCCTTCAGTAACATTTTTATTTGAACAAGCAATTTAATATTTTATTTCCCTTTTAGCCAAATAATACAGTTTTCTCTTAGAAATGTAGCTTCATTACATTCATTTCTTGAATCAAAAGTGCTCTGATTTGTTTTTCCAATGAACTCTGTAAGAACAGAGCACTAATCTATAAGAAAAAAACTCTGTAACTTGGCTCTCCCAAAGTGTTCCTGTATTGACTTGTGTGACTGTCAGTCACACTTGAATGGAGCTCACAATGCTAATGAGAAATCAAAATCATAGCCTTATCCCCAAAGGATCCGTTAACTTCTCGCAGAGAAGCAGGGGTCTCTTCACCACAGATCAGTCCTGACCAGCTCAAAAAGTATTGGTCCCAGAAGGACAGAGCACAAGAATGCAGCTAGCCCATCAATAACATCATCTGTGTTGTTTTTGCTCCATCCGTAGAATTGAGCTGATTTATAGATGGGTACACACAGGGAACTTAAAGAAAAGAACTATTTGAAACATTAGAATGATTAGCATGAACTAATAGGTAAGACAGTGGGGGTGGGGAGGATTACACATGCTCAAATGAGAAATAGTTCTCTGCATGTCAAAGATATCAGTGCAGTGTTGTTAAAACCTAACTCTTTCAGTCAATATGTCAAAGTGGGCCCATGATTTTGCCTATGCTGTTAATTAAAGAAACAAAGATTTACACACAGTAGACAGTTCAAAAGCTTTACATTTTAAGACAAAGTATATAACAGAATGTTCATGAAAGAGGGCTTTAAAATAACTAATATGCATATCTACCTATCAAGGATATGTGAGTTCGATGAGATCCCATGTTACAACTGTCAAGTTAGCATGGATATTTTAAAAATCATAATGATCAATGCTGGTGAATATGCAGTGATAAGAACACAAAAACACTACTGGACAGAATGCACATTAGGAATTAATACATTAGTAATTAGTAAAAACCACTATGAAAAGTAACTTATCAATATATATCAAGACCCTTCTAAATGCTCATACTTCTGACCTAGTAATTCCATTTACAAAAATTTTCTACTTTCAGCAAAGTAGGGGCAATGGTTTTATTTGTGGAGAAAAATATTTTATTTATAAGATAAAAAATAGATATTCAGTGAAAAGGAATTGATAACAAATTATGGTAAATCCAGAGAATTTTAAAATTTGTGGTATTTTTTAAATTCCACAGTTTTTTAATGAAATTTATAAAATTTTTCTTAAAATTGGAAAAGGCTAATATCAATGTTATACAAAAAAAAAGTAGACTGTGAAATCACAAAAGCATGATCTCCTTTTTCTGAAATTACATTTCCTTACATTTGATAGTAAAATTTAGTTTCTCTGTTTCAATCTATGACATTCTCTAAAACACCCCTGAAATTTACCCTTTGTTTTTTCCCACTCCTGCTCTTTTGCCAGCCCTTCTCTATACCCTTAGTCTAGTTCTTACTTAATCTCTTGCTTTAGTGCTAATCCACCAAATAGGCATGTGAAATTTAGGTAATGTTTCTCACACCTATATTCTTAAAAAATCTTGCCCTAAATTGTAAATAACTTTGTGCTTGATAAGTTTGCTGTTATTTTAAAATTAATGTTCATTTGATTTTTAATCCTATAAGTGATATACCTTTATATTAAAATAGAAAAATACAGAAATATAAAAAAGTGAAAAAAAATCTCATACAGGTCCACCACATAAAAACAACTTTTAGTAGTTTAGAGAATATTTCTCTTATCTTCATTATGTCTTACTGTTAATTTGAAGAGTTGAAAATAACTGGGCCTTGTGCCTCTTAAAATCTATTTTTTCTAAATAGAAAACATAGAAAAGAATTAAAAAGAATGCATATTTCATTTCTAATCCCATCAAAAAGAGATAACCATTAAAGATTTTTTGGTATAGTTCCTCTTTTTTCTAATCTATGTATATGTACATCAATGTGTGTGTATACATATGTAATATATAAAATATATATATTACAAACTTAAAATTGAGATCATACTCTCAATATAGTTTTATAACCCAATTTTTTTTTTTTTTTTTTTTTTTTGAGACAGAGTCTCACTCTTTTGCCCAGGCTGGAGTTAGAGTGCAGTGGCATCAGCCTAGCTCACAGCAACCTCAAACTCCTGGGTTCAAATGATCCTCCTGCCTCAGCCTCCTGAGTAGCTGGGACTACAGGCATGCGCCACCATGCCCGGCTAATTTTACTATATATATTTTTAGCTGTCCATATAATTTCTTTCTATTTTTAGTAGAGACAGGGTCTCGCTCTTGCTCAGGCTGGTCTCGAACTCCTGAGCTCAAATGATCCACCCACTTCGGCCTCCCAGAGTGCTAGGATTACAGGCGTGAACCACCGCACCCGGCTTATAACCCAATTTTTTATGAAAAATTTCAACATACAAAAGTAGAAACAATAGTATAATGCATGCCTTTGAACTTCTACCCAGCTTCAACAATTATTCATATATTCACACCTCCAGATTAATTTGAAGCAAACATCAAATCATTTCATTCACAAATATTTCCTCATTTATATTTAAAAGATAAGGATACTTCTAAAACATATAATGATAATATCATTACCACATCTTACAGTTTTTATAAAAATGCTTTAATATCATCAAATATTCAGCCAGTGTTCAAATTTCTCCCAATTGTCTCATGAATGTTTATTACAGTTGATTTGTTCAAATTGAGATTCAAATAAAATCCATGCATTTCATTGTTTGGTACGTGTCTTAAGTCTCTCAACCTATTGCTTCTGTGTCCCCTTTTAATTGATTTGTTGAAGAAAAACTGGGTGGTCTGTCCTGTAGGATTTTTCATAGTGTGGATTTTCTAATTGTAATTCCCATAGTGTTATTTAATATGTTTCTTTATCCCTGGTGTTTTCTTACTGTTTAGATACAAAGCGTTGATCAAATTTTAGTTTATTTTTTGGCAAGAATTTTTATATGGGATGTTATATATAGGAGAAAAATAATGTCTGCTTGTTAATCTTTTTGTGAAGTTAGCCTCATTAATGATCATTCCCAGCTGCATTATTTCATTAGGGGTTACAATATGATGATACTCTACCATTTCTGCATCAATTATTAGCTGGAATATTCTGTAAAGAGAAACCTCCTCTCATCAGCTATTAGGTTACCCTGAGGTACAATTTATATATGAAAAATGAACTAGATGCTTGATTCATTCTCTTTACTTACCAGTTTTCAAAATAATAAATTTGTTTCCTCCCATTTTCCAAAGGTACCAATGGAGGTTTTTTTGTTTGTTTGTTTTAGAGTATCAATCTTAGCTAATAGATTAAAACATATTTACTATGCATCAATCCATAACAGTTATCCTAATTCATGCTGGATCTGTCCATACCCTGTCTGATCAATGGGAGCATTTTCAAGTTTGTTCCTGAGTCCCTTTTTACATGACCCCGAAGTCTTTGATACTTAGCTTCTGGTGTAAAAAGATGTTCCAGGATCATCTTGTCATTTCCTGCTCCAGTACTAGAACTAGTCATTTCTCCAAGGAGCCTTGGAAAAGGTTATTTTTCATGGCTGCATCTTATGCATATACCATTACTTATTTAACCAGTCCGCTGTTTGGGGGGAGAGGCTTTATATAGTTTCTAATAGTTCTCTATTTATTATAAATACAGTCGTGCACCACTTAACAACATTTTGGTCAATGATGGATCACATATATGATGGTGGTCCTATAAGATTATAACAGAACTGAAAGATTTCTATCACCTAGTGATGGCATAGCTTTCATAACATCGTGATGCAACACATTACCTTTTCTATGCTTAGATATGTTTCGATACACAAATATTTACCATTGTGTTACAATTACCTATAGTTTTCAGTACAGTAATGTATTGTACAGGTTCATAGCCCAGGAATAATAGGCTGTACCATATAGCCTAGGTGTGTAATAGTCTATACCATCTAGATTCGTGTAAGTACACTCTATAATGTTTGCATAATGATGAAATCACCTAACAATGCATTTCTCAGAACTTACAGTGTTGTTAAGCAACACATAACTGTACTTAGCTATTTTACAGAAATAGCCCATGTATAAGTGACTGATGATGTACTTATAAATATTTTCTCTATTATTTAATGTTTACAGAAAGGCTAGTCAATTGGTCTATTTATGGCCTGGCCCATAAATGAGGGTACATCATTCGTCTATCACAGATACCTTCCTCTAGAGTGGAGATTGCAAACAATGAATTAAAAGGTGGTAGCAAACATGTTTAAAAAACCTCTGGGGGAAAATGCGGGGGGGAGACATATATATGTTTAATCCCCAACACTCATCAGCCCCTAAGGATATTCTGCTTCTCGGAACTGAAATCCCTCTCATAGTTTCTGGAAGTTTCATTGCCAGCCAAGAGGATAAGATAAGCCTTGATGGGAGTATGATAAATGGAAGATTTTTATTGGTAAATTGTATTGGAGGTGGGTCATTGATAACTACACAAAAGGTTATAAAGTCACTCTCTCCTAATCACCCAAAATTCCCTATTTGGCTGGTTAGAAATAATTGGCTAAATGTTAAAGTGAATTAAGACATCTTCCAAATAAATGTAATTGGTATGCATTTTGTAGTACTAAAAGTTTTCTTTAACTTTTGAATGTGATGCTTCCAATTCTAATTGATGTATCAGGCAATCTGCCTCTTTCCCAGAATGTTTAAAAGTTATTTTTCTAAAACTCCTGGGCAGCAACCCTTTTCTTTAGGAAGAAAATGAAGGTATAATAGCAGTCTCGAGAAGTAACCCAGCAATGGTATAAGCAGTCCTCACATATTTCCTTTATTTAATCAGTTTATACGGTCAGGTTCTGTGGGATAAAGGTGTTATTGGTCAAAACTCATTAAGTAAAGTCAGTTGCAATTCATATTTCAAAAATAACTCTTACCCAACAGAACAGTTAACATTTACCCCTCAAATTATAGGGGAACCTCTCTCTGGATAACTTTCCAAGTAAAAAATAAATTTAAAAAATTATAGGGGACCTTAATATGCTTAAACAGAACTCAGAGTGGGCTTGATACTGTACAGTTTCCATGTTCTTCTCTCATGATACTTATAGTCTACCATGCCATAGAAAAGTGATATAAATGCATTCCTGTAGGCAGTTATGTTAATTTCTCTTTCTTCTTTTTTTTTTTTTTTGGAGACAGGGTCTCACTCTGTTGCCCAGGCTACAGTGCAATGGCACTATCATAGCTCACTTTAACCTCGAACTCCTGAGCTCAAGCAATCCTCCCCAATCAGCCTCCTGAGTAGCTGGGACTACAGGCATGTGCCACCACACCTGGCTAATTTTTTATTGTCAGTTTTTGTAGAGATGGGGTCTCACTATGTTGCCCAGGTTGCTCTTGATGTCCTGGCCTAAAGTGGTACTCCTACCTTAGCCTCCCAAAGCACTGGGATTATAGGCTTTTTTGTTTGTTTGTTTATTTTTGGTAATTGTGAGGGTAAGGTTGTATGGATGATTATGGTTACCAGATAAAATGCCCAGTTAAATTTGAATTTCAGATAAACAAGGAATAATTTTTTGGTATAAGTATGTCCCAAATATTACATGAAACATACAAATTCTAAAAATTATTGGATTTGTTGTTTATCTAAAATTGAAATTTAACTGAGTGTCCTGCATTAAATCTAGCAACCCTATGGATGAGTAGAGCATACTGGTGACTGATCTTTGAAAATTAAAAAGAACTACATGTTACATAATATAGAGCAACACTTCTCTAATTTTAACGTACATACAAATGACCTGGCTTCTTGTTAGAAAGCAGATGCCAATTCTGCATTTACTGGAACAGGACTAGAGACTCTGTATTTCTAACAAGCTTCCAGTTGATATTGATGCTGCTGCTTCATGGACCGCTGTTTGTGAAAGCTGCTTTGGGGTGGGGAGGGATTTTTTTGTTTTTGTTTTTTGCCTGCCCAACATCTGAACTCTCAGGGCATGAAGAATTCACTGATACTTGAGTCTGGAAGAAGGTAAAGCCTGAATCACACTATCTGGAAACTGAAAGAAGTTGTCAAATACTCACTTTACCATCCTCCCTTGCAGCCTAGATTTGGCTGCATGACCTGCCCTCCACTAATAAGAAGCACCTGCATGGCTCTGAATCAGGAACTAGTAACACAAAGAAGCAAGGGTAGCAGTCAGTTCTTTCTCTTGCAACAATGCAATTGTGGCCAAAT
Organism: Lemur catta; assembly: GCF_020740605.2. Taxonomy (NCBI): domain Eukaryota; kingdom Metazoa; phylum Chordata; class Mammalia; order Primates; family Lemuridae; genus Lemur; species Lemur catta. The sequence goes on along the minus strand of NC_059128.1, from coordinate 88,358,567 downwards.
TGAGTTCCCAAAGCAGAGGCAGTGGTGGTCCAAGGGGCAGAGTCCTGCATACTCAGCTGCATCAGTAATAGCAGTGTTCTCACTGGGCTGCCTCTGCAGCATGATTTGGGACATTGTTCTTGGCTGCACCACTCTGAGCTTGGTTCTTGACCTTCATAATGATTCTGTAAGCTGCCCAATTTCTTTGCTACTAAATCAGACAGGATTGATTTTTGTTACTTGAAACTAAAAACCCCAATGAAGCCAAAGTGTCTGCCAGAAGATAGCTGGCTTGCACAGTCAGCTGGCAGTATATGTATGAGATGCCACCTAGGTCACCACTAAGGATGAACTCTGCTTCACAGGGTGAGGATTCAGAGAGAGAAACAAATCCCCTTTTGGTGGAAGGGTATCTATGTCCTGTCATACATCTCTATGCCTCCTGGCAATGAGGTTTCTGACAATAATAATTGCTCTTGGCTTAATAGGACTAGATTTATATGCTTAGCCTTGGCACTAACTAGTTATGTGACTTTGGGCAAATTACTTAGCCTTTATGGGCTCCATTTAGTTGGCTGTGAAAAGGAGTTAAGATTACATGTTTCTATTATTACATTTGTTCATTTATAATTATTTGGTTTTTTTTCAGCTTTATTGGTGTATCATTTACATATCATAAAATTCACCCACTTCAAGTGTACAATTCAATGGCTTTTGGTAAATTTATTGAGTTGTGGAGCCATTATCATAATCCAGTTTTTAAACATTTTCATCACTTCGATAAGATCCTTCATGATCATTTACGGTTAATCACTATTCCCACCGGTGGCCCAGGCAAACACCAATTTACTTTCTGTGTCTATAGATTTGCTTTTTCTGGAAATTTCATACAAACAGAATCATACAATCATAACTATTTGTTACACTAGCCTTCTGCTATACACACAGTCCCCAACTTAGGATGTTTCTACTTCACAATTTTTTGACTTTCCGATTGTGTGGATGCAATAAGCATTCAGTAGAAACCGTACTTTGAGTATCTATACAACCATTCTGGTTTTCACTGTAAGTACAGTATGCAATAAATTACATGAGATATTTAATACTTTATTATAGAATAGGCTTTTTGTTAGATGATTCTGCCCAACTTTAGGCTAATGTAAGTGTTCTGAACACGTTTAAGGCAGGCTAGGCTAAGCTAAGATGTTCAGTAGGTTGGAGTATTCAATGCATCTAATTGACTTATGATATTTTTGGCTTACAATGGGTTTGATGGGACATAACCTCATAACAAGTGGAGCAGCATCTGTATAGTGAGTTTCCAGAAGGCCTATATCTAATGGAACTGTTTATCTACAATGCATAGTATTGTTTTGTATTTATTAAGGGGCCAAGCAAAAAAACTGATATTAATACTTATGAGGTAGTTGTTGTGAGGATTAAATAAATCTATTAAGCTCTTGCTACTCTAAGTGTGGTCCCTAGACAAGCAGCTGATTAGAAATGTAGTCTTGGGGCCCATTCCAGACATAATGAATTAGAATTTGCATTTTCATGAGATCCTCAGATGATTCATATTGTCATTAAAGTTTGAGCAGCACTCCTCTAGAATGTAAGCTCCATGAGGGCAGGGATTATGTATGGCATATAATATGTACTCAGTAGTATTTGTTGTATGAATAAATGAATGGTGATACATATGAAAGCATTTTGTGAACTGTTTAAAGCCTCATGTACACAGGATTGCCAAAAACCAGAAGTGTGGATTTTTGGCTTAACTATAAAATCTGTTAGAGAAACAGGTTGGACTGACACTTTATAATACCAGTTTATATATGGAAGCAAGTATATTTATTTTTCTTATATCTGAGTGACAATTCCATGACAAAACCCAGTTTTAGAATAAAAATATAATAGTCCCTTAACTGAAATGGACTTTATAGTGAAGTTATTAGCATGAGAGTTAATTAGGGAACTTCTTACTTCTAAAGATTGACAAAGAACATTTATTGCAGTTCTTTTTTCTGTAAGAGATAAGACCTTGATCAACAGCTAAGAAGCCAATGTCAGACTTCAAGAGACAGCATTGGTAGACGTTGTATAGTTATCATCAATCTCCAACAAGGAAAACCCATCTACTTTTCCACTTAAAGTCTTCTGGCTCGAAATGCTTTAATTTATTCATTTAATCATTCTTCAAATCATCAAACATTTATCAAATTTGTCACTCTTTGACAAGTGCTGTGCTAGTCCTTTCTGATGGATTGCCAGGTACAATATTCTTGAGTAGTTCCATATCAATACGATGATGATAGCTTTTTAACTACATGCACTAACAAAAGACTTTTTATGATTTATGAGTTCGTGAGTGTTAAAGTCTTAAGATGCTATTAAAATTCAACCACATTAGTTATATATTTAACAAATTTATTGAATAGGGTAAAGTTATATTTTCCAGATAAATCCAGGCTATATAGTTAACACTTACAGAACAGACATTGTTTTTATTTAGGGTTGCTCAAGGAATATAATAGGGGTGTCCTGGAAATTTTCCATTTGCTCCTTTAGATCCATTTTTCACCCCATTTGTCTTGCTTTTTATTGGAAGCTGACCACTACAGACTACACAAACCACACCCTCTGGTTTCTGGTTTGGTTTGGCCAACTGGAGGCACCAACAGAATTTTGGAGGTTGAGAGGAAAACAGGACAAGTGTTTATTCCCCAGTCCTTTGCTGAGCCATATTTTGGCAGTGGCTGCATTTCTCTATTTATAGTCATGGCCTTCCTCAGGTATCCCCTTCCAAGCTACAGCTCTTACAGGATTCCACTAAAAACTCCCTTCCCTGCTCCTTCAGGCTTATGGTCTTCCATTGTTGCCAGTCCGTAAGTACTTTACCATTCCTTGTTGGTTCCCTTAACCTTCACATCCCTCTTTACATTGATTGACCCTTCATTAAGCTTTGTTTACCCTCTTCGAGTGTGCCACCTTTAGTAATACAAGACAAGGCCATAAATCAGCCAGTACCTAAGGACTGCTACTAAGTTGGCACTGTTAAGACATATAATACATGATCCTGCTCCTGAGACACTTACGGTTAATCCAGTGAAGGAGAAAAACTCAACATATGTCAAGCAATTAGGAAATACTACACATTGGTATCTAATGAGAGAAATCTGTTTTTTCTGCTCAGTATCCAGTCACCCTTCTTCTGATAACCATACCCTGATTTTCCTCTTCTATTACTCTCGATGTCTTTTAGGTGGATAGACTTCACTTTCAACAACATAAGTAATGATGTGAATAAGGCCTGACCTACTAGATTCCTCTGGCCACATGTCCTAATCAAAGCCAAAGAAATGTAAGAAGACTTCTGCTGACACCTGTGGGAAAGAGGTATGTGCACTTCCACTGAGATTGCTAACAGTAAGGATTACATGTACTGGAGCTGCAAGGAGCCACCATATGGAGTCTGAAAATGAAGCCAACATAGCTTAAACCCTTGGATCAAGCTATGCCTTAAGCTAACTTGTTTTTTGGTTATGTGAGCCAATAGCCAATATATTCTCTTTTTCTGTATAAATAAATTTGAGTTATGGGGGTTTTTAAATTTTGTCACCTGCAATTAAAATAGCTCTAACAATTCATAAATTGGTATCAGGAGTAGGGATTAGTAAGAGAAAGATCCAAAAATGTTGACTCACTTGATTCGGATGAGGCACCATCTATACCGGGCTGGTAATTCAACAGCAAAGCAGTAGATTAAACTAGCACCTGTTGTATTCTGGGATTCAGAATGTGTGCCTATCAATGAAAACTGTTAAAGGATCTGTTACTAAAATGTCAGTTACTAGAATACCAACTATTGCTTGTTAGCTTTTAGTAAGATCCTATAAGAAAGACTTAAACTGAGGACTGAGTTTGATTTATTTAAGGCAGAGAGGAAAAGATACCATTTTGTTATGAATGACCACTTTTACTTATAGGCTCCAATAAAAGATAACAGAAACTTCAATAATATGGAGCCATAAATGGTTGGAAAATCCCCAAGAGAATGTTAATGTCAATGAAGGCAAGAAATGGATAAGACTAGCACTTGAGAAAAGTCTGAACACTCTCAGCCCTCTCTCAAGCAATTCCTGCCTGCTGAGAAAGGTAAGTTATCCCATTCTACTCTCTCCACCACCAGTGCACACACAACCACCACCCTTGATATTGTTTTAAATTGTTCTCAAGCAGAAACCAAAATGGAGGTCATTAATCTAGTAGAATACCAAGGCCTATTACTAAAAACCAAAAACGGCCATATTGGAGTCTAGATTCAAAGACTGCAGCAAATTCCTCTGGCTTTGGAATATTTCCCCCATGGAATTGGCCAGATGCAAATAGACCAGAAGCTTACTATAATTAAAATCGTATTGTGAGAGAAACCCTAAGTCTGGAGAACAAAGGCTACGTTACTTAGCCTTAGCACTAACTGCTGTAAACAGATAATACAAATGTTTGAGTGGCTTAACACAATGGATACCTATTTTTGACTTTCGTAAAGTCCAACATCAATGCTCCTAATCAGCAGGTGGACTTCTACAAAGGCATTCAGCTATCCAGACTCCTTCCATATTATGGCCCTACTATCCTCCAGGGTCTTAGAGACCTTTCGGTGCAGCCAGAGGAGGGGAAAAAGGGACTGGCAAAGGCATGCTTGGTTCTTAACCACATTGGCTAGAAGTTATATACACATCACTTCCACTAATATTCCAATGGAGATAATTAGTCACATGCCTTTACCAGGTTTAACAGGGAGGCTGGGAAATGTAGTCCCTGGCTAGGCAGCTACTTCCTAGTAACAGCTCTATACAATAGAAGAGGATGGCAACTATTTGGTGGTAAAAGCTAGTTCCCTTTGCCATAACAAGTGATTTTTTAATCCACACTTGATCAAGAAGGAGAATGCTGAAGAGGTATGGTCCCTAGAGGATCATCCTCCCCATTGTCCATTACGATGTGGCCATGGAGGAACAATGGATGAGAGATCCTCCAAGAATAGAACACATGGCAGCCAGATTGGTTGACCAAAGAACTTCCTTTCCTCTCATGTTAGGGAGTCCTTGCTATTCTTGTCTAGCAAGATATGATATATGTTATGAATTGGAGACCACTGTGTGTTTGCTATTGTTTATATTTCCAAATATGAGTTTTCACTGTAGTTTTTTCTTTTTCTATCATTATATATTAAGTGTTTTACAGCTGATTTTATCATCGAGTCTCAGGTTTTACTAGACCATGAAAAACTATATTGTTGCATGATGGAGGCATGCATATCACATTGCTATCCTGGAGTTGGAGTTGTTTGTAGTACTTGTATATGAGGACATTTTTGGTGGTAAAAAATATTGTTGCATTGAGTAGCCATAGACATTGATGAAGGCATATGTAGGGGGGAAGAGTGTTTGGAGACATCAAGAAAAGAACAGGGATGTATAGTATGTTTGCCTTTTCCAGTACGTGGGACACATCTATCCTTCTTCTGATAACCATACTATTTTCCTAAGTCAAATCACCTTCTTGTGCCATTCATGTGTTGCTGATAGACAACTCCTGGGATGGGCTCATAAATTAGTCCAGCCCAATTTGAGCATCTCATTCTTTTGGCAACAGTGATTGGTTTAGGAATGGGCACTTGACCTTTACTGGTGGTGAGGATGGCATGAGTCTAGGGCTGCTGATTGCTCATTGTAGAGGTTGAGAATGAAACAAACAGCAGAGGAGAGAGCTAACATATGGAGGAGAATCTGAATCTTGATATAATTTGAACTCTTCTGCCAAGCCCAGGTCTAATAAAACTATCTTGAACTTTTCAATTATGTGAGCCAATAAATTACCTTCTCTGTTTAAGCCAATTTGAGTTGGATTTTGTCACTCACAATCAATGGATCCCTACTGAATCAAATACGGAGTTATGTGAGGGTAGATCCATAAACAAATATATATAGGAATAAATGAACATAAATGTATTTGTGGAACAAACCTAACTAAAACCAAAGTGGTAGACTGAGGAGTAGGTCACAGTCTAGGGGAACTAGATTGGGGCAAGAGCTTGGAAATCAATCAGAGAGTTTAAATTTAATGAAATAGGAAATTTAGCCATAAAACTTTCAAACAATGAAGAGATGGGTTAAGAGTGAAGATTTAGAACAATTATTCCAATAGGTTAGATTGGAGCAGAGAGAGAAGGAAGACCATATGCAAACTGTTGAAATAATCTTGGCTGGCAACGTTCAAGGGCTTAGACAGAGACCACGAAGAAGAGACAGAGGAAGGGATTCCACAGGGACTTTGTTTCATTCACTGATTATCCCAGATAAGCAGAATAGAGACTGGCACCTACAAAGCCCTCAATAAAAGCTTGTTTAATGATGAATGATAGAGTGAAATTTAGTAAATAAGATTAAAAAAAAAAATCACAAGACGACTGAGTTAAAGTCACTTAAAATTCCTGGAACCTTCCTATCACTTCAACCAAAAATTCTTCTTGAGGTTCCTACTTTTAGATACATCTTCTCCGGGAAAGAAAATTTGGGGAAGTTTGCCATTGCCAAGAAAAAGACTTGAAATATTTTCCTGGTAGGAATACTATTTTCACCTGAGTTACTTCGTTAATAAAAGACATCTCCAACTCCAGATTTGACTGGGTTCTTCCTCCACCTCAGGTCCAAGTAGAGCTTTGAGAGAAAAACAGAAGAGTGATGGCTGAAAGACTCAAGTCTTCCAAAGTATTTCTCTTCTCGGGTATCAGCGACCAGGTGACTTTCACAATGAGATAGACAACTTACAACTTACAACTTACAACTTACAACAAAAGTCACAGGCTGGGGGATGGGAGGAGGAGGAAGGGCACCAGCAATCTCCGTTAATCCTTCTCTACCACCCAGTTTACTGCGGCCTGTAGAGAAAGGAGCACGCACACGTTTGAGGGGAGAGTGGTGCTTCCGCCGTTTCCCTCCGGGCCGCTGCTCCCCGACCTCTCCCCTCCTCCCCACGCGCCCCTCCCAAGCTGCAAGCTCAGCTGCCGATTTCCGCCGACCCCTGCTTGAGGGAGCTCGGAATCCAATTACTTTTCCCTGGGGAGCGCAATCCACCCGTCTGGCCGCCAAGAGAGGAGCTGGGGTCGGGGGGCCGCGGAGGCCAGCCCCAGTCCGCCCGCCCCCACTTCCCGCCGCCGGGGCCTCGGGCCGGACAGCCCCGGCGGGGCGCGCGCTGCCACCGGGACTATTTGTCCTTCCGCGCGCGGCCGACCGGCGCGGCGACAGGCTTGCGGCGCTGCGGCCCCGGCGCCGACGTCGGCCGGGCTGAGTGGCAGGAGATTAGCCAAGGGCTTCCCCCGCCGCGCGCCGCGACCAATGGGCGCCCGGCGGTGCTCGAGGGCCGCGCACACGCACATTCCGGACTCCGCGCCGCACGCCGGCAGCCTCGAGTTCGCGCCCGCGCCCCTCGGCGCCCCGCGCCCGGTCGCACGCGCGGTTCTCTGCCCGTGCCCCGTCTGGGTGCCGGCCTGGACCCTGTGCTCTGGGCCCCTTGAAGCTGCTCTCTAAAGTGAAAGTGAAGTGGGGAACGGCGACCAAGTGCTCTGGAGGAGAAGGGGAATTAGCATCTTTACATGAAAGCTCTGCTACCGTCTGGGCTTTCTTAACAGACTGTAGAGTGGAGCTGTGCAGGACTTCCCTCCTGGTTCTTTAGAGATTTGGGCGAACTCTCAGTACTCTTGAGCGTTTTGTAGCAAGAGCATCTAACACTGGTCGATTTCTCACCTGGCTTAAGCTGTGGGCAGAGTACTTGATACAACCTTTCATTTCTGCATCTGGGAGGTGGAGAGGGGGCGAAGCAACACTCTCTTCTGTACACATTGTCAGACTTTCGAGGGCACAACTGACATCACGCTTGAAGGAGAAAATGCTATATTGTGCCTTGTTTTCTCTGTTGAATTGCGTTCTCTTGAAACTGGCTGACCCTTAGGCCCATGGTGTTCCTGAATGTGACTGACATGCGTGATTAGCAGGCTAGTGAGAGGGAACCAGGGAAATTGCTATCAAAACAATTACATACTGGGACATCAGAACAAAGGCTTGAGAGCCCTGGGGATTTAGGGACCATCCCAGCTTTGCCACGGATGCCCTCTGGGATGGTGGCCAAGTCAGATCATCTCTTTGTGTCTTGTTTCTTCCTGGCAAATTAAATAAAACTGTTCTTACCACTTCCTATCTCAAAGTGTGTTGTAAAAATAAACTTACATAACTGAGGTGAAAATATTGAAGATTTAGCTTTCGGGGGGAACGTGGTATGGTTGAAAGGCACCCTCTGAAGGGAAGATTTCTGTAAAAGGAAGCCATTTGACCCTCTACCTACAACCTGGTCATTTCAATGAAATTTGATACACGTGTGTTGAGGCTAAGTCCGTACATGCAGAGTTCTGTGCTGGTGGCTACGTGGTCTTCCTAAGAGTTACAATCTAGTAAACCCAGCTAGCTCCTGCATTCTCAAACCTTTTCCCATGCCTGTGCCAGTTCTCATCCCTAAGTTCTGGCCATTTTCATTCTCTGTTTCTGCTCAAGGGCCACAAAGCATTGCTACATTACAGGTACAGAATCGTACTGTGGTTGGGGCTCCCTGCTTAAGCCTAAGCTGTGGCTCTGGGTTCAGATGCCTGTAGGTGTGTCTGTGGAACTGATGGGGCAAAGGCCCCAGAAACTTGTTTACTGGAATGACTGAGGAGCCTCCTGGGACAGAACAAATCCTCAGGAAAGAAGGAGGCAAACACAATGAACTTGAGCCACGAACAAAACTATGTCTGTGGAAGGGAGAGGTCCTTTTGGGTTCAGTGCTGTGTCTCCTGGACCTTGTCTGAGTCCAGCAGGAGTAGGAGAGGGGAAAGAAGATGGAAGGAGGCTATGATGGGTGAAAGCTGAAATATCCACCTCAAACTTCATTTTTTAAATTAACTATTGTCTCTTTATTGCATTTTATTTTTTGAGACAGAGTCTCTCTGTCACCCTGGGTAGAGTGCATTGGAGTCATCATAGCTCACTGCAACCTCATACTCCTGGGCTTAAGTGATCCTCCTGCCTCAGCCTCCTGGGTAGCTGGGACTACAGGCGTGTGCCATCATGCTCAGCTAACTTTTTCTATTTTTGGTAGAGACCGGGTCTTGCTCTTGTTCAGTCTTGAGCTCCTGAGTTTAAGCCATCCTCCTGCTTCGACCTCCCAGAGTGCTAGGATTACAGGCATGAGCCACTGTGCCTGGCCTGTTTCAAACTTTTTGATCCCCACATTTCACATTCGTAACACATACTCCCCCCTTCTACTTTAGTAGAAAAGATCAAGGTATCAACAAAAGTGCAAGCAACACAAAACCTAATTACAGTGGCCTTTGAAAAATAAGGAATTTATTATCTCATAAAATAAAAAGTTTGGAGGAAGATGCTTCCAGTATTGGTTAATTCAGTATCTCAAGGAAGTTGTCCAGGACCTGAGTGAATTTCTTCTTTTTGCTCTTGCCATCCTCAGGAGATAGTAATCTCTCTTGTCATCCTCCTTCATGCTTGATCCATGGCTTCAGCTTGTCTTGGCATCCAATGCAGTCCAAGGCATCCAGCAAAGTAGAGAGATGCTATCTCCCATCCCCCTCCCTCCCTCCCCCTCTGTCTCTCTCTCTCTATCTCTGTCTCTTTCACACACACACACACACACACACACACACACACACACACAACATAGTCTCACACTGAAGGAGGACTGGGTACTGTGGCTCACGCCTGTAATGCTAGCACTTTGGGAGGCTGAGGTGGGAGGATCACTTGAGGCCAGGAGTTTGAGACCAGCCTGAACACAAGCAAGGCCCCATTTCTACAATAAAATAGAAAAATTAGCCAGGCGTGGTGGCGTGTACCTGTAGTCCGAGCTGCTTGGGAGGCTAAGGCAGGAGGATCGCTTGACCCCAGGAGTTTGAGGTTGCAGTGAGCTATGATGATGCTACTGCACTCTAACTCTAGCCTGGGCAACACAGTGAGACCTTGTCTCACTAAGTAAATAAATGCCTTTTCTAGAGGCCTCTATCAAAACTGAGTCCCATTGGGCAGAATTGTGTCACATACCCATCCTAAACAGATTATTTGTAGAAGGAATGATACCAATCATAATCTACTCTTCATGCTAGGGAGAGAAATCATCTTTCGTGAGCACATGGAAAGATATAATCCAAACATCATCAGATTTAGCCAGAAAAATAAGGAAGAGGGGCTGTGGCTTAGGCCCCAACAGGTTGTTTCATCTTTCCTTTCTTCTACCTCAAAATGTTTCTCTACCTCCTCTCCTTCATCATCTCTAAATCGTTCTGTTTTTGTCCATGTTCTTTCTTTACTGTCTCAATGCAGAGGTACACTAGCTCCATTTCAAGACATGGCCCTCCATCTGTCATGCTACCTAAGGCCTTGCTCTTGTGGCTTCTAAAGCACATGCAGGCTGCTCTGCCTGGCACTTCACTAGTGAGAATCAGAAGGGAGCTGAAGCCCCTTTGATTTCAGCAGAATCTAGAACTAGGTAAGCAGGTCCAAGGGCATGCTTTGTCCTTTCCCACCTCTGTTCTATACCCAGGGCTTCTCTGTCCAGCTCAGCAATGTGGGAGTGCCATGTGGAATCTTCAGCCACTTGTCTGGGAGCTGCTTCCACTTCACCCTCTCCCTCCCCATCCAGTCCCAATCAGCTGGACGTTGGGGCTGGATGTTGGGTCCCACTCTATTTTTCTGAGTCGCATTTTAGAGGAACTCTGACAATGGCTTGGCTTGAACCCGAAATGGGTTCCATTTCTTTCCTATACTTATATTTCCTCATTTTTTCACTTAACAAATATTAAATGTTGATTCTCTTCCAAGTACTGTGCTATGTGCTAGGGAGACATTGGTGAATAAGCCAAAGTGGAACTTACATTCTGGTGGGGGAACTTTCTCTCCACAAGGCTTGGCTTGAAATTCAAGGTTATCTCACAGGGACTAGAAGAGAATATAAAATTTAAAAGCAAGACAGTCATTAACTTTATGCAGCATAATCCATGTTTTAATTCTTCACAAACAACTACCGTTATTAGTATAAATTATTTTGATCTTTGCACAGCTCGTAACATTTCACATCTTTTCACTGAGGCCATTGTTTCAGACAATTACAGTTTCCAACAAGATAAACACCATGTAGGGCATTGCACTTGTGGTACAATACGCTTTATTAATAACATGCCTTGTCAGCTGAGCAGGCCAGGCTATGGATGGATGATTACAGCAAAAACGGAGTCTGTATCTGATGCAAGTTTATGTATCATCAGAGTTGTTACACTATCTCTGCTCACAGTCAGGAACCTGTCAGATCTTATTCAGCAGAATGGTTTGTAGATACATTGAAAGGAGATTAAAATATTTACTGTTACCTACCTTCCTTAGGCTACACTTGCCTGAGGATGTATAGTAAAATCAAATTTTAATTTTTTTTATGTTTTAAAATTCACCAAGGTTTACTATTCCCACTTTCATTTTTAGTAGAAAGTAAGTTCTCTCCAAGAAAGTGCTACATTATAAAACTGCTTATATATTTTTCTACTAATAGCAGTTCTGCTTTAGATGGTGTCATGGAATCTCAATGTCTAATTTATCTTGACAGTGTCTGAAGTGGAAGTAAACCAGTTCAGACTGCAGGTCTTGAAATATAAGTCAGAGAAGGTGGATGTAGCAGAAATGAAATGAGAGCATCTAAATGAAATATGAACCCCAGTCAATCTGAATGAATTCCCCCAGCATCTCAGTCAAGGAAAAAACCTGGAAGGGTTTTAATCCTTGCTCCACTCCCAACAAAGTGCATGACCTTAAGCAAGTCAGTTAATTAATCTCTGTATCTTGGTGCCCCCATTTTTACAGCAGGGTTAATAAGACTTGTAGTACGCATGTACTTGGAATTCAGGAGTAAAGAGAAACACCCTTTTTCTGAAATTTAGATAATTATCAATCAATTGTCAATAGGAATTTATTGAGCCCTGCCCCTACCCATCATTATATGCTCAGGGTCTAGCAAGTACCTTATACATAAGTGCTAAAAAAATCTTTACTGCATGAATGAATGAGAAAATGAATCAATGAATTACCGACTGCGTACCAAGTCCTATACTATGAAAGACCTGAGATTTTAGTAAATACCTGCCTTTAAGGAACCAAGCATCTAGTGAAATAAGATATACATAGACAAAAATGTACTTAGCAAATAAGGTATTAAATGCCAAATAAATGTTATGCTCCATCAATTTCAAAGAAGATTTCTAGATTCTCAGTTTTATTATGAATTCTTCCCCAAAATTGATCTGCCTGAGGTAATGCCTATGGTTTTGTTGCATAAACATGTTCAAGAGGCTGGGCGTGGTGGTTCAAGCCTGTAATCCTAGCACTCTGGAAGCCTTAGGTGGGAGAATTGCTTGAGACCAGGAGTTTGAGACCTGCCTGAGCAAGAGTGAGACCCCATCTCTACAAAAAATAGAAAAAAAATTAGTCAGGTGTGGTGGCGCTGGCCTGTAGTCCCAGCTACTCGGGAGGCTGATGCAGGAGGATTGCTTCAGCCCAGGAGTATGAGGTTGCAGTGAGCTATGATGGCACCACTACACTCTAGCTGGGGTGACAGAGTGAGACCCTGTCTCAAAAAAAAAAAGTGTTAGAGGATGGTTAGCCAAAGACTCCTAAATATAGAAATGTTTCATTAGGATAATATTCTGTAGGGTTTATATTACTTCTTTTTATACTGTGATTGAGATATCACCTTGACATCCATACAGTAAAATGCTCCAGCAACTACCTAAATCAAGATGTAGAACGGGAAGTCCTTTCCCCTATTCCCTTCTTCCCCGACCCCAGAGATAACCATTATTCTAACTTCTTCCTCTGTAAAGTAGTTTATAGCCTGTTCTCGAAAGTTGTATGAATGGAATTTTATGGTATGGTCTCCTTTGTACCTGGCTTCTTTTATTTAACATTATATCTGTATGATGCATCCATTTGTTGTATGTATCAGCAGTTTATTCTTTTTAATTGTTGCAAAATAGTTCTTCTAAAAGTGTGTTCTTTTCTATAAGTTTTATAGTTCTAGGTTTTACTTGTAGGACTATGATCCATTTCAAGTTAATTTTTACCTATGGTGTGACATTAGCATCAACAGCTCGTTTTTATTTTTTTAGTGGGTGTCCATTAAAATTGTTCCAGCACTACTTACTAAAAAGGCTACTCTTTCTCCCCCTCTCCATTGAATTACCTTGGTACTGTGTCAAAACTCAATTGATCTTATTATGTGTGGGTCCATATCTGGACTTTTCACTTCCTTCCATTGAACCGTATATCTATCTTTTTTGCCAATACACCAATTTGGGGAGATTGTTATGTTAACAATAGTGACTCTTTTAATCCATAAACATGGTATATATCTTTATGTATGTATGTATTCTTTAATTTCTTTCAGTGAGATTTTGTAGTTTCCAATATAGAGATCTTTTGTTAGATTTATTCATAATTATTTTATAGTTTTGGTACTATTATAAATAGAATTGCTCTTTAAATTCTATTTTCCAGGCCTAGCATGGTGGCTCACACCTGTAATCCCAACCCTATGGGAGGTAGGAGTCTCGCTTGAGGCCAGAAGTTTAAGAGCAACCTGGACAACATGTGAGACCCTGACTCTACAAAAAAATGAAAAAAAAAAAAAAAACTTAGCCAGTTTGCAGTGGGATTCAGCCCTATGGGGGTCTGATGCCACCATTGATCTGATGGGGGCAGGGGCTCGGGCAGTGATATGAGAGATGGGAAGCAGCTGTGGGTGCAAGTGGGGCTTCACTCGCTGGCCTGCTGCTGGCCTCCTGCTGTGTGGTGCTTGTCAGAGGCCCTGCGGTTGGGGACTGCAGGTCCCAGCTACTGGGGAGGCTGAGATGGGAGGATTGTTTGAGCTCAGGAGTTCAAAGCTGCAATGAGTTATGATTGAGTCACTGCACTCCAGCCTGAGTGACAGAGAGAGACCCCATCTCTTTAAATAAATAAATAAATAAATGAATAAAATTCCATTCTCTAATAGTTTGCTGTTAGTGTGTAAACATGTATGTTTTAATGGTTGCCTTAAACAGATTTTTATATATTAAACCTGTATCCTATGACCTTGCTAAGTTCACTTATGGATTCTAGTAATTGTTTTCTAGATTTCCTGAGATTTTTTACATTAATAACAATATCATTTACAAATAGGGACAGTTTTACTTTTTCCCATTTGATCTTAATGCCATTTATTTATTTTTCTTTCCTTCTTACAATTACTAAGACCTCCAGTACAATATTGAATAGAAGTGTAGAAGTGATCATGGCATCTTTGCCATGTTTCTATTATAGAGGAAAACAATTCAGTCTTTCACCATTAATTATGCTGTAGGTGTCTTATATATGCCCTTCATTTATTTGAGGACATTCCCTACTATTTCTGATTCGCTGAAAGTTTTTTTTTTTTCAAGAATCAATGTTGGATTTTTGTCAAGTGCTTTTTCTATATCTATTAGAATGATCATATGGGTTTTCTGCTTTATTTTGTAAATATAATGAATTTCATTTATTGATTTTAAAATGTTAAACTAATTTTGCATTCCTGGGATAAGAAACCTTACTTATTGCTGAAGTGTTATTCTTTGTATGTACTGTTGGTTTGATTTGCTAGTGTTTTGTTAAGGAATTGCTTCTATATCCATGAAGGGTATTGGTGTGTAATTTTTTTAACATCTTTTTCAGGTTTTGGTATTAAACTTAGGTTGGTGTATCAGTTTGCTAGGGCTACCATAACAAAATACCACACAGTGGGCAGTTTAAACAACATAAATCACTATTTTCACAGTTCTGGAGGCTAGAAATCCAAGATCAAAGTCTTAGCAGGTTTGGTTTCTCTGGAGGCTTCTCTCCCTGGCTCATTGATGGCTGCCTTCTCGCCATATCATCACATGGCATTTTCTCTGTGTACACCTGTTCCCCTGGTGTCTCTCCTCTTATAAGGACACCAGTCATATTAAATTAGGGGCCCACACTAACAGCCTCATTTTAATTTAATCACCTCTTTAAAGACCTTATCTCTAAATATGGTTACATTCTGAGATACTAGAGTTTGGGATTTCAGCATATAAGTTTTGAGGGGGCACAATTAAGATCATAAAATTTGGCCTTATAAAATGAACTGGATAGTGTTCTCTCCTCCTCTCCTTTCTGAAAAACATCTTGTGTAACTTTGGTGTTTTCACCAGTGAAATCATCTGGCCCTGGAGTTTTCTTTTTGGGAAGGTTTTTCATAATATATTCAATTTGTTTATTAGATATAGACCTATTCATATTTTCTGGTTTTTCTTGTGTCTATTTGGTACGTTTTACATTTCAAGAAATTTGTCTTTTTCATCTATGTTGTTGAAGTTGTTGACATAATATTCTTCATAGTGTTCTCTTGTTATTCTTTTATTTATTTATTTATTTTTTATAATTGCATTTTATTTTTGAGACAAGGTCTCACTCTGTTACCCCAGCTAGAGTGCAGTGGTATCATCATAGCTCACTGCAACCTCAAACTCCTGGGCTCAACCAATCCTCCTGCCTCAGCCTCCCAAGTAGCTGGGATTATAGGTGCGTGCCACCATGCCCAACTAATTAAAAAAATTTTTTTTTTTTTTTTTGCAGTAATGGGTTCTCACTATGTTGCTCAGGCTGGTCTGAAACTCCTGGCCTCAAACAATTCTCCCTCCCATCTAGGCCTCTCAAAATGCTAGGATTACAGGCATGAGCCAACACATCTGGCAGTCTTGTTATTCTTTCAACATCTGTATAATCTATGGTAGCAACCTCTTTTTGAAAAATGCTTATTTTAAACAGTTATACCTTTTTAAAAGTGCTTAAGAGGGAAAAAATTCAACATTCATCTGATTATTCTGGATACTTGACTTTTCCTTGTAAATTTTAGAATCAGCTTGTCAATTTCTATAAAAAGGCTATAATTTTGCTTGAGAGTGCAGTGAATCTATAGACTAGTTTGGGGAAAACTGCCACCTTAACAATATGAAATCATTAGATCCATGAACATGGTATGTGTCTCCATTTATTACATCTTCAAATTCTCTCCTCAGTGTATTGCATTTTTCAGCATACATTTGTATTGCACAAATTTTGTTGGATTTATCCTTAAGTATCTTACATTTTTGGTGGCATTGAAAATGGTACCATTGTTTACATTTCAGTTTCCAGTTATTAGTTGCATATTATATCCTGTGAACTTGCTACATCCACTTGTTAATTCTAGAAGCTTTTGTGTAGATATTTCTGAAATTTTGTATATTTAATAGGTTATCTGTCAATCAAGAAGGGTTTATATCTTCTTGTCCACTCTGTATGCCTTTTATTTCTTTTTCTTGTCTTGTTGCACTGGCTTGATTCTTTTTTATTTGTTCATTTTAGAGATTGAGTCTTGCTCTGTTGCCCAGGCCAGAGTGCAGTGGCATGATCATAGCTCACTGAAGCCTCAAACTCCTGGGCTCAAGAGATCCTCCTGTCTCAGCCTCCTGAGTAGCCGGGACTACAGGTGTGCACCACCACGACTGGCTAATTTCTTTTTCTTTTTCTTTTTTTTAAGAAATGGAGTCTCACTGTGTTGCCAAGACTAGTTTCGAACTCCTGGCTTCAAGTCTCTAGGATTGCAGGTGTGAGCCACAGTGTGAACAATTAGCTAGATTTTGAGTACAATTGAGTAGAAGCAATAAAAACAGAAATCCTTGCCTTATTTTTAGCCTTAGAAGAAAAAATGTTTAGTCTTCCCTCATTAACTATGATATTAGATATAGGTTTTGCCTAGTCTTTCACCAGGTTGAGGAATTTCTTTTCTATTCCTGGGTTGATGAAATTATAATAAAGAGTACTTGTCTTTTTAATACTCTATGTGGTGAAATGGGAAGTACATATGAAGTACTACTGTTGCATACAGAAGTATGATGATTGCCTCAGTCAAGTATGTGATTGAGTTGTCAACTGAACTGGTTGCTTTTTTTTTTTTAATTTCAGCTTATTATGGGGGTACAAAAGTTCAGGTTATGTATTTTGCCCATTCCCCCCCATCCCCCCGAGTCAGAGCTTCAAGCGTGTCCATTCCCCAGACAGTGCGCAACGCACTCATCATGTAGTTATACCCCCATCCCCTCCCCCCATCCCCCCCACCCTGAGTCAGAACATTCAAGCGTGACCATTCCCCACATGGTGCACAACGCACTCATCATGTAGTTATAAACCCATCCCCTGCCACCCCCCACCTCAGTCCGATACCCAATTGGTGTTATTCCCAAATGTGCACTTAGGTGATGATCAGGGAAACCAATTTGCTCGTGAGTACATGTGGTGCTTATTTTTCCATTCTTGAGATACTTCACTTAATAGAATGGGTTCCAGCTCTCTCCAGGAGAACAAAAGGGATTCTATATCACTGTTATTTCTTATAGCTGAGTATTGGTTGCTTTTTTAATGGAATATCATTTTTACTTAGAAGAACCAAGGACAAACTATGATTACTTAGACTTAGGTATTTAGCACATATTTTCTGAAAAAAAAAGAAAAAAAAGTGGTGTGACCCTGTCACTTCAAGGCAAAGAACTAACTATATTTGTTGACATTAATAACATTTGCATTTTCAAGCAAAAATTAAAATTTTGGAAAATTTGTATTCACTGTCCTGGGGCTTAACATCTTCCAAGTACTTTAAGGGTTTTCTTTTGAGATTGCTGATAATATTAACGAATGTGATTTTTTTTTTATATTCAGTGAAATATGTGAACATTTGAAAGATCTGCATAATTTAGCAAGCCAATATTTTAAGAATCTACACTTATCAAGTTTGATGTAGTGTTAGAGAACACTATGCACGCAGGGGCTGGGCATGGTGGCTCACACCTATAATCCTAGCATTTTAGGAGGCTGAGGCTGTAGGATCCCTTAAGCCAGGAGTTTGAGACCAGCCTGGGCAACACAAGGAGACCTCATCTCCACAAAAACAAAAAAATCAGCCAGGTGTGGTTGCATGTGCCTATAGTTCCAGCTACTTGGGAGGCTAAGGGAGGAGGATCACTTGAGCCCAGGAGTTTGAGTTGCAGTGAGCTATGATGATGCCACTCCACTCTAGCTGGGGCAACAGAGTGACACTCTGTCTCAAAAAAAAAAAAAAAAGAAAAGAAAAGAGAAGAGAAAAGCAAAGAAAAGAAAAGAAAAGAAAAGAGGAAAAAAACCTATTTACGATTTTCTGAAAAGGTTATTAAAATAATCCTTCCCTTTTCCACTATATATATCTTTGTGAGGCAAGATTTTCTTTATATGTTTAACTAAAACACTATGTTGTAATAGACTGAAAACAGAAACAGATATGAGAATCAAGTTGTCTTCTGTAAAACCAAACTTTAAAGAGATTTGCAAAAGTGTAAAATAATGCCACTTCTTAATAATATTTTTGTTTGGAAAATACAGTCATAAATAAAAATAGACATGTTAAAAGTACTGCTTTATTATTGCTATTTTTATTGTGGCAAAATATATAACATAAAATTTACCATTTTCACCATTTTTAGGTATACAGTTCAGTGGCCTTAAGTACATCCACATTGTTGTGCCACCATCACCATCAACCATATCCAGAACTTTTTTATAAACTGAATCTCTGTACCAATTAAACAATAACTCTCCTATCTCCCCTCTCTCCAGCCCCTGGCAACCTCCATTCTATTTTCTATCTCTATGGATTTGACTACTCTATAGAGAATTTGACTCCTCCATAAGTGGAATCATATAATACTTGTCTTTTTGTGTCTGGTTTATTTCACTTAACATAATGTCTTTAAGATTTATCCATGTTGTTATTGTTATTTTTTAAAATAAATTAATAAACAAAATTTTTAAAAATCTCTGTCTTGGCCAGGCATGGTGGCTCATGTCTGTAATCCTAGCACTCTAGGATTGCTTAAGGTCAGGAGTTTGAGACCTGCCTTAGCAAGAGTGAGATCCCATCTCTACTAAAAATAGAAAAAATTAGTTGGGTATGATGGTATGCACCTGTAGTCCCAGCTACTGGGGAGGCTGAGGCAGGAGGATTGCTTCAGCCCAGGAGTTTGAGGTTGCTGTGAGCTAGGCTGATGCCATGGCACCCTAGCCTGGGCAACAGAGCAAGATTATGTCTCAAAAAAAAAAGATCTCTGTTGTAATTTTCTTAATAGACTTCATTTTTTAGTTTTAGGTTCACAGCAAAATTGAGCAGAAGGTACAGTGATACCCACATACCCTCTGCCACCCATATGCATAACCTCTCCCATTATTGACATCCCCCAACAAAGTGGTACATTTGTTACACTTAATGAACCTATATTGACACCATTATTACCCAAATTTCATAGTTTACTAGGGTTCACTCTTTTTTTTTTTTTTTTGAGACAGAGTCTCGCTTTGTTGCCCAGGCTAGAGTGAGTGCTGTGGCGTCAGCCCAGCTCACAGCAACCTCAAACTCCTGGGCTTAAGTGATCCTACTGCCTCAGCCTCCCGAGTAGCTGGGACTACAGGCATGTGCCACCATGCCCAGCTAATTTTTTCTATATAGATTTTTAGCTGTCCAAATCATTTCTTTCTATTTTTGGTAGAGACAGGGTCTCACTCTTGCTCAGGCTGGTCTCGAACTCCTGACCTGGAGTGATCCACCCACCTTGGCCTCCCAGAGTGCTAGGATTACAGGCATGAGCCACCACGCCCGGCCCCTAGGGTTCACTCTTGGTGCTATAATTCTATGGGTTTGGACAAATGTATAATGACAGGTACCCACCATTATATTAATAGTGTCATATAGAGTAGTTTCACTGCCCTAAAAATCCTCTGTGTTCCTCCTATTTATTCCTCCCTCCCCTCTAACCTCCAGCAACTCCTGATATTTTTTTTACTGTCTCCATAGTTTTGTCTTTTCCAGAATGTCATATAGTTGAAATTATACAGTATGTAGCCTTTTCAGATTGGCTTTTTTCACTTAGAAATATTCATCCATGTCTTTTCAAGACTCGATAGCTTATTTATTTTAAGCATTGAATAATATTCTATACCATGGTTGTAGTACCACAGTTTATTTATCCATTCACTTATTGAAGGACATCTTGGTTGTTTCTAACTTTCAGTAATTATGAATAAAGCTGCTGTAAATATCTGTATGCAAGTTCTTGTGCAGACATAAGTTGTCAACTCCTTTAGGTAAATACCAAGGAGCATGATCACTGGATTGTATGGTAAGAGTATGTTTAGTTTTGTAAGAAACTGCCAAACTGTCTTCCACAGTGGCTGTCATCATTTCACATTCCTACCAGCAATGAATGAGACCTCTTGTTGCTCCATATTCTCACTGGCATCTGTTCTATATTTTGCCCATTTTAATAGGTATGTAGTGGTATATCACTGCTGTTTTAATTGCATTTCCTTCTTTTCATATACTTGTTTGCCATCCGTTCATCTTCGTTGGTGAGATATCTTTTAAGGTCTTGGCCCATTTTTTAATCAGGTTATTTGTGTTCTTATTGTTGAGTTTTAAGAGTTTTATGTATATTTTGGATAATAGTTGCTTGTCAGATATGTCTTTTGCAAATATTTTTTCCCAGACTGTGGCTTATCTTTTCATTCTCTTGACAGTGTCTTTCACAGAGCAGAATTTTTTAATTTTAATGAAGATCAGCTTATTGCATCATGTCTCTGGTTTTATATCTAAAAAGTCATCACCAAATCCAAGGTCATCTATATTTCTCTTACGTTGTTTTCTAGGAGTTTTATGGGTTTGCATTTTGCATTCATATCTGGGATCCATTTTGAGTAGTTTGTGATGGGTATAATGTCCATGACTAGATTCATTTTTTTGCATTT
This sequence comes from Lemur catta, assembly GCF_020740605.2. Lineage (NCBI taxonomy): Eukaryota > Metazoa > Chordata > Mammalia > Primates > Lemuridae > Lemur > Lemur catta. The sequence continues at coordinate 88,337,592 of NC_059128.1, read as the reverse complement.
GGATGTCCAGTTGTTCCAGCCCCATTTGTTGAAAAGACTCTTTTCTCCATGATATTGCCTTTGCTCCTTTGTCAAAAATCAGCTGACTATGTTTATGTGAGTCTATTTCTAGGCTCTCTATTCTGTTCTGTTGATCTATTTGACTGTTCTTTTGCCAATACCACACTGTCTTGATTACTATAATTTTATAGTAAGTCTTGAAGTTGAATAGTGTCAATCCTCCAACTTTGCTCTTCTCCTTCAATATTATGTTGACTATGCTGAGTCGTTTGCCTCTCTATATAAAATTTCAAATCAGTTTGTCAATATCTGTAAAATAACTTGCTGGGATAGTACATTGAATCCCCAGATAAGTTGGGAAGCACTGAATGACATTTTGACAATAGTGAGTATTTCTATCCATGAACACGTAATATGTCTCCATTTATTTAGTTCTTTGATTTCTTTCATGAGTTTTAGTTTTCCTCATATATATCTTGTACATATTTTGTTAGATTTATACCTAAGTATTTCATTTTTTGGGTGCTATTGTAAATGGTATCATGTCTTTAATTTCAAATTCCACTGAATCATGCTGGTATATAGAAAAGTGAGTGACTTTTACATATTAACCTTGTATCCTGCAAACTTAAGGTAATCACTTATTAGTTTTAGGAGTTTTTTGTTGATTCTTTCAAATTTTCTGCATAGATGATCATGCTATCTATCAACAAAGGCAGTTTTATTTCTCCCTTCCCAATCTGTATGCTTTTTCTTCTCTTTTCTTATTGCATTAGCTAGGCCTTCTAGTATGATGTTGAAAAGCAGTGGTGAGAGGGGACATCCTTACTTTGTTCCTGATCTTAGTGGGAAAACTTCAAGTTTCTCACCATTAAGGATGATGCTAGCTGTAGGTTTTTCATGCATATTCTTTATCAAGTTGAGGAAGTTCCCCTGTATTCCTAGTTTACTGAGAGTTATTATCATGAATGAGTATTGGACTTCAGTCTTAATTTTTAGTATGACAAATATTAATAGGAATGCACAAATAGAGATAAAAACTTTGGTGTCCTCAGTAAGTTTTAACAGTATAAAGTGTTCCTGAGATCAGAAATTTTGAGAACCACTTGTCTTAGTTCTGGTTGCTTTAACAAAGTGCCATAAACTGGGAGACTTAAAAGGCAAACATTTATTTCTCATAGTTCTGTAGGCCGGATGTCTTAGATCAGGGTGCCAGCAGAGCCAGATTCTTGTCAAGGGCTCTCTTTCTAGTTTAGAGAAAGCCATCACCTTGCTGTGTCCTCACATGACAGGAAGGGAGCTAGCTGGCTCTCTGTGCTCCTCTTAGAAGGGCACTAATCCCCTTCATGAGGGCTTTACCCTCATCGCCTAATTACCTCCCTAAAGCCCCACTTCCTGTGGTTAGGGTTCCAACATACGAATTTGGGGGGAGGGCAAAAATAGTCTGTCCATAATACCACTGGTATGTAATATTTCAGTGTATGTGTATATGTACCATAATTTACTTAGACATTCAAGTGCTGAGTAATAGGATTTTTCTTCAGGTTTGGTTATTATGAATAATAATAACTGCTATGAATATTCTTATACATGTCTTGTGATGGACCTCTACACTACTTACTCTCTGATGCCTAGGAGTGATATGACTGGGTCTTTGTCACTTTTTAAAATGGATAATTGTGTATACCTAATCTTTATTGTATTTAGATTCCATTGGATAATTTCAAAGAATATTGTGTAATAGATTTATTTTAAATGCTAATATTTATCATATACATGATATTTATCCTTTGAATTTATTTAACTTATGATGAAAAATGTCAGATATCAACTTAAAAATGTGTGAAAGGGTACATCATTGAAATACATTTTTTAGGAGGTACATAAGGAAAGCATGTTGTATTTTTTTCCGCTCATTTTTGTACTAGTAATTATAGATCAGATGTATTCCAGGAGCAGTCTTGTCAATGGCTCTTAACCCTATTAGACCCAGTGCCTCCCCTTTTTTGCTTTGTTTTTCCCCTAGTTTTTAAAATAAACTACACAGGACAAAATTTACCATCTTAATCATTTTTAAGTGTATGGTTCAGGGATATTAAATGCATTCATAATGTTGTGAGTCATCACTATCCATCTCCATAACTCTTTTCATCTTGTAAAATTGAAATTTTATACCCATTAAACAATAACTCCCCATTTCCCTCTTTTCCAAGCCCCTGGCAACCATCATACTACTTTCTATCTCTATAATTTTGACTACCCTAAGTACCTCATATAAGTGAAATCATATAGTATTTGTCTTTTTGTGACTGGCTTATTTCATTTGGTATAATGTCTTCAAGTTTTATCCATGTTGTACATATGTCAGACTTTCCATTTTTTTAACAGTATTCCATTGTGTGCGTGTGTATATATATACACGCACACATACACCACATTTTGTTTATCCCTTCAACTGATGATGGACACTTGGGTTGCTTCCATGTTTTAGCTATTGTGAATAATGCTGCTATGAACATGTGTGTACAAATATCTCTTTGAGATTCTGTTTTCAATTCTTTTGGGTATCTGCCTAGAAGTACAATTGCTGAGTCATACAGTAGTTCTATTTTTAATTTTTTGAGGAACTGCCATACTGTTTTCCACAGCAGCTGTGCCATTTTCCATACCTACTAACAGTGCACAAGGGTACGAGGAAAGTGTTTTGAAGTCTGCTAGTCTAGATAGTAGGCCCCGTAAAGGTTCAGAAGAAGAGCAAGATGACTAATTGTTGGGGATGTCTCTTTCTTTTTCCCTCCTTCCCTCCCTCATTTGCTTGCTTCCCCATTACTTATCCTAACAAATAGTTACTCAACAACTATTATATACCAAGAACCTTGCCAGGCACTGGAGATATAGCTGTGAAAAAGACAGACAAGGATGTGACTTACAGTCTAGTGAGCTAGACAATCAACATGAAAAGAAGTAACTTAAATGACTACAAATTGTGTTAAATATCACAAAGGAAGCAAACGAGTCTTATGATTTGAGATAATGATATCACTGGCTGCTTATGTAGAGTGGCTCTGGTGGCCTCATGTTGGAGGATCTGGCTGTGCTTAACAGCCAAGAAAAGAGCATTCCAGGCAGAGAGTCTCATACTGACAGTATTAACCAGGCTTTGAAGAAGAAAAAGCTTGTCATATTCCAAAAACTGAAAGCAAGCCACTATGATGGGATCACAGTCAGACTTTGAGTTTTTTTAAAAAGAAGTTACATAGTTAACCCTTGACACAAAATATACAGTTAATATGAGCTATATGATAAGGTAATAATAATTATTAAAAATACCGATATTCATCTTTCAGAAGTGATAGAAGTGAAGCAGCCTCTACTTTCTACTAGGAACAGGAGACAGGGAAAAAAGATTCAGGAAAATGTCTTAAATGTCATCAATTCCTACCTCTGCTTTCTATTTTGCTCATGAACTACTAAGCGAAATAAAACAGGGAAGCACAGTACTGAGTGGTATATTGTAACAATGAGATGGTTGGTTTGAAGGGAGAGAAGATGATTTAATAATCAGTAAGATTTGAGAAAAGCAGCCCTCAGGAGATGAGCTAGTACTGGTGTTAAACTGTTTTTTTTATACTGGTGCCATTGAAAAGTTTCTTACCAAGATCACCAATGACATACTAATACCAAAGCTAGTGGCTAATTCTCTCTCCTAAGCTTACTTTTTTTTTTTTTTTTTTGAGACAGAGTCTCACTCTGTTGCCCAGGCTAGAGTGCCGTGGCATCAGCCTAGCTCACAGCAACCTCAAACTCCTGGGCTTAAGTGATCCTACTGCCTCAACCTCCCGAGTAGCTGGGACTACAGGCATGTGCCACCATGCCCACCTAATTTTTTCTATATATTTTTAGTTGGCCAGATAATTTCTTTCTATTTTTAGTAGAGACAGGGTCTCACTCTTGCTCAGGCTGGTCTCGAACTCCTGACCTCGAGCGATCCACCGGCCTTGGCCTCCCAGAGTGCTAGGATTACAGGTGTGAGCCACCGCACCCAGCCTAAGCTTACTCTTAATTTATCTCAAAACTCTTTCTCCTTTCTTCTCCTCCTCTCCCCTCCTCTGGTCTCTCTTCTCTACCTGGACTTTATGTAATCTTATCCAGAGCCACGGTTTGATAAGCCATCCATATGCTGATGACCCTGAATTATTCTATCTTATTTCCTCTCCTGAGAAAACATTTTACTTATTATCTAACTTCTTACTTGATATCTCTCCTTGTCTGTCTGATAGGTATTTCAAATTACACATGGTTAAAATGAAAAATTTGATTCCACCTGCCTTCCCCAACTTCTCACTAAGTTTTTTCCATCTCAATAAATTGTACCTCTGTCATTTATCCAATTTCTTGGCACAAAAATCTTGATCTCTCATTTTAATTCATGCCCCACATCCAAATCCAGATATAATTTGCTCTAACTGCAAATTATATCTGAAATTCAACCATTTCTCATTATCACCACTTCAATAGCCATAGTTAGAAGATGTCATTATGTCTTGCCTGGTCTACTGCAGGAACATCTTAACTGGTCTACCCAGTGTAGAGGAGCCAGCTGGTGAGCTTAGAGGGAGTTGAGGTCCTGCCGTGAGCCAAAAGCTCATGGTGTCCACAGTGGAGGGACCACAGTGAGGTGGTCACATGGCTGTGATATGCACGATTTTCAGTTACCATGGTTTAGTTGAATAACTCAGTCCTCCAACATTACAGTTCAAATTTCAGTTAACATGGTTCAGTTCAACTCAGTAATTGCATAAAATACAAATTTTGTTGCTAGTTCTTCAGTCCAAAAATCATTACATAAATAAAAGATGCACATGATGATCAATGGGCCAATCACATCATTTCTTTCAAAGTCTGTCAGTCACTGGTCACTCTGCATCTATTACTCAGTTTGTGTAGAGACAGCAAAAATGGGTAGTTGTGTTGCTATCTTGTCTCCCAGTGATAAATCCACTTGACATTTTACAAAATGGAAAATCAAAAGAAGGACTTAGCCAACAGACATGAAAGTGCAACAAATAACCAAAAGTGATACTGCTGGAAGTAAAATTCAAATCAAATGTAAATGGAATTATGTAAGAAATAGCTGACAGTGGGAATGTTAACACTGCCATCATTTGAGAGACTCTAGATATGTACCAGAGGAACTTAGTGAAGGTGAACTTTAAGAAGGAAAGTGGTTGCAACAAAAAGGATGAAGATGTTCCAGAAAAAGTAACACCAGCAAAAAACTTCACATTAAAGGAACTCTTGGAGATATTTCTCAACATGAATGTGCAAAGGGTAAAATATTGGAAGCTTATCCAAACTTGGGAAGGAGTATGACAATTCACTAGGGCATACAAAAAATCCTCACTCCATATAGTAAGTTATACAATGAGAAGAAGGCAAGCAGTGTTCAAACTACTCTTGCTGCATGTTTTACAAAGAAATAAGACATTTAATTCTCAATGCTAATTTAATTCTGTGTTTCTAATGCCTTCAATTCCAGTATAGTAGTCCCCTGTTTATACAGTTTCTTCCATGGTTTCAGTTACCCATGATAAACCATGGTCCAAAAATATTAAATAGAAAATTCCAGAAATACACAATTCATGAGTTTTCAATTGTGTGTTGTCCTGAGTAGCGTGATGAAATCTCTCATTGTCCCTCCCACTCAGGAGGTGAATCATCTCTTTTTCCAGCATATCCATGCTGTATACACTCCCCACCAGGTAGACATCGATATCATCTGCTCCTGACATCAAATTATTCACAATGTCATGGCTTGATGACCCAGGATCACCCTAAGCAGATGATCCTCCTTCTGACGCATTATCAGAAGTTCAAGAGAAGCCTGATGCTACGTCACAACACTTAACATCATTCACCTCACTTCATCTGGTCATGTAGGCATTTTATCATCTCATATCATCATCACAAGGGTGAATATAGAACAATAGGATATTTTGTAGGAGATTACATTTGCATAACTTTTATTATAGTACATTGTTATAATTGTTCTATTTTATCATTAGTTATTGTTATTAATCTCTTACTGTGCCTGATCTATAAATTAAACTTTACCGTAAGTATGTATATATAGAAAAAAACATAGTATATATAGGATTTGGTAGTATCTGAGTTTGGGGGGTTCACTCAGAGTCTTGGACTTCTGTATACTAAATAAATAGAAGCTTTACTATATTTTTCCATTTCTCTGTACATTTAAAACAAACAGTAAGAGAGTTGTAATTTTTCATTTGTTTGTACTTTCAGAGATGGGGATTTCTCTCTGTCACCCAGGCTGGAGTGCAGTGGTGCAATCATAGTGCAATCATAGCTCGCTGCAACCTCCAACCCCTTGGACTCAAGTGATCCTCCCACCTCAGCCTCCCAGATAGCTGGGACTACAGCCACCACACCTGGCTGAGTTGTAATGTTTTGACAAAAAAATTTAAAGGCCACAGAACAATAATAATCATTCCTTTGATTATTAAGATCACGGTACACAGTTCGTCTTGCACTCTCATTTTTATAGTTCTGCAATGCCTGCATTGCCTGCATTGCCTGCATTGCCTGCATTCAACACAAAGTGCAAGTTCAATACTTGGAAATGAAAAATAGAATGTCCTTACCATAGCCATGATCTGAAGGAAATGAAGAAGCACTAACTGGAGATGATAAGCTGTAGACATTAGCCTCCTGCTTGAATCAATCCAAAATCTGTTTCAATATCATAGGTTGTGTTTCTAGGTGACTTCTGGGCATTCCACCAGCACTTTGTATGCAATAAATCCAAAACTGAACTTCATCCTAACTCTCCTACATATCAAAAAGCCCCAAGCAACTTGATTCTCTCTTCTGGAGTATCAATTAGCATTAGTTTTGATGGGTAGTAACAGAGACCTGAAATAACAGTAGCTTAAACAAAGTAAATATTTATTTTTCTATCAAAATAAAACTCCAGGATTAGTCAACCCAGGGCTAGTATGATGACTCACTAATTATCAGGAATCCAGGCATTTCCTAACCTTTGTTCTATAATCTTTACCATGAAGCTGCTATCTTGTTACCTCGTGGTCACAAATTGGCTGCTGCTGCTCTTAACATTACATTCCAGGCAAAAAGAAGAAAAGCAAAGAAAAGGTGCTGTCACCCTGATGTTCAATGTACTTTAGAGAGTTTTCAAGGATGCCCCACCCAAAGATGTCTGCTTATGTCTTATTAGACAGTCCTAACTGCTTTGGAGACAGGGAAATATGGTTGTTAGCTGGGCATGTTGCTACTTTTATACTATAATGTATATGTCAGTTACATAAGAAAATGGGTAGAATGAATATTAGGTAAGCAATTAATAGTCTCTTGTCAGACATCTTTAATGATTCTACCATTCACTGAGTCATCAAGGTAGATTCTTAGGGATTATCTGAGACTCTTCTATCTCCCTCATCGTTCATATTCAAAGTTAGTTTATTATGCTTTCTAAGTATCTTTCACATTTGAAACTCCACTTTTTTTCTTTAAACCTCTATTGCCTAGAATAGTACATGACACTGTTTATGTTTATAAATGTTTGTGAAATTCTGATTTATTAACTGCTTTTCACAACTGGGAAAAGTTATCTCAGTGAACTTTATATTGGGGTCTTCAAATAATACTCAAGGAGTATTTCTATTATATTATAAAGTATAATTCCTGGAGTTCTTTAAGGTACAAAGTAATTCCCTATTCTCTAATACTATAGGATTCAAATTATTCAACTTCAACATTATGGAACACAGGAAAACACACTCCCTTCTCTAATATTTATTTTTTCCCAATTGTAAAGCTTTGTTAGTAGCTTCTGTCTCTTACACTGTCTCCTCCAAGAGACCTCTATGGGACATTCCTCAGCATGCCCACAAGCACATGAACATGCATGTGCCTATGTGCATACACTCACACACACAGACACAATGATGGCCTAAAAAATCTTGTTCCTCAGCAAGTCAAAATGTCAAACATCTCAGTGGCAAGTATGAAATACAGTAAGCCTGTCTCTGTCTAGCCACCTGCTGAATGTTCCGTATGCCAGGTGCTAATTTTAGGAAAAAGAAAGGAAAGTTTAAAAATGTATTCTCTTCTCACTGCTCTGCAAGAGCCTCTTTTCCTTTTCTTCTCAAGCAGCTGCAGCAGAAGCTTACAAGAATGCAAAATGCAAGTGGTCCTAGAAACAAGGCATAATTTAAAAGACTTCACCCAGTGACTTAAACAAATAAACCTGTTGGGTTAAGCTTATTGTTCTGGAGAGAATAAACAGAGTGACTGGCCTTGGATTGATGGAACTCACTGGAATGGAGCAGGGCTGACAAATTGGGATAAAATATTTGGCCACTGTACATTGTCCTGGGACAAATGACCAACTTACTTTAAATTCATTTTCCAGTAGCTGGTGAGGGGGTGGCCAGGTCTGCATCCTACCCATTGTAGACAAGTAACATTTCTTGACTGTGACAGGTTGCTCCCATTTGATTAGATATTTTATAAAACAATGCACACCGCACATCATTTTCAAAATGTTTTTGTTTCTCCAATTCCTGACATTCTGGTATAAATGAAGACCTCTGAACATGCTCAGAGAATAGGTTGTTTTGACAAGCTAGAGAATATACTATTTGCTGGCAGTCTGTAGGCCAGAGCTTTAATAGTGGTCATATTACATATGCTATTTTATCTTTGCCTTTAAAATGTTCCTCTGTAGCTCTAAATATTTCATTTCCTCAAATAATTTATTTTAACACAACAGCATTATGTGGTCAGTGGGAGCAAATACACAAAGATAATTATAATTTCTTATTGTATTTGAAGCCATATTTCATTAATTTGGCTTTTCAAACTAAAATTTCATACAAAGTTGATGTCATTTCAACACAAATATGATTCTATGTAATAAATTGGATGTGCAGAAATTTGGATATTCAAGAGTTATGAAACACGGAATCAATTGAATATACAAAGGCTGATGACTCACTTTGGAAGTATTTTAGGCCTCTTGTGCTGTGTGTTAGCAACTGTGCCCCTACCCCCAACTCCCGTTTCTTCTAGTTGCGGAAGCTTTTGTGACTGCTTCTTCCTATGTTTATTTACTGTTCCTTTTAATTTTTTAAAAAATCAGTGCCTCTGTGATGTTTCCTTATCTGCTAATATTTCTCTTTACTCATTCTAAAAGCTAGAAGTTTCCACAAATTGCTAGGTAATCAGTTAAGAATTATTCTTTATCCCTTTAGCATTTGTGCTAAATGTAAATGTAATCCTGGGCATTTTATATTTTAATTTGGGGGCTTATTTTGAAGAATTATTATTATTTTATCAGGAATTATATTTGGAACTTATTTTTTTTCTCATTCTTAAATCTGAATTTATGATTAAAGACAGAGGGTCTTCATAAGGGACTGCTTTTCCCCATAAAAATAATTATTTTACAAAGAGCAGATAAAGATTTAAATGAGAGGAGCCTCCAATTGACCTTCAATTGACAGTCACAGTTTGCAAAGGAGAGGAGTCTATCAGCTCTCACTTTCCCACTTCACACCTTCCCCACTTACCATTGTGAGTTCTCAGGCCAGTTATTTAACATCTTGGAAAAAGTAAAAAAATTAAAAAATAAACATCTTGGGGCCTCAATTCCCTTATTTTGAAATGTGGATGATAATAGTACCTACCACTAGGATGGTTATAAGGATTAAAAGCATTAATGTGTAAAAAGTGCTATGAACCATACCTGGTAATGGTTCAAAAAATATTAGCTATTGTTATTTGTTAATTACCTTTATATAGATACATTTTCCCATCTTTTCTATTTTTCTTTCTCCTTCCCACATCTCCTTGTGAGGAACAAGTCACTTTAAAGCATGCTAGGAGATTATGAGGTGTGATCTGAGGCTGTGGTCAAAGTCTAATCATTTTTTTTTTTTTGGAGACAAGGTCTTGCTCTGTCTCCCAGACTGGAGTGCAGTGGCCCAATCATAGTTCACTGCAGCCTTGAACTCCTGGGCTCAAGTGATCCTCCTGGCTCAGCTACCAGAGTAGCTGGGATTATGGGCGGGCACCATCACACCTGGCTAATGTTTTTAAAATTATTTTTTGTAGAAATAGGATCTCACCATGTTGCCAATTCTGATCTCAAACTCCTGGCTTCAGGTGATCTCCCTACTTGGCTTCCCAAAGTGCTGGAATTACAGGTGTGAGCCACTGTGCCTGACATATAATCCTTTTTATAAACCAAAAGTGTCTAAATCCCAAAGCATAAAAGTCCACCAGTACTGCCATATCGTACAACTCCAGGGGGTTCCACCCACCCTGTAGTCATAGTGACTGCTATTACTGAAATTGTGCAGGAGACAGGCCATGCAGCTGTATGTGGTAGCTCTGAAGCCCACCATTCAATTACTTTGATTTTTTTTTTCTCATTCTTCGTTCCAGTCAACAATGGACTGCATATAGGACAGTGGTCCCATAAGATGATAATACTGTATATTTTACTGTATCTTTTCTGTGTTTAGATACACAAATACTTACCACTGTATTAACAATATAATTGTCTACAGTATTCAGTCCAGTAACATGTTGTATAGGTTTGTGGCCTAGGAGTAATAGGCTATACTATATAACCTAGATGTGTAGTAGGCTATACCTTCTAGGTTTGTGTAAGTACATTCTATAATGTTTGCACAGCAACGAAGTCATCTAACAAGGCATTTCTCAGAATGTATCCCCTTGGTTAAGTGATGCATGATGGTATATGTAAGCATATACATTCACTAGATGACATACACACATTAAATCTTTACACATTGTTTCTGTTGTACATGTCTTTTTTTCCTTTAAAGGTGTTGACATTCAACTGGGAGTTGTGTGTGTGTGTTTGTGTGAATAAAAGTTTATATTCACACCTACATGAAGTATTAATGTTAATAGTTACAGAAAAATGTAAGAAATAAATAAATTACATTTACCAGGATTGAAAATGCTCATCATTTATAAACAGGATTGCTTTTTCTTACTTTCATGAGATGATTATAACTGGATCAAAGCAAAGCATTTGAATAGAACCAAAGCATTTGATTAACTGGCCACCTAAGTGATAGGGGACCAATAGTAGATTTCCTGTCACCAAAATGAAAGGCATAGTCAAGCAGGGATAAGAGTGACTGACCAAATCTTTCAGTTATGTCTATATCCGCTTTCTGTCATGTGTTGGTAGACACTGCCAGTGATTTGAATCAATATAACATTTTTTATTATTGTAAATGAAATGCTTCATTTAGTTAGTTCTTTGGTTAACATGAGAAAAGATTGTTCTCTGATGAACTACTTCAAAATATATCCTTTGAATTTTAAATACTGTGACAGTTTTATTTCAATACAATTTATGACCAGTAATAGAACTACATACAGGTGGTACTGAATTTCTATGAGTGCCTCACCGCCATTTAAGCAACACAGATGTTTCCTTTATTCATAATGAGTTAATCCCACTGCCATTCATGCACAAGGAAGAAGGAGAAGGCGCCCAAAGGTCTATGTCGCTAGAGGGAGTAGAAGAAGCAAAAAGCCTAGCTAATCTACAAATTTGATAATTCACTCTCGAATAATTGAAAGTTTGATGTATTTGCATTAGAAACGTGTGAATCAGGAACATTAAAGTTCAACATATTCTGTGCTAAAATTAAAACAGCACTCAGATGGACTGAGCCATGATTTATGATGTGCTTTTTTTTTTTCAATCTTTGGTATAGAATTTCCCTACTTACAGAGGAATTGCAATTGAAAATAAATTAAAACTGTAACTTTGCCTCTTGAGGTGAATATTCTGTATGCAATGATCCCTTGCTTCTCAAAGTTACCACTCAGTTCACTTGACAGTCATCTATTGAGCATCTTACTATTTCTAGGGATTCAGAGGATTATGAAACATGGTTCCTTGTCCTTAAGTAGTTTTTTCTCAATTCAAGGGATTGAAAACAAAAGTCAAGGGATCGAGGTACTGGGTTGGGGAGGCATGGAGTAGGATGTGAAAGTGTGTGGCAAAGACATTTTGATCTTATTCTTTATAGCAGTTCTTTTCAAAATCACTGGCAAATTGTTTTCCTGACCAGACTGCCTTCCCATGTCTTTGCCAAGTCTTAGTATTTCCACCCTATCTTGTTTTGGTTTATAATAAAATATTCATCCAATACATATGTGTGGTAAAACTCTTACATACAAGTAACTTCTTGGGTGCTGTCAGTGATACAAAGTATTTGTCTTAGAGCAGCTCACAATCTATTGGTTGAAAATACAGTTACATGAACTAACTCCAAAACAAGTCAAATGATGGTTACTGTAACAATAGAATTATAAATAGCATACTATAGGAACACTGTGAGATCAGAGTTTAGTGTGGAGAATCAGGTTCTTGCCCAAATTCACCACTGGTAAGTAGCAGAGCTGGGATTTGAGACTAGCTCTTTCTGTCTCCAACACCAGCATTCATCTCACTTTAAAATTGCCATACTAAATTATATCATAAATATCAGGGCTTATCACAGAAATGTGTAACATTACAGTTGTTTTCAGCATTTCATATAGAACTTCTACTGATTATTATAATTTTGATCCTTTGAGTGTTCTTTTGGGCCTTTTCCATATTCCGATTTGCCCACCACCAGAGAAAAACTTACTGAGTCTTTAGAATGCAGTGGAAAGAACATGAATACTGAAGTATATTGCTAGTTACTTAGGATCTTCAATTTTCTTATCTATAGAAACTTTGCAGTATTGTGGTAGAAAGGAAATGAAATAGCTAATGCAAGGTCCATAGCATAGCATTTGTCACTGAGTGGCCACTCCAGAAAGGTGCATCAGCTTCCTGGAGTTAAGAGAAAATACGCTTTTAAGTAAATCTGAGACAATGTATTAGCGCTAACAAAGGTTGAAGAAGTATCTTGTTTACCTCTGTTATTGCCCAGAGTTAAGCACAGAAATCCAGTGCATTGACATTCTTTTCTCAAGGTCGTATAAACAGATGTAAACAGAGTAAATTTTGTTTCAGTTTCTGTTTCTGTTTCTAGAGAGGGGACACCCCACTCCCAAAAGCATATTGAAGAACTGGTCTGGATTTGGGGGACTGTTGTCAACCTTTTATAGTTTCAATAGTAAGATAGTGAGAAAATAATTTGTATTTCTTTAATCATTAATGATGTTGAACTTTTTCGAGGCTTATCGGCCATTTATGCTTTTTTCCATGATTTGCCTATTAATGTTCTTTATCTTTTACTTATTAATTTGCAGTAACTCTTGATAGATTATAGAATTAAATCGTTTGTTGGTATTCTTATAAATATAGCTCTCTTCAAAAGATCTGTTGCCTATCTTTTAGTTTGTTTAGGTTATTTTTTCTATATGCAAGTTCTAAATTTTTATATAGCCCAAGCTACCAAATCAGACATGCCTTGTGAAGCTCTCTACAAATTCAAGAGTTTACTTTTTTCTCTCATATCGTAGCAGCATTTGTTGAAGACAGTATCCTTTCTTCTCAGAATTGCTTTTGTAAAAAATCAATTATCCATATATATATTCATGGTTCTATTTCTAGACTCTGTTTCAATGACTTCTTTGTCAATCTTTACACTAATACCACATTGTATTGATTACTGTAGCTTTATAATAAGTGTTGAAATCAGGTAGCATCAGCTCTCTAATTTTTTTCTTTCAAAATTGTTTTGGCTACTGTAAGTCCTTTCCATTTCCATATGAATCTTATAACCCTAACCTGCCAAATTCTACAAAAAAGCTACTGGGATTGCATTAAATCTACAGTTCAAATGGGGAAGAATTGATATCTTAACCATACTGAGCCTTCCAAAGGCTAGGTCTTTATTTATTTAGATTTTCTTTAATTAGACTCAGCAATGTTTTATGGTTTCCAGTATACAGGAGTCTCCTATTTTTGTCAGATTTATCCCTAAATATTTTATATTTTTTATGCTATTGTAAATGACATCATCTTAGTATTTTTTGATTTCACTTGTTTATCACTAGTAAATAGAAGTGCAATTGATTTTTTATATATTAATCCTGTATCCTACAAGCTTGCTAAACTAATTGTTAGTTCTAGTAGCTTTTTTGGTAGATTACTTAGGATTTTCTATGTAGATGATCATATTGTCTGCAAATAATAAAAGTTTTACTTCTTTCTTTCCAATCTGAAGGCCTTTAATTTCTTTTTCTTGCTTTATTTCACCAACTAAAACTTCCAGTTAAATGTTTAATATAAGTGGGAGAACAGATATCCTTGCCTTTTTTCAATGTTAGGGGAAAGCTTTCTGTTTTTACCTTTAAATAGGATGCTAGGTATAGGGGTTTTATAGGTTTGAAGATATCTCCATTTGTTCCTAGTTTGCTGAGAGTCTTTATCAGGAATGGATGTTGAATTTTTTCAAAGGCTTTATTTGTGTCTCTTGAGATGATCATATGGTTTTCTTTTTAAGTTTGTGTTAACATGGTAAATTATATCAATTTATTTTTTAATATAAAACAACTTTGAATTTCTGGGATAAACCCAACTCAGTCCTGATGTTTTATCTTTTTAAAGTATTGTTGGATTTGATTTGCTAAATTTTGTTTAGCATTTTGCATCTATGTTCACGAGGGATATTGGTTTGTAGATTTCTTTTTTCATCATGTGTCTGGTTCTGGTATCAAGGCTCATAGAATGAGTTGAAAAGTATTTCATCTTCTTCAATTTTTTTAGAAGAATTTGTGTAGAACTAGAATTATTGCCTCCTTAAATGGTTGGTGGAATTCACCAGTAAAGCCATCTAGATGTGGAGTTTTCTTTGTGGGAAGGTTTTTTACTGAAAATTCAATTTCTTTAATAGATATATATATTTTTAGGTTATCTCTTTCTTCTTCAATGGGCTTTAGTAGTTTGTGTCTTTCATGGGGTTTGTCTAGATTGTTGAATTTATTGCCTTACAGTTGTTCTTAATATTTCTTTACTATCCTTTTAATATTTGTAGAATATATGTTGATATCTATCTTATTCCTAATATTGGTAATTTGTGCCCTCTCTCTTTTTTCCTGATCAGTTTAGTTACAGATTTATCAATTTTATTAATCTTTTCAAAGTACCAGCTTTTAGTTTCATTGATTTTGTCTATGGTTTTTCTGTTTTTGCTTTTTAAAAATTTGTTTGATTTCTGCTCTGATCTTTGTTATTTCCTTTCTTTTGCTTATTTCAGGTTTAATTTACTTTTTTTTAGTTTCTTAAAGTAAAAGCTGAGGTCATTGGTGTGAGATCTTTTTTCTTTTCTAATAGAGGCTTTAGTGCTATAAATTTCTCCCTAAGTGCTACTTCAGTAAATCTCACAAAGTTTTAGATGTTTGTTTTCACTTTCATTCAGTGTAAAATAATTTGTAATTTCTCTTTAGATTATTGCTTTGATCCATGGGTTATTTATAAGTATGTTATTTAGTGCCCAAATATTTGGGGGTTTTCCAGAGATCTTTCTTTCTTTCTTTTTTTTAAGACAGAGTCTTGTTCTGTTGCCCCAGGTAGAGTGCAGTGGCATCATCATGGCTCACTGCAACCTCAAACTCCTGGGCTCAAGCGATTCTCCTGCCTCAGCCTCTTGGCTGAGACCTGTAGACCTGTAGACCTCACCAAGAGGCAGGCTAAGTTTTTCTATTTTTAGTAGAGATGGGGTCTCGCTCTTGCTCAGACTGATCTGGAACTCCTGATCTCAAGCAATCCCCCTGCCTAGGCCTCTCAGAGTGCTAAGATTACAGGCATGAGCTACTACTCTCTGACCTTTCTGTTGCTGACTTAAAATTTGATTTCTCTGTAGTTCAGGAACATATTTTGTATGACTTGAATCCTATTATATTTATTGTGACTTGTTGTATGACGCAGAATATTGTGTATTTTGGCAAACTATTCCATGTGCACTTGAAAAGAATGTGTATTCTTCTGTGGTTGAGTGGACACATCTGTACATGTCAATTGAGTTACCTTGGTTGATAGTGTTTGTAAAAGCTACTGTATAATTATTTTCTGCTGACTTGTTCTATTAATTGAGAGTGGGTTACTGAAATCTTTTACTAGAATTGTGAATTTTCTATTTCTCCTTGTAGTTCTATTAATTTTTGCTTCATGTATCTTGAAGCTCTCGTATTAAGTGAATAATGTTTTTAGATTGTCATATGCTCTTGATTAACTGACCCCTTTATCATTATGAAGTGATCTTTTAAACTTTCTGATAACATTCTTTGCTCTGAAATCTGCTTTGTTGGTTATTAATATAGCCATTTATTCTTTCTTGTATTAATGTTAACATGGTATATTTTTCCATTTTAAACTTTTAACCTATTTGTGTTTTTGTATTTAAAGTATATTTCTTATAGCAAGCATATTATTGTCTTGCTTTTTTTTTTTTTTTTTTTGAGACAGAGTCTCACTTTGTTGCTTGGGCTAGAGTGAGTGCCGTGGCGTCAGCCTAGCTCACAGCAACCTCAAACTCCTGGGCTTAAACAATCCTACTGCCTCAGCCTCCCAAGTAGCTGGGACTACAGGCATGTGCCACCATGCCCGGCTAATTTTTTCTATATATATTTTAGTTGGCCAGATAATTTCTTTCTATTTTTAGTAGAGACGGGGTCTCACTCTTGCTCAGGCTGGTCTCGAACTCCTGAGCTCAAACAATCCACCCACCTTGGCCTCCCAGAGTGCTAGGATTACAGGCATGAGCCACCACGCCCGACCTGTCTTGCTTTTTTATCCATATGATAATTTCTGCCTTTTAATTGGGTGAGTTTAAGCCATTTATATTTTTCTTACTGTTTATTTTTGATTGACAAATGAAAATTATATAGATTCATGGTGAACAACATGATGTTTTGAAATATGTATATATTGTGGAATTGATAAATCATGATTTGTGTGGTAAGAAGACTTAAAATCTATTTTCTTAGCAGTTTTCAAGTGTACACTATATTGTTATTAAATACAGTCACCATGTTATGCAATAGATCTCTTCAACCTATTTCTCCTAACTGAAATTCTGTATCCTCTCACCAACATTTTCCCAAACCCAATCCTCACCCTCTACCTTCCTGGTAGCCACCTCTGCTTCTATGAGTTCAACTTTTTTAGACCCTACATATAAGTGAGATCATGCAGTATTTGTCTTTCTGTGCCTGGCTTATTTCACTTAACATAATGTCCTCCAAGGTCATCTATGTTGTTGCAAATGACAGGATTTCCTCCCTTTTTAAGGCTGAATAATATTCAGTTATGCATATATGCCACATTTTCTTTATCCATTTATTCATTGAAGGACATTGATTCCATATCTTGGCTATTAATTGTGAATAATGCTGCAATGAACATGAAGGTGCAGATATTTCTTTGACATACTGATTTCATTTCCTTTGGTTATATACCCAGAAGTGGTATTGCTGGATCATGTGGTAGTTCTATTTTTAATTTTTTTAGAAATTTCCATACTGGTTGTACTAATTTACATTCCCAACAGGATATAGGGTTCCCTTTTCTCCACATTCTTGCCAAGACTTGTTATCTTTTCTATTTTTTGATAATAGCCATTCTAACAGGTATGAGATGATATCTTACTGTGGTATTAATTTCCATTTCCCTAATGATTAGTGGATTGAGCATTTTTTCATATACCTGTTGGCCACTTGTATGTCTTCTTTTCAGAAATGTTTATTTAGGTCATTTGCCTATTTTTTAATAAGGTTATTTGATTTCTTGCTATTGAGATGTTTAAAGTCCTTATATATTTTGGATATTAACCCCTCACCAGGGGTTGCAAATATTTTCTCCCATAATGTAGGTTGTCTCTTCACTCTGTTGATTGTTTCTTTTGCTGAGCAGAAGTTTTTTTGTTTCATGTAATCCCATTTGTCTATTTTTGCTTTAGTTGCCTGTGTTTTGGGGTCATATTCAAAAAAATTATTATCCAGACCAATGTCATGAAACTTTCCCCTTATATTTTCTTCTAGTAGTTTTACAGTTTTGGAAGACTATTTAATGTTATTGTTAGTTCTAACTCTGTTTTGTTAATGGTTGCTGTAGGGTTGCCACATTTTTACTTTTACATATATTATAAACTCCACAATATAGTTATTATTTTTATTTAAATGATTATCTTTTATAGATATTTAAATTAAAAATTCTTATGTATTTATCCAGAAAGTTGTGATTTCCATTGCTCTCCATTCCTGTGTGTAGATCCATATTTCCATCTTATATTTCTTTTGCTTTAAAAACTTCCTTTAATATTTCTTGTAGTGTAGGTCTGCTTATGAGGGATGTTTCAGCTTTTGTATGTTGAAAAAGTCTTTATTTCACCTTTTTTGGTGAAAGATATTTTTGTTAGGTATAGAATTCTAGGTTGACAGTTTCTTTCAGTACTTTAACAATAGTGCTTCAATCTTCAATACTTTAACAATGTTATCTTTTCTATTGCCTTGTGTCTGATAAGAAACCTGCTGTTACTCTTGTGTATGTTCCTTTCTACATAATATGTCTGTTTTTCCTCTGGTTACTTTTTTACATTTTCTCTTTACCACTGGTTTTGAGTAATTTGATTATGATGTGATTTGGTATAGTTTTTCTTATGTTTCTTATGCTTGGAAATGGTTAACCTTCTTGAATATGTGGGCTTATAATTTTCATCAAATTTGAAATATTTTACGCTTTTGTTTCTTCCAATATTTTTTGTCTCTTTCCTCTCTTTTGAGAATGCTAATTACACATACATTAGACCCTTGAAATTATCTTGTGGACCACTTATGCTTTGTTCATTTTAAAAATTATTTCTTCTCTTTATGCTCTGTTTTGCTATTTCTATTCCTGTGTATTCAAGTTCAGTAACCTTTTCTTCTACAATGTCAAATCTGCTGTTATATCATGCGGTGTATTTTTACAGTTCATCCATTGTAGTTTTCATCTCTAAAAGTTTTAGTTGTATCTTTTTCATATCTTCTATGTATGTCTACTACTAATTCTTTAATCTCTATCAGTTCTGAGCTGGTTTCAATTGATTGAATTTGCTCCTCATTATGGGTCATTTTTTCCCCTGCTGTTTTGCATTTATAGCCATTTTTGATTGGATTCTGGACATTGTGATTTTGCCTTGTTGGATGCTGCATATTTTTGTGTTCCTATAGGTTTTCTTCAGTTTTGTATTGGGACATAGTTATTATGAAATAGTTTGATATTTTCTAGTCTTGTTTTTAATATTTGTTAGGCAGACTGAAGCAGTGCTCAACCCACAGCTAATTATTTCCCACTTCAGAGGCATGGCCCATCTGTGTATGCTACCAAATGCCTTGTGATTCATTAGGTTTTCAGTATGGCTCATGGGATGGTACACTATGTCCTCTTATGTCTGTCTTCTTCTACTCAGCATTATGTCTGTAAGATTTATCCATGTTGTTTTTAATATCAGTAGTTTATTTACTTATTGATGTTTAGCATTTCAATGCACACAAATAAACTAAATTTGTTTACCAATTTTATTATTGACAGACATTTAGGTTGTTTTGGATTATTATGGTTAAAATTGATATGGATGTTTATGTATAGAGTGGTTTGATAGGTATTATGACAGAGGTATGCACTAGATGCTTTGAGATCACAGACGAATGTTTCTGGGGAAGGTGAAGCTTGAGCTGAGTTTTTAGGGGAGTAAGGGATGAGTAGATGAAAAAGCAAAGGAAAGGTTTCTAGACAAAGAGAATAGTCATAAAAGAAAAGGAAGAGAATCAGCAAGAAATTATAGGGAAGGAGGCAGAGAAAAGGACTAAAGTGGTAGGTAGATATTGCCATGACAAATTAAAGGGTCCAAACTTCATCCCAAAGAATTTTAAGCACATAGTCACATGATCAAATTTTCTTTTTAGAAAGTATATCTGATCACAGTGTGGAGAATGAATTGGAGAAGGGTGAGACTGAAGACTGGGAGACCTGTTAGGAGGTTATTGCAGTAATTCAGTTAGAAGTGATGAGATCTATAATAAGGCAATGACTGCAGAAACAGTGAAGAGAGGAAAGGTCTGAGAAATCTTAAAGAGATAGACTCTTGGGGAGAAAGAGCAAAGAATTGAAGGGGATTCAAAGGTGTTTGAATGAATTATTTGATATGGTTGGCCAGTCACAAAATTTTGAACAAGAAAAGGAGCAACTTTCAAGGAAATTTGATGAATTAAATTGGAAATGTAAAAAGTGAAGGTATTTTTGAAGACAGTTATGATGAGGGGCTTGCCAAACCAGATAGCAAAATATTATATTATAAAGCTACAACAATGGGGCGGGGGATGTAAAAGAATAAAATAAAACAAAAAATAAAAATAAAGCTACAATAATTAAGTCACCATGGTATTCTACCAAACAAAGATAGATTTGATTTTAAATTTGTGTATGGTAAAGATACCACAAACAATTTTAGAGAACAAAGAATAAATTGGGAAGAAACTATTTCAAAATATACAATAAACAAATGTTAACTATAGTGTATCAATAATTCCTTGAGATAAATAAGAAAAGGACAAAAAAACCTTTTAGGAAAATAGGTAAGGGACAATTTACAGATGAAATACAATTTACAGGTGAAACACTAAAGGCCAATAACTGTAATAAAATATTAAATTACTGCCTAAGTGATTACATCTTAAATTCAAATCATGAGAAAAAATTTTTATGTCTCAGAGTAGCAAAGGTAAAAATATTCATGATATCAAACGCTGGCTTGAGAATAGGGGAACACATATTGAAGAGAGTATAAATTGGTGCAATCTTTTGGAAAGCAATTTGGCACATACCTTTTGACCTTGAATCTGTTATAGAAAATATTTGAAATATTTGCACACAAATTTGTGCAGAACTATTTGCACTATAAGACAAAGATACACTTCCAAGGATATTCATTTAAGAGGTGCTTATAATAGTAAAAATTTATGATAATTTAAGTAAAGGTTTGATAAACTATGCTACATCCATATATAGTATATCACTTCACATATTTTAAAAATGAAGCATATATATATATTAATACAAAGAATAGAAGGATATTTATAGGATGCTATTGGGTGAAAAAGGTAAAGTTCTAGAAAATAATGTAAGATATGATGCCATTTTTATAGACAAACATTTTTTAAATGCACGGCATTCCAGAAACTGGGCCATTAACTAGGGATCTAGAAAAGAACAAGATAGACAAAGTCCCTGAAATTGTGGAGTTAAAAAATTGTTAACAGTGATTACTCCTGGGAAATGAGAATTGTGGCAGTGGGAGGGGGAAAGGATGTTTACTTTTACTCTATGCACATATTTGGACATTACATTTTTGTCAACAGGCAACTTTTGCTTTTTTGGGGGGGGGGGGGGACAGAGTCTTGCTCTGTCACCCCTGGTAGATAGAGTGCAGTGGCGTCATGATAGCCCATTGCAACCTCAAACTCCTGGGCTCAAGTGATCTTCCTGCCTCAGCCTCTCGGGTTGCTGGGACTACAGGCACACACCCATGACACCTGGCTAATTTTTCTATTTTTAGTAGAGAAGGGGGTCTCAGTCTTGCTCAGGCTGGTGTCAAAACTCCTGAGCTCAAGCAATGCTCCCACCTCAGCCACCCAGAGTGTTAGGATTATAGGCATGAGCCACCACACCCACCTTAACTTTTGCAATTTAAAAACTAAGGCTTTTGGTTTTGTAATTTAAAAACTAAGTCAGTTATACATTTTTTACTTTATATTTTCAAATATTTAAAACAGTTATAAAGCTAATTAACATTCTTGAGCATGTGAAGAAATGATTGCTCTTATACTCTGTTGGCAAGAGCTTTCTTTTGCATAAACATTTTAGATTGCAATTTGGTAATACATATATTTTAAAACTTTAAAAATTTGCTTTGATACAAAAACTCTACTTCTAGGAATTTATCTTGGGGAAAATGAAAAAGTGTGAAAAAGTGACAAATATGTTCATTGCAGCTTTCTTTACAATAAGGTAAAATTAGCAAAATTTAAATATCCTTTAACATGAGATTGCTTAATTAAATCATGGTACATACATAAAATTTAAAATTACTGTTGGCATCACATTGGTTGTCACCCTAACAGTCATTTTCTTCTTCTCCGTTGCTAACAGATATTGAACAGCAATATGATCAAGGTGGGTGCAGTCCGGGCAAGTGAATTGTGATTAACAACAGTAATCCGCCTACATATTGGGTTCAGGGGCCAACAGGTGACCTATTTCCGGCCAGCGAGACATCAAAGTAGTTCTTGAAGCTTTTGGGAAGCTTCTGATAAAAATAGAGAAATGTATGAGGAGAAAACTCTGCTTATTTTCACCTATCTTTGGATATTTTGTGTGATGGTGTAAGAATGTGATGCTTGGAGTTATGGAGGCTTCTGTGGCTCTGATGGAAAGCCCTGAGGGCCACAGAGAAACTAACCAAAGCCTTGCATTGTTCAGTGGTTACGCCCAGCTTTAAAACTATCTAATGCCGGACTTTTAAATTGTTTATGTTTCTTTTAGTTGGGCAACACCATTATTTACAAAGGAAATCACTCTGATAAAGCTCTATAGATCGTGGAAAGAGTTCCAACTCTGCACTTAGACAGCGTGGGTTGAAATCTTGGGTAGGTAGCTCTTACCAGTGCTGCTCACTATTCAACCATGGACAATTTACTTACATTTTCAAAGCCTTAGTTTTCTCATCTGTAAAACAGAGAGAATATAGCTTCTAACTTATAAGGTTTTAATGTGAAGATTAAATATAAATAAAGAGTTTAACAGAGTGCCTTTAGTAAAAGTTCAGTATTAGCTATTGTTAATAGAGTAACAATACTAATCTATACTGATATGAGAGAGTGTACATATTACATTAAGTGATAAAAGCACTATTATGTATAGTAGTTACCATTTTATAAAAATAAACATATATTCCTAGATAAAGTCTGGAAATACATACCAATTGAAATGTTAATAATAATGATGATTATCTTTGGGTATTACAATTACCGATCATTTTAATTCTGTTCTTTATATTTTTTCTAAATGTTCTGGGATTTTTAAAGTAAGCATATATTCTTTTCATTTATTTTTTAAAGCTAGTTAAATTTAGTGGGGAGTGGGAAGAGGCAGAAAGAATGGAAAAACCTGTAAAGAATATCCAGAAGGAGTGAGAAATAGGGGATGACTACTGTTGCAGAAATAGAGGGAGGAACTGCTTTCAGGAAGGGAGTGGTCAACATTATCAAATGCTTCTGAGGAGCGGCAAGTCAGATAAAGGCTGGAAAGCATTGGCTGAATTTCACATTATGGAGGCCAGTACTCACCTTAGAGAGAGCTGTGCCAACCAAGAAGTCAGAGTGCAGTGGAAATGCACTGTGTAAATGCCAAATCAAGAATTGGGTTGAAGAGTGAATAAGTGGAGAAGGTGAATGTATACTAATCTTTCAACAAGCTGGGCTGTGAAGAAGAGAGGTAGGGGAGTGTTTTGGGAAAAGGCCAGCAGAGAAGAAGAGATCTAAGCTACAGAATGGAAGAGAGAGTAGCTAGGTTTCCAAAGAGGCAGACGAAAATGGTATCTGATTTTATTTGTGTGGGAAAAATTCTTCCAGTGAGAATTTTCACCACTTCACCCAGTGATGAGTTTTTTTTCACTCTCTTCATGGTATATTTTGATGAACAGAATTTTACAATTTTAACGTAATAAAAAATCTTTTCCATTATTGTCAGTGATTTTATATCTTGTTGTAGAAATAATTTCTTACTCCAAGGTCCTAAAGATGCTCTCCTATATTATCTTCTAAAAATGTTTAACATTTGCATTTAAGTCCATCTGCAACTGATTTTGTGTGGCATGAAGTAGGCATACAATTTCATTTTAAAAATGGAGATAGCCAATTAGACCAGCCTCATTATGTTTATCCATTGGTATTTGGTGGTACCTCTGTCATGTAGAATAGTGACCCTTGAGAGCTGACTGTTAGCATCTCTCCCCAACTCTGCATTCAGGGGAGTCACACTGGTAACATGAAATCAGCCAAGTTTGTAGTATTTACACCATGGAAATCAGCAAACAACTACAAACCAAGACTGTTTTGTAGTTTCCAGTGCACATGTTTTTTACCTCCTCGGTTAAATTTATTCTGAGGTATTTTTGTCTTTTGAATGTTACTGTAAGTGGAATCGTTTTCTTAATTTCTTTTTTAGGTTTTTTTTGGGGGGCGGATAGAGTCTCACTCTTGTTGCTCAGGCTAGAGTGCAGTGGCATCATCATGGCCCATTGCAATCTCAAACTCCTGGGGTCAAGTGAGCCTCCTGCCTCAGCCTCCTTAGTAGCTGGGATTACAGGTACATGCCACCATGCCCAGCTAATCTTTCTTTTTCTCTTTCTCTTTCTTTTCTTTTCTTTTCTTTCCTTTCCTTTCCTTTCCTTTCCTTTCCTTTCCTTTTTTTTTTTTTGTAGAGACAAGGTCTTGCTATGCTGCTCAGGCTGGTTTTGAACTCCCAGTCTGAAATGATCCTCCTGCCTTGGCGTCCCAAAGTGCTAGGATTACAGGCGTGAGCCACTGCACCTGGCCTGTTGTATCATTTTTAAAAACACATTCTGACAATCTCTCTGCTTTTTGATTTGAAAGTTTAATCTATTTACATAAAGCAATAACTAATAAGAAAGGACTGGTTATGCCATTTTGCTATTGGTGTTCTGTATGTTTTATACCTTTTTTCTACGTTTCCTCCATTACTGCCTTCTTTTGTATTTCATTGATTTTTTGTTTGTAGTGTACTATTTGAAACCCTTTCTCATTTTCTTTTCTGTATGTTTTTTCAAGTGGTTACCCTGGAGGTTACCTTCATCATAAATTTATAACAACCTAGTTTGAATTGATACTAATTTAGTTTCAATAGCATGCAAAATCTCTGCTCCTGTACAGCTCTGCCCTGTGCTTTATGCTGTTACTGTCACAAATTATATACATTGTGTGCCCATTTGACAAAAAGATGTAATAATTTTTATGCACTTACTTTAAAAATCATATATGAAATAAAAAAGAGGAGTTAAAACTATTAATAAAAATACAATAATACTGAGTCTTATATTATCTTATCTTTACTTAGAAAAGACAAACAATTATTTGTGGAAAAGGTCTGCTCTTTTCCCTCTGGAACCAGGGTGCAGAGTCCCACACTGGGAATCTGGGCTACTGTCTTCAAGACTGTCATTGAGTCTGGGAGAAAGGTAGGGCAAGTAAAAATGCTGCAAAGCTTTTCTACTTTTTTTTTTTTTTTTTTTTGAGACGGGGTCCCACTCTGTCACCTGGGCTAATGTGAAGTGGCTTCATCATAACTCACTGCAATTTCAAACTCCTGGGCTCTGGTGATCCTCTCACCTCAGCCTCCCGAGTAGTTGGGACTACAGGCATACGCCACTACGCCCAACCAATTTTTCTATTTTTTGTAGAGACAGGGTCTTGCTCTTGCTCAGGCTGTTCTTGAACTCCTGGTCTCAAATAATCCTCCCGCTTCAGCCTCCCAAAGTGCTAGGATTACAGGTGTGAGCCACCGTGCCTGGCATATTTTTATGTTGTCTTTCTTGATTAGTGTTCAGTTTGTTGTTGTAAATCTTTGACTATTTTCCAGAGTTTTGATAAAGTTGAGGCTGACAATTTTGCTCAATTTGTTGGTGTTTCTGTGGAGGGAGGGAACCTTAAAAGCTACCTACTCCACCATTTTAGCTGACATCGTTATATGTCCTTTTTAATGAACCATTTGATTGTAAATTGGAAACATAATGGCATTTCCTTCCCCCCGAACTTGAACAGTATCTGTTAGGAAAATACAAGCGCACTCTCTCATCAAAGACACTTAACATTGGTATAATATTATATAATATACATTCTATTATTGATTTTCCTCATTTGCCCCAATATAGCTTTTCCCTCCATACCTGTTCCAATCAAGTATCGTATAAGGCATAGTTGCAAATGTGTTTTTAATTGCTTTATTTTTCTGGTGAATTGAACCTTTTGTTGAGTGAGGGTGCTGAAGCTAACTTGTGCTCATAAGAGCTACAACTCTTAAGAGCTAATGTTAAATTTTCAGAATTTTGAGTCAGTTAATCTCACATTGGTAGCTTGAAATTGGCCAAAGTAAGAATATTTTCACCACAGAAATTGGAAAACTCTGGGAATAAGTCTTCCCCTTCTCCTGAAAGCCTGTTAAATATTTACCAGTACACCATAGCGTTTTATCAATATCTAGTGATTTTTTTCCTAGTAATGTTTTTCCTTAAATATTTATTGATTGCTTTGATAGTAATATAGTAATACTTATCTTAATACTATAGTAACATAGTTTACCCACTTTCTTCTGGATTTTATTTCCCTGATGTATTGTTTTCCTTTTTTTCCACTTTCAATCTTTCTCTCTCTTTGTAGTTTAAATAAATCTCTTAAAGGCAACATAAAGTTGGATTTTTAAAGAACTCAGTTTGACAATTTTTGACTTTTAATTTGCAGTTTAGTCTATTTGTATAATTGTTATTGTTGATATATTTGAATTTATCTCTGATATCTTTGTGCTGATTACTTTCTATTTGCCCCTCTCTACTGTTCCCTGTTACTCCCTATAATTCATCGATACTCTCCTCTGCCCTGCTCTGTGGCCTATGCGGATGGATGGCCTCTACAGCATCGTCTGGGTTCTCTTGTCATCTAGTTTCTGGTTAAGTTCATAAATAGGACATACCCACAAGATTGGGAAGGTGTCCTTCCCTACCTGGCTACCATCTGTCAGTAGCTGCAGTCTGTTATGTCTACAGCTCCTATTGGGAGGTGCATTTTTCTTGGCTCCAACTCTCACCGAGCTCCAGCGACAGAGTCCCCCATCTCCTTCCCTTTCAGGCCTTGGGCTAGCATCGCTTTCCCACTCTTGCTAGTCTCGATGTTCTTCACTCTCCCTTTCTGGTTCCTTTAACCCTGGCTTCACCTCATTAAATGATTCTTTCATTAAACTCTTTTCAGTTAAATACCTTGACTGTGCTGTGTGTTTCTTTTGGGACCATGATTGATAGTCTTTTTTGCAGGTTTTAAAATGCCCTGTTCTTTCTTTGTTTCTTTTTTCCTCAGTTTTCCCCTTCTTTTGGCTTGCTTGAGATTTTTCCTCTCATTTTACTTTTTCCTCTCCTACTTTGGAAGTAATGTATTCTATTTTTATTCTTTTAGTGATTAGCCAAAATATTTTAATAGACATATTTTGCTTAAGATATTTTAGGACACTTTAACTCTGATAGCCTTCCTCTTAAATTATAAACAATTTTACTCATTTCTTCAATTCTATATTTTATTAAAGAAATTATATATTATTAATAAATATGGTTGTATACAGTATATAGTCAGCGCTTTAGAGATATCAGATATTTAACATTTTCCTTATCACCATTCCTTTTTCATCATAAACTCTCCTTGTAAGATCCTTTTTTCTCCTTCTAAAGTACGTGCTTATAAATTCCTTAGGTAAGGGTCTATTGGTAATAAATCTTACAAGGTTTTCTTTATCTGAAAGTATATTTATTTTGTCATTATTCTTCAAAGATATTTTTCACTGGGTATATAATTCTAAGTTGACATTTTTTATATTCTGGCTTCTACTTGTTGCAATTGAGAAGCTATCACAAAATCTACCTTCCTTTGAATATAATCTCTTTTCTCTGGCTGCTTTAAAATCTTGTGTTATCATTGGTGTGTCACAGTTTTTCAGTGATGGTCTTGGTCTAGATTTCTGTTTTATTTATTGTGTTTGCAATGTATTGGGCCTCTTGAATCTAAAGATTCATATCTTTAATTATGTTGGAAATATTAGTAGCTCTCCATTTTTTCATTCGTCTCCTTTAAGTATTGCAAATATATATTTGTTAGGCCTTCACACTCTATCCATGTTTGTTCATCTTTATTGTATACAGTCTATCTCTCTGACTCTGTGTTGTATTCTAGGTAATTTCTTCAGATCTAGTTTTTGTTTACTGATTATTTCTTCAGCTCTGTCTAATCTGCTGTTTAATCCAAACATTGTGGTTTTAAAATTTTTTTCAATAATTACATTTTGGCAGGGTGTAGTGGCTCATGCCTGTAATCTCAGCACTTTGGGAGTCTGAGGCAGAAGGATCTCTTGAGGCCAGGAGTTTGAGACCAGACTGGACAACATTGAGAGACCTTGTTTCTACAAAAAAAAAAAAAATTAATACTAATAATAAATAAATAAATAAAAATAAATACTGTTTAAAAATAAGAATTATATTTTGGATTTCTAAAATTTCTTACTGGTTCTTTCAAAACTCTACTCATTTTTTATAGATTCTGTTCTTGGGCTATATTTTCCTTTATTTAAAGAATATACTAGATATGTTTATTTTATAGTCTATTCAATAATTTTATATCTGAAGCTTTTGTGAGTCTGATTATGCAATTTTTTTAAAGCTGAGACTTGTTCACAATAACTTACTTCTTCATGTCTCATTATCTTTTATTATGGGCTTATATTCCTTGAAATTTTATTAGTGGGGTTTTTTTGAAGCCTAGATTGAAATTCAATTTCTTGAGAGATATTTGCTTCAGTTTCTACTAAATGCCTGGGGCACTACCAATCTAGGACAAGTTTAAATAAAATTTTTTTCTTGTGTTTTTTGGGACCATTCAGATTCTGTAAATTCTGTCACCAAAGTCATTTGAGGCTGGGCTTATAGTTTTGAATTATCAAGAATAACTTATTTTTGACCTCCATTTATAGTTAAGACTGAACACGCAATTTTCCTTACTATCTTCCTGGGTGGGTAGATTGTTTTCTAGTTCACTCACTGAGGATATTGCTTTTTGGGGATTCCTTGCCTTATCCAGAATCTGATATGATAGCCTGTCTTCCTTGAGCCTAGGCTCTGTCTCTTGTCTGTCAAGCTGAATGCCCTTTAAAACAAGACTGTAGGCTACTAAAGATTGTAGCAAGAAGCTTGCTTCAGACCTTGTACCTCTGTGAATTCATGCTCCCCTTTTTCTGCTCTTTATTTTGGCTTCTGAGGATTTCTCTTGCATTCTTGATATATCTAATATTTTTCTAAAAATTTAACCAGCACTTTTAAGGTGTTTTGCACTGGGCATTTTAAGAAACATTTGAAAAACTCAAGCTACAAAAGCAAATATAAATAAGACTACATTAAACTCAAAAGCTTCTGCACAGCAAAAGAAACAATCAACCAAATGAAATGACAGCCTATGGATTGGGAAAAAATATCTGCAAACCATGCATCTGATAAGGGGTTAATATCCAAAATTTATAAAGAACTCATACAACTTAATAGTAGAAAAATAAATAACCTTATTAAAAATTGGAAAAAGACTTGAATAGACATTTCTCAAAAAATACATAAAAATGGCCAAATAGTATATGAAAAAGTGCTCAACATCATTAATCATCAGGCAAATGCTAATCAAAACCACTATGAGATACCACTTCACACCCATTAGGATGGCTATAATCAAAATGTCAAAAGGTAGCAAATGTTGGCAAGGCATGGGAAAAAAGAGAACCCTTGTACACTAATGGTGGGGTTGTAGATTGGTGCAGCCATTATGGAAAAAAGTATGAAGGTTTCTAAAGAAATTAAAAATAGAACTATCATATGACCCAGAAATCCTCTTCTAGGCATATACACAAAGGAAATGAAATCATCACCTTGTAAAGATAGCTGCACTCCCATGTTCATTGCAGCACTATTCACAATAGCCAAGATATGGAACCAACCTAAGTGTCCATCCATGGATGAATAGAGAAAGAAACTGTGGGATGTGCGTGCGTGTGTGGGCGTGCGTGTGTGTGTGCGTGTGTGTGTGTGTGTGTGTGTGTGTGTGAGAGAGAGAGAGAGAGAGAGAAAAAGAAAGATGGAATATTATTCAGCACTAAAAAAGAATGAGATCTTGTCATTTGCCACAACATGTATGGGCCTGGAGAATGTTATACTAAGTGAAATAAGCTAGACACAGAAAGAAAAATATTGCATGATCTCACTTATATGTGGAAACTTTTAAAAAGTCAAATATACAGAAATAGAGAATAAAACAGTGATTACCAGGGCTCAGAGGAGATGGTGGGGAAGAAATTGGGAGATGTAGGTCAGAGGATTCAAAGTGACAGATGTGTAGGATGAACAAATCTAAAGATCTAGTGTACAACATGCAGACTATTGGTAATAAAATTGTACTGTATTTGGGATTTCTGCTTAATGAGATTTTAGCTGCTCTTGCCACAAAAACAACAAAAAAGCGTTACTATGTGAGATATAAATACGATAATTTGCTTAACTATAGTAACCATATTACTATGTATATGTATCCCATAACATCATGTTGTATACCTTAAATATATGCAATAAAATTTATTAAATTTTTTTTTGCTGGCTAGTCTTCCAAGAACTATAATTATATATGCTCCTGAATAAGGATAACCTGTACCATATTTAGTTTAATCTTTCCCCTACTCTTAAGCAGTCATGTTGTTTCAGTTTTTATATTTAAGTATAATAGTAGAATGAATGTCTTTGCTTTTTTGTTTGTTAATTTATAAATATTGAGATTATTTCCTTGAGACAGTTTATGAGTAGGTTTCTCGGTCACAGGAAAAATGGCTATTGATTTGAAAGAAGTTTAGGAAGTAGAATCAACAAGATTTGGATGTAGGAGGTAAGGCAGAGGAAGGAATCTAGTATGAGACTTAAGTTTTTGGCTTAGGTAACTGGGCAGATGATGACGTCATTAACTAAGATTGGGAATAGAGGTTAAGGTAGGTGTGTGCGTGGGGAACAATAACAGGTTCAGTTTGGACATGTTGCATCTGAGATGGCATGTAGGTAGAGAAATTTTTAGTAGGCAGTTGGAAATACAGGGCAAAGACTCAGGAAAGCATTTCAAGCTATAGATACAGATCTAGGATTCACAAAGTTGGGATCCCCAGAACCCTGAGGTTTCTCAGATGTATTTTCAGGGGTCTGTGTGTTCACTAAATTAATTTTTATATTCATGCTTTCATTTCAACAATAATATGGATTATCTTGATGACTACCTTATGAGTGAATATTGCCAACTTACTCAGTGTCTGCTTTTATATTTATGTTTACAATCTTGCTGGTGCCAAGTATCATAGAGCCAGGCTCAATATGTAAATGATGCAATCAGGTCAAGTGAAGACGAAATGGTGTCACTATGTGCTTGCCCATGTGAATGAAGGTTTCACAGTAGTTTGAATAGAGAAAAGTGATGAGAGAACTGAATCATCGCATTGCACATAGCTCTATTAAATTAAAAAGAACCTATGTTATTAGCATCCAGTCCCATATTCACACTGTTGGCAATTTAGTTTCAAGAAAATAACATAGCTATCCATATAAATTAATGCCTATTTCATTTTATGAATATTTTAGATTTTTTAGTTTTATTTGCATTCATTTTATAAATTTTTAGTTGTATAATTGTATAAGAACTATGAATACAATGAATTTACATTTAGTTTTATATTCAAGTAAGTAAATAATATTAAAAGTAATTTCAGTCAACATCAAAAACCTAGGAGAGATATTTTCCTTTAAATGGCATTTGTACATTATACAAATTTTTGTGTGAGGAATGAGGCATGGATTTAAATGGCTCTTGTCATTTGCAGTAGAGAATAGGAAGGAAAGCATGTCAAGAACAGAACCCTGGAAAGCATCAGTAATTCAAGAATGAAAGAAGAGAGAAGAAAAACTTAGAAGTAAATCCAATGGTAAAAGGAGAACAAGGAAGCCAACAGAGAAGAGAGTTCTCAAAAGAAATAATTGAACCATGTCCTTAAAAGACATAGATGATGTTTGATGACTTGGGATATAGAAATTTAAAAAAAGGTACAGATGGCCTTTGCCCAAACATTTTTGGTTGAATAGTAGTGTCAAAAGTTAGATTTCTGGAGTTGAAGGAGTGAATGGGATATGAGAATGTGGAAACTTTCTTAAGTTTGGTGATGATGAAAAGAAAGTTTTGGAATGGGGCATAATGTCACTATAAAGTCAGATGTTTGAGCATGTTTATGTGTTGAACAGAAGGGGCTGATGGAGAGAAAATCCCTGTATAGGTGAGAGAATAAGGTTTACCATTCACAGAATGAAGTTGCAGAGGCAATGGGGCTCAGTGTGACACGGATAACAAATGGCAGGATTACCTTTGAAGAGTAAAGACATTCTTCCTTAGAGATGAGATATGAGGAAGTTTAAAAGTGGAAACTGGAGTTCATGTTTGTTGGCTTTCAATTTTCTGTGAAGTAGGAGCCAGGGTGATGGGGAGGTGGTATTTTAAGGCCCATGAAAACGGTGGTGAAGATTTGTAATAGCTATTGTGGGAAATGGGCAGGGCACTTCCCATGCTGAAATCTGGGTTCCAGTCCTGACGGTGCCACTGACTAAGCTCTGTGCATTGGGCAAGCAATTTAGCTTGTTTGAATATTTGCAGAATGAGGGATTTGGACTCGATACTTTCTGAAGTGCTTTCTAGTCCCCAAATAATTTAACTTAGAATTCAGACACTAAATCCTTTATAATAAATAATGCAATAAATGCTCTATTTTTCCATTATAAAAGTTACTTCTGGAACAAAAAACATAGGCCATTTTAGGTTACACTTAATCTGAAAGTCCATATGGAAAATTTAAAAGCCAGCCAGAATGGAAAGGGAAAAGAAATGGAAGATTTATTTTTTTCTCCTCATTTGTGAAATATACCAATCACCAAAACCAAACAACACTCACAGAAAGATACAGGAACTAAGATAAGGAAAATGGTGAAAGAAATTGTTGTCAGTGTCTTTTTGGCCTCTGGCTCCTGAGAATTTCTAAGTGAATTCCAGCTATGGGTTAAGTTATTATGACATTCCAATGAGGAACTGAGGAAAATGAGACAGCCTTAAGGAATTTCTTGTAACAGAATCCACTCCAAAGACCTAGCTGCAGTGCCTCTTTAATGAAGGAACAGCTCTGAATAAACAGGGGCTTAACAATGACCGAAAATGTAAATTTAGTGGCTCCCCTTCCATGCTTTCAAGCATTTTGTTTATAATTCAACTTTTTAGAATTTAAATTTAATTATAATTTGAAGTATGAATCAACCAAAGTAACTTTCTGAAGATCATGTCTGGCCTCACAAAGAAAATTAAGACTACATCGATTGACTATAGGGTACCTAACTCTTTATCTATCCAGTGAAACATTCTTCACATACAAAAGATCAAAGCAATAGTAAAGCATCTTCTTGAAATGCCAGAAAATACAGGACTATATGATTTATGGAACAGCTTAGCTTGGAACACTGGGAAGCTGCTTTAATGGAGCCATGTGCACCTGCTGGACCCCATTGTGTCTCCAAGGAGAAGGAGGAAGCCTCCAGTAGCAGGCAAAGTAGCAGCCTGCTGACTCTTGCACCATTTATCGACTTACACTCCTGCTTTTCTCACCAGAATGTGAGCTCCTGGAGGGCAGGGAAATTGTCTAATTTATATTGTTATCCCTAGAGCCTATCACAGTAACCTACATATAACAACTTACCAAAATGTGCTTATAGAACAAATGAATGATGAAAATCTATGATTCAGTCCTCCAAATAATTAAATGAAACATATGATAATTTCCAAACATTTTAAAGGTATGGGCAATGATAGTTCTTTTCAGTTATGCTAACACAGAAGGAAATGGCATCTGGCATCTTTCAAAATTAAGGAGATATATATATATATATATATATATATATATATATATATATATTCCTGAATACATCCATGAGCATATGTTGTTTTGATTATTTCCACACATCTCTTGCCAGGCAAACTTTTCTGAAACACCATCTTTATTTTGTTATTCCCTTGATTGAGGATCTATGACGGCTTCTAGAAGCATGATATATTGGTTTGGAGCCTCAGGACAAGCTAATAAAAAGCAGAGTTTTCAATTAATTTCAAGATTTCATCAGCATTGTATAATGGACATTATATAGAATTATATTATGTGGGCATAACTATTAATCAATTCTTATTTGAATGCTAGGGACAGAAGTTCAACTCAATCTAGTTTAAGCAAAAAAAGAAAAAAAAGAAAAAAGAAGAAAAATAATTCTTTGAGTAACTGTAAAGTCCAGGAGATTGCATCTGGCTGTAGGCATAGCTGGTTCCAAAGGCTCAAACACTGTGCCAGGACTTTGTTTCTCTCTACCTTTCTCAGGTTCATTTATTTCTTCTTCTTTTTGAGACAGAGTCTTACTCTGTCTCTACGTGTGAGCCACAACACCCAGCTGAACTCAAGCAATCTTCTCCACCTCAGCCTCCCAGAGTGCTAGGATTACAGGTGTGAGACACCACGCCCACTTATTTCTTCTCAACCTCGGTCTTCACTTAGGATTTCTCCTCTACATAGGCAAGATGGCCTCCTGATGCCTCAGGCTCATGTCCTTCAAGTTTAGAAATCTCCAAAGTAGAGAAAATCTTCCCAATTAACTCCAGAGGGAAAGTTCTGGGGAGAACTCTGCTTGGCCTAAACTATGTCATATACCCATTCCTCAATCAATTACTGTGATGGAAAGAATGGAATATTTTGATTGGCTAAATCTGGACTGGACGTGCTAGCCTTTGGCCCTGGGAAGGTAGAATCATTCTAATAACTATTTCCTTTCAGGTAGTGCAGTTCTGCAAAGGAAATGTGTGGCTGCTACTGGAAGGGAAATGGATGGACAGAAGTATTGTAGCTTACAGGTCCATAACACCAGGGCTGAGCTGTAGCCTGCATGAGCACATCCAATGAACCAGCTGGCATCCCATCCAGATTGTTCAGGGGTCCGTTCTGATGACTGGTGTACATGCTGTACCATTGTTAACTGTTTGGAATATCATTTCTGCATGACACTATCTCACTACTTATGAGTTAAAAATAACATATGTAATACAATATGAGCACTGTCAAACACATAAAAAGGACATTTATCTTTATGGAACAAAAATTACCCTTTGCAACTTAAAACAATTTTTTGGTAGGATGTTTTTCAGACCCTTATCAGATTTGGAGCAGGGAAAGAAATTTGGTGAAACCCAGTACTGGTTGTTTCTCATTAAGAAAAAATAATAACATAAATATATAGTGCTTCATGAAATATTTATATCATATTATCACTCTCCCAAGTACATAAAAGTGGTTTGACTTTCTGATAATAAGACCAAATACTTCTGTCAGTAGTGAGCTTTGGGAAACTAGCACCAAAGCAAAGCTAAGTCCCAAGTCCCTAAGATGCCCTTCAAAAGCAGTCATCCATTTAATTTGATTTATTAAACAAACTTAGCAGTTGGGATGCCCACACAGTGAGAAAGGCTGCTTAGAGATGGAATTTTGGCTTTAATTGGAATCTTCTGTCCTTTATTAGACAACCATAAGCTTCCAATTATATATAGATTTATAAAACCCTATACATTTTTATTCTTAGCAACAGATTTAGGAATAAAAACAAGCTCTTGTCATCAACAAATATGAAGGTTTTTCTTCTTTCTTTCTTCCCTTTTTTAGCCACACTCCAAAAATTATTGATAATTGATCAAACACCCACTGTGTATCCCGAGCTGTGTTAGCCACTTGGAGCTATTTTAAAAAATTGGAAAAATGCTTCCTGTCCTTGAAGAATTTAGGTAATATGTCTCAGGAGAAAAAAAATTAACATACCTGGAACAATCAGGTAACGATTAAATGGTTCCTTTGCTGTCTCCACTAATGTTGCAGTGACTCCTCCTCCATTTCAGTCTGTTGAAATTTTACCCATTCTTCAAGATCTGTCTCCAGAACTTTCCTTCCTGTAGGCAGCTTCACTTGACTGACTGAGTGTAAGATGGAGTGCACATTCCTGTGAACTACCCACCCAAACACTTGATTCAAATTATCCCACCTAAAATGTCTTCAGTAGATCTTTATCATCTATAGTCTGCAGTCCAGCCCCTGTAGCCTGGTGAGAAGCCCCTGGACACCTCTCTTGTCTTTTCCCAACCCGGCTCTTCTATCTGCACATTATTTTGAAGGCAAACCGAGCCCTAATACCAAGACCAAACCTAGTTTGGCAAAAAATCTGGTGCCCAAACCAAGGTTACTAAATGTTTTGAATTCCCATATCCATTCTTCTCTGCCTGGAATATCCCTTTCCTTCTCTTTCCTCCAGTTTAGCCCATGACGACTCCTACTCACCCAATACCTGACTTCAGACCTTACTCTCTCAGTGAGGTCTTCTCCCTTTCCATCCACTAGACTCTACTATCTCTGTATTTCCTGTACCTGTCTTTAGGATTGTGGGTGGTGATGATTTGTTTTCATGCCTGCATTGCCCTTCTAGACCCTTTACATCTTGAGGGTAGCACCCTTGCCTTACTTATTTTGGAATCCTAAGTGCCTAGTAGAGCCTGGCACAGAGCAGTTCCTCCATAAAATGTCAGTGAAATGAACTGGGTTGCATTGAATTCAGTAGGAATGTAGAGAAGGCTTGAGGTACCTGAAGATCCTAACTGAGCCTAGGATTTTATATCAATGTTGAAAAGGAGAAAAAAGTCTTAGAGAAGGGAAAAATGACAGAGGCAATGCCCCAGAGGTGAGCATGAGCCTAGCAAAAGCTGGCAAATGCGAATGGATGCATCTGGCTGGAGCACAGACTTTAGGGTGGGGAGTGTTGGGAAATAAGTTCAGAAAGGCCAGGCAGGGCCATGGAAGACTTGAACATAAGCAGAGGAGGTGAAATGTGATGCAATATGTAAGGCAATTCAAGAAAAGAAAAACTTAGAGATATCTGTGCACAAAATGAGCCTTATCCCTTCTATAATGCGTCTATTTTAGAACTTATCATTTTGTTATGGGTAGTATTTACTGTCTCAATGGGCCTTATGTCAACAGGCCTTAGTGTTTTGAAGTAGTGTGATGCATGGGAATCAGAAGTTCTGGAGTTGAATTTCTACTCTGGCCCTAATGTGTTATCTGATAGGGTAAAATCATTTTATGCCTGAGTGTTCTCATCTGTAAAATGAAGGAATGAAGGTTGATGACATGGTTCATAAGGTCCATTTGAGCTCTAGGACTCAACATACGGCAAGATAGTTAATTCTTAGCCAATTTATTAATCTACCCTGGTTGCTTGGTTTTATTTGCTTGTGTGTTTACTGGCTTTTGGTGTCAGAATTATTTTATAAAACTGGTCTCTGACAGCCCCACAATCTGCTCTGCTGAGACCAGCCTCTGAGGCCTGAGTACCTTGTAATACCTGGAAAGCTCTCCCCAACCCTCCACCACTCCTTAAAAACCCAGCTCCAGCCAACATCTTTCTTGAAGCTTTTCCTAACCTCCCCATGACTCTCTGCTATGTACCCCTTGCTTTTAGAGTTTAAAGGTATTTTGTCTGGAATTATTCTCTATTTGTTTCATATTGACTTTTCTTTCTCCAATTAGTTTGTAAACTTCTTAAAATAAGTAACTGTTAAGTGCAATATTTGTGAATTTGCCCCACCCCACCCCACCTGGCACAAAGCCAGACACAAAATAAACACCTAAGAAGGCTTTTGAATATTGAACTGAATGATGTACAGGGAATATTACTCAAAATAGAAAAACCAAACCATCAAAAGGACGTCTATAGGGCTTGGAGTTGAAATAATTGTCGCATATCAATGATTTTGTAGATGGTATTTCGTACCCAGCAAAAGACTGTTTTAAGACAGGGTGATCTGTGAAGCTTCTGATCTGTAGGCTTGTCTTGAATTAAAGAGTGGGTGGTATTAGGGCCTAGAGATATTCCAGCCAACTCAAAGGAAAGAGAAACAGAGAACTGTTTACTGGGTGACTTTGCTGCTGGACACGTCCCAACTGCAGCTTGGGAACATTGGGCAGAGTTACCACCCTGCTGCCACAACCTCTGCCAACTTGGATAAGAAGCAGTGAAGTTGACCTGTCTTTTGGCTCCGGAACAAGGCGATGGAGCGCACCAGCAGGCATGGGAAGGAAGAAGTTGTGAAATGAAAGACATGAAAAAGAGATGACTGGGATCCTCTTTCCTCTTTCTCCCCACTACCCTGAGTTTCTCTCCTGCCTCCTTGACACCTGTAAAATGGTATAAAACAAAACTTTACACCTTACACCAAACAGCAGATGGGGCCCTAGGGGTCTGGCTTGGGATAACAAGAAGGCAGTGAGAATCAGTGGGGAACTGTTTTGTCCCCAAAGGTTTGAAATCACTGCTCTAGGAAGGTAATTAGCTTTTAAACAACATAACATTTTAAAAACTCAATGCGAAACCTAAGAGGAAAAGTCTCTGTTTAAAGTAGTTGAGTTCTAGATCTGGCAGTATCGGGGCTCTCTTGATTGTAAATTAGCTCATGGAAATAAAACGTCTCAGGTTAGGAACTCCAAATCCTGCCTCTGCTCTCAGATTCCCTCAGGCTGTCTCTGGTAGGAAAGTCTAGAAACATGGATTCATTGTACCCACTCCCCCTTTCTGACATGCCCCAAAGCTGTTAGTGTTTATCACTGAAGAACTCCGCATTGCATTGATTTGTCTTACTGTGTGGGGAAAGTGTAGGAATAATTCCCATGTGTCATCAACCATTTAGTCAGCACTCAGTTCCTTAGCAGAGGAAATGGCAAGATTTATTAGGGAAAGTATCTGTCATCCCATATAAATAGATGCACAGTTAAAGCAGATGCAGCAGGCAGAGTGTGTGTTTCTGTGTGACTGATCATAAGGAACTTATTATCAAGAACTCTTTAGAAAAATCAGTCATTTGGGAAGATGGCAAACATAACAGTACACATATTTTATGCAAAATATTCCTCAAAGTAGTAATTTTGGCTTTAAGTGCATTGTTGGGATACAAATTGTTTTAATTAAAATTTTTTTTGCTTTGATTTTTTGACTATTGAGAAAATATATGCAAGTGATAAAAGCAGCCTAATAATAGAGAAAAAACACAAAGTAGGTCTCTTCCCATTGCTGACCAGTCTGCAGTTTTCCCCTCCCTCAGAGGCCATCACCGTTGCCAGTTATTAATAATTTTGTATCATTCAGAAATCTCCACTGCAAACAAGCTGACATCCTCTTCAGGGTTACACACATAGTAGTCCACACCCCACACTCTTCCACAGCTTACTTTTTTCCTTAACAATTCTGGAAATCATTTCTTATTAGTCTGCACATATGATCCAGGCTCATTGTTTTTAACAGATTTAACCAATATTGATATCTTGCCATAATAGCTTTAGAGTTTTTTGTTAGTTTTGTTTTGTTTTAACATTACATTTTAATCATAACCCCCACTGCCCAATTACATTGCTCCCTGCCTACACATAATCACTATCTTGAAATTGACATGTGCTCTTCCTTCCTAGTTTTTATATATTCAGTACATATGTATTCGGTATTTCATTGGTTGACTCTGGTACCATTTATTTATCCATTATTGTATTTTTGAAAGTTTAGATTGTTTCCAGTTTTTTACTGTTAAAAACACTTGCTACAGTAAACATTCTATTTCACGTATAAGAATTTTTTAGTATATATACCCACAAGTAGAATTGCTAGGTCATAGTGTATGTGCATACCAACTTTGTTTGATATTGCAACATTTTTCTCCAAAGTGATTTTTTTAAATTTTATTTTATTTTATTTTATTTTTTTTATTTCAGCTTATCATGGAGGTACATAAGTTCAGGTCATATACATTGTCCATGTCCAAAGTGATTTTTAACAATATACATTCACACCAGCCATGTTTAAAAGTTCCTTTGTAATTATTTATTTTTTGACACATTCTTACCAACAGTTGGGCTTCTCAGACTTCTAAATGTTGCCAATCTGATGGATGTGAAATGGCACCTCATTGTGGTTTTAATTTGCATTCATTGCTGATGGTGAGTGTCTTTTCTTATGGTTTTTAGCTATTTAGTTTCCCTCTAACAATTAACTATTGATACCATTCACAATTTTTCTACTGCATTATTTGTTTTTCCTTATTGATTTATAGGATTTTTTAATATTCTAGATACTAATACCCAGTAACATGTGTTATAGTTGACTTCTCCAGTGGCTTGCATTTTCACTGTTTCTGATTTTGTCTAATGGAACTTTTACCTTTTAATGTGTTTAAATTATCACTGTTTATGTTTTTGGTGTTTTAAGAAAGCTTAAGAAATGTAATGAAAACATTCTCCTATATTTTATTTTTAATTTTTAAGACTCTCCCCCATACATTTAAGGTTTTTAATCCATGTGGGATGTATTTTTGTTATGGCATAAAGTGGGGATCTAAATTCTTTTTCTTAGTACACAGCCAGTTGTCTTAGCTCCATTTATCTGACATTCACTCCCTGCTGATATGTAAGCCACTTCTGTCCCATATCAAGTTTCCATGTACATATATGTCAGTATCTATGCCCTTTATTGTGTTCCTTTGGCTTATTTTTATATTCTTGTCCCCAAAACCACACTGTTTAAATAACTATAGCCCCATAATTAGCCTAGTAGAGCAAATCCCCATTCCTTAGTTTTCTTTTTCAAAAATTTCTTTGCTAGTTTTATTTCTTTAATTCTCTATACAAAACTTTTGGGTCAGATTATTAAATTCTGTGAAAAGCCTTGTTTGGGATTCTGACTGGAATTACAATGATTCATACATTCGTTATAAATTCATGGGGTGAGCTGCTAGATTGACACAATTATATCTTTCCATCCTTTAGTGTCTCATCATTTATCCAGTGCACCTTTTATGTAGTGTTTTGTAATTTTGCCGAAATAGGTCTTGCATATATTTCTGCCTAGGTATACGAGGGCTGTGGGATACTTTCTGGATAGTCCTCATATATTGTAAATGGGAGGTCATATGTTAACATATATATACATACACACAATTATATGTATTATATATGTATATACATACTTTTTTCTGTCATACTCTGAACATGTATCCAGAATACTGAATTTTCTTGTTTGTTAGAAATTTTTGTCTGCACATTCTCTTATATTTTCTCTGTAAGTTATCAGACTCTACAAATAAGGACAATTTTCTTTCCTTCTTTCTAATTCTTATTCTTTTAAAAAGTATTGCACTGGCTAGGACTTTTTGGGGGGGGAGCAGAGTCCCACTCTGTCACCCTGGCTAGAGTGCCGTGGTGTCAGCCTAGCTCACAGCAACCTTCAACTCTTGGGCTCAAGCAATCCTCCTGCCTCAGCCTCCTGAGTGGCTGGGACTACAGGCATGCGCCACCATGCCCGGCTAACTTTTTCTATATATATTTTTAACTGTCCATATAATTTCTTTCTATTTTTAGTAGAGACGGGGTCTTGCTCTTGCTCAGGCCTCAAACTCCTGAGCTCAAACAATCCTCCCACCTCGGCCTCCCAGAGTGTTAGGATTACAGGCGTGAGCCACCGTGCCTGGCCTGGCTAGGACTTTTAATACAATATTTAAGAGAAGCTGTGATGACAGGTACCCTTGACTTAGTCCTGACTCTAAAGAACATGCTTCCAGTGTTCTATCACTGAGTGTCATGTTTCAAAGGTTTTTGGTAGCTGCATGTGGAAAAGACTCCTGGTTCCCCACTCCCACATTGGTTCTCCATTTTTTCCTCATAGAATCTCTCTGTTTTATTTGGGACATGGCTGTCAAGAAAAATGCCTGCCTTTCTGAGCCACCCTCAACTAGGTAAGAACACATGATTTACTAAGTTCTTGTCATTGGGATGTAAGTAGAAGTCATAAATGCAAATTCCAGTAGTATTGCTAAAGTGGAAGCATAACCACTTCCCTCCTTTCTCCTTCCTGCCACCTGGAATGCAGATGTAATGACTGGAACTGGAACAATCACATTGTATTTGCAGTGATCTTAGCACTAAAGATACAAAACAACAAAATGATGAAAAAGAACTTAGCTCTGGGCCACCTAATCAGTCTTTTTCTTGGGAGAGAAATAAACTTTTGGTTTGGAGTTTTCTTCCACTTACAACTAAGCCCAATTCTATAACACTCTTTATTAGGATAATGAAGTTGTAGTCCATTCTTAGTATGCCAACAGTTTTTATTTTTTTCATTAAATGCTTTTACATAAATTTCTCATCTGTATTAATGAGGTGAATTACATTGATCGCTTTTAATATTCAACCATCCTTAGTAGTCTGTTATGATATGTTTTTAAAGGTTGTAGATGTGCAATGGTTTTATTCCTTACTTTCCCCGAGGTTTTAATATGAAAAATTTCAAACCTACAGAAAAGCTGGTCTGTACAGTGAACACCCATATACCTACCAACCAGATTCTACAATTAAATTTTATTATATTTGGTTTGTGCCTTACCTATTATGATGTGTTTTTAATGCATTGTTGAATTCAGTTAGCTGATATTTTAAAATATTTGCGTACATGTGTTTAAAAGTGAGAATAACCAATTATTTTCTTTTCTCATAATGTCTTCATCCAGTTCGGGTATCAAAAAATACTCATCCCATAAAATGAAGAAGTGAGCTCTCCTATTTTTGTCTTCATTGAATGAAAAAGTCTGTCCAATACAGGAAATAAACTTTGAAGATTTGGTAAAACTCACCTCTTTGCGTAAGTACTAGCATGATACTTAGTGAGTAAAATTTTTTAAAACTACAGATTCAATTACTTTAAAGGGTATAAATAAATAGGATGCCATTTGTTTTTCAAGTCAGTTTTAGTGATTTATATATTTCTAGAAAACTGTCTATTTCACCAACATTGTCAAATGTATTAGTATAATGATGTTCATTATATTTTCTTAGGCTTTTAAAAATCTTGACTCTATTTATAGTCATATCCTCTTCGCCCAATTTTTTCTCTTATTCTCTTAATTGGTCTTGCCAGGTTGATTATTTTATTAGTCTTCTAAAAGAATTAGCTTTTGGAGCTATTGAATCCTTATTGATTTCCCCATTTCATCTATTTCTCTTGTTATTATTTCTTTCCTTCTACTGTCTTTGTCCTGATTTTTTTTTTACCTTTGGGGTACATGCTTCCTTCTTTTCTATTATATGCACTTAAAGCTCTAAATTTCCTTCTAAATACTGCCTACGCTATATGCCACACATTTTGGTACTAGCGGTTTTTATTGTCTGAGCAATGATATACATTTGGTGATTTCCATTCATTTTTCTTCCTTAATTATTATTTAGAAGTTTCTAAAATAAATGGGGGCAGTGTAACTATTATATTGATTTTTAATTTTATTGCATTGTTGTCAGAGAACATGTTTGACATGATTTGAAGTCATTGGTATTTGTTAGAAATTTACTTTTTGACATATTATGGACAATTTTTGCAAATGTTTCATGTATGCTAGAAAGAATGTGTTTTCTGTAATTTTGGGTGTAGGATTACTTATGTTTTTTACATCTTCTACAACTATGATCATAGATTTATTATTTCTCTTTGTAATTTTGACAAGGTATTGTGTATACACACATACACATTGAGGTTTCAAATTACTATTCAATATGAATTATTCTTGTTATCCTTTTATCATTAAAAATGACCTTCTTTACTCCTTATATTTTTTTGCCTTAAAGGTTTAAAAATCAATGGAAAAATTGTTATATGTATAATTAAAAAATATTTTTCTAGTGTTTTTATCCCTCTGTTTAACACATGCATGACCTCTCTGTGTCATCGTGTTTTAGGTGTGTCTCTTATAAGCAGTACATGGCTGAATTTTCAAAAGTTCTGAGAATCTACTTTAATAGGCAAGTTCAATATATTAATATTCACATATATTTTCATTACTGATATATGATTTATGTTGTGTTTTCCATTTGCCATTCTTCAACTTTGATTCTTTTTTCTTCTTCTCTACTTTCTATTAAGCTAATCTAGTTTATTTCTTTATTCTCCTCTTTCCTCTCTACTGAAAGTTAGAAGTTAGGATTAAAATTAAAAAGACTCCTATGAGAAATTAAAACCCCAGATTCTATACCAGTTTCCCACATTGGAGGATTGGACTTCTCTACTCCTCTTTTCATGGCAGGGGTAGGTCTTCAAGGGTTTTCATCCAACGACATCTCTTGGGCCCCAAAATCTGTGTCTCTGGGAGCTCAGGAGTTCCCTTATGCAGGGAAGGTGTCCAGAGGCCTGAGCGGGGCTCAGGGTCAGGCCTCATCTGCCCAAACCCAGGGGTCAATATGAGAGACAAGAGCACCTGAAGAAAACCCTGAACAAGGACCATTCAGATCATCAGCTGAATCAGGGGTCATCTCAGACTGAACCCACTGTAGCTTTGTTTTCTCTCTTTACCCTAAAACCTTTTTTCGTCCTTTTGCATTCAGCTACTTACTTAAAAAATATTTTTTTATTGCATTTTGCCAGCATTTCTATGTGTAGGTACCAATCTGCTACACTCTAAAAAGCTGTGGGA
Organism: Lemur catta; assembly: GCF_020740605.2. Taxonomy (NCBI): domain Eukaryota; kingdom Metazoa; phylum Chordata; class Mammalia; order Primates; family Lemuridae; genus Lemur; species Lemur catta. Next base: position 88,293,018 of record NC_059128.1, on the reverse strand, counting down.
GTTAATTTACTTATCTTACAGAATGTTTACAAGTTCCAAGAATCACCTTCCACCTCAGATCTTTTTGTTTTTGTCTGGTTTCCTCCGTTTCTGTTTAGTTGACTAACAAGTAGATTTTTTTTTTTCTCTGCCTTGCTCCTCTGCACTGATGATTCATTTTGAAGTTCTGAGTGGCTATTGTTCTGTCCTTCTCTCAAATCCTTTTGTCTCTCAGATTGAGGCAGGGGAAGACACAGGCTCCTGACACTATGCTCTGCTCATGTCCAGAGTCCTGGTGAGAAATCTGGCCATAGTTCTCTGTGCTGAACTTCCTGGGTGTGTTGCCTTTTGCCTGTCCTCCAGCAGTTTCTAAAATGATGGTCTTGACAGGTCTCAGCCTTCCTAGCTGGACACACCCCTGGCTATGATGGAAACATACCCAGTTGGAAGCAGCTGACATGCCCAGAGCTTCCAGCAATGGGCTTTCCAATACAACAAGTCGGGGCCCTTATTTCCTGTCACTTCTTTTTGGCTGGGTGGCTCCCTTTAGCCACAGGCATTCCCTGGGCAGCTGTCAGAGTTAACATCTGAGCTTGGCCAGCACTAGTGCAGCTGTGGGCCTTGGCATTGCTGCTTATGAGTAAATTCCCCAGTGAGCCCACAGAGCTGCCTTGATTTCTCTTTTGGGTGTGATTATCTTTGAAAAGGGCAAGTGTGGTAGGTGTGAGATCTATGTAGTCACACTGGGCCCCACTCTCAGAAGACCTGTATTTGTATTAATGCTCTGCTGTTACTATCTTGAAATTTTAAATAATTCATGAATAAAATTTTGATTTTATACTGGTCTGCCCTAATTACATGGCCTCTCCTTAAGAGAAACAGAGAACATCACTGGCACTTGGGGAAGTAGGTGGGGTTTATTGTCCAGCGCAGCTTCTTGGGGGTCCAGAGTAACAACCATTAGGAGTAATTGTTTAAAAATGTATTTTCAGACGTAGTGCCACATCCTGTAGAATTTATTCTTCTGAAAAGCTTCCCACCCATCTAAATGAAGCATCTTAATGCTTCTGGAAACAGAGAAGGATACATATACCCTCTAGAATAGCTGTCCAATGTAACTTTCTGCCATGTTAACGTTGTATATCTTTGCTGTTCAATATAGTGGCCACTAGCTGCATGTGCCTACTGAAAACTTCAATTGTGATTAGTATGACTAAGGACCTGAATTTTTAAAGTTAAAGTTATAAAATTTAAATGGTCACATGGGGACTAGTACTACCATATTGGACAATGCAGCTCTAGAACAACAAAGAATTTTTTCTTTTTTTCTTTTCTTTTCTTTTCTTTTGGTGGGGGGAAGGGGACAGAGTCTTTCTCTGTTGCCCTGGCTAGAATGCAGTGGCATCATCACAGCTCACTGCAACCTCAAACTCCTGGGCTCAAGTGATCCTACTACCTCAGCCTCCCAAGCAACTGGGACTACAAGCATGTGCCACCATGCCCAGCTAAGTTTTCTATTTTTTGTATAGATGTGGTCTTGCTATGTTGTTCAGGCTGGTCTCAAACTCTTAAGCCCAAGTGATTCTCCCACCTTGGCCTCCCAGAGTGCTAGGATTACAGGCATGAGTCACCATGCCTGGCCAACAAAGTAACTTTTGACCTTTGTACTTTGATTATATTTTGTATAGATACCACAGCAAGCCTTAGTTAGGATTTGTCCAGAAAGGATTTTCTAAATTCAGATTTAAGGCATGCCAAGAACTCAAATCATAGTGCTTTTTTCTTAAGGGTACACAAGATATCTTTTCCACCTATGAAATCTAGGTCATGAAGTTTGTTGTGCTAGCCTACAAAGGAGGGAGTACATGGATGAATGAATTGCCTAAAGACTGCCCCTTCCAGTTCCAAGGGATTACAGAAGAAATAAGGAAGACAAAGAGGAGGCAAGAAGGTTAGAGGCTGAGTCTTGGCGAAGAGTGATGGTGAGGAGGTGGTAGTGGGAGGAGGGTTGATAGATGAGCTTGAGCCGTCACTCCTGGGCCCACATGGCCTGGGTGTTATACAGGTGATCCAGCACGTCCCCTGTGTTCTGATGAGACACAGAGGTTTTGAGAGCACAGAAGTACACCAGAGGGCTCTGGTCAAAACAAAGAGATAGCCAAGTAGGAACTTTGAGATGACCAGAACCATAAATGCCAGAGATAATTACTATACCTCTACAAACCAAACCAGACAAACCACACTTCCATGGTCACCAGTCCAGTAAACAGAAAATCTAGCCACTTCAGCATTGGCCAGTGAGGATCCACAGAACACCTCTGCTGCATGGGTCACCTAAACTCTCAGAGACCCAATGCACAGAGACAGAGACACAAGCCTGAGCAGAACGAGGAGATGGAGGGAAAATGTAAAGATTTAATATTTTACCTAAAGAAACTAAAGAGAATTTACACAAAGGAGTCATCTGAATTATTGAAGTGAACTAAGTTTAACTGAATAGGATAAGTTTTGTGTTCATTTTCTCAATTCCCCGTGGATGAGCAGATGAGTTACGGAGAAATAAAGAAGCTGCATTTTCCTTGCACATCTGAGTACAGAGCGAATGAATCTGTGACCCTACTACAAATATGTGTGGCTTCCTGCCAAGGCAGCTATGGACAGTAATTCTATTCACAAGTCTTTGGCAGAGGTGGAGTCCGTGGAGAAAGGGAGAGGGTGCTGACCTGATACATTGAGTTTTGGAGCCAGCTACATCGCATCATGACAGAATTGGCCACTTAACCTTTAGGTGCCCTCTCTTTAAAGACACTAGCAACCTCACATGGGAAGGACTGGAAGGGCCTTTTTTTCTTGTTACCTACCTGGACATGAGGTTGTAGATACCTCAGCCTATTAGTCTAAGAGCTTTGAGATCAATGAGAGGGCAGTCTGGCAGATTGTGGTGTCATCTTGCCTGTGCCGTGCATATTCTCATGTGGGATCAAGGAGGCAAGGTCTGCTTGGACGAAATCCTAATATCCTTATCAGAATCTAACATCCCATCAGTCCCTTGTTCACACAGGCCTCTGTAGGCTGTACCACCACCTGCAGGCCAACCTTGAAAAGTACAGGTCCAAGAAAATGGAGGAATACTGGATCACATTCCAAGATAGCTGCAGTATGCTTCAAGTGTTCATAGTCCTAGAGTAAGAGCCCGCATGATTTATCAAATATATTTATAAATTCCTAGAATTCATTAGACATCTCCTTACACATTTCTTCTCTTGGGCTATTATAATAACAGACATTCTCAAAAGGGAAAGAGGCTTTTCTTGCTTCTCAGATGCAGGTGCAGTCTTCTAATAAACCTTGCTTAATTCCTCCAACCTTCCCCCAACTTACCTGACTCAGTGCAGTCCACAAGAATGTCTCCAGCCATTGAGGTGGGAAACCTTAGACCCTAGGAAGGCCCAGCCCTGATGACTCCGCCCCTGGGTTTCTTTCTCTAGGAAATTGGCTTTTGGAAAACTTTACTTGCTCACCTTCCTTGGGAACAGAATTACTTGTCATAGAGGTAAGAGTAGCTAAGTTAGATGTAGAAACTCTGTTTCTGCCTGAGTCACATTCGTCAAGCATTTTGGGTTTACCATTCATCTCCAATCCTCAGAACCAAGAAAACATGAGGGAAGATGACAGCACCAATCCTGGAAATCGTGTAGCTGGGAATTCTGAAGACAATCAGTCCTGGTCATCATTAATAGAGATAACTAGGCTGGATTTTTATGATATCTAGGTGTAAGGGGATTAACGACATGGTCAAGAATGAGCCATAAGTCTATTGGATGAATGGTAAAGCCAGTAGCTGCGGTGGAGAAAACTGGGAGAAACAACAGGTTTGGGAGATAAGATCAAGTTCTATTTTGAAAATGTTCAATTTGAAATGCTTATTAGACATCTAATGGAAATGTCAAGTAGGTGGCAGAATATGTTAAGCCTGGAGCTCAGGGGAAATGTCAGGGCTGGAGAATATAGATCTGGAATTTATTGACAGAGAGATGGAAATTAAAGCCATGGGACTGGATAAGATCTCCTACAAAATGAGTGAGTGTATTTAAAGAACAGAAGTTTAAACAATTTAAAAATGGGGAATAAGAGGAAGGAGGCAGCAATCAGGGACATAGGAGGAAAATAGGGACAATGTATTGACCCAGAATCCAAGTGGCTGATTGAGTCAAATCCACCAAGAGGTCAAGTTAGAGAAGAACTGGACATTGTTCAGAGGATTTGGAGCTGTGGAGCTCAGTGGTGGTCCTGAGAAGGCTGGCTTCAGTGGAACTGTAGGGAAGAAAACATGATTGGAGAAGACTGAAAAGAGAGTATGAAATGAGGAAGTAGAGACATTGAGTATTGACAACTTGCTTTAGAAACGGTGATGTAAGGAGGCCTGGGAAACAGGAGTGGGTAGTCAGAGGAGAGTGTGGATTCCAGGGAAGACACATTTATTTTAAGATAGGAGATATTACAGCATATTCGTATGCTCATGGGAGTGATTGAATAGCAAGGGGAAATATAGAGATGCTAGAGAGAGTGGGTGATGAAAAGAGCAAAATCTTTGTATAGGTGAGAGGGGATCCGGGGCTTAAGTGGCAAAGTCTAAGAGGACTTAGAGTCTGGGACAGCTTTTCCATCATAAAGGAAGGAAAGGAAAAAAATTAGTAAGTGTGATGATGGGAAATGTCATAGTTGTCTTCTAGCTTCTACTTTCTTAGTAAAGTAGAGATGAGGTCTGTTTCAGGCAGCTCCTGCTAGCCCAGTTCACTGAGACCCTGCCCTGCCCTAGATCCATAACCCAATAATTTAAGCTGAGTTAGAAGAGCCCACAACTGTTATGGAAGCTTCTGGATTCCTGGAAGTGCCACAACCAGCTCTGGTACCTGCCCATAGAAAGGATGGCAGTGGTGGCTCACACCTGTAATCTTAGCAATTTGGGAGGCTGGGGCAGCAGGATTGCTGGAGTTTGGGACCAGCCTGAGCAAGAGCAAGACTCCATCTCTACAAAAAATAGAAAATAAGCCAGGTGTGGTAGTGTGTGCCAGTAGTCCCTGCTACTTGGGAGGCTGAGGCATGAGGATGGCTTGAGCCCAGGAGTTTGAAAAGAAAGGATGTCAGCTAGAGAAGCAAACACATGAAATCATGCAATGTTCCCACTCCAACTGAGATCCCATCTAAACAGGTTAAACCCATCTTTGCAGCCACCGAAACTGGACAATACCGTCCAATGGCATGAGAAGTGGAAGAAGAGCCAGTATAGGTTAGGGCCTTTCCCATAGCAGGCTAATACTGCCGGCACCCTATACAAAGCTAAGAAAAATACCTTAAAATTTTTAGCTTCTACCTTTATACTCTGTTTCTAACTTGATTGTTCTCAGTTGGTTTTGTCCTCATATTTGGGTACTCGCTCTCTCTTCACAACCTTTTAGAAGAGATGGTTCTTTGGCATTGACTGAGTGGTTTTTAATTCGGCTTCTCCCTAGGATGCTTTCTCTTGAATCTCTACCTCTTCAGCTCCAAGGAGCTTCAGACATGTCCCAGGCTACCAGCCACCACATCCCCTCCCAGCCTTCTCGGGCCCCCACTTCCCAGAGAGGGAGGTCCTCACACAAATGGGAGAACATGTAAAATAGATTTTAAAAGGATAAAATAATGGGCCAGGTGCGGTGGCTCACATCAGTAATCCTAGCACTCTGGGAGGCCAAGGTGGGAGGATCACTTGAGGTCAGGAGTTTGAGACCAGCCTGGGCAATAGTGAGACCTGCCTCTACAAAAAATAGAAAAATTAGCCAGGCATGGTGATGACTCCTGTAGTCCCAGCTACTTGGGAGGCTGAGGCAAGAGGATCCCTTGAGCCTAGGAGTTGGAGGTTGCAGTGAGCTATGATGACACCCCACTGTACTCTACCCTGGGGGCAGAATGACACCTTGTCTGCAAAAAAAAAAAAAAAAAAAAAAGGATAAATTAGTGTAACCATAGATGCTCAAAGCAGCAGCAGCAGCATCCTTTCTGAACAAGGTTTTGCCATTCAACCTCCTTCATCCCTCTGTAGCCATTTAAAAAATGCCTTCTAAAGGAATAACACATCTCTCGGGAAATGAGTAAAAGTACAGATGAATTAGGGTTTTGAGGAGATGAGGGTAAAGGAGATTGTTTCATCATGGAAGATCACACACACACACACACATTTTGGTTACTACACGTAGTAACTACAGTTATTGTAGCTTACAGATGAATAAATACAAATTTAAATGTCTTTTTTAGCAAAACTTTTGTAGCAAAATAAAACATGTACATGTACAATTATACATATTTTAATTTGGTAAATAAGCTTTCTTCAGTCATGTGGAGAGGTGTTTTGACCTCATATTTGAATCAAAGTATCTTAAGTAAAGGTAGAAGTCAGGGTGAATATTTATTCTCTTACATAATACATGACTAAATGAATGGGCTGTTTTGTTTTTGTTTTTTAAACAACCTTTATATTGAAAGCCTAGTTCATCACGTGCCATGAGTCTAAATAATTTTGCAACTTCTTATTTGGAACCACCTTCAGAATAGTTTTATAAATAGGGTGACTGACCATCCTGGTTTGTCCAGCACTGAAAGGTTTCCCAGCATGTGGGACTGTAGAACCGGGGCAGTCTTAGGCAAACTTTTCTGGTTTCCCTGGAAAACAAGGGAGATTTCCAGTCCAAGAAGTGGAAAAGTTCCAGGCAAAAAATGGATTGAGTTTGGTCACCATTTTTATAAACCACACAAGAATTGCCAGCTCATTGCTTTATAATCCTAACAGCATTACTCAATTTGATCCCTCCTTATTTTAAGACTGACCCTAAATGTCTTTTGGCTGTTTCAAAGATCAAATTTACGCTCCTCCTGTCTCCATACGTACCAACACTCAGAATAGTCCAAATTTGAAAGGGAATTTTACAAACTTTTTTCCCCTCCTTCCCTCCCTTTGTTTCCTTCTTCCTTCCTTCCCTACCTTTCCATTCTTATCTTCTCATATCTGGGCCACTGTATGTAAAAGTACGTAGTACTAGTAGTAACCATGACAAAGATTCCTCTTTGCCAAACTTTAGTCAGGTTCCTCTGAACCCTCTTCTTGACTAGGCCTTTTCAATCTGCCTAGCCCAGTTTCAGCAAGAATCTTGCTAAGTCAGCTTATTGAAAATACCCTCCCTTGATATCTGATCAAATTCCTTATCCCTCACACTTGATATCAGATCACCCTCATCTGCTTTCAGCAAAAATGTTGCTAAGTTGATTTAGCAAGAATACCCCGACCCTTCATGTCTCCTCTTAGTAATTTTCCATCCAATAACCCCTCACTCTATTTGTTGGCTACAAATCCCCGCTTGTCCTTATTGTATGGGGAATTGAGCCTGATCACTCTCCCCTACTGCAATATCACCAGCCCCTATTGCAATAGTCTTGAATAAAGCCTTCCTTACCATCTTAACGGTGTCAGCATAATTTTTTCTTTGACACACGAAGGCAAGGGGTTTCTTCATCAGTAATTTATGCCATAACAGACATTGGAATCAGCATCTCCTCTTTAAAGGTCACTTTGTCCTGTCTCCCACCCAGCTTTGGAATGCCTCAGACCTCAACTTGTAGCTCAGTACATTATCCCTTCCCCTTGCTTTTAGCTGCTTAACACATTTCATGGTAATCACTAATTCATCACATGGAACTGAATAAGAACCATTTAATATGATTATCTTCTCCATTAAAGCTGTCATCATAATTAGAGCTGCAGTGAACTGTTTGCCAGGAATTATAACTTCTGCCAAGAAAAACTTGGGTGTCATTTTAGAAAAATTCTTAGGTGGGGGAGGAGGAGATCAGGACCATCTGTGTGGAGATCCGAAGCTGAATAACGACAAGTAAAACCCCTTTCTCCTGCTATCTGCCAAACTGTGGCCAACCCTCTGACTGGACCTTGCCAAGGACTTCAGAATATACCAGCTTTCAAGGTAGTCCAAGAAGCATCCACTTTCAAAGGATGAAAACCTTTGGAAAATGCAGCAGCAAATAAAAATTAGGCCTTCGTGCATAAGGCTTTTTAAAAGTTGTTCCAAATGGTTTTGTTTGCCACCCCACTGTTTCCAGGGCAACCACCTAAGCCAGGACAGAAGTAGAAGGAGACATGAGGCTAGAATGGGACCACCCACTGCAATTCTCATTTTATCCTGATGGCAAGAACCTTTATACCGACTCAAAGTGTTTGTCAGGCCTCTCGCTGTGAATCACTGGAATCACATTTTGCCCTGATGGAAGTGTGTCACAGGCTGCTGCTCCCACATCCCCACGTACTGAGGTGTTTTTTTAAATGGAACCAAATATCCCAGGGGAGTTTTCTCTGCACTACTAGCATTGCTTTGTCGCATATTTTTAGAGTACACACTGTAAATTAAAGTTAAAAAAATACATTATGCTAATTTCCTCCTGTGTGTCTTTTAGTTATTTTTAGGAAAAGTGTCTTTGGAATTCAGCTTCTCAGGTAAATGTTTAAAACGAAGAAGAGAATAATAAAACCAAGGTAGAGGGATGTTCAAGGCTCAGACTGCAGCCACGTCATAGTCTGGCACTTTAGAATGAGCACAACTTGCGTCCAGCATGGATTTTAGCTGTCAATAGTGGAAGAAGCCCTGGACTGGGCATTGTTAGATTTGGATGCTCATTCTGGTTCTGCAACTTTTTGGATACGTGACTTTGGAGGAATTCATTTCATCTTCCTAAGTCTTAATTTCCTCATATATGAAATGGGAGTATTCAGTGAGATCTCTAAGAGAGATCTCGTGCAGGAGATTGAAAAGAGGGTAGAGGGTGAGGTTACTCCCTCCCTGCTCCCTGCCTGTGAGTTGCTGTGACTGCATTTCTCAACCAAAGGTCATAGCTTCTGGAAGGGACCCTATCTCACCGTCTCCAGGTTCCTATAGTGGCTCCCTCCACTTGCTGCTTCAGATCTAGGGGCACTGTACAGCCCCTGTGGCTCTCTATGCCTAGTCTATATCTTTAAAAGTTAGTCTTTATTAAAGTCTCCCCAAATTGCCCACCATAAATGAACCATCTGTTTCCTGCCAGTACCCTAACTAACACACTCAGTTTCTTGAGATTACAAGTGCAGTAAGACGACAAAGGCCATGGTGCTTAATACTGAAATATATAAATTTACATCGAATGCATACTTTTTAATCTTAATTGCAACTCTGAGAAAAGATGAGAATCTCTAAGTACTGCTGCTTGGTTATATAGCACTTAACCTCTGTACATGCTTGTATTAGACAAGATTCAGAAGCAGATAATAGAAACCATTCTGGTAGTTTATGTAAGAAAGGATTGGATGTAGGGAATCAAATGCTCCTTGTTACAAGGACTGGAGAAGTGGACTGTGGCTGGGTCTCCAGGAGGGCTTCCAGAACATCACCACAGAGCTGACCTGTCTAGAGAACTATCCCTGCAACTATCAGGAAGCTGGGAATCAGGAAACCCTGTGCCACCCACCAGCTCTAAGATCGTACTACCTTGTCACAATTCAGGAATCAGAAAGATGTGGCCTTAATTGTTGGCTCCAAACCATACTGTACCTGATTTGTACCATCAAAATGAAGGCCTTGGTGCTGCCTTCTTCCCTACTCGAGTTTGCTCTAAATTCAGTTTTCACAGAAGTTCATCTAATTGGTGGAGCCCAAATCATATTCCTAGTTGCAAGTGAGTCTGGGAAACATCACTTTTAGCTTTTCTAGCCTCTACAGAATGGGAAGGCATACTAGAAGACGAGTGGAATGAATTCTGTGCAAGCCAGTCTACTCTACCTGCCACAAGATTATTTCTGAAAGCATGTTTCAAATGGCATGAATTTTGTAAAAAACAAATAAACAAAAAACACACAGAAATTCAAATCTCCGCTCTAGGCTTTATTGGCTGTGTGAACTTAGGCAGGATGAACTTAATATTACTGAACCTATTTTTCATTTGTACAATGGGAATGATAATGTCTACTTCACAGAATTGTCATTCATTCATTGATTTATACATCTATATAATAAATTTTTACTGATTGTTACATCAGTACCAGAAGTTTCAGTTGAAAGTGGTAGTTGACATGCTACTGGTTGGTTAAGCCATAAAGAAATTTATTACAGGATATTTGGTAGGTCACAGAATTGCCAGGAGGGCTAAAGAGCCAGGCCCAAGGCTGAACTTCTAGGACACCACCTAAAGCAGGCATCAGAACTAGCCTGAGGACACTGCCATTCATTCAGCACTAGCCTCCACCTCCTAGCACTCAGTGCTATATTTTGCACTGCCAGCAGGAATGTAACTTTATTTATTTTTTTATTTTTTTATTTTTTTGGTAAAATAGCTTTATCCTCTGTCAGAACACAAACCAACACACTTTGGGGTTAGGGGAAGAAAACATAGTCTAACTCATGGCTCACTGAGAAGGAGGGGGATGAGATTACAAAGCCTCACCCCATTGCTTGTGCAGCTGAGATAAAGTCATAACCCTTATAAATATTTCATTATATTAAAAATATTTCCAGGGCCCACCTGGCTCTGCTCCTGCACAAAAAGTGTTAATCTTTGTGATACAAGGGGTGGTAGGGAGAGGCAGAAATTTAGGGGCAGGGGCAGCTGGAAAACAGGAAGGGAGACAAGCCACTGTGTAACTAAGGCCCTTGGAAACATCCAGAAGGGGAGGGGCCCTGTCAGAGGCTGAGAAGTGTACCTGGAAGTTGTCTCACTCCTGTCCTCAATCCCCGATGCTCCGGAGTGATCTGTCCTTTCAGACACCCCCTGTGAGGTAACTTTCTTGACACGGTGCTACAGCCAGCTCTGTTACCAGGGACTCAGCAGTGCCACCTCTGAAGGCCAAATGGCAGTGGTGTCATTCTCACAGGCAAAAATGGATTCCACATGGCATTTCTTTCTCACATTGCTGTCTTCTCAAAGGACGTTTCACAAGGGTGTCTGGTGGTGCTGGGTCATATACTTGTGCTTAGCTGCGGAGTAGGTGTGGGGGTAGGAAAGCATGACTTCTAATACTGAATTTGGGGAGGAAGGAAATTCCCTAACCAAACGGAGAGTGTCCACGAGGTGTGGGGCCACTATGCCTACTCCAAATGGCTAAGCAAAAAGGACATTTATTGGCTCTTGTTCTCTTTCTCATTCTTGTTCTCACTCTGCTTTCCTTTGCCCAAGCTTCATTCCCAGGAATTCTCTCCCTGAAATGGTGGCAGGCTGGTCCCTGAGAGCTGCAAACTTCCATTCTATCAGCCAAGTGGTCCCTATGTAAACAATGTGTCTCTTCCCTATAATTCCATCAAAAATCTGTAGCCGACTCTCTTGATTTGACTTGGATCACATAAGCTTCTATAAATCATTCACTGAGCCAGGGGAATGGAATAAACTTACATGCCAGGTTTGGGTTAAATGTCAACCAAGCTGGAGAGATATAGGTTCAGCCCTTTAGAACTGTGTGGCTCAAGTATTAGGGAAGAAAGGTTTTGTAAAGGAGACTTGGGATGCTGGGCAGGAAAAAACAATCATTGTCCACTATAGTCTTTCTGTTTGATATCCATACACACACTCTCTTTCTCATGCATACCATGTCATAATTGTTACCGCTCAAAATAGTGCAACTCTTCTACATACATACCAAACTCCCTCCTTCTTCAGGTTCTAGGCCGGTTACTGCATCCAGCTCTCAGGTCTCTTGGCAACATGTATTACTCTCAGGTTGGCCCAGAATATCTCCTTGTGTATTGACATTTGCATAGCTAAATGTTAAATTTAAACTAATCTACAATATGGAAGGAGATCAGGATACCTTAATTAAAGAAAAAACAATCCCATGTGGAAAAGGGAAGGGGAAGAAATAGCTTAGAGTGGTCGTTGCCCAACAGCATTTATCACATCCTGCTTCCCAGGAATAAAAAGTACTCCATCCCTGAGAGGTGGAGTGAATACCTGGGTCAGCCAAAGTAGCTGACTCTGTCACTCCTCTGGGAGTAGAGCCAATGTCCAATAGCCACTGTGGCCACATCTGAAAAGGACAGTGGGTAGGATCACCTGTTAGGGGTTAAATTAATTTAGGACCGTACTTTCTATAAAGAGTTCAGGGACCTGATGATTGCCTTAGATTGGTCAGTATTTTTCTAGGAATACAATTTCTTTAGAAACCTAGTAGGCTTTCCATCCACATCCAACACTAGGATGTCCTCTCTCATAGCAACAGGCTCTAGAGAACTGCCTTCCTCTCCAGCTCTCAGGCATAAAGCCCTCGTTTTATACATTTCCTGGGGGCAATGAAAAGCAATAGCTTGATCTGGAAAAGACAAAACCAATCTGGGCTTCAACATCTCACATATTGTGGTTGGTCTCTAAAGCTGAGACCAAGTGAAGCCTTTAGCAGGCAAGGAAGGCCCAGAAGTAGGTGCTGAGTAGGGCTTCTCCAGGGTCCCTTGTTGTCTCCTCCTAAGTTTCTAGAATCTTGGACATTGCTTCCACTAACTTTATCTTGGTGGAGAGAATTCAGCTCAAGATTATCTGAGAACTTACCCTCTTTGATCACAGGCCACAGTTAGAAAGGGCTTCCCTTAGCAATTTCTGTTCTCCTCACTCCTCCCTGCTTTCTGATGAGCCAGTTGTCTCTTACTTGTAGTAACTTATGTTAGGCTGAAGAAAAGTATCCAACCTGATCTAATCAGCTTAACTATTTTAAGTGAATAGTTCTGTGGTATTAAGTACATTCACATTATTGAGCAACCATCACTACCATCCATCTCCAAATTTTTTTTCATCTTCCAAAACTGAAACTCCATATCCTTAAACAATAATTCCCTATTCCCCTTTCCCTAGCCCCTGGCAACCGCCATTCTGCTTTCTGTGTCTATGGATTTGATTATTCTATGTACCTCATATAAGTGGAATCATATGATATTTTTCTTTTATCTTTTTGTAATTGGCTTATTTCACTTAACATAGTGTCCTTGAGATTAATCCATATTGTAGCATATGTCAGAATTTTTTCCTTTTTTAATGCTGAATAATATTCCATTGTATGTCTGTACTACATTTTGTTTATCCACTAATGCATCAGTGGACACTTGGGTTGCTTCCACTTTTTGGTGATTGTGAATAATGGTGCTGTAAACAAGGATGTACGAAAATGTTTTTTAAAATTTCAGATTCCTTAGATTCTCTGATTTACTGAATCAAAACCTTGGAAGAGGGAGAATAGGGGTGGGGAGCTATTTGGGGAAGATATATTTAAATGTTTTCCAGGTGATTTGGAGTACAGAAAATGTAGTTTTTGAATTGACAATTGGAAGTCACTGATCTCACATAGTGAGTATAGTAGTCTAGCAATACAGAAAAAACAATAATAAGGTTATGAGGCGCCAGTTCTCTGTGTTATTAAAAACAAAGGAGAACTTGGATTAGACAGAAATGAGAAGGGAGGACATTTCAGGTTGAAAAAAAAATTTAGAGATATAAGCATGTTAATTTTACAGTAGTCCCCCCTCGTTCACGGTTTTTCTTTCTGTAGTTTCAGTTACCCATAGTCAACCTTGGTCCAAAAATATTACATGGACAATTCCAGAAATAAACAATTCATAAGTTTTATATTGCCCACTGTTCTGAGTAGCCTGATGAAATCTCCTACCACCCTGGTCCATCCTGCCTGAGAAACAAATCATCCCTTTGTCCAGCATATCCACACGATATATGCTACCTGCCCATTAGTCACTTAATAGCCTTCTCAGTGATGAGAATGGCTGTCATGGTGTTGCAGTGCTTGTGTTCAAGTAACCCATATGTTACTTAATGGCCCCAAAGTGGTGAAGCTGGCAATTTGGATATGCCAAAGAGAAGGCATAAAGTGCTTCCTTTAAGTGAAAAGATGAAAGTTTTCAACAAGGAAAGGAAAAAAAATAAAATAAAATCACATACTGAGGTTGCTAAGGTCTATGGTAAGAATGAATCTTCTATTTGTGAAATTGCTAAGAAGGAAAAAGAAATCCATGCGTAGTATACTTGCACATTCAGTACTATCTGTGGTTTTGGGCATCCACTAGGCATCTTGGAATGTTATCTTCCACAGATAAGGGGGACTACTGTATGTTTCTAGGTGTCCCTAATTGTGATATCACAGCTCATTCAAAGTCCAAATAGACTCATGGTATATTTTCATTCAACCATCATGGAAAATAACAATAAAACAACTAAGTATTATTCTACTAAGTATAAAATAAATTATGTTATATTTATGAAACTCCCATTAGAGCAACAGTATTGTCAATTTAGCCTTCTTGTACACATCTGTTTTTTTCTCTGGCATAAGGATTGAACAATAAGAAAAAATACAGTGTAGAAATAATGACTTTTTAAAAATGAAATTCATCTAAAGTTGTCTTTTGACCGTGATGGACTGTGCAGGTTGTAATATAACAAAATCATTCCAAACTCTTTTTTCCAATAGCTGAAAGTCTGTACGTTGAGATTTGATCCAACATTGAAATGGAATTGCAAACAGTTAACAGCTTCTCTGTTGCTGCTCTAAACCAAAGGAGGAACTTTGCCAGAAATCCAATTTTTTCCCCAAATCATTCTATCTACTTCTCAGTTAATATATTGGTTGTATTCTGCCCCCTTTGGTTGAGTTACATCAAAAACAAATTTATCCTTCAGCATTGTACCCTAAAAGCATGTTAATTCACCTGTTTGATTTATTCTCTACATAAAATAATATATGTTTTGATACTTCTTTTAAAAATTTCCCATTTTTATAACTTGCTTGGATATGACCAGGAAAATTCCTCCCACCATGGCTTTAAAATAAATTTTACTAACGTATTTTCATTTTGTAAGTGAACCAGTGATATTCACTGAGACTCTCTTCTTCCTTTCAAATACAATGCAAGTTATGTGATAAAGTATCTCGTTAACTAAAACTTATACTAAGAAAATGTCTTCCTCTCACTGACCTTCTTTAACTCATTAATTCATTCAACAATAACAACATAATTAAGTACTTATGACATGTCAGGAATTGTAATTGGTGAGCAAAAAGAGAGTTTCTTACATGTAACTTATAGTTAAGTGAGAGATACAGACATATGAAATAATCTCACAAATAAATATAAATTTTTATACATATAAGTACAAAATTTGGGTCCTTACTGGGTTTTGAGAGTGAATAGTGAGGGTATCTGGTCCATTTGAGGACTCATGGAAGGCATTTGAGCTGAGGGTTAAAGGATAAGTAGGATAAGAAGTATAATATTGGGTGTGTGGTAGGCCAAGAGGGTTTCAGGAAGAGGGAATGACATGAACAAAAGGGTAATGTAGGCATCTGCAGCTAGGGCCCAGGTAGCAAATGCAAATATCCTTTGAGCTGTAGTAAGGACTTTTGCCTTTATTCCATGTGCAGTGGTGTATTAGCTTGGGTGGATATTGGCTAAGAATCTTTCAGTTGCAAGTAATGGAAAACCCGATCCAATCTGCCTTAAAAAAGAAAAGAAAGAAAAAGAATCATTGGCTTATGTCATGGTGAAGTCCAGAGTTCAAACTCATTCCAAGCACAGTTTTATCCATAGGATGATGAAGTTTTCATGCCCCAGCTCTGGCTCTCTGGGATCCCTTGACTCTACCCTCATCCTTGTGCCAGCTTAATCTTCAGCTGGCTCCCATCATGGTTGCAAGAACTATGAGGGCTGTCCAGCCATTGTTAGTATAACAAGAACGGTTTGTGTGGCAACAGTATAACCTGGCAGCCAAGGCGAGTGGACTGGAATGCACATGTGTGAACACTGACGCCATAATTGTACTAGTCAGTGGGACGCTAGATGCCGTTGAGAGAGCATGTGCACTGTGTGGCCCAGGCATTCAAAATGACTGAGCGAGTAGAACAATGAATCTGTATCAAATTTTACGTTAAGCTTGAACATTCCTCTGTGGAAACTGTTCAGATGATTCAGAACGGTTTTGGGGATGATGCCATGAGTGCAGCGCAAATAAGTGTGCACAAATGCTTCAAAGATGGTCAAGAATCTGTTGAAAGTGATCCACGTTCTGGAAAGCCTGCAACAAGCAGAGAACCTGAGAATGTTGAATGTGTGTGAGTTAGGTTAAGAGACTCTAGGAGAACTGTGTGAGATCCCAAGTTGCCTACTTTGAAGGGGACTGAGGCCTCATTGTCCTACGTACAATGTTTCATGTATCTTGTGTCTTCTTCAGTAAATGTCTCTATTTTTCATGTTATGTGGCTGGATACTTTCCTGACAGCCCTTGCAGTCAAGCTCCCTAATTGGATTTGCTTAAATCACATGCCTACCTGGAACTGATCCCTTTGGCTAGGGTAAAGTGGTTTAGGTATGGGTTAAGTGCCCTTCCTTAAAATAACCTCTGTGGCTAGGGAAGAGTACGGCAATGAGGGCATCCATAACTCTGGAGCCGGAGGTGGGGGTCATCCCACTCACACCACCTTGGGGAGCGGTGGTTTCCTAAAAGTCATTTAGGGTGTTATTACCATAGGAGGGTGGAAGTTTTCTGGACAAACATCATCAGATATCCAGTATACTTTGAAGAGTTTTAGAGTTTGAGAATAAAGAAACATAAACAAATCTGCATTGAAGACAACAACAAAAAAGATGGGCTTCAGGGTGGAAAATGGATTGAAATGGATTAGAGGAGAGCAAGACTGCATGCAGGGAAGGCTAGTTAGTAGGTTAAAATATTAGTCCAGTGTGATGATAACTTGAACAGAGCAACTGGCCACAGAATTGGGGATAAGTCGAGAAATTCAAGAGACATGTAGAAGATGAAATGTATACAAGTCGGTGATTAATTGAATTTTGAGGAAGTAAAGGCAAAGAAGTTATTAAAGAAAATCCTCAGGTTTCTGTCTCACACATAAATCGGATAAATGGTGGTGACATTATACCAAAAAGGCATATTGAAAGAACACCAGGTTTAGGAGATACAGTCTCAGTTTCAGATTAATTTTAGTTCCTTTTGAGACATCCAAGTAGAGCTGGCCAGAAGACACTTAAATGGTTTTGACTTACTCAGATATATTTATTAAAAACCTTTAGAACTAATCACCTTTTGCACTTGGCTAAATTTCCCTAGATCTTTTCCTCTCTGGAAAAAAAGTAGCTTTCCATGCCACCTACTCTCTAGAAAGTATTGACATTCTTCCTGAAATTTCTCCTTTATACATTGCATAAAGAAAAAATTAAGAATGTTTTCTTTTCTGTCTGAAATCCCGTTCAGCTAGATACATACTAACCTGTATTAACAGAATCTTCTGGGACACAAGGGCCCCTGCCACAGGCTCCCAGACATCTGGCACACAATGCAATGAGAGAGACAAAAATCATGGTTTCTACTGATGTTTTATCATGCTCTAATGGACTGAAGTGTCGGTGGGGTGTTTGCAGGGGAGAGGTTTCAACCTTAGACTGTATTCCTGCCAGTTTTAGAGTTAGTTTTCCAACTTTTGTATATAGTATCTTGTTTGGTTGCAAGTGATACAAACCCAACTCAAAATGACTGAAAAAGTAAAAGGAAATTTGTTGGCTTTTATAAAGGAGAAATATAAGGTGAAGTTCACTTGTAGAACTCTGGAGACTCAGAAAACATTGCTGGATCTTCCTCTCCTCTCAGCAGCCCCACACCCCTCCCCAGGCTGCATTCCCGTATGTGTTTCTTTCAATCACTTCTACTGAAGATGGACTTCTCTTCTTGTGTGGTTTGGTGGGAATGGGATGTGTGGGTAGGCTTAAACCAATTCAAGTTTACATTATCACCACTTGGCAAAACCAGGAGATCAAAAGAGCTTCTCTCTCCATAGTCCCTTTATAAAATCCAAGGGCAGAAGTTATTATCCAGCTTAGGTCATATGACAACCCCCAGGAAGATAAGGGATTGTGACTGACCAGTTGTGGGGTGTATACACCTTCTGGGGGGTGGGAAAGAACCTCATGAATTAGGAACAGGTAGGTCCCCAAAGGGGAGTATGCAGAAGGGGGACAATTACCAGAAGAGGGTGGAAAGGGGAGCCCAGCATACAAAAAGAGTACTTGGCCCTTCCAGTTACAAGGTATAAAAATTTCTTCAAGTGTTTATTCCATTGTGTGGGGGGCAGGAAAGAGTTTTTCATAGCTTTTCATAGTTAAGACTTAGAGAATAGCCTTGAACCCAGGTAAATCCACATCTACCTTTTAAATAGTCCTCTTCTATGTTCATTAGACAAATATTAACTGAGTGTCGACTTTGTGGGAGGTTTTATTTTAGCTACAATACAGGAAGCAAAATATGATGCCTCCCACATTGTAGTTTAGTGTCGAGGAAGAGAAATTCTCTATTAAACTCAGGTAAGCTGGATTGAGAATGTTAGTGTTCATTATTGTTATGGCACTTAGAAAGCTATAGAGTGAAAGAATCTCATGGAAATATTAGGTTATTAAGTATGAAATATCTGATTTCTTTAAGTACTAAGTTTGACAGTTGATATCTCTGACATTTCACTTTGATACTTCTTGTTTTATTTTTATTGTGAAGGTACATCCTCAGTCTTTCAAACACATGGTTTTCCTTAAGATTATCTTTCAAATTTTTTTAGAGCAATTTTTGTGAAACTATGGATAAGGCAAAAATTGGAGTTATTTTCGAATACGAGTTCTGTCGTGGAACCAGTGCAGTGCAGACAGCTCGAAATATCAATGAAGTGTTTGGGAAGGATGTGGCTAATGAATGCACAGTATGTTGATGGTTTGAGAAGTTCCATTCTGGTGATTTTTTTTTTTTCATTCTGGTGACTTTAATCTTGAAAATGAGCCATGTGGGCAACCTGAGACCAGGGTGGATAATGATGAGCTGAACCCTGTAGTGGAAATGAATCCATCTCAACCTACATTTGAATTAGCAGCAAGGTTTGACGTTACTTTTCCAACAATAATGGACCATTTGAAACAAACTGGCAAAGTAAAGAAGCTGGATGAATGGGTACCACATGAATTAAATGAATTTCAGAAGAGAAATCATCTGGAAGCTTGCCCTTCTTTGCTGTCACGACATAAAGGTGAACCATTTCTACACCGTATTGTTATATGTGATGAAAATGGATTCTTTTTGACAATCACAAGCAGTCAGCACAATGGTTGGATAAAGATGAAGTGCTAAAACACAGCCAAAATCAAATATTCATAAAAAAAAGCTAATGGTGTCTGTTTGGTGGTCCAGTGCTCGTATTATCTACAGCTTCATGAAACCTGGTCAATCAATTACAGTGGATGTCTACTGCAATCAATTGGACAAAATGATAAGGATGCTTGTGATTAAGCAGCTGAGATTGGTCAGTAGAGGCAGGCCAATCCTCTTGCAAGACAATACTTGACCACATGTTGCACAAACAATCCTGCTCAAACTAAAGAGGCTGGACTTGGAAACTCTCTGTCATCCACAGTATTCACCCAGCCTTGCACCTACTGACTACCACTTCTTCCAGGCTTTGGACCACTTCTTGCAAGGAAAAATATCCAATTCTCAACAAGCTGTGGCAAATGCCTTTAATGATTTCATTGCCACTCACTGTCCAGGCTTCTTCCCTGCTGGCATAAACAAGCTACCATTAAGATGGTAAAACTGTGTCGATAGTTTAGGTGCATACTTTGATTAATTGTACTGCTTCTTGTTTGAGATATAATAAACTAAACTTTTGATTCAAAATCAGACATTTCATATCTAATGGCCTAATAAAAGGAGCTGTAATAGGGCACAGTCTCATCTAGATTAGGACAGAGAGTGGTTCTGCATCCAAGGAATAATGCCTCTGCACAGGGATTTTTGCATCTTCTCTCTAGTTTTCCACCAAATATGTGGTTCAGATAGTGTTGACACATCTGTTTCAGCATAAACTTGACCAGGGAGTATGAGGGGAGCGGGATATAGGCAGGGAACCAACAGCATCTGTGATAGGCAAAACCCTATTCTGGTCAAATTATAGGTTGATGGCCTTTGGGTCAGTATCTAGTCAGCTCTGGGTCCAGTAAGGATTGTAGTTATGTGGTATTAAACAGAGTTTAATAGACTCCTTTTTCAGCAGGGCTGTGGGTATGGCAAGAACTGTTAACTAGTACTAGGTGGTAAGAAATATGAAAATACTTACAATGGAAGATCATTTGTCTGGAAGTCTAAAGACCATAGCATCTAAACAGAACCGTTATAAAAAAATGATGTAGATTAGCCAATAACAGCAATAATGTAACAAGTATGTCACTGATAATGCATGTGTTGTGATAATTCTTAGTTATTTGTAGGTTTAGGCACCTAAAAAAGTCTTGTGTTGCAGTCACAGGAATATGTATTATATAGGCCTTAATCCATACAATGGAAAGAACAAATCAAGAAAATGCATTCATTATGTCCTTCCTTCAAGATTTAATCCCAAAGCCTGTGGGGGCAGCTAGGGGGAGGGGGATGAACAGTGGTGGTGGTGGCCTGGCGTACAGTGTTGCACCCTGAGCAGATGAGGAGGGCATCCGTGTGGGGCAGTGGGCAGTGGCAGCCTGGAACAAGGCGTCAGGGCATAAGTGGGGTGAGGAGGGTGTTCACCTGGAGGGTGGTAGCAACTATGGAAACTGGATACATACAGGAAGATTGAACATATTTGTAAATATATTGAGGATAATGGTTGCCAGGATTCTCACTGCTGCAGAAAGTAAGTGCAAATGAGCCAATGAGAATGAACTCTGCAGTGTTGGATTCGCAATATGTGTGAACTCATGAATTTTGATAAGTAGGTAGGTAAGTAGGTAGATATATGGATAGATATAGTTGTAAATGTATGCATATATACACACATACATATATACACGTATTCCCTAGCTCTGTTCACTGTGAAGGCCTGGATACAGCAATATCCCAATAGCCATGAGCACATTTAGTCTCCGGATCTTGGTTTCTCAATACCATTCTTCATTAAAAAGACCAAGACACAGTTGAGGCAGGGAAAGTACAAGACGAGCCTGGAACATCTCATTGTGTCAGAAAATAAAGATGTGCTCAAAGAAAGATGAGGATGTTAAAACAACAGAAAATCTAGTTTTCAGAGGCTCTCACTGGCCAAATCTGGGACAATTTGGTCATCAAAATAAGTAACAATAATATGGATTATAAAATTGAATAGCACAGAAATTCATGAATCCATACTGATATAAACAAATTAATTAATGTAGAGAGGGTAAAGATTTTTTTTTACAAGTAGTAAATGTAGAAGAAATGATGGAATTAGAAAGTCATTATTTGACAACCACCACAGTGATAATTAATTCAGAATAGAAAAATCAATGAATGTTAAAACTAGTGGATAAAATTTGAAGAATGGAATAAATTGTAACTAAGACTCATTCATTGAGGAGAATTTTCTAAAACAAAAGGAGTCCTCTAAAGCAATAATCTCTTCACCTCCAAAGATCAAAACCCCAGCCACCTCCTGTTCACTACCTCCCATATCTCCCCTCACTATCTCCTCAAATGACCCTTTTGACCAAGCTCCACATTAAAAATAAAAATGAGATCATTCCACTCTGAATCTTTAAAAGATCTCTTTCACTTTCACGACTACTTTCTTCTCACAAACATTTCAAAATACTTTGGATGGAAATTTTGATTAATTCTTGTTTCTTGCTTAAGTTGTGGCTGTGTGATTTACAGTGAGAATTGTGACCATAATACACTAAGTACTGACAGCTTTCGAAGTAGGAAAATGTTGCTGGTAAAAGTCTTGTAGGACTTGATACACTCTATTTTGACAGAATTTACTCCCTGTAGTGGATTTAAAATGGCCATAAATTCTTTGAGCTCTTCCGTCAAGAGGTATAGTCTATTTCCTCATCCCTTGTGACTTTGACCAATAGAATATGCAGTAACATTGAGTGACTTCCTAGCTGAGGACTCGAAGAGATCTTGAAGCCTCTGTTTATGCCTCCCTGGAATCCAGCTACCATGTGAGAAATCTGGAGCTAGCCTGCTACAGAGACAATGTGGAGGCAAACTGAGGCACCCAGCCGATAGGCTCAGTCAACCCCAGCCATGTGAGTGAGACTACTGAGGACCAGTCAGCCACAGCCAACTTGCCCGCCGACTGCAGATGCATGCTTCAACCCATACAATCATGGTGAGCAGAGACAAGTCACCCCATTGTGAGTCCTGCCCAGAATGCCAACCCGTAGAGTTAAGAGCCTTCATAAACCAGGAGTCAACAAACTATAGCCTGTGCCTCGTTTTTTGCGAGTAAAATTTTATTGGAGCATAGCCACACCCACTTGTTTACATATTGTCTCCGGCTGCTTTTGAGTGACAATAGCAGAGTTGAGTAGTTGTGACAGAGATTGTGTGGCCCACCAAGTCTAAACATATCTACTATTTGGTCCTTTACACAAAAAGTTTGTCAACCTTTATTTTAAGCCATTAAGTTTTGGGGTGGCTTGTTATGCTGCAGTAGATAACACAAATACTCTCTGTACAGCAGAAGAGGAGTCAGGGCCTTGCTTGAACTATAATTAATTTCTATAATTTCATGTATACATGTTTGGGACCTGTGAAGGCATTTAACTTTATCTAGACCAACATCTGTTTTCATAGGAGTAACAATGTCATTTTTCTAAGTAGAATATGTTAATAATGCTGGGCACAATATCCACTTACTTGATACAAGGCACTTTTTGAATTTAATAACCAGATAAAATTCAATATGGCTCTTTTCCATCCTTGAAAAACGTTTCATTTAAAAATTATTCATGCTAACGTGATTTCAACTTGATGTCAGAAAAGAGCCTCAGCAGTATGTACAAGTCTTTCAAAGTATAATAATTCACTGCAGAAAGCAACCTCTAAGTATTACTGTTACATTTTTACAACTTTTGCCTGATAGTTGGTCCTTATCTTTTTTTTTTTAAAGAAAAGTAAAATATTAGCCTGTCTTCAACCTTCAGAGAGATGAGCCATATTTTTGACTTGTACAAGGTATTTTAAAAAACTAATTTTAGGAATTGGCAGATCTGTGTAACCCTGGCTTATTGAAAATTTATGAATAGATTTCCACATGAGCTTAGGAAATATGAATAAACATAATGTGTAAAACACTGTCAAACTCAGATATTTATCTGTGTACTGCAGAAGTTTACTGTCTATTCTTCTCTGCCTAAATAAATGGACAATTAGTTAAGGCTGATTAAATGTTACTATTTCTGCAACAAATTATAAAATAGAATATAAGTTAAGGAAATGAGAAATATAATGTATTATCCATGTAGTTGTGCAGAGATATGAAATGTGCAGCAGGGTATTAAGGTATATGGTCAATTTTCCTGGGTCAGTTTTGAAGCATACACAACTATGAAAGACAATGCTGGTTATCGAAACAATATAAAACTGGGGCTCTGAATTGCCATCAGTGTGAGTTGTTACGATTCCAAAGGCCTAACTCCAGGTTAGCAATCAAACCTGAAGGACTTTCCTCCAAGGTATTTTATACTGTCCCTTCAAATTTTAGGAAAACCTTCCACAGTTCCTGACTTGATCTCTGCCTCTCCTGCATGGCCATTTTTTAAATAATACATATCCAATATTTTTTACTATTTTTGACAACATATTATACTTTATTGTCATTGATCCAGAATTGGTAGGATGTTAGAACTGGAAGAGACTTTAGAGATTATCTGGCCTAGTTGCCTCATTTTACAGTAAAGGAAATTATTTCTTTTCATGTGCATACATATCTTATCTCTGAAGGACCAACTTGTATAATACCATTTTCACATACCTAAGAAACCACCATATTATGAATACTTTTGAGTGGAATAGAAATAATGTATATCAACCAGGTCAATTCCTTACTTTTAACAATAATTTAATGAAGAAGTTGAGAATATTCAGGTTGTTTGCAGATTATAAGAACTTGGGTAAGAATCCTGAAAGATCAGCAATAAAATTCAAAGGGATCTAAAAATGAGACTAAAGATTAAATTTGTCAGTAGCCTTGTGTTATGGGCTGAATTGTCCCTCCCCCCCAATTCATATGTTGAAGTCCTAATCACCAGTACCTCAGAATGTGACTACAGTTGGATATACGGTCTTTAAAATGAGACCAATATGGTGGACCCTAATCCAATATGGTGGTGTGCTTATAAAAAGAGGAGATTAAGGACACAGACATACAGAGGAGGGACCATGTGAAGACACAGGCAGAAGATGACCATCTACAAGTCAAGGAGAAATGCCTCAGAAGAAATCAACTCTGCCAACATATTAATCTTGGACTTCTAGCCTTCAGAATTGTGAGAAAATAAACTTCTTTTGTTTAAGCCACCCAGTCTGATACTTTGTTATTGCAGCCCTAGCAAACTAATGCACCTTATGAAAATGTGGCACTCAGGGCTGAAGATAATAATACAGATATTGTCTGACCAAATGACGATTGTCATCTTTATTGTGGTGAACACCATAGTTCTGTTGATGCAATGTAAGATTTCATAAATGGTATATAGTTGACATATTCTGTGGCTGCTTCTCAGCTCAAAGTTCCATCCAAAGACACACATGTCAGAAATCCAAAAATAATTGGAAAAATATTTAAATTTTACTTAAGTCTCTTAGAACATATGCAAAATGATACAATATTCCTAACATATGGCAACACTTCTTTAAAACCTCTGTCTTCATCTAAAAAGCCTCCCTTGCCACAACATAGCAGCTAATCTAATTTCTTTCTCTTTTCTCTCCTTAATAAGCTTCCCAAACTCACTGCCTTAGCCAGTTCTTACTGGCTTTTGCCTTTCTCAGCAACTCCTCTCATCTTCGGGATCTGTCTTTTTTCTTGTGCAACTCTCCAACTTTTCCAAGAGATCGAGCAACTCTTTTCCCCATTACCCAATCCACCAATCTGTTAACAAGTCCAGGGAACTGACCTTGCCAAGAAAGAACTTTCCTTGGCTGAAAGAGGGAGGGGAGAGGCTATGAAGAGTCAGCTATTAATTTTTTTTCTGTCAAAATATGCATTAAATTTTTTGGCAGCCATTTCACATTGTTGCCGATATTAAGTTTACAGTAATCTAAAATGTTTCGATGTTTAAGTGTGAAGTGAAATCATCCCTGTCTTGTACTCATGTCAGTTGTTTTTTTAATATAAATGCAAAACTTTTAATAACCCTCCTGATAAGTTTTATCTTTTTGGTCCAGTGTTCCAAATTTTAAAATATTTTTTTCTGTCATCTAACATGTTAGACATTATTTCTAGTTTTATGAATTTGATAGGCTGGGACCACCAGGTGAGTATGAGTCAGCAGTATAGTATGGCTGTTTTTACAGAGCTAACTGTGATAGTGAAATATATTAATAGGTCTATGACATCCAAGAGCTAGGAAAGTATGCCTCTGCTAAACTTAGAATTGGTCACACCCTTAAAGCATCATGCCAATTTTGGGCACTGGCATTTTAATACACATGAAAAATGGCAGGGAGGATTTGAGAGTAGGATAACAAAAATGAACCAAAAAATGAAATAAAATGTGGTTAAGGTAGTTGAGATTATTGAAACCAGAGAAGAAAAACTTACATTTTTAGGAAAAGGTTCTCTAGGAAAGACATTCACCTATTATTCTTCAGTTTCTCAGGGAGTCCAGGACAAAACAGGAGGACATGGAAACAACATAAAGGTCTAATAATAGAAGACTGTTTAAAGAAATTATGGTGCCTTCATACAGTGGAAAAACACCATGAAACATTTGAAAAAATATAGTGAATTTTTTTTGTCCTCTTAAAGTAAAGAAGGCCTTTCTAATTATCACACAAAATGCAAACCATTAAATAAAAACATTTAAATTTAAAATTTCCATTAGGACAAAAACTAAAAAGAATGTTTAAAAGATGTCAGAGTAAATAATGGGCAAAGGGCTAATTTCTTTAATGTACAGAAAAATTGAACAAATTGAAAAGAAAAGATAAACCACACAATAGAAAAATGTGTAAAGAAATCAAAGAAAAAATATATATTAAAATAAATGCAAATGGATAATAAAAATAATAAGTTGTTTAACTTCACTGATAATTAAAGAACTGTATTTCATAAGTAGAATTAGATATACTAAAAAAAATTCTGTCAAAATGGTGGCTGAGTTGAAAAAGTTAAACCTACAATTGTCAAGAATATAAGTAAATATGCAATCTTGCACACCATTTGTGGTGGTACGAATTAGTGCAATCTTCTTGCACCAAACTCTGCTTGGAAAAAAAATCTTCTTGGAGAATAATTTGGCAATATTGTTAAAAATTTAAAACATGCATACCCTTTTGTCCAGCCATTCCGCTTCTGGAAGTTTATCCTAAAGATATTCTTGCTCAAGTACAGAAAGATACAGACACAACTGCGGTGTTACAGGAAAAACAAATACCCAAATGCTCATCAATTATAAACTGTTGAAGTAAATTATGACTAATATACACAGATGTTCCTTGACTTATAACAGAGTTACATCCCCATAAACTCATTGTAAGTTGAACACATGCTAAGTTGAAAATACATCTAATACATCTAACCTACCAAACATCATAGCTTAGCCTAGTCTACTGTCAATGTGCTCAGAACACACATCAGCCTACAGGTGGGCGAAACCATCTGGCAACACAGTACACTGTAGAGTATGGGTGGTTTATCCTGGTGATCACTTGGCTGACCGGATGCTGTGGCTCACTGCCGCTGCCCAGCATCGCAAGAGAGTATTTTACCACATATATCACTAGCCCAGGAAAAGATCAAAATTCAAAGTATAGTTAATACTGAATATGTATTACTTTCTCACCATTGTAAAGTTGAAAAACTGTAAGTTGAACTGTTGTAAGTTGGGGACTGTCTGTAATATGAAATTCTAGACAGCCATTTTATATTCCTGTGGATACAAACATGAGATGGCTGAGATATATTGTTAGATGAAAAACAAATTGTAGAAAGCATTGTGCATAGCATAATCTTATTTGTGGGGAAAAATATATAAGACAACATGCTAGGTTGGCGGTCAGGCCTACATCTCGTAAATGAGAGAATGGAAGATTCTTCTCTAGTGAAATTGATCAGTCTAAAAGAAGTACTAGCGATTAGATTTTGGGGTCCTATTTCTTTTACAGCAGTGAACTCATCAGTTAGCAAGCTTCACTCAGGCACACAGAACTAATCAAATCAGTTTTTTAGCGACTTGTTAAATATGAAAAGACAAGATATTTAGATATTTGAGGAATGCCTCCAACATAGAGACCAAAACAAACAAAAAAAGTAACTCAGAAAAAATAATACTTGGAGAACAAAAATTTTTTTAAAACCATTAATAGCTTCAGCTTCCATGACACACAAAATAATTGTCTTCTGTATAAAAGAACCCTCTCTCCCCAAGAGAAAAGAAATCTTCATCGATAATAAACAAGTATGGAAAAATCCAGTAGAAGGGTTGGAAGATAAAGTTCCAACTTTATCTCCTAGAAAATATTATAGAAAGACAAGAGATGGAAAAGAGGAAAGAAAAGATATGAAGTTAAGATTATTGATCCCAGAGAGCCAATACCTGAATAACAGATGTTCCAAAAACCAGAATGGAGGAAGGAAGTGATCACAAAAAAACCAAAATTTCCTCAGAATGAAAAGATGCAAGTTTCCAAATAGAAACAGCATAAAGAATGTAATAGGTGATCAACACACTGAATGAAAAAAGACCCAGGCTGAGGCACATTATTGTGAAATTTCAGATCCCCAGTCATAAAGAGAGAATCTTAAAAGGAAAAAAACCACATGAACCAAACAACATACAAAGTTTTAAGAATAAAATGTGTCAACAGCAATCCTGAAAGCTAAAAAACAATGAAGTAAGGACTTCAAAATTCTGAGCAAAAATTATTCACAACCTAGAAATCTATATCCAGCCAAACTACCAATCAAGTGCAAGTGGAATAAAGATGTTTTCAGTCATTCATAAGCATAAAAAATTTACTTTTCAGATACAATTTTTCAGAAAGTTACTCAAATATGTGCCTCATCAATGAAGAAGTAAAGCAGGAAAAAAGTACAGTATTGCAGTTTAGGAAACAAGACATCCAACATAGGAGAGAGGTGAAGTAAGCTCAGGGTAAAAACTTCCAGTTCAAATGGAGCAGGACTATGGAGGATACCAAAAGGGATGTTGTGAAAAGGGAAAAAATAAAAAGAAACTGATGTGTTTGAGCTATACTGACTAAAGTTATACGGTTCTATTTGAGGGTTTGGGATCTGTTCCATAAAATCAAGAAAAAAACTAAACAAGAACAAAAGCCAGGGCAATTACTGATTCCATGAAAAATAAAAGTTACACTAGAAATGAAATGTATAATAGTATAGTGCATTAAATGACTGTGAACAATGTTTTTTTTTTTTTTTCAATTTTTTAATTTTTTTTTTTTTTTTTTTTGTTTTGAGACAGAGTCTCATTCTATTGCCCATGCTAGAGTACCCTGGCGTCAGCCTAGCTCACAGCAACCTCAAACTCCTGGGCTCAAGCAATCCTTCTGTCTCAGCCTCCTGAATAGATGGGACTATAGGTGTGAGCCACCATGCCCGGCTAATTTTTTCTATTTTTAGTTGCCCGGCTAATTTTTTTCTATGTTTAGTGGAGACAGGGTCTCACTCTTGCTCAGGCTGGTCTTGAACTCCTAAGCTCAAGCAGTCCTCTGCCTCAGCCTCTTAAAGTGCTAGGATTACAGGTGTGAGCCACAACACATGGCTGTGAACAACATTAATATCATGGCATTTTATTTTGTTTTGTTGGCAGCTTGTGTTTTTTTTTTTTTTAATGCGATTAAAAAATCCTAAAAACGTTTGTGGTAAAATATACATAATGTAAATTTTACCATTCTAACCATTTTAAAGTGTGGCCTTCTGTGACATTAAATACATTTACATTGTTGTTTTAATATAAACATGAAATAGTGATTTGGTAAAAATTGTTATATAACTCCAAGAGGAAGGAAAATATGTGTGTGCATTGGAGGAAGAGTTTGGAAGTTCTAAGTCCTTGTCTTCCATCATTGAAGACATTTTTCAATGTCTATAGCTTAAAACTCAGCAATAATTATGAAGGCATATTACTTAGAAATATATAGATATATTTCCAGGAGAAACAAGACAGTTGCAAGTGTCTGACTCTGGGGGATGAAAACCAAAGATGAGGAGAGCTGGGGCAGGGGACTGCTGTTGTTTTTCATTGTGTCTTATAATACGATTTAATTTTAGAACTATTTTATACATATCATTTTAGTAACATTAAAAATAAAATTTAAAAAGAATGACTGGAAAACTATTATAGTGCATTATTAACTATAAACAGGTTACAAAGCAATATGTAGAGAATGATACCATTAAAAATGTACGCACTCTATATGCATAATAGAAAGACTGAAAAGAAAGAATAGGCACCGAAGTATTAATTGTGGATATGTCTGGATGGTGGGATTATGGACGATTCCCATTGTTTTTTTTGATTGATCTGTATTTTAAACAGTTTTTACAGTAAACAGGCATTACTTTTGAGATGAGATAAAGAATCATCAAGTGCTATTATTTCTATCAATATAAGATATAGGTATAATTGGGTAGTAGGAGGGGGATTATCAGATATTGTTAATAGAAAGCACTTAACTCTAAAGGTAACTAAACTCTTGACCTTTCCTTACGCCAGAGAGACAAGAGTGCCCTGGAAAGGAAAGCATCAAGAGGGAGAAGGGGAGAATGCTCAAAGGAGTTTCTTACAAGCAACTGTTGAAAAAGCACCTAGGATGAGAGGGAGAGGAGTTGCAAAGACATGACAGAATTATGGAATCTTGAAAAATATAAAAGCAAAATTAAATCTCAGAAACCTTGCAGCCTACAAATGACCATGCCTGGCTCTCAGTCAGGGGTGTGGTGGAATCTTGCCAAGAAGGTGTTTTAAGAGGGAGAAAAATGCCTTCCTGGCAAGACTCCACACAAGGTGCAATGCACACTATCTGGGTGATGGACACACTTGTAACCTTGACTCAAACTGTACAAATGCAATTCATGTAACCAAAGCGTTTGTACCCCTGTAATATTCTCAAATTTTTAAAAAGTGGCAGGGGAAGGGAGAAGAAATGGACTCACTGGGACACACACTGGTATAAATTCAAAGCAAAAAAAGAGTAGAAGAAAAGGAAAAAAAGAAAGAAAGGAGTGAAAGAAAAATGAATATTATCAGTGGTGACTTTTATCATTAACAAGGCATGGGATAAAAAAGGGTCTTATGCAGCCCATGCAAAACAGTCAGTATATCCTCCTGGAACCCCGCCCTGGGCTACATTTCCAGGACTTGGGAGATTTCTGATTGATTGGCCAAAATGCAACGGGAACAAGGAACTTTCTTTTCCTGCCGCCCTGTGGCTGTAACCGGGCAAATGTTCCTGATATCCCATCATGGAACTCTGAATATATTTTTTCATGAAAAAAATTTGCACAAATCAACTTTCAGATTTGTCCCTGGCTCAGTTCTGCTTTCATCTCCAGTCTTTATCTCCTGCCAATCCTCTCTGAAATTCCATCATCCAGCTATACCAACTATTTGCCATCCTCTAACCATGTGGTAGCAGAGAATGAGTTGCTTATACCAAATAGATGCTCCTTTTTTTTAAACAGAATTTTAATTTTGTTGGGGGTAATTTTGTGCATAGCTTAAAAAAGGTAAAACAAATAAAGAAAACTTTTATTTGCCAGCTACCTCTGGAGATAGATGCAGCTACATAACACCACCTTGACTAAAGACATTTAAATGTAATTCTGCTGGGGATTTCTAAAAAAGTTTTACTTTATACAAGCACTGGAACTTCCTTCTTCCTGCTTGAAGTGTGGAACTTGAAAGCTGGAGCTGAAGTAACCATCTGAAACCCCCAAGGGATAGCCCAAAAGAATCCAAAGACCTAGGGCCTTACACATTGAGCCACTAAATCAATGCCAAAAAATGCCTCCCTCTAGATTTCCCAGTACATGGGAAATATAAACCCCAACTTTGTTTAAAACAGTATTATTGGCATTTTCAGTTAAATGCAGCCCAATACAATCCCTCCCTTCTTTTATTTTGTCTATTTCCTCTGCCTGGTATGTTCTTCCTCCACCTGTTTAGCAGGTGAACTACAACTAACACTTCTAGACTAATCTAAAGGTATTGCTTTCTTGTGAATCTTTTCCTTACCTCTGAAAATGCCAGCTAATTACACATTCTTTTATGCTCCCAAAACAATTTGTATAAATGACTAGTACATAAACCCTTTTGATGACCTGTATATTGATATATCTCTTACTTGACTCTGAACTCCTTGAGAGCAGGACTGACTTGTATCTACTTTTGTATCTCCTTGCACTCACAAACACATACAGGGGAATAATAAATATTGGTTAAAGGAATGTTGAATAAACTCAGACTATCTTGAGAACCTAAAGTACCTGTTAATTTCTTGATTGTAAATTTATTCTCCCATATGCAAATGTGGTACAATTTTGCCTTCTGTGGCACAGATTTTAGCACCATCTAAAATACTGAAATGAAATATGTGGGTGTTCATTAACTCAATCTGTATTAACAGTCATAGACATAAATACTTCTAAAGTCTGTATTAGGTAGAAAAGGAGGGAAACAAACATTCACTGAGCACTTATTATGTGCTAAACATTGCGTTCTGAGGCTTACCTCATTTACCAAAGCAACCCTACATGATAGGTATTAAGAAAAAGAAATGGAGGATACAGATATTAAGGAATCTGCCCACTGTCACAGAGCTAGTAGAAGCACACCCAGAGAATGCCTTCAGACTTCAAGTGATTTTTCCACTCTACCAAGTTGCCAGTCATTTAAAAGTAAGAGTGAGAATGTGAACTTTGAAAGGCAGTCTAGTAATGCATGATCCCTGCCTCTAATCTTCCCATTCCAATTCGACCCACACATGTGGCCAAATTCATGCAACTCTAATTATGACACTTAGAAGCATAAGTGGCTCTGTCAGGTTTTAGTCTGGAATGTTGGTTCTTGGTGTGCTCGTGGCCAAAGAATGACCAGATGCACCAAACTTAGGCAAGCATGAAAATGAAGTTTATTGAAGAGAGAAAGATAGGATTATTGGGCAAGAGAAAGATATAGGTTTACAGAGCACAGTACATACGCCACAGATGACGACTGGACCCATTGTTGCCGCAGGGTAAGCAAAAGGAAGGGCAAAGAGAGATGTTGGCTATGGTCTGCATCTTATTTTATAGTGCCTGGATAGGGACCTCCCTTGTGGTTCAGAGGTCACCATGGAACCACTTTGATTGGACAGCTGGGAGTCATATGACCTGAGCCTTAACTACGCATGTGGGTTCTAGGTAACTTTCTGGACTTCATGGTACCCATGTGTCTTGGCCCGTGGGTTGGAGAGTCCTCTGCATTCTTTTGCAGCTGGCATGCCAAGTTCTGATTTGCAGATTTGTAGGGTATTCCCTACTCCCCCAGGTATGGAGAATGAGGGTATGGCAGGGCCAAGATGCGGGCAACAGTACCCACTTTCGTCCCTAGGAGACCCGGAATCCTTCGCTATCTACCTAACATTTCCCTACAGTCTAGTGAGAAAAGCCTCTGATCTGTGCTTCCTTCTGGCTATTTCATCCAAGTAACTGTGTCCCAGCCACACTCTTTTTGTTAACACAGTTCCAGAACCCTGGACAGACCTTCCTAGAACATTGACATAGCATGTAAGTCTCATCTGCACTCAGAGACTGCTCAAATTTAGTTTCCACCATCAAGGTTTTCCTAATTTCACATAATTGGTGTGGATTGTTTTTTTCTTCCTACTCCTACTACACCTTACTCATTTCACTCCTTTTTGAATTAGATTTTTTTCTGTTTCATATTAGACTGTAAGCTCCTAGAAAGTAAGACCAAGAATTTTCATTTTTGAATTCCTTTCAGTATGCAGTACAAACATGGTGTCAGGTGCTCAATAAGCAAATGAATGATAAAAATGTCCAAATATTAATAATTGCACCTTGCTCATCACTCCTTTTTTGTTCTCTACTTTCCCTTCATATTTCAAAGTTGATTGAATGTAGACTTGCAATTTCAGCATTATACTTTCAAATTTTAACATAAGTCTAGTTCACCCTTCTATATTCCTCCTTATCCTCTTTAGTTTATATATTATGATAGAAGAGCAGGGAATAAAGCCATGCATTTGAAACATTTCAGCAGCTAAAAAAATTAAGAATCTGTTCATTACCATGAAATAGAAAGCTTAAGATTTGTTCACCACTTTCCCCATAATCAGAAAGATTGCACCTTCTAAAATGCTCAGCCCAACATAGATTTCCTTAAGTTCATTAGCCACTTGACATCCCATGGGGAGTGAATAATATAGAATGAAAAAAGACAAGCTCTATCCCTCTCTTCAGGCAGGAATATACTGGAGAGTTGACCATATAGATGTAAATCTAGGTCATTCCAGAAACTAATTTGCAAAAAGCAAGGCTAAGCAAGTTAAGTAAGGACCAAACACTGAGAAATAAGGGACAAGACCCAGAGCACCTGATGAGGCCATTCTCTGAAGTTCCCTTATCTACCTAGAAACCAGATCCCTTCCTTGAAATTTCATTTACTAGAGAAAATTAAAACTCATATCACAGAGAAAGAGACTGAAAATCAAACACCACACCTACAGCTCAGACAAACTTCATCCCAAACTATTGTCTGTTCTCGGGTCCTATTAATCTATCTATTGTCAGTTCATTTTCAGCTAACCTTCAGAGGGTGGTGGGGAAATTTTCTCTTGGCCTCTCCAGATTTTTGCTTAAGAACTATAATTTTTTTGCCTGCAAAGATTTCCTGGTATCTTGTAGAGGCACAAAAGATGTTTGTGGATTGAATAATATATAAAAAAAAGGATAAAATCATAATTCCCAAAAGGAATTTGGATATAAGCTTTTGTAGGTATAGTTTCTTCTTAGGAGGAATAAAGATTTATTTGGGGTCAGTGAGTATATGTATCTTGAAAGATAATCAAGAAGCATAGAGTAACTGTTAAAGGAATTTGAAGGAGAGAATGATGACCAAAGTTTGAGGTATATGACAATACTTCAGAGTGGAGGTATCTCTTGATCTGTTTTTTGAAGAAAGTGTAACATTTAGCTAGAAGGTGAAGAGGAGGAGAAGACATTTTAACTAAGAGAAATGACATGACTAAGAGGGGAGGGAACACACATGTTTTGTGTGGGGAGCCTGAGCTTGGAGAATGGAAGGCTCCTTTGAGGAGAAGTACAAGAAAAGGTTGGGAATATGATTGATTGGAGACAATGTAACAGAGGTAAAGGTCTGAAAAAGGGCAACAAAATGTTTTATGAGTTGCCTCTTTAAACTGCCCCCCCCACCTTTTTGGGGAATTAAAACTTGCATTCCTTCCCAAGGCCAGTGATCAAAGGGACAGAAAAATGTTCTTTGCTGTTTATTTTCTAGTATTTTAAACCACAGGAGATGGCTGAACAGAATTGTCCGAGTGTCACAAAATTGTCATCAGAGATAAGGTCAATAGAAACCACCAATTATAGTTAAACAACAATAGCCGAAAGCCATGTGATGCTGGTCAATTAGACCCGAGCCCAACTGCTGAAAACCCCCCTTTAAAAAAGTCCTGTTTTTCTGCTTAAAGGCAGGATGGTGGTGTTTTGAGACACTAGTCTGCCACCCTCCTCATTTGCTGGCAAATTAATAAACTTCTCTTTCCTTTTCCTCAAACCACTTTTCCTCATTTTTTCGTTCTTCCTGATTCGGCCTTGGGGAAAGGTACCAAACTTTCAGTAACAACAAGGCTGTGAGAAGATTGAATTTTAGGCTCAAGAGTGTAGGGGAAAAAAGGTGTGAACCTTTCTTTATCCATCGTAAGGATGACAGCTGACACTCCTATAACAAAAAGAGGTTAAAAAGAGAAAAGCATAACAAATTTGTTTAAGGAAAGTTTTACCTGATATGGGAAACTTCAGAAATGAAGACCCAAAGACTCAGGGAAAACTGTCAATTTTTATGCTTAGGTTTGATGAAGAATGGACAGCCATGTAGAAATGTCATTGGATAAAAAGGATATGACCTAATGGTAATAGACTGAGGGAAAGAAACCCAGCAAGGCCTGTCTGTCAGATTCTTCTTGACCTCTCTCTGTAGCATGCCTCCCTGCCCTAGGTATGGGGCAGGACCCCTCTGGAATGAGGGTCTTCAAGAGAGAAGGGAGAAGGGAGCGAGTGACCTTTTTAGATTTTATGGCCTGCTTTGAAGGAGAGGGGTTCTAGTTTCTATGACCTGCCTTGGGGAAGAAGAATCCTAGTTTCTATGACTTACCTACGGTAAGAAAGAGAAGTGGGAGATAGGAGGATGGGAGAAGGCCAGGGAGACCTGGTTCTGAGCCCTTTCCAATGTCTTTCAGTTCAAAGTACTCAGCATGCCAGGCTGCCATACTCTGAAGTATCATGTGCTGAGCCCCAATGGGAGTTTGATTTTATTCTGAAATTAGAAGACAACCATTTTTAAAATATGGAGTAGGTGGATTGGTGTGTGTGTAAACTATGGTATTTTAGAAAGATTTGTCAGCATTGTTGTAGAGCATTGACTGGAAGGTGGAGGGACCTATAT
The DNA here is from genome assembly GCF_020740605.2 of Lemur catta. NCBI lineage: Eukaryota > Metazoa > Chordata > Mammalia > Primates > Lemuridae > Lemur > Lemur catta. The sequence continues at coordinate 88,257,262 of NC_059128.1, read as the reverse complement.
GGTGATGAGAGCAATTAAGGGACTATAGCAATTGTAGAATTATAAGGCCTTGGGGCCTTGACAAGGGCAATGGTGACACCAAACCATAAGAACAGATTTGAGGCACATAAGACATCTGGGTAAGATGGTGTATGGTGATGGCTGCATACTGGTTAAAAGGAAGATATAACATATGTCCTCCTTAAGGAAAAATCAAAGCAGGAAGATATCATTACAGACTGTACCCTCATTCTAAATGCAGAAGTTTTTCATTTTTATGACCCAGCACGTTCTTTTTAAAGACTTTTTAAAGATCTGTTTAAAACATACTGAGTCAGGAAGTGGTGCTGGTAACTGCAGGAAGTGGTTCCTGCCTTTTAGTTCTCTCCTGGCCAGCACTTTGGCCAGCTAGGTGACAGTAGGCAAGTCATTAATTTCTCTAACTTCAGTTTCTTGATCAACAGAATGAGGGCAAGAATACCAGTTCTGCCTACCTTGCAGGGATATTACGAGAATCAAATTATTCTGGATTAAATTACTTCAGGCTGGATGCAGTGGCTCATGTCTGTAATCCTAGCACTCTGGGAGGCAGAGGCAGGAGGATTGATTGAGGTCCGGAGTTCAGGACCAGCCTGCGCAACAGCAAGACCCTGTCTCTGCCAAAAATAGAAAAAATTAGCCAGATGCAGTGGTGTGTGCCTGTAGTCCCTAGCTGCTTGGGAAGCTGAGGCAGGAGTATCACTTGAGCCCAGGAGTTTGAGGCTGCAGTGAGCTATGATGACACCACTTACTCTAGCCCAGGCAACAGAGCAAGACCTTGTCTCAAACAAGCAAACAAACAAACATCCAAGATGGAGTAAGTGTCCTAGAAGATAAAATCCTTCAGAGTTCAAATAAATGAAATCAAGAATGGCTTCATGAAAAAGGGAACATTTGAGGTAAGGCATCAATAAGTAGAGAAGGGAGATAAGGGAGAATAATTCATCCAACATTTTTGGGGATCCTCCTCTGTGACAGATCATGGAGATAAATAATACTCTACCATTGTGTAGCTCATAATATAGATAGAAGCTTAGTTCAGAGCAGAAGCAATTTGAACGGAAAATGATTAGTTTCATCTGAGCAAATTAAGACAATGGGTATAAATTGCACAAAATCTAAAGAAGAATCCTAAGGCAAATGCAGTAGCAAAATACAAAGTGTCAAAAGGTAGAGGTTGCCTGTATGACTAGAAGGTTCCTTCCTGTTCAGAGGGCAGAAGGGCCCAAGCTATATTTGGGAAGCGGAGACCAGGTCTGAGAGAGAGAGATAAAATATTTAAATAGGCAATGAGCAATTTGAACTAAAGGATAGTTATTCACATATATATTCTATATACTTTGGTTCCTCCCTCATGGTCATCTTTCATTCATCTGCCCAGGGTTCTGAAAGGTGGAATACCAGTGGAACTCCAGTTGAAGCTATAGACTTGTAGGTTGTGCAGTTCAGCTTCCTCTCTGTGGCTTCCTGTCTATAAACATCAATGTGGTTTTGCTCTTTTGTGGTGGATCTTGAGAGTTCTTCTCTCTCTCCCTCCACTATATATCCTTGATGGCTGATCCTCCTTTCATGAGGAAGATAGAGTTTATGAAGAGAAATGTGGGGCCAACACTCACATTCTAAAGCATGCTTGTAAGAAGCGGGGAGGGAAGGGGGAGAAAGGTAGACAGGGAGAGATAGACTGGTAGAATTGATTGACTGGCTTTTATGTACAGAAAGGCTTTGTAATGTGAAGTGAGGACTATTAATATTTATGTTCCTGTAATAGAAAAAACAAATTATTTTTGTAAAAAGAGGACATTTGGGATAAGAACATAAAAATTAAGCATTTTAAAGCTTAAACAAGTCTGGAAGGATGTATTATTCACTACTGTGATCAAGGAATGCAGGAACAAACAAAAGACCTTTTCCTTCCTAATCCTTAGGATCTACTTAAGTCTTCTTTTCTGTACCTTTTCCCTAACTAAAGTACTTACAGAAATGATACCAGTTATACCTCATTATTAGACCAACCACATATGTTCCCCTAGACCCAGAGGGGCATCTTCTCCCATTCAAACACCATCATCTATCAAGAGGAATTAGTCATGTGCCTCTATCACAACCCTTCCACCCCATTGTGCTCTCTCTTATTGTTCTTATTTTTGAGTGCATCCGTATGGTCTCCCATGCCCGGAAACTTAAAGTTATCTTTGAATTCTAATATGCCTACAGCCCTGCTAACTCAATACCCTAATGGTTCCCTTCCAAACTGCTGCCTATAAACATGCCTGAAGCCTGTTCTAGGGACTCAGGATTCTCCTGACTACTCCTCTCTACTTTGAGCTTTGAACCTTCTTGTTCTGGTCTGAAGTATTCCATCATCTGCCTTCTTGCCATATGCTTGGATTTTGTATTGGCCAGCTAGCGTCTTCAGAACGATGTATCAGTAAGATGGACTGCCTTGACTTTTAATTTCATTTCTGCCTATGGCTGTGTCTATTGAATAGCCCTGGACTCTTGAATATGAGCTCTAATTCTCCCCCGTACTGACACTCAAGTCTAGTGTAAACATTCTCTGTCTCCACTTTTCTCTATACTCTTCATCCAACCTCTTACCTTTTCTTAGAGGCAACAGGGTATAGTAATAAAAATAATACGGGCCTTGGAATCAGAAGAAATAGTTTTAACTCTCAGCTGTACTCTTTCCTAATCACGGAAACCCTCAAAATCCACTCAAGCTATGTGAATGCTAGTTCTCTCACCTTTTGTGCATATACTGCTAAAGCTTGCCAATTCATGGGATAGTTGTCCCCTCTCTTTTTGCACTGGATCATTTTCCCTTTTGTCTACACAAGTGTTTCGTTCCTGGGATTATCCTCTGTGTCTCCTACATCATTTGTTTGTCCTTTTCTAATTGGATAATTCTGATCAACATATAATCATGCTATAATAGTACACACCTACAAGATGTCACAACAATACACCTGGACCTCATGTTCCCCCACCAGGTGCAATTTGTCTGCTCCTCTTTATAATACTGATCTACTCCTGCTCTTTACTTAATCTACTGTGTTTGTTTGGCACTCAGAAAAGCAGATGCCAGGATGGGATTAGATGGGTAAGATATCTATGGGGGGAAGTGCCTGTGGAGGATAAATGGGGGAGCAGGAGTAGCTGGGGAGAGCCTTTAGACCACTGTGCAGGAGTGATGCCTGTGAGAGGAGGGGAGAAGGAAGGAGGTTGGGGAGGAAGAGTTTCAGGCTGCAGTACAGTTCTAAGAAAGTTTTGGTGAGGCTGATGGGGATCCCTTAAGCCTAACTTGCTCATTAGAGTAGTCCTGCCTGTCCCAGGAATGGGCCTACACTAACATCTAGCCAGGTTCAGCCACTGGCTGAGAGTAGCCTATGGTAAACCTGGTCTCAGCACAAATGCAGTAGTGGATCTCCAGGAGCTTCAGCTGGGGCTGTCAGTTAACTCTGATCCCTGAAGGAGAAGATCTGAATGACACATTTCCATGGCTGCCACACACTCCTGTTACGGTTCTGTAGCTACTCCATTGAAACTACTCTTGCTGAGAACACTACTTCCATTTTGCCAAATCCACTGGCAGTCCACATGGTTAGTCTTCGTATTGTTCAACTTCCCAGCAGTGTTGGATACAGCTGATTATTCTTCCTAAAATACTTTCTTCGTTTGACTTTCAGGAAGCCAAATGCTCTTAGTTTTCCTCCAATTTCACAGGTAGACTAGGAGTCTTTACTGACTCCTTCCTTGTTGAAATATCTAAATGAGCCCCTGGACTCAGGTCTCAGACTCTTCTCTATTTACACTCACTCATTTGGTTATCTCTTCTAGCCTCATAGTTTTAATTGTTATCTATATGGCAATGTCTCCTAAATTTATATCTCCAGTTGAAACCTCTCCTTGAGCTCCAGAATTTAAGATCCATCTGTATGCTTGATTACTACTTGAAATCTTTTCGATTGTCTAATAGGCATCTCAAAGTGTACAAGGCAAAACTTCTGATTCTGCTGTGAGGAAAATTATCTATAGTGGGCAAAATTATAACAATGGAGACCAGATAAGAGGCTATTGCTATAATCTAGGTGAGATATAGGTGAGAGATGATGTGCTGGCTTGGACGAGGGGTGGGGGACTTTGCAGACGTGATTAGGTTACAGACTTTGAGATGAAGAATTATCCATCAAGGTGGGTCCAGTCTAGTCACATGAGTCCTTACAATTGGAGAACATTTTCTAGATGTGGTCAGAGAGAGATGTGTTGATAGAAGAAGTGTCAGAGAGATGTGATGTTATTGGCTTTGAAGATGGAGGAAGGGGGCCATGAAGGCAAGTAATGAAGGTACCTTCTAGAAGATGGAAAGGCAAGGAAACAGTTTCCTATGTCACACTTCTGACCTAAACAACTGTAAGATAATAAATTTGTGTTGTTTTAAGCCACTAAGTTTCAGTAATTTGTTATAGCAGTAATAAGATACTAATACAGTGTATGTGTCCTCGTCCCTGTATCGAAAGCAGATGTGAATATTAAATGAAGTTCAAAGTTGTGATTATTTATGGATATGGCTATCTAATTTCTGAACTGAAACCATATTTATGGTTAAAGTGGCACAGGTCTTTCTAGTACCTTAGAGTGGTCAGAAAAGTGATGAGGCTTTCCTAGGTGTGCATCCAAGGGTGAGAGGAACACCACCCACTCCGTCTCACCCCCACTGAGTAAAATTTAAGGTCGATAATAAGTTACTTGTTTTTGATAAACAAAATGCAGACATGGACATGAAGGGACAAAGGTACTGAATCAAAGTGGGCAACAGTATGACTTGAGTAGACCACATTATAGAACATAAGCAGACTTAAACAATTTAATCACAAAACCCTAGAAAGCTACAGCCAAGTGAAGTAGAGGGTGTTTAATAGTGTTACACAGAGTATAACATAGATTCCATTGCTTTTTTGCAGTGCTTAAGCCTTTATCAAGTTAAAAATTTAATTTTATCAATTAAATTTGACCTGGAAGTTAGTCTTTTAGCCAGAAGCTAAGCTGGGAGGGAATAGTGGCAAACAGAGAACAGACACGGAACGCACAGAGCAGAAACTTGTCACACAGAGGCAAAGGAAGCCATTCCACTTACAAAGTTCCAAGTGGCCTTTTAGAGAAAGCATATTGGAGGCGGTTAGAAAGGAATTAGTATGAAAATCCCCAAATGGAACCTGAAATTCTTCTGGCAGCAGTTATGGAAAGAGGAATGCTAATGTTACAACCATTGTTTCTAAGCATGGTAGGCCAAAGTTCACTGAGCAATATCTGCATGTTTGTGTGGAGCAAGAATGAATAATATATGCAAATTCCATGCTTGAAGTTCCCTTGTTTAGAAATCTGACTTGCTTGATTTATGTCTCCCTAATCTACTTAGGCAGAGACACTTCTTTGTGTTTTAATATCAAATAGGCTTTGGCACAGACAGGTCTAATGGGACTTTGCCATTGGTGAAGGCTTAATAGGGCATCAGGAAATTGTAAGTAAATTTCATTAGGAGGCTAAAATCTCTACCTCAAGAAAGATTATATATGCAAGGGGTCTTCAAAAGGTTCACAGAAAATGCATATGATGAAAAAACTATGCATGTATTTCAAACATTTTTTTGTACCAAAATAAACTCTTACTAACTTGGTATAACATGTCTGAACAGGATCTAGTTTGAGGCACTAGGAAGAACAAGACATCAGTTTGAAAAGAGCCCCTATCAGAGCAACATGAATTCTGCTAAAGTTGAAGCAAGAATACCAAATTTATGGTGAAGCTTGGGTGGAAGCATGGTGAATCACTGATGCTTTATGAAAAGTTTATGGGGACAATGCCCCAAAGAAATCAGCAGTTTACAAATGGATAACTAGTTTTAAGAAGGTCTGAGACAATGTTGAAGGTGAAGCCTGCAGTGGCAGACCATCCACATCAATTTGCAAGGAAAAAATTAATCTTGTTTGTGCTCTATTGAAGAAGACTGACAATTAACAGCACAAACAATAGCCAACACCATAGACATCTCAATTAGTTCAGATTACACAATTCAGAATGAAAAATCAAAGTTGAGCAAACTTTCCACTTAAGGGGTGACAAAACCTTTGTGCCCAGATCAGCTACAAACAAAAGCAGAGCTTTCAATGAAAATTTTAAACAAGTGGGATAAAGATCCTGAACCATTTCTTAAAAAAATTATAACATGAGACGGAACCTAGCTTTACCAGTACATTCTGAAGACAAAGCATAATCAAAGCAATGGCTATCAACAGGTGGAAGTGGCCCAGTCAAAGCAAAAGTGGACTTAGTCAAGAGCAAAGGTCATGGCAACAGTTTTTTGGGATGCTCAAGGCTTTTTGCTTGTTGGGCCAAGGACAATAACATCTGTTTATTATGGGAGTGTTTTGAGAAATTTAGCCAAAGCTATAGCAAAAAAACTCCCAGGAAATCTTCACCAGAGATTCCTTCACCACAACAATGCTCCTGCTTATGCCTCTCCTCAAACCAGGGCATTTTTTTTGAGTTTCAATGGCATACACCTTAAAGTCCTGATTTGGCTCCTTCTGACTTCTCTTCAAGGGAGATTTTTGATCGTAAAAAATCTTAAAAGGGCACTCATTTTTCTTCAATTGATAATATAAAAAAGATTGATGTGGTTAAATTCCTAGGACTCTCAGTTCTTTAAGGACGGACTAAATGGCTGCATCATAGCTTACGAAAGCATCTGGAACTTGGAGTTTATGTTGAGAAATAAAGTTAATATTTCTAATTTTTATCTTTTAATTCCATTTTTCCATGAACTCTTTGAAGTCCTCTTGTGTATATGTAAAAAAAAAAAAAGTATCTGGGCCAAGTGCAGTGGCTCACGCCTGTAATTCCAACACTTTGGAAGGCCGACGCGGGAGGATCCCTTGAGGCTAGGAGTTCAAGACTAGTCTAGGTAACATAGTGAGACCTCATCTGTACAAAAAATTTTAAAAATTAGCCATGTGTCGCGGTGGCTCACGCCTGTAATCCTAGCACTCTGGAAGGCCGAGGTGGGTGGATCACTCGAGGTCAGGAGTTCGAGACCAGCCTGAGCGAGACCCCATCTCTACTAAAAATAGAAAGAAATTATCTGGACAACTAAAAATATATATAGAAAAAATTAGCCGGGCATGGTGGCGCATGCCTGCAGTCCCAGCTACTCGGGAGGCTGAGGCAGTAGGATCGCTTAAGCCCAGGAGTTTGAGGTTGCTGTGAGCTAGGCTGACGCCACGACACTCACTCTAGCCCGCGCAACAAAGTGAGACTCTGTCTCAAAAAAAAAAAAAAAAAAAAATTAGCCATGTGTGGTGGTGTGCACCTGTAGACCTACCTACTCAGGAGGCTGAGGCAGGAGGATCGTTTGAGCCCAGGAGTTCAAGGAATTCGAGGCTGCAATGAGCTATCATGTCTCTGCACTCCAGCCTGGGTAACAGAGTGGAACCTCATCTCTAAAAATGAAAAAAAAAATTATGGGTTCAGGACAGCCCTGCAATTTGCTAGAGCAATGTCCTAGAAATACTCCTACAGGGATTATGTGTAGGTTTCTGATATTCCTTCTACAGTCCACTTCTAGTCATGAACAAGTTACATAAACTCAGGGCCAGGACTGCTTGGACAATTAAAGTTTTCCACTTTCAAGGAAATGGCTGAAAAGAATATGGCTAAATACACTTATTATTTGGACATTGGATTTAATGAAAAATAAAAGGGCATTTAATCACCTTTGGCCAATTTCTGTTTTTAGAATTCTGAATTTCTGTCTCATTGTTATAAAAGAATTAAAATATGAGTTATCCCAGAGAAGGGAAGCATTCCTATTTTGTAGACCCTAAAACAAATAGAAGGAAATCTCCTTAAGTTCAATGCCACTAAAAAATAGATATAGTTAGAACATTGTGAAGACTTCTATTCATTAACTTTTGAGTGTTTGAATGTGAATAAGCACGGGAATTATTTGAAATGAGTCTTAAAAGCCTTGCTGCAAGGAAGCACCATTCTGACTCAGGCTATCATGGGACTATGACTAGGGTAAGACTCTGAGGAGGGGGGTAGATAGCCCAGGAGTGGGTTGGTCAAAGAAGAGGCAGCTCAGGACAAGGATATTTCCCTTAGCCTATCCTAGCTAAAGGAGTCACAGATTCCCCTGAAAAGAGATTACATGTAAACAACAGAATCACACGTTGCTTGCTTATTTATTTATTTATGTATATGTAACAAATTCATGTTTCAAAATTCTGATAATTCAAGAGTACACAGTAATAAATCCTCTTCAACTCCAATCCAGCCATCTAGCTCCCCCCATTAGTTCCCAGAGGCAACTCATATTACCAAAATCTTTTACATCCTTGAATGCAATGTGAGCAAATGTGTACATACAGTTTTCCCTTCCTTTTATATAAATGATAACATTCTATATACTCTGAAGCTTTTTTTCCCCACTAAACTATACTTGGAACTCATTACATATCAGTAAAAAATTTACCCTTCTGTCTTCAGCAGCATAGTACTTCATTGAATGGATACATTATAATTTATTTGATCAGCTTCACATTGATGGGCATTTATTTCCAGTCTTTTGTGAATACAAATAATGCTTCAAAGATTTATGTTGTACACATGTCATTTTTGCACATATGTAAGTAATCTATAGGATAAATTCCTAGAGGTAGAATTATTGATTCAAAGAGTGTGTGTTTGTAATTTTGATAAATGCTGCCAAATTACCCTACATAGAAATTGTACCAATTTATGTTTCTAGCAGCAATATATGAAAATGCCTTTTTCACACACTCTCACTAATGCAGAGTGTTACTAAGCTTTGTTATTTTTTCCAATTTGATGGGTTAACCATAACATTTCAGTTTCATTTTAATTTGCATTTCTCACTGTGAATGAAATTGAGCATCTTTTCATATATATTTTAAAGCCATTGATATTTCCTTTTATGTAAACTGTTCACATTCTTTGCCCATTTGCCTTCTGAGTTGTTGGTTTGTTTATAGTTTTTGGGTTTTTTTTTTTAAGAATCTTTATAGATTAAAAATGTTGGCACTTTATGATATGAATTACAAATATTTACCAAGTATTTCCACAGAGTTCACAAATGTTAAAAATTGCTTTACCTTTATATTTGACTGACAATGCAGATGATATAAAATTCTTGGGTCATACTTTTCTTGAGGATTTTAGGGGCATTTCCCTACTGTCTTCTAGAACTGAATATTGTTATAGCAAAGTCTGATGTCAGCCTGCTTTGTTTTTAGCCTTCATTGATGATTCATTGTTTTCGCTTGATTGTTCAAAGAATTCTTGTTTTCATCTTTAAGGTTCCGCAATTGTATTAGGATATGTCTCAGTGTTGACTATTATGTGTCAGTTTTTCCTAAGACCTGACATGCCCTTTCAAAATGAACATTTTCTTCAACCATATTTCAAATATTTTTTTGTCATCCGTTATATAGACATTTTGGATAAGTTATGTTGGATCTCTTTTTCTTGTTTTCCCTAGATATCATTTTATTTATCTCTAATTATTTTAAATTCTATTTATTTTCATTTATTTTGCTTGCTTTTCTCATATCTAACTTCTGTGTTCCTTTTTGTGTTCTCATCAGTATCTAGTGGCCCTGTGCTACTTCAAATTTTGACTCTATTTCTTCTATTTTTAAGCCACTTTCCTACCTAGAGATCTGCCACATCATGTTTCATTCCTTTTGTTGTCTCTCCATTTTCCTGAGTCTTTTATCTCTGCTTTGTGTTCTCATTTGTCTTTTTTAAAAAAATGTGGAAACAACCCAAGTGCCCATCAATACATGAGTGCATTAATAAAATGTGGTATATGTATACCATGGAGTTCTACTCAGCCACAAAAAACAATGGTGATATAGCACCTCTTGTATTATCCTGGATAGAGCTGGAGCCCATTCTACTAAGTGAAGTATCCCAAGAATGGAAAAACAAGCACCACATGTACTCACCATCAAATTGGTTTTAACTGATTGACACTTCAGTGCACATATAGTAATAACATTCACTGGGTGTTGGGCAGATGGGAGAGGGGAGGAGAGGATGGGTATATACACACCTAATGGGTGCGGTATGCACTGTCTGGGGGATGGACACACCTGAAGCTCTGACTTGGGTGGGGCAAGAGCAATATATGTAACCTAAACATTTGTACCCCCATAATCTGCTGAAATAAAACAGAGAAAAAAATGTGATAAATATACGTAACAAAAAGCTTACCATTTTAACCATCTTTAAGTGCACAGAATGGCATTATGCACATTCACACTGCCGTATAACTATCACTACTATCCGTCTCCGGAAGTCTGTACCCACTAAACATTAACTCTCATTCTTCTCCCCACAACTCCTGGAAACCACCATTCTACTTTCTGTCCCTGTGAATTTGCCTATTCCAGCAAGGCACCTTGTATAAGTGGAATCTCATTGTCTTTTTGTGACTGGCTTATTTCACATAGCGCAGTATCTTCAAGATTCATCCATGTTTTAACATGTGTCAGAATTTCCTTCCTTTTTAAGGCTGAATAATACTCCATTGTATGTGTATATGTGCTCTTGTTTTATAGCTATATTTCTTCATTAACTGTTAATTCTATGGCAAGACATTTGGTCAAAACTTTCATCTGCTCCATGGAAATACTTCTTTGATCAGTGTTCACCTGCATTTGTTTTCCTGTTCCATTCCCCTTCTTTTTTTTTTTTTTTTTGAGACAAAGTCTCATTCTGTTGCCCAGGTTGGAGTGAGTGCCGTGGCATCAGCCTAGCTCACACCAACCTCAAACTCCTGGGCTTAAGTGATCCTACTGCCTCAGCCTCCCGAGTAGCTGGGACTGCAGGCATGCGCCATCATGCCCGGCTAATTTTTTCTATATATATTTTTAGTTGGCCAGATCATTTCTTTGTATTTTTTAGTGGAGACAGGGTCTCACTCTTGCTCAGGCTGGTCTTGAACTCCTGACCTCGAGCAATCCACCCGCCTCGGCCTCCCAGAGTGCTAGGATTACAGGCGTGAGCCACCGCCCCCAGCCAACTTTCCCCTTCTTTTCTTGTAAAATATATATGTGTGTGTATGTACATCATGGATGGTTTAGTTTTGATTTCTCATTTTGGATAAATTGGTTCTTCTTGACCAACTATTTGCAAATGGTTCATATGTTAGTGTGTCCAAGGCTAGCAGCATTCTCCTTAAGGCCCTCAGTTAAGTGTGAGAGTCCATTTAACTGTTACCTATCCCCAACTGACAAAGATAGGCAGCTATAAATCAGTCCTTCCTTCCTTCCTTTCTTCCTTCTGCTCTGTTGCCTGGGCTAGAGTGCAGTGACATCATCATAGCTCAAACTCCTGTGCTCAAGTGATCCTCCTGCCTCAGCCTCCCAAGTAGCTGGGACTACAGGCATGTGCCACTGCACCGGGCTAATTTTTTCTATTTTTAGTAGAGATGGGGTCTTGCTATTGCTCAGGCTGGTCTCAAACTCCTGAACTCAAGTGATCCTCCTGCCTTGGCTTCCCAGAGTGCTGGGATTACGGGTGTGAGCCACTGTGCCCAGCCTGTAAGACTCTTACTATGTAGACTTTTGCTTCAATCCTCTGCTTCACCAGCAGACTACTTCTTAAAATATGGCTTGTCATGTGAGTCCTTGTTCAGCCCTACCACCTCTGCTTCTCAGAATCAAACTAGCGCATGGGATGTTCTGTCACTACCCTGCATACTCTGTCCCTGTTAGGACACGTGAGGACTCTAGTTCTGCCCCTTGGGCACACTCCTCACCTTGGGATGGTGCCAGTTATCTCAGGGATTTGCATTCACAGGAGTCCCCTTCTTCATCCTCCTGCATCCTACTTGTTCTTCATTGCCTTTGGCAGCCCTTCTACCTATTTGTGGCTTAAAGTCTCATATATAGCCTAGCTTACGTTTCTGTTTCTCATTCTTCTTTTGGGTGATTTACTAGACGAAAATGGGGAAATGTCAATTTTACTCTACTATTTTCAAAATGGAAATCTGTATCTAATCCTTCTTCCATAGTTTAGAATAAATGATTCTCAAATAAATGCTTTACTGTTTTTATAAAGCTCCAAGTCAGATAACCTTTCAGGTAATATTATTGATATTTGAACCCAGGAGACCCAGCTGGCAATCACAATCACAAGCATTATGATGACAAGGCAGAGCACAATGGAGCACCCCTCAAAAAGGGAGGCCTGCCATGGTCTAGCTCTAGTTGTGCATGTTGCATACATCTTCATGTCCTCCAGTTCCATGATCAGAACCATTGATGTCTTTTCTATCACCCAATCTTTCTCACACATTTCAGATTCAAACGAAAACAGCCGTTCCTGGCTGATTTTCAGGTCATAATCTAAGAACTCCCCTTCCTCCAACTAACCATACTCATTACATAGTGCTGCAAGTCATGTTTTGTCTGCGGGTGTACGGCAGGGTGTAGATTGAGGAGAGCCCTGAAATTTATCTCTGATCTATGTACAATATGTGAAATTTCATGAGTAACAATTGACTCATTTGTGTTATTAGTACAATGACCTCGTATAAAATGCCTATATTTCGTTGAAAATAAGCGAGTTGTCATTAACATCTTTGTGTAAATTACTTTTAAAAAATGTTTCTAGAGGAAGAAACATCGAGAAAGGAAACAGTGGAAATGGAAATGAAGGAACACTCAAAATAAACATTGCCCACTTAACTGTTTGATCTAGCTGGACTTCTGTGAAAAGAATGCAAGTCATGTTGCTACTGATGTCATTTTACTAATAGTTAAAATTATATAACCATACCGACAGGCAAACCAAACCTAAAGTTTGTCAGGTGAGCACTTCCAAAGGCAAAAACTTTTACAATGCCTATAAGTAATGCCTGCTTTCTTTTCTTATTTTATGGAATGTTTAAACCTTTCATTCCACGCTAAGTCCAGTCGACATCATTGTTCTTTCTAGAGCATACCTCTGCTCTATTGACGCTTAGCTACTATTCTGTTTATATCCCATGAAGAAATACTGGCCATAACCAGCTAGTTTAAGGGAAATTAAAAGGAGCTCCACCTTGGGATTTTGCAATATCAACAGCACTTATTTTATAAGAACAGTTATGTTAGGATTAAATTTAAGCTTTCCTGCACCAGCCTGACAAAAATAATTGTTGCGCAAAGTCAGAATTATCCAGTCATTTCATTTTTAGAAATGGATTTTTAAAAATAAATCGACAAGGAAATGTGGACATTCATATGATCTAAACCCAGCAAAGATTCTGATGTGAAAAATTAGTTTTGTGAATTGGAAATTATCACCAGACAGAAATGCTGCTTTGATTGACAGCCTCATAAGTGTGTAATATAATCATCCATACATTATGTGTAAATTTACCATCATTTCCAAAGCCAAGCAGAACACATTGTTACTCCTTCTCAAAAGTACTCCTAATCCCTCGGCTTATACAACAAGAGTGATACTGCCAAGGCCATCGTTTCAACTTCTTGTCCCATAAACAGAAGCACTTAGGCAAAAATACTTGCAATAAGAACATATTTTGAAAGGCATTTTATTAATAGTTACAGCTTTAGAAATGACTAGTTAATAGGAATTGTGCCTGTAATGAACATTATGTTTGATCACTCATTTATTCAGTGATCATTCACCTAATGGAGAACTTTTTTAGGATTCAATACATTTTTTTTCTTTCTTATCTTTTAGTCATTTCACGTTTTAGTACCAAGACCAAGAAAAAGGAAAATGATAATAGTCCCAAAGTGGAAACATTCCAAATGTCCATCAACTGATGGAATGGATAAATAAAATGTGTATATCCATACGATAGGATAATTTTTGGTAATAAAGAGAAATGTAGTATCGATACATGCTACAACATGGATGAACCTTGAACACATTATGTTAAATGAAAGAAGCCAGTCACAAAAGACCATTATTTATATGCTCCCATTTATTTACAGTGTCAGAACAGGCAAATCTATAGAGACAGAGAGTAAATCAGTGGTTACCTAGAGCTGGGTGGAGGGGAGCAGGATGGGAGTGACTGCTAAAGGACATGAGTTTTCTTTTTGGGCTGATGAAAATGCTCTCAAAGTTATTGTGGTGGTGGTTGTACAACTCTGTGAATACACTAAAAATCATTGAATTGTATACTTTAAATGGGTGACTTATATGGTATGTGATTTGTGTCTAAATTAAGCCATTAAGAATGAAAAAGGGAAAATGAGGAGGTTTTTTTTTTTTTTTTTGAGACAGAGTCTCACTCTGTTTCCCGGGCTAGAGTGAGTGCCATGGCGTCAGCCTAGCTCACAGCAACCTCCAACTCCTGGTCTATACAATCCTACTGCCTCAGCCTCCCGAGTAGCTGGGACTACAGGCATGCGCCACCATGCCCAGCTAATTTTTTCTATATATATTTTTAGTTTAGCAGATAATTTCTTTCTATTTTTAATAGAGACAGGGTCTCACTCTTGCTCAGGCTGGTCTCGAACTCCTGACCTCGAGTGATCCACCCGCCTCGGCCTCCCAGAATGCTAGGATTACAGGCATGAGCCACAGCGCCCGGCTGAGGAGGTTTTTATATCAATCAAATTTCTAAGATAAGGCCTTTGTAGAAAAAAATCTGGTGGCATTTTGATATAGAGCATCAATGGAAAATTAAAAATACAATAGGAATTGTTACAAGCCCTAAAAATGTTTTATCTGGCAAAATATTTTTGCTACTTTAATGCTTGGTTTAATGTTTCCCTATTGTATTATTAGTCAGCATTCTGCAGAGAAACAGAACCAATAGTAGAATGTATGTATATATGTGTGTATATATATCTCTATATTTATACTGATATAAATATAATATCAATATTGCCATAGACATATAAGAGAGAGAGAGATTTATTTTAAGGAATTGGCTGATGTGATGGTTGAAGCTGGCAAGAGTGAAATCCACAGGGCAGGTCAGCAGGGTGGAGACCCAAGACAGAATTGATATTACAGCTTGAGTCCAAAAGCAGTCTGAAGACAGGATTCCCTCTTCCTGGAAACCTTTTCTCTTCAGGCCTTCAACTGACTAGGTGAGGCCCACCCACATTATGAAAAGTAATGTGCTTTACTCAAAGTCTTCTGATTTTAATGTTAATCTCATCTAAAAATATACCTTCAAAGTGACATCTAGAATGGCATTTGACCAAATATCTGGATAGTGTGGTCTAGCCAAGTTGACATATAAAATTAACCATTACATCCACTTATATGGGGAAGTAACTACAGTAACTTTAATTTTTTCATTCCAATTTTCCTATAAACAGAAAGAAAAATTTGCCTAGGCCAACTCTTGAGCAGAGAGAGTCCAGTAATCACACAAGTACCATGTTTGATATTTTAGAGTTTAATTTCTTTGCAAAAGAAAAATTAATACATACTTTATCATAATTTTTAAATGTCATAAATAGACTAAATAAAACAAAAATCACCCTGTGCTCATTTTGAGTTATCTTTTTCAATTGGACTTTGTCTAGAATGACTTCATAAATTGAGGAATTAGGTTTTTAAAATAAGGAATATTATAAAATCAAATTTACAAAGGATATTAAGGAACTTACTTTATTATGAAGCAAGTAAATATGAATTGTCTACAGTATGCAATAGATCTTGGCCACTTTTTTATACAACCAAGTAAATCAAGAGAATCAAATGATGGTGCTCATGGGAGAGGAGCTTTTTATGAGGCTGTGGTTCTTCCATTTGCAACTACTAGTCTTGCATTTAACACAGATAATAACAATTTTTATCTTTCTTCCCAAAATTTTTGCACCCTACTCTGTTACCCACAAACATTGTCTCTATACGCTTACACAAATTGGCAGTGAATTTTTGCAGTGAAAACACTGTATCTTAATTATGACTCAAACCACAGCCTACATTTGACCTGGAGACCACATGTACGGAAGATCAACAGTTATTAACTGAGGGTATACTAAGTCACAGAAAGTTATAGTTGATCTACTCTACAAGGTTACCTGCATGGGAAAAAAAGGAAGGGAGGAGAAGAAAAATGAGTATGAATGGGTGCTATGTGCCATGTTCTAAGGCCTATGACGTGATTTAACAACAATCCTGCAGGGTAGGTAATGCTTTCCCCATTTCTGGTAGAGTAGCCAACTACAGGTTAGAGAGGCTAACCACATTGTCCTAGGTCACAGCTAAGCCTTTTCTCCTTCCCAGAGATCATCTTTATCTTCAGTAGTCTCAAATAAAAAGGAAACAGAAGTTTTCTGAGCTACAGCCTTCGTAACTGGTAATCACTTTCCACTTTCTCAGGACCTCCCAAGCATGCCTGGGCTCTCATGTTTCAGCCTACCTAAAAATGCTCTCGTTTCCCAACAGTTGTAGCAAAACCTGGGTTGTTGTATTTCCCTATACTCCCTGAAGTTGCCTTGGCAATGTTCCGGAGGCTAGCCAGAATCTAATTTCTTTCTCGAAGGACAGCCCCTGTGAAGTTCACTGGTTTTTGAAATTAGCGGTAATGTCTGTATTTGGCTCTATTTCCAGTCTAAGGTTTTTGATCGTATTTGATAAGTTGTGCATGGATTCTTATAATTCCAGACAAGTCCCCACATGTCACAAAAGCTGGGATAAAACTTTATAATGGACTAGATGAAGAATCTAATGCATAAAGTATGAGCCCTAGCTTTTTGTTTTGAGCAACTGTGTAAATGATGTTGCAATTTGCTGAGACTGGTGAGAATGAGCAGCATTGTAGTAGGGAGGTTACAAGGAACTGTGCTGCTTTGAACTTTAAACAACTTCTGCATACCGATATCCAATCCTTTAGCAATCCTGTCATTTCTACCTGCAAAATATGCCTTACTCCAATATTTCTCACTAATCCATTATCTATATCAGTCCAGGCTCACCCAGGAATGCAAAAATTATTTAAAACAGAGGAGATTTACTGCAGGGAATTGGTTACACAGTGATGACAGAAGTGAGAAGGCAAATGGGATGGTGAGGCACACAGAGATCAACAACAAGAGGAAGCTGCTGCCATGACTCAGCCTGGAAAGGGGTGTGTGTAGGGGAGGAGGCATTCCCATCACCCAGAGGAAACTGGATCCATGGTGATACCACATGACAGAAGCAACAGCCATTTGATTCCTGCCAGAGATGCTGCCTGGGGGAGTGGGGCAGAGAGAGAGAAAGAGAAAGAGAGAGAAAGAGAGAGAGAGAGAGAATGACCTTGTTTCTTCTCATTCCTGTTTTTCCATCTTCAAACAGTGCCTAAAGCCAGCCAGAATCCAGGGAAAAGGGACCCTGAAAAATGCAGAATACAGAGAACAGCCAGCCAAGCAGAGCAAGGGAGGGGAGAAGAATGGGTCTGAGCACATAGGCCCAGCTGGTACAGACCCCGATTCAAGTCACCATCACCTCTTAACTGGGCTATTAAAATAGTCTCCTAAATCATCTCCCTGCTTCCACTCTAACCTCTCCTGCTGTTGGTGTAAGATTAAGCTATGGCAACAGAGACCCAACAATACAATGGCTTGTTGCCTAAAGAAAGACACAGATTGATGGGGACCTCTGCTCTTCAGTAATTCAGAAACTCTGAGACTGGGGCTGCTTCTGAGTCATTGCTTCTCCTCTCTTTGGGTATTGTCATCATTTGCATGGTCAACACTGGGTCACTGCTATATCTGGGTTGTGGCTTTCAGGAAGGGAAAAGAGTGGACATTCAGTGCAAGGACTTTCTTCTTTATCCACAACTCAAATCTCACATATCATTTTACTCACATTCCATTCCAGTAAGGCATAGGCTTAGGCACATACCCACACGCAGCTGCAAGGAAGGCTGAGAAATGTAGCCCTTAGCTGAGCAGCTAACTGTACCCAAGAAGAAGGAGAGTTTGAATTTGGGGGGTACAATCATATCCCCTATAATCTATACTCCAGTTAGCAGCCAAGAATTCCTTTTAAAACACAAGTCAGATCATGTCTCTCCTTTGCTCACAACTCTCCAGAGGCTTCCCATTATCCTTATACTTGAATCCACATCCTCATTATGGAATGTGAGACTCTTCCAGTTCTGACATCTGCCTACCTCTTTGACCTCATCCAGTGGGGGGATCCTTGGTTTGTAGTATTTGCCCATTTTTGAAATATGAATACTCCTACCACACCTGATATCAAGCTACCAAGGTAACATCACTGATTGCAAGGTGGGAAAGAGATGCACAGTTTGGACTCTTGTGATCTAGTATAGGCTGGCTTCAGCACACTATTGCCTACCATTCTCTCCAATACTCAAATTTCTGCACCCACATTGGTTTATTTCTTGTTCCTCGAGCACAGTGGTTCTCAAAGGGTGGTCCCCAGACCCGCAGGATCAACGTCACCTGGGAACTTGCTAGAAATGCAAAGTATTGGGCCCATCCCAGGCCTCCTGATTCACTCTCTGTGTGGAACCAGCAATCTGTTTAAACAAGCCCTGCAGTTGATGCCAGTGTGGATTCAAGCTGGAGAACCACTGCTCTGTTAACACCAAGCTTCCTCCCAACTTAAGGCCTTTATGCTTCTGCATCCTCTACCTGGTGTTCTTTTCCTCCAGAGTTTCATGTTATCCAGGTCTCTGTGTAAATAATCACTTCTTCAAAGTGGCTTTCCCTCCTGCCAACCCAACTGTAGTCCCCTCACTAGAATGTGAGCTGATAGCAGAGAATTTGTCCTGTTCACTTCTGCATCTCCAGTACCCAAAACAGTGCTTGATACCTTCTGGCAGAAGGAAATATCTGTTATATGAATTAATAAATTATATAATTGGCCAGGCATGGTGGCTCAGGCGTATAATCCTGGCACTCTGGAGGCTGAGGTGGGAGGATCATTTGAGGCTGGGCAACATAGTGAGACCCAGTCTCTAAAAGAAAAAAAAAATTAGCCAGGGGTGGTGGTGTACGCATCTAGTCCCAGCCACTCAGGAGGCTGAGACAGGAGGGTCACTCGAGCCCAGGAGTTTGAGGCTGCAGTGAGCTATGATTGTGCACCACTGCACTCCACCCTAGGTGAGAGAGCTAGACCCTGTCTCTAAAAAAATAAAGAAGATAAAAAATAAATTATATTATCAGGCCGGGCGCGGTGGCTCACGCCTGTAATCCTAGCACTCTGGGAGGCTGAGGCGGGTGGATTGCTCAAGGTCAGGAGTTCGAGACCAGCCTGAGCAAGAGTGAGACCCCATCTCTACTAAAAATTGAAAGAAATGATCTGGCCAATTAAAAATATATATAGAAAAAGTTAGCCAGGCATGGTGGCACATGCCTGTAGTCCCAGCTACTTGGGAAGCTGAGGCAGTAGGATCGCTTAAGCCCAGGAGTTTGAGGTTGCTGTGAGCTAGGCTGACGCCACGGCACTCACTCCAACCCGGGCAATAGAGCGAGACTCTGTCTCAAAAAAAAAAAATTGTATTATCAATGTTAAATTTACTTTTATCTTCTAACCAGTGCACTGAGAAATGACTGCAAAAGAAATACACACACAAAAAAGACAATTATATTCTGACCTTTAGAGACCATCTATCCATTCCTCTCTTCTCACCCCTTTAACCTGAAATTCAACATGTGCTTATAGTAGTTCCATATAAGTTTTCTAAAAATATTTGAAGGGTTAAAAATCATACAACATTTTTATTCATCAGTCATTTCTGGTCCTTTTTTTTTTTTGGTAGTATCCTTATTGACATATAATTCATATACCACATAATTCACTCATTTAAAGTGTATAATTCAGTAGTTTGTAGTGGATTTACAGAGTTATGCATCCATCAACACAATCAATTTCAGAATATTTTCATAATTCCCAGAAGAAACCCCATATCCTTTAGCAGTCACCCCTCTCTCATTTCTCTCCACTCTCTCAGCCCTGGGAACTGCTAATCTACTTTCTGTCTCTATGGGCTTGCCTTTTCTAGACATTTCATGTAAATGGAATCATAAAATATGTGGTCTCTGTGACTGGCTTCTTTCAGTTAGTATAATGTTTTCAAGGTTCATCCGTGTTGTAGCAGATGTCAATACAGTTGGCTCTCCTCAGCCATAGTTCCACATCTGCAGATTCAACCAACTGTGGATCAAAAATATTTGGAAAACAATAAAAAATAATTCAAATAAAAAGATACCATATAACAACTATTTACATGGCATTGACATTGTATTATAACTAATCTAGAGATGAGTTAAAATATAAGGGAGTATGTGTGTAGGTTATATGAAAATACTACATCATTTTATAAGAGGAACTTCAGCATCCATGGATTTTGGTGTTCTCAGAGGGTACTGGAACCAGTCACCAACAGATACTGAGGGACAATTGTACTTCATTTCTTTTTATTGCCAAATAATGTTCCATTATATGGCTATGCCATATTTTATTTATCCATTTATCAGTCAGGCATTTGGGTCTTTCCACATTTGGCTATAATGAGTAATGCTGCTATGAACACTCATGGGTAAGTGTTTGTGTAGACATATGTTTTCATTTCTCTTGATAGTATTCTCTTGATTAACTACAGTACCCAGTAGTGGCATTGATAAGTCATATGGTAGCTGTGTTTAAACTTTGAGGAGTGACTAGATTGTTTACCAAAGAAGTTGCACCATTTTGCATTCCCACCAGCAGTGCATGAGAGTTCTAATGTATCCACATCCTTGCCAACACTTGTTATTATCTGTATTTTTTATTATAGCCATCCTAGTAGTAAAGAAGTGGTATCTCACAGTGGTTTTGGTTTGCATTTCCCTAATGACTGATGACATTGAGTACCTTTTCATGTGCTTATAGGCCCTTTGTATATCTTCTTCGGAGAAATGTGTATTCAGATCCTTTGCCCATTTTTAAATTGGGCTATTTGTCTTTTTACTATTGAGTTTTAATAGTTCTTTATGTATTTTAGATAGAAATCCCTTATCAGAAATATGATTTGCAATTTTTGTCCCCATTTTATGGGTTGTCTCTTCACTTTCGTTTTTTTTTTTTTCTGTCTCCGTCTCCCCCACCAATTCTTCACTTTCTTGATGGTGTGCTTTGAAGCACAGTTTTTAACATTGAAGAACTCCACTTTATTTTTTTTTCTTTTGTTGTTTGTGATTTTGGCATCATATCTAAGAAACCATTGCATCTCAGGTCATGCATATTTATGCCTATAGTTTCTTCTAAGATTTTTATAGCTTAGCTTTTCCATTCCTTCACCTTGAGTCTGTGTGAGTCCTTGTGAGTTAGATATGCTTCCTGGAGACAGCAGATCCTTGGGTTGTGTTTTTTCATCCATTCAGCCAGTCTATGTCTTCTAAGTGGGGCATTCAGACTGTTCATGTTGAGTGTTAATATTGACATGTGGGATGCTGTTCCGTTCATGTTGGGAGGTACTTTATTGTTTTGTTTTCCCTCTTGTGCTATTGTTTTGTAAGAGCTGTGAGCTTTAACTTCTGGATGTTTCTACACTAGTGGGTATCTATTTATTGTTTATCTTTGATTCATTTGAGTTGGTCTTTGATCCATGTAGGTGTTTGATCTATTTTTAGTTAAATTTTGTATATGGTATAAGATAGAAGTCCAACTTCTTACATGTAGATAACCAATTGTCCCAACACCATTTTTAAAGAGACTATTCTTTCCTCATTGAATTGTCTTGGCACACTTGTTCAAATTAGATTGACTATAAATGTGAGGGTTTGTTTCTGGACTGTCAATTCTATTCCATTGATTTATATGTCTATTTTTCTACCAGTGCTCTGGTCCATTTAATTAATGTCCATTTGGTCTATTTAGGGTCTATTTCACTGCACAAACATATGTTTTATTCCAAAGCAATTTTATCTGTGTGTTTCATGTTCTACAACTCACAAAATGTAGTCAGTTTCACCATCTTAGAGGAGAGAAGGACTGTAAATCATAAAAGGCAATATCCACTGCTTCAAATGAGTGGAAACTCTTCTGCATACCAAAAGAAGGAATCGGATGGTTCCAACTAGAAGAACAATAATATTAAAATTACGATTGCTTCATCTGGATCCCAGATGTGGTAGCTATCTCCTTTTAAAAATAGAGAAAGAGAGGAAGTCATAGGCATAATATTTGGAGACACATATTATTTGGTGATGTTAGGGAAAGGTTTTCATATCTCAATGGAAATTTAGCTGATTAGTTCTCCTACCTTTATGACAAAATAAATGATTCTTCTTGGGAAATTGTGGTGCCACATTTTGCCAACACTGCTGCACCCACTCTCATCCAATATTCTCATATCTGAGGTCCTAGAATTACTCCCATGTGAACAATTTATGTTGATGAAAACAATTGCTTTCTCTTTTGTCCAGAAAGAAAATGATTAATTCTACCCCTTGTGAAAACCGAAATACCTAAAAAGTCTCATCAGATGGAGCCTTGGACACCATCCTAAAGTAATTTTACCTTAACAAAATCAAACATATAAGATATACTGTGGTCTATCAGAGAGAACATCAATTGATAGTACTCTAGACTCTAAATAGAGCTTGCCTCCTTTCAGGGAGCACCATTTTTTTTAGGAGTTTTAATTCAATAGTAAACAGGAGACATTTTTTTCCAAGTACATTTTCAGTTTTCAAAACCATGTGTTATTTACAGAAAATAGAATTCATGTGTTTTTGATTCATTTACACTTAACTCATTAAAAAATTCCTGTTAAACCACTTGGTATTCAAGGACTTTTCAGTTTTCTAAATAAGTTTCCAAAAGCCTTCTTAAAGATATGAAATGGTGTTAAATAAATATGTACATGAGTTTCCAAACCATGTTCATAATTTTTCTTTAGAATTTTGTGCCTTTAATTAGTAAAATGTGTTTTTCTCCTAGCCAGAAAGGGATTAATGTGTGAAAATTTATCATTTGTCAATGTTAGAAAACCTAAATTTACAAATAAGAAGTTTTAAATATCATCAATCAACAAATACTTTGCTTCACATATATGCTACAAAGTAAATGTCAGATAAACATCACAGGTTTAGGAGGAAGGAAGTGAATTAACAGCTATTGAGCACTTCTTGAATGCTATGTACTTAGCACTTTATATACCTAGAATTTTTCCTTTAGGAGATGGGTATTTTTATCACATTTCCACAGATAAGAAAATTGAGGCTCAACAAAGCTAAATGATGTTCCCAAAGCTACATAGCTAGTAAGACAGAGCCAGGATTCAAAGGTCTGTATTATTCTTAAGTCCATGTTATTTCTGCTACCTACAAACCCCACTGGATTCGAAATTAAGAGATCTGATTTTAAATTACTGCACTTTTACCAAATACTAGTAATACAAATGTGAATAAGCCTTAGCTTTCCTGACTATAGAAAGGGGACAGAATACTCACCTTATAAAACTGCTGTTGGAGGAAATGAGATAATGCACATATGAATACACATAGACTGAATTGAGTTGGTTCTCTTTCCTCTAGCCTTGTCTCACTTCAATAAATTTTTATTCAGCACTGTTTAACATTTTGATATTGCAGATTTCATGTCTGTTCCATCTTGCAAAATTTTCAATGATTCCCCAAGACCTTAGACTATAATTACAATTTTGTATTGGCCAGGTGTGGTGGCTCACACCTGCAATCCTAGCATTTTGGGAGGCTGAGGAGGGAGGATCGCTTGAGGCCAGTAGTTTGAGACCAGCCTGAGCAACATAGCAAGATATGGGCCTGTAGTTCCAGCTACTTACAAGTCTGAGGCAGGAGGAATGCTTGGTGCCAGCAGTTTAAGGCTGCAATGGGGTATGATCATGCCACTGCACTCTACCTGGGGCAGTAGAGTGAGACCTAGTCTCAAAAAAAAAAATTTCACATTGATTTTATTCTAAATTTACATATCCAACTTCATCTCCTTTTATTTCCCCAACAAAACTTTTTAACTTCAGTCAGATCAGTTTACTCTCACACCCATGAACCAACACACACACTATTCTTGTTAATAAATTATTAATATGATCAATACAAACAACAAAATTTATCATTTTAACTATTTATAAGTTTACAATTCCGTGACATAACTTAATTGTACATTCACATTGTTGTGTAACCATCACTGCTATCCCACACTGTACTTTTCCAAACAGCATTTCACCATACCCCACATTGAAAGTTTCTTTCCATTTCTAATTATCCAACTCTTAGTCTTCTTCCAAGATCTGACTCAAACCCCCTCATCCATGAAATCTTCCTTTGATGTGTTTGACTTGTATCAAGTGCTGAAAGGCCGTTTGCATAGAGGTTAAGTGTACACACTCTGAGTCAGATTGTTTGAGTTCAAACTCTATCCATGTTACTCCACAACTGTAAGACCTTGAGCAAGTAGATCCAACTCTTAGTGTCCTACGTATTTATCCAAATGATCTTAAAACTTGTGTCCACACAAAAACCTGCACATGAATGTTTATAGCAGTTTTTCATAATTGCCAATAACTAGAAGCAACCAAGATGTCCTTCTGTAGGTGAATTAATACAAAATTTGTGGTACATACATATAATGAAATATTATACAGCCAAAAAAAGAAATGAGCTGTCAAGCTGTGAAAAGACATGGAAGAAACTCAAATGCAAGTAAAACAAGCCAGTCTGAAAAGGCTACACACTGTATGATTCCAACTATGTAACACTTTGAAAAAGGCAAACCTATCATGACAATAAAAATATCAGTGGTTTCCAAGGATTGAGTGGGGGGCTGGGGAGGGATGAAGAAGGGGTTCACGGGGGATTTGGGGGGCAGTGAAACTATTTTTTATGATATGATTATGGTAGCATTTATCAAAACCTATTTAACTGTACAACACAGAGTGAACCCTAATGTAAACTATGGACAATTGCAAAAAAATGTACAATACTAATGCAAGATGTTAGTAATAGGGGAAATGTGGTGGGCAGGGGGAGACAAGGGAGTAAATGGGAACTCTGTGATTTCTGCTCAGTTTTTCTGAAAACCTTAAGTTGCTCCAAAAATAAAGTTTATTAATTTAGAAAGCAAACCAAAAATTAACAATCAATAACAAAAAGATATCTGAAAAATCTTAAAAACTTGGAAACTAAATATCACATTTCTAAATAATCTGTGTCTCAAAGAAGATATTAAAAGGAATTTTGAACTGAATGAAAGTATTTTTAACTGAACAAAATCAAAATCACAACAAATTCAAATTTGTGAAATGCAGCTAAAGCTATACTTAGAAATTTATAGCACTCAGTAATAAGTTCTCAATTCAATAGCCTCAGCTTTTTTATCTTAGGAAACTAGAGAAAGAAGAGAAAATCAAACCCAAAATAAGCAGAAGAAAGAAAATAACATAGACCAGAGCAGAAATCAGTGAAACAGAAAACAGAAAGACTCTAGAGGAAACCAGTGAAAAGCTGCTTCTGTGGGAAGATTAAAAAAATAAATAAATAAATCTCTAGCCAGACGGATCAGTGAAAAAAAGAGAATACACAAATAACAATGATGAAGGTGACATCAATGTGGATTCTCTTTCAGATGTTAAAATGATAAAAAGAGAATACTATGTACAATTTTATGCCAATAAATCTGACAACTTACATGAAAAATGGACAGATTCCTGGAAAGACATAAACTACCAAAGCTCATCCAAGAAGAAATAGATACCCTAAATATCTGTATAGCTATTAAAGAAATTGAATTTGCAATTAAAAACCTAGACAAAAAAATCCGGGCTTGGATGCCTTCACTGATAATTCTACCAAACATTTAAGGAAGAAAATAATAGACTCTTTTGCTATGACAAGGGGTCCGGTTGTCATCTGTGGTGTATGTGTCTTGCTCTGTAAACCTATATCTTGCTATTGCTCTATAATCCTATCTTGCTCCCCTCAATAAACTTCACCTTGTGCTTGCCTTAAAAAAAAAAGAAAAGAAAAAGAAATTAATACCAATTCTACATAAACACTTCTAAAAAAATTAAAGAGAAGGAAATACTTCCAGCTTATTTTGTGAGGCCAGAATTACTGTGATACCAAAACCAGTCAACGTTAATAGCAGAAACAAACAAACAAAAAAAAATCCAAAAAAACTACAGGCCAATATCCCTCATCAACTTTGATGCAAATATATTATTAAATTTAGCAAATTGAATCCAAACAATGTGTCAAAGGAACCAAGAAAGGTTTACTCCAAGAATGCACGGTTAGTTTAACATTTTAAAACCAGTCAGTGGAATTCACTATATCAACAGACTAAAAAAGAAAAAAAAAATGAACTTGATAGATGCAGTAGAAGCAAGTTGACTCCACTCATGATAAAAACTCTCAACAAATAAGGAGTAGAAGGGAAGTTACTTATTCTGATAAAGAATATTGACAAAAAAGATCTATTGAGTCTTTTTTGGGGAGGAGGGGATAAAGTGGAGATGGTTAATGAGTGTAAAAATATATTAGATAGAATGAACAATATTTGATAGCACAGCAAAATCACTATAGTAAACAATAAGTTATGGTATAGTGGCAAAGGCAAAACAAGGCTGTCTTTTCTGCCCTCTTCAGTGCTTCTTTCCTTGATATGATGTTAAAATCAGCACTGTGATCGCTCATCTGATTTTTGGTTCTTCTGAAGGTGCATCCTTGGGTGAATAGCTGTTGAATTAGGTGTTTGTGTGGAGGGAAGATCGCTGTAGGTTTCTATCTGGCCATCTTGCTCTGCCCCTCCCTAAAATATTTTAAATTATGAAACATTTCAAACATACTGAAAAGTACAAACAATAATATAACAGACATATATGTACCAATATTTACAGATATTAACATTTTGCCACATTTGCTTCCGCCTCACTCTCTTTTTAAAGAATCAAACATTACAAATACAGTAAAGTCCTCCATTTCTTCCCTTTCCTCATTTTTTTTTTTCTGCTGTACTAGCATGTCTTCTGAAGCTGGCATATTCATTACTATGAATCTTTTAATGCTTTATATGTGATTTTGTTTGTGTTTTAAAAAAATTTTTCATAAACCATACCATGCCCATTATATCATTTTACAACTTGGATTCATTTCTATTTTAGCTGGTGTTTTTTATTTACTATGCTTTTAGTTTGTGTTTTTTTCTTTTATTTCCTTCTGTGGATTGATCAATTTTTCTTCATTCCCTTTTATCTCCTCTGCTCATTTTTGTTTTTGTTTTTGTTTAGAGACAGGGTCTCACTCTGCTGCCTGGTCTGGAGTGCAGTGGTGTCATCATAGCTCACCACTACCTCAAAATCCTGGGTTCAAACGATCCTCCTGCCTCAGCCTCCCGAGTAGCTAGAACTACAGGTGCACCCTCCCCATGTCTGGCTAATTTTTCCATTTTTTGTAGAGATGGGGTCTTGCTATGTTGCTCGGGCTGGTCTCGAACTCCTGGCCACAAGTGATCCTCCTGCCTCAGCCTCACAAAGTGCTAGAATTACAGACATGAGCCACCGTGTCCAGCCTCCTCTGTTCATTTTAAAGTTATGCATTCTATTTCTATTTTCAATCCTCCTGCTGATAAAACTAAAAATGTGGGAAAAAATATTATTATTTTCTAAAAAAGCATTGTAGGAGCTATCAAGGTAGTAAGGAATTATGGGCCAAAATCTAAGGAAACACTGCAATCTAGAAAGATAAGCCCAGCACTGATGCACTAAAGCTGCATTTGCTTTGAGGAAAATTATTGATCTGGAAAGACCTGGACTTTGGTTTTCGCAGACTTACACATGGAGAGATCTCGAAGTTGACACTCAGGGCCTACTGAAGGGTTAGCCTAACAAATGATCCCTCCCCAACTGAGCTGGCACTCCAAAGGGGTGTCACCCTTAGAGTAAAAGAAAACCTAAAATATAAATGCTATGGTTTGTATATTTGTCCCCTCCAAAGCTCATGTTGAAACTTATTCTTTTACATAATATTTTGGGGACAATAAGCAGTGCACAGTAAAACACACATATGTGCACATATATAAATACAGAAAAGACGCCATGAGAAAAAACACAGAAATGAAATATAGCAGATATATGAATTATCAGAGTTTTGTTAAAAACTGAGCTTACTAAATTTAAAGAAATAAAAAACAAAATATCAGAATACTCTAAAAAGTGACTGATTTGAGAAAACCAATGATATTGTATAGAAATGAATACAATGAATGAAAATTAAAAATCAGTGGATAAATACAACAGCAAATTAGAAGGTATTTATGTATATAAAAGAATAAATTATGCAGGAGGCAGCATAGATAGACAAAAATGACAAGAAATACAGAAGAAAAGTTAGGACACATGGAGGAAACCAGGGGATCTAATATTTGTTTAATCAGAGTTATAAAAGGAAAGGAAGGAGAGAATAGAGCAGAGGCAATACTTTAAGAAATAATGACTAGGGATATCCCAGAACTGATGAAGAAACTTGCTTCAAATGACTTGTCCATCTCACCATAGCTCTCAAATGTTTGCAATATTGGCTATTCCATTTTTAAAACACTGCTCCCCTCATGCTCCGAAAATTAGAAGCTTCACTTACGTGTTGCTTATTTGATATGTCATTTAAAATGCCACTTTCATATTTGATAAATTGCAAACTTTAGCCATCTTAGGCCACTATTACAGTCAAAAAGCAGGCAAGTTTCAAGTGGGCCATTTTATAATAAAAAATTAACATCTCAATGCTTTATGGATATTTTAGGATACAATTTTAATGCAAAGTGGGGGTGGTATTTAACATTTTCCATACTAAAATTATTGCTCCATGTTTTATGGTGTGGAACTCTAGAACATCAGTTACCCATTTGTCTATAGTTTAGAGGAAACACAAATTACTTTCTGAAGACAATCTCATCCTTATTCATAGTATTTTATTTCTTTGGCACAGCTCCAAGTACCAGGTGGAGTGACTTTCTATCCATACAGCTTTTTGCATGTTTTAATATTCACCAGAAAATGTCAATGCTACCCCCAGCTCTGTTGATTATTAAAACATAAGGCTTTGTACTTAATTAGAGACAATGAATAGCGTATTCTAGGTATTTCTCAGGAGGTTTAATCTCAAATTCAGAGCTGTTCACTATATTTTAAGAGCTCAGTTGAAAGAAACACTAAGGATGACTGTCTAAAGAATTTGCAATTCATCCATTTCTCTGGGTACACTGAAAGCCACCCCTGGATTAAGGCATACCATACGTAGAATCTTGCCTATAATGACTCAATGGAGAAATTTTTTTCTGGTTTTAATTTGAGCATAGGTTTTCTTTCCTGATAAATTGATTTGCTTTTGCATTATAGAAAATATACCTGTTTATTATATTCTAGTACCCTGCTACTGCTTTAGTGGTTAAACTTAGGGAGACAGGACATATGCGTAGCTTTGAATTCCGTTTTTTGACATGGTTTCTTTGATGCAATTGTTAAAGACTCATCAAAATGGCCATGGTCATGACAAAATATAAGTTCACTTTTGTTGTTTACACCTCATTCCTTATACTTATGTCATCTCTGAGCCTCATCACATGCTTGATCTTCCCCCCAACTGAGGATGTCAGTAATTGTATGAGGCTCCAGAATGGGTTGAGAACAATCATTTTGTACATTTTGTCAAAATAAGAAAAAAATATGTAAGAGTTTCTATCTTAGTCTGTACCAAAATGTCCCCTAGTCAAAATGATTGTGTCAAAATTTTACATACTCAAGAGACTATTAATATAATAAATTCCAAATTCATTTAACAAACTTTTATTATATCCTGACTATGGGTTAGGTATTTGCTAAATGGGAGTGACAGTGAGATACTGCCAGATAAGCCCATAGTTGAAAGCAAAGAAATTAATATCTGAGGCCAGGCGTGGTGGCTCACGCCTGTAATCCTAGCACTCTGGGAGGCCGAGGCTGGTGGATCGCTCGAGGTCAGGAGTTCGAGACCAGCCTGAGCAATAGTGAGACCCCATCTCTACTAAAAAATAGAAATTATCTGGCCAACTAAAAATATATATAGAAAAAAATTAGCCAGGCATGGTGGCGCATGCCTGTAGTCCCAGCTACTTGGGAGGCTGAGGCAGTAGGATCACTCAAGCCCAGGAGTTTGAGGTTGCTGTGAGCTAGGCTGATGCCACGGCACTACAGCCCGGGCAACAGAACCAGACTCTGTCTCAAAAAAAAAAAAAAAATTAATATCTGAGAGTGAAACTAGTAGAATCCATACATAATAGAAGTAACTAGCTACCTATAGATTAGCAGGAAGGTCTGTGTGTAAATCAGTATCTAAGGAGTTTTGGAAAGAAAATTGAAATGAAATTCATTGAGCATATTTATCATGAGCTGGTCCTGTGCTTTTACTTCATTGGGGAGCACCCAACATTTCAAACAAGATGAAAACAAAGTAGTCTCAGGAAAGGATAATTGTATTGCCATGCTATAATTCAATCCAGCTCAATCTAGTCAATTTTACTACATTTTGACAGAAGAAGAAATATTTTAATAAAGAAATATTATTCTGCAAGGCTTCTATAGTGGTGCAATAGACCAAAAAATGCAAGTTTTTTTAGAATGCTTGCCATTCATTCATTCATTTATTCATTCATCCAGCATTCACTGAGACTTGGTATAGGTTTCATGACAAACACTGAAAATGTAAAGACCAATATGACTCAGTCTCCACCCTCAACAAGATAACAGTCTAGTAGAGAGCAATAGACAAGTAAACCTTTAATTTAAAAATAGGCTGACTATAGCTATAATCATTAACAATAATTACATACTTGTATTAGTCAGCTGTGGACACAATGCTGCGTAAGAATGCAGCAATAGCAACTGTATTCTCTAGATAGAGGTCCGTGGGATAGACTCTAGCCTCTAGATTCTGGGTTCTAGGATACAGGTTGGGTTCAGGTCAGCTCCATGTGTTCCTCATCTTTGGATCAGTAGCTGCCTGGGATATGTGGTCTTTTCCACATGGTCACTCAAGGACTGGGCTGAGCAGCAACCTGAGACATGTTCTTTTCATCACTGGAGCAGGAGAGCAAGCTCAAGCACACAAGCTTATTTCAAAACTCTGAACTGCAAATGCTCACATCAGATTGGCCAAAGCAAAATGTGATTAGATCTAACATCATTAGGGCAGGACACAATAATTGGAGTATACAGGAGTAAATATTTGCTGAACAATAATCCAAACTCACACATACAAAGTGCAATAGAAGAGAGTGGGGAGGGTCTAAATAAGTCAAAATTCTTGGTTATAAGCAATAGAAGCAGACTCTGGCTTATTTAAGCAGTAAAGGAATTTATTAAGGAGCTATTAGTTAGTACATAAAGTCTCTTAAAAGGCTTAAAAACCAGTCAGGAACAACTTCCAAAATCACACAGAACTAGGCTTCAGAGGACACCACTGTTACTGCCAAACACTCCAGCTTTAACTGACCACACCACTGATACAACACTGTTGCTAGAACTATTTGCACTATTGCATCTAGAAATTTCTTTTAGGTGCCTTCTCTGCTGCTACACATTGTCAGAATTCTAAGAAAAAAAATGCTTTTCTTGTGCTATTAGCTTCTAATTCAAAATATGGGGGAAATGTGTTTGATTGGTAGATCCTAGGTCATGTGCCCATGCCCTAATTACAAGGGAGGAGGGAAATCAAGTAACTGGCATTTTCAGTTTCTATAGAGGTGGATGCCTCTGCTCCATAATAATATCTCAAACATAGGTAGAGGACTCAGATGGTATGTGACAAAAAATAAGAAGTGCACAGAGGAAGGCAGAGGTATCAGGGAAGGCTTCCCAGGGTAGATAAGGCTCAAATGGAATCTTAAAGAATAAATAGGAGGTAGAGAGTTAAAGAAGGGTAAAAATGGCCTTTCAAGCAGAAGGAGTCATAAGAAAACATGGTACATTTGTGGACCTGCAAGTAGTTCAGCAAAGCTTAAGTACCACGTGTGGGATGGATGTATATGGAGTGGTGGTGGGAAAGAGCATCATGAGATTGGGTTGGTGAAAGAAATAGGGGGTGGATCATGAAAGGCCTTGTATGTCATGTTAATTGGTTAGGATATAATGTAGAAAATGGAAAACACTTTAAGTATTTCAGGGAAATATTATATCAGTGGAAGGGCTGGAGGAATAGAAGGGAAAGGGCAGCTATGATTTCAGAGCTGAGATCTAGGGTTCAGGAAGCTACTGCTGTTTCCATTGATGCTGCCTCACTTGCCTCTCACATCCATGAAGCTGGAGAATAGCATTAGAACTCTAAGTTTAGCTACTGCAATTGCCTCTTAACATTAGTATCTTTATAACCCTGCTTACCAGTAGTAACAACAAAAATGGCTTCTACTTCATTTTCATCTTCCAAATCTGGTGGAAGCACATCAAATTGGCAGAACTTACTACATCTAGAACTTTAGTTGCACTTTTATATGTGAAATATAAGTTTTTTTATTTTTTAAAAAGCTTTCCATCATCTCTGATCAGAAGGAGAATGGAAAGGGGATTGAAGTAGCCAATTCGTAGTGTCTACCACTATGTAAAGCTGTATGAGTTTTTTTCTGAAGGACTATATAAACAGCTGACATATTTTTAAAGCATGGACATTACATACTTAGATTTGCTTTTTGAAAAGGTGTTTTTGTGACACTTTTTAATGGCAGGAGTATACAATAAAAGGTTTTTGTAGTAAATCAAGTTAGATAGGATAGAAGAACTGGAAACTGAGAGTAGGGGAGGGATTGGGAGGATATAAAGAAGGTAGAACCCTTAGAACTTGGTACAGGATTGGTTATGGTGGGCACTAGAGAAAGAAAAACTGAGAGTTGCTTTCAGATTTCAGGGTTGGATTATTCGAAGAATGATGAATGATTCACAAAAATGGAATAGAAAAGAAAAAAGACAAAGGAGTATAATTAGTTTTAGAAATGCTAACTTTTTAGATCCTGTGGGACATTCAAGTGGAGTTGCCAAGGATGTAATAAGATACATGGTTCTGATGTTTTAGAGAGGGATGTGTTTTGAAGATATAAGTTCGGGAATCATGGGCATATAGATAAAAGTCAATGTTACAGGAAAATTCAGTAACAATGTACATGGTTAACACTAGCTACTAAAACAGATAACTCAAAATTCTTAGTTGCTTAACATATTAAGCTATATTTTCTAGCCACCTAATAGTCCAGTGTGGTTCTATGAATTTGGAGGGGAAAATATTTCTGTTCCATCAATCATTCAGAAATCCCAGTTTACTTCTATGCAGTAGCTCCATTGTCTTCTAGAGATCAAAAATACTCTGGTGGATCCTCTGCATCTGCTGAGCCAAGAACAAAAAGAGCTTGGAAGAATGAAGTGGTTTTTTGGGCCAGGCTAGAAGTAATATTATAACAGAGCTTCCCAAATTATGTATAGCAAAGGACCACTTTAAAAAATGTTTCTAATCTGTTGTAGACCATTACTTTTGTAAAAGATGACAAAAATGTTGTGAAAATGTCAAGTTTCTATACACTTTCATTTTCTATATTTATCTTGTTGCAGACCAGAAACAATTCATGGAATAATGCTGGTCTCTAAACCATACTTCCAGTAGCACTGGTGTAAATCCACTTCTGTTGAGAGTCCACTGGCCTGAGTTAATTACATGTGGCTACCTGAATGTTAAAGGGCTGGAAATGTTCAAAAAAGGAAATTAAATGATTTGGTGGACACATAACAAATTTGGAGGCATCAGTCTGCCAGACTTCAATCTTTACTACAAGGCTATAGTAACCAAAACAGCATGGTACTGGCACAAGAACAGACATATAGACCTTTGGAATAGGACAGAGATCCAGATATAAAACCATCCTAATATTTTCATCTAATGTTTGACAAAGCAGACAAAAATATACATTGGGGAAAAGAATCTCTATTCAATAAGTGGTGCTGAGAAAACTGGATATTCACATGCAGAAGACAGAAACTGGATCCCCACCTCTTACCTCTCACAAAAATCAACTCACGTTGGATAACAGACTTAAACCTAAGGTGTGAAACCTTACAAATTCTGGAAGAAAATGTGGGGAAGACTCTTTTAGACATTGGCCTAGGTAAAGAATTTATGAAGAAGACCCCCAAAGCAATCACAGCAGCAACAAAAATAAACAAATGGGATGTGATCAAATTAAAAAGCTTCTCCACACCCAAGGAAACTGTCCTTAGAGTGAATAGACAACCTACAGAATGGGAGAAAATATTTGCTTTCTACACATCTGATAAAGGGCTGATAACAAGAATCTATATAGAACTTAAGAAAATCAACAAGAAAAAATCAAACAACCCCATCAATAAATGGGCAAAGGACATGAACAGAAACTTCAGAATAAGACAGACTAATGGCCAGTAAACATATAAAAAAGTGCTCAACATTTCTAATCATTAGGGAAATGCAAATTAAAACTACAGTGACATATCACCTAACTCTAGTGAGAATGGCCTATATCAAAAAGTCCCAAAATAACAAATGCTGGCGTGGATGTGGAGACATTGGAACACTCTTACACTGCTGAGGGGACTGCAACTTAGTATAACCCCAGTGGAAAATAATTTGGAGATACCTCAAAGAGCTAAAAATAGAAATATCATTCAATCCAGCAATCCCACTACTAGGCATCTATCCAAAGGAAAAAAGACATTCTATAATAAAGATATCTGCACTTGAATGTTTATAGCCGCACAATTTACAATTGCAAAGATGTGGAAACAACCCAAATGACCATCAATACATGAGTGGATTAATAAAATGTGGCCACCACTGTTATTATTAATCAGGGTTAACGATTGTAGCTATTGTAACAAACAATGCTCAAATCTCAGTGTCATAATCCAATAAAAATTTATTTATTTTTTGCTCCAATCAGTCCAATGAGGATCAGCATAGTGATGTGCTCCATCCAATTATTAAGAACCCAGAGTCCTTCCACCTAATGTTGCTGCTATCACCTAGCTTCTCAGAGTTCTCTGTATCTGGCTGACTGATGTGTGAAAAACAAATAGAAACTATAAATTGCTGGAAGTTTTAAAGGTCAGGCTTACATTGGATGATCACTGCTTCTGTCTACATTCCTTTGGCCAGAAACAATCACACAGCCCAATATAAAGGTAAGGAAAGTAGGAAACATGGGTTTCCTGGGTGCAAAGAGGAAAATAAGATGGTGAATGTGTATTATTGTTTCTGTCATGGTTAGGGCACTTTCAGTTGCAGGTAACAGAAAACAACTCAATTTGGCTTTTCAGGGGACGAAAAACTTTTGTTCTACCCTTTTTAGATTCAATAATCTGCGGCCTGTGAATTAAACGGACAAAGGACAGATTAGCAAGAGAAAAGACAGATTTTAATCACATATGTACATAAGTGAGTTCACAAAGAAATGTGACACAAGGGGTGGTTAGAATTTGGGGCTTATATACTTATATACTTCCCTGAAGATGAGAGGCAGAAGAGCACTTATGTGAAAACAAATGACTTTTAGGAAAGATGAATGGGCCCTTTGGAGAACAGATGGGAGATATAATAGTTTTGTGACAATGTCTGTTTAGGTGTGGTGACAATTCTCATAGTCTCCTATGATAACAGTCAATCTTCCTTGTTACTCTCTGGAGGGGATTTATAACATCTCGGTTCTTTTGAAAAGCTCTGCTTTAGGCAGATAAGCAATTTTAGGAACTCAAATATATTCAGCTGAAAATAATTTTTATGCCAGAATAGCTTGTTCTGGATCCCTTCAGTTTAAACAACAAAGGGAATTTATTGGCTTATACAACAGAGAAATCTAGAGGCACCATAGGGTTCAGGTACTGTTTGATTTGGTGGTTTATGATTCTCTCAGGCTTTCTTTCCTTATGATTCATTCTCCCAGCCCTCCCTCCATGCATTAACTTTATTTCATTCAGCTCTGCTTAGTAGCAAAAAAACAAAAGATTGTAGCTCTTCCACTATTTATATTCTAATACTATACCATGGGGGTTGGGGAAAGAACTTCTCTTTTTCCTGCAATAAAACAAAAATTCTGGGCTTTACTCTGATTGGCCTCTGAAACAAAAACAAGCATGAGGGTAATTCTGATAATTTTGGGTCAGTGGGACCATTCTTGGACCTGTTGGGGAGGGATTAATTCTGCCCAAATTACATGGATGAACACAAGGGAGTTATGGAATGGAAGCAGGGAAATCACACATCTATTACAATCAGTCAGGAAAGAGTGTAGCATGATCTCACTTGAAAAGAATAAGTACTGTGAGGATACCTAGAGCAAGTGTATAGCATGTAAAAGGAGCTGAAAATATCGTAAGTCAGAGGAAAAGAAGTTCTTAAAAATGATGGGAAGGTGTGTAGACAGCAAGTCAAGAGAACCAAGAGAATGGTGTTCTAGAAGCTGAGTAGGAGTTTTAAGAATGGTTTTATCAAAATCATCTAAATAACTTCCTGTCTGCTGATTCCATTCTTACCAGGCATCCTTTTTAATTTGGCTTCTCACGTAAATGTTCCTTTTGAAGGAAACTATGTTGACCAGTTTTCTGGTCTTCATGGCAGTTATGTTTTTCACAAAAAAAAAATTGGAATTTTGATTTATACATCAGTCTCTAGTAAGTTTAGTTGGCATGAATCATCCCCACAGATTTAAATTAGTTCCAGAGGTTGGCAACATTAAGTTTTTGTCTCTGCAAAGTGAGGATCAGACTGTAGAATACAAGGTGAATTCTTCACATTCATACTGTTATTAATCAAAACTTATAGGACACCATTGTTTTGGACTAAACTCCTGCACTAGTGAAAGGGGCTGCCTTACAAAAATAACAGGAAAATACCTAATCCCACAATTTCCCCAGTAACAGTTAAAGTTCAATCCTATGAGTTTTCTCACTAACAGGCACCCTGTGTCGCGCCCGCCTCGCCAGCAAGGAAGACGCGGCAACAGGAGTTCTTCTACAGTGCTTTATTGGGGATCCCTCTAAGCTTCAAGATGCGGAAGACCCTGAGCACAAGCTCTCACACAGTAATATACCCTCAGGGAAACAGGAAGTAACAGAGATAGGTCAAAGTCAATCACAAGCGGTCACCAATAGGCCAAGCCAGAAAACCTCATATGCATACTTATATAACAGATCTACAGACGTACTACGCATGCGCCACACTTGTTTACCTCAGCCAAGCCACCGGAAATCGGCGCCATCTTGTAATGGCGTCCGCGCTCCCCACACCCTGAAGGAGTTCTGTTTTGCACAACTTCTGGAAAGAGCTGAATGAACAGAAAAGGGACATACACCTCTCTCTTTCAAAATTGTTTTTTGAAAATCTGCATTTATAGAGTTTCTGAGTAAAGAGCAGAAGAATGAGCTACAGCCTCAACCATATAAATCTCAAGGACACAGTCACATCTCCTCTGATAATCCCTTCTCCAAGGAGAGGCAGGAAACCAACTCTCGGACTTTGATCTTGCAGTTTGTGTTATCTGCCTGATGCTGATTTTGTTATCAACTGATAGCCATTGCTATTTTTTTCTCTCTCCATCCCCCTTAAAATCAGGAGGTCACTTGGCCTCACTGCTGGCATCCCCTTCTCTTTCTTTGGGATGCCTCTCTCTCTTTCTGTCCTCTAAGAAGAATAAAATAAATTTTTTGCTTTTATACCTTAATCTCTGCTTGAGAAACCTTTCTTCACCTGCACCTTGATCACCTGCTAGCCTTTCCACCCTAATATTTGGTGGCGCCTACGGGGACTAAGACTGAGTCACTTCTCTGCCTCTGCATGGGGACAAAGGAAAATCATTTCTCCGCCTCCATATGGGGACTTATCTCTGCCTCCACACAGGGAGAAGTCACTTTTCTCCCTCTTGAGGGGACTATCTTATTCTCTCATTTTTCTACCTCTGGATGGGGAGCTGCTTCAGCCTTGAAACTGCTCCCTCCTCTGCAATTCCTAAGACGTCCCTCTCAGTGCCTTCAAATCTTTTGGAATTTGGTGAGTCATTTGGTCTCGGAAACTTTGGGAATGGTCATTTACGCATAAGGTGGAGGGTGGTAGCTTTCTTGTTTGGTCAAGGGAAACCAAGCACTGGGTCTACCACTCGGGAGGGTGGAATGCAGGGACGCTTCCTTACCACTCTTTCCTGGGAGGGCACTGCCCCCATCAGTCTTCACCCAGACCCAGGACACCTGGCTATGGGGAAGAATTCAGGGTCACATCTGAGTCAGAATCCCGGGATGCCTGTCTTCTGGCCAGATCACTAGGTTTTGGTCTGACTTCAAATTTTGGGGATGCCTGATGTCTGATCAGACCTTCAATGGTCATCTGAGTTGGGGACGCCCTCTCAGACTTCTTCTATTTCCACATATGACCATCCCTAAACATCCTTTTCTTTCTCCTAGTTGCCGACATGGTCAATGTTGGGTCAGAACTTTGGGAGTCATCGACTTCCATTCCAAATGTTTAGTAAATTAAGTGACCAGAAAATTTGGCCCGGGAATGAATGTCTGCATGAGGCTACTTGACCTTCTATTGCTACTGGCTGACGAAGAGTCTAAAGTCTTCTACTTTCAAGCTTTCTTTAAACTTGGTAGACTTTCTAGTCTTCACTCTGCCTGCCTCATGTTACTTCTTATCCCTGCATGTCTCTCACTGCCTTCACTTTCCAGATGATGTTTCTCTTTTGGATCCCCTGTTCCTCCTTCCTCTTCTCCATCTCCATTTCTCTCACCTGGCCACGCATGCTCTGGCTGGCCATTCTGGAACTCCCTCCTCTGTACACCAGCTCCCTTTCTGGGAGGCTACAGGGGCAGAAGGCTTTGTAAATCAGGTACCCAACTGGATGAAGCCAGGATGAAATTCCAGCTCTTTTCCCATCTGAAGTCATTCTCCTCTTTACTAATCTAGATCCTGGTACTAGGGAGGGACAATCCATTTTAGTAATACACTTCATCTCCCAGTCGGCCCCAATATTCGACATAAACTCCAAAAACTTGAAAATGGGCCTCACACTGCATAAGCGGAACTTTAAACCTGCTCTTCAAGGTCTTTGATAATTGAAATGGAGAGAGGCAAGAGGAAAAGAGAGTGGGACTGACAACAGCCCCGAAAGCAGAAAAAAACTTTCAAATGTTGACTGCCGTAAGAGGAGAGGCTCCCTATAGACAGGGAGGATGCCCTACAGGCTTAGGCAAGAAGACATCAGGACTATGACCTTCTCCGGGAACTACACTCTGTTTTAGCTGTCACCAATTGGGTCACTGGAGTAAAAATGCCCCAGGAAGCAGGCTCCACCAGGACCGTGCCCCCTCTGAAAAAGAAGGCACTGGAAGAGAGTGCCCTCTTCCTCAAATAGATCACACCTGCATTCCGGAACTGGCCGACCGCCTGACCTGGTGTCCTCCGTACCCACTGACCCTCTGAAACTGCTTCAGTCTCACGGACATGTCTAGCTTTGGAATAGACTCAATTTCACAGGATGGCCGAGCCTTAGGTAGCTCCCTCTGGCACAGGTAAGAACAAACACCGGAGCCATGTCCTCTGCTCTTCCTGATTTTTCAGGCCTCTGTTTCCCTCTCCTACCCCCATTCATCGCTGCAGTGAAAAGTAAAATACAACTCCCCTGTGTATTCCACAGCTTCTCTGTCTGCTGGGAGATGAAGTCTTTGTCCAGCCCTTTTTGTGCTTCCCAATTACCCCACTGGAAAAGTCTGACGGTTTCCTTCCTCTGGCTTCTGGAAAAAGCTTAACTGGAACTTCACATGCAACATTTTCCTTGGTATGCTCTGAACTTTCAAACTATAAACTTTACACCTTGATTAAAAAAATTGTCTACATGTTTGTGTGACCATATATGCCATGTGTATGTAATGTTTCACCAGCAAAATATGTAAAAGAGCTCTAATTAATTGGCTTAAAGAAAAAGTAAGCTTACATCACATTATTTTAAGAACAGAAGAAAGAACTCAAATGCCTTTTAGTTCACGTGATCTTGGTAATCTTTGGTAAATGAAACTAGTTTTAAAAATTGTTATTAAAGTTTAAATGTTTTGAGTTCATAATTAATACATCAATGAAAATAACTATATCTGAGACGGCCAGTGATAACAGTCATACTTTACAGAAAAGTTTTTCTTTGCCTCTTTAGTGACTGGCCTGAAAGAGACAAGGATTTTAACCTTTGTTAAAATAATCCCTGTGTTATCTTTGTTGGGTTTTAGCTAACTATAAAATGTAAACTTTGAGGGTTGAAGCTTGTACCCATATAACTTCCTGTGTTGCCCTTAAAGTCTTCTAAAGACTATCACTCTTGGGTAAATGAAAGCAATTGTTTTATAAGTGACCTGTGATTCTATTTAAACAGATATTTTAGACCTATAAAGATTAACAGGCTTTCCAAGAACAAAATTCTGAATTCATTTTTAACCTCAAACTAGCTTTTAATAGTAGAGACACTGGAAGCCCAAGAAAAAACTTATTAGGCTTACTGATATGTTAAACTGTATTAAATAAATAACAAAGTTTATCTGATATCTCCAGGATGTAAACTGTTAAATCCTGCCTGGCCCAACCTTATTCACTGCTGTAAGAGCCAATTTCAAGGGATAAAATTAGTAAACGTTCAGTTCCCTTGTAGCCTTTCTCTACCCTTACCTGACAGTAAAACTCACTGGACTTCTTAAAGGGACTGCAACATTTATAGCCTAGAGACTAGATTTTACTCAAGGATTTCCCAAAACAAACTGGGTTCCCTTCAACCTTTAAACAGGTCCTTTTAAAAATAATTCTTGCTGCTTCCAGCACTATAGCTGAGCTTCTGGGAATCCCATCCCAGAGTCATCTCTCTAGAATCAAATGTACAGACCCTCCAGAATCTGCTTCCACCCACGGTGAACTCCCTGAAAGTCCAGTCTATCATGGATATGAGGCTCTGATAATATGTTTGTGGTACATGTGGTTCCTTACTGCCCTCTGCCTCCTCTTTATACTTCTTGTGCCACTCTATGAATGCTGCCATGGCCCAGCCTACATACTGGGCCGATCAGTCCTTTGCCCATGCTGAGAGCCCTAATAACAACCACCTTACTTTCTATACCCCCACTATGGGTGCTCTATAACATCTCTATCTGCCTGTAGTCCAAGAGACTCTCTACCTTCCCAAAACTGTGAACTTTGCTCACATCTTGTGTGGCCTTAAGTTTTTGGCTAATGCCCCTAGTGACTTTGCTTTTAGCTCTCATTTTCAAACCCTGAATTCTAGTAACATTCATACAGAATGAAATTCAGGCCCTAACTATTTCTCTCCAGTGAGACCCCCCCCCCATCCTGCCTCTAGCTTTCAAGACCTTCCATTTTCAACTTCCTCCCTTTTAATAATTCAAATGAACTCACTCCATAAGATCTCTACACCCTTCTTAGCTGGAAGAAGTTACAGAAGAAAGAGCTCCCCCCACTTTCCCTATTTCTGAGTTCATTTTTTAAATAAAAATTTTAAACAACAGAAAAGGGGGAATGAAAGGGGCAGCCTTACAAAAATAACAGGAAAATACCTAATTCCACAATTTTCCCAGTAACAGTTAAAGATCAATCCTATGAGTTTTCTCACTAACAGGCACCCTGAAGGAGTTCTGTTTTGCACAACTTCTGGAAACAGCTGAATGAACAGAAAAGAGATGTACACCTCTCTCTTTGAAAATTTTTTTTTGAGAATCTGCATTTATAGAGTTCCTGAGTAAAGAGCAGAATGAGCTACAGCCTCAACCATATAAATCTAGTTCCCTCTGTTTTAATCCATATAACAGAATCATCTGAAGTTAACTAGTTATCTTTCTATTTTTTGTCTCACTGTCCACAATTTATAAGGAAAGTAACTTTGAAATGATCAAACTGCTTTTTTTCCTTTGTTTCTGCTTTCTTTAGCCCTTTTCCTATCTATAAAGCCAAAATCCTCTGCTTAACTCTTTGGAACACTTACTCTATTTTATGGAATGAAGTGTTGCCCCAATTCTAAAATTGCAATAAAGCCAATGGAAATCTTTAGATTTTTTGTAATTTTGTCTTTTGGCACTATAACAAATATGAACTAAAATATAATCTTAAGCCCCCCAGCTGACTGAATAGACCCCCACTTGGCCAAGGGGACCCCAGAAATACCCTAAAGCTGAGTTGCTGGCCAAGAAAAGGGAGGTCAGACATGCTTTATCATGCCCCTTGCCCTTCTTGGAGACATCCTTTGTAACTCATTAACAGGCCTAAGGCTATGCAAGACAAAGCTGAAACCACACCAGTAGGTCTTCAGTTTACTCAACACTTCTCAGAAGTCTATGTCTGGTGACTTGTTTCTGATTAACAGACTTCTTAAAACATTCTA
This sequence comes from Lemur catta, assembly GCF_020740605.2. Classification (NCBI taxonomy): domain Eukaryota; kingdom Metazoa; phylum Chordata; class Mammalia; order Primates; family Lemuridae; genus Lemur; species Lemur catta. The sequence goes on along the minus strand of NC_059128.1, from coordinate 88,214,800 downwards.
AGCCTTTAGACAAAGCTTCATTTCTTTAACCAATTACAAATCAAATTATTTTTAAACCCACTTATAACCTGTAATCCCCCTCTTTGAGATGTCTTGCCTTATCCAGCCAAACCAGTGTACACCTTCCATGTGCTGATTTATGACTTTATGTATAATTACTATCTCCCTGGAACATATAAAACCTAACTGTAACCCAACCACAGTGAGACCACTTGCTCAAGGCTTCTTGAGTGTGGCTCTGGGCCACGGTCACTCATACTTGGCTGAGAATAAACCTCTTTAAATTTTTTTTCAGAGTTTGGGTTCTCTTCCATTGACATGAGCTTTGCTAACCTTTAGGAAATGTATTTGAAAAACAATGTCTTAAGAATGCTCCAAAATTTTAAATTTTGGAATTTTAAAACTTTTGTTATTTTGATTATTTTGACTTTTACTATAAAGCCTATTTTCAGGGCCAAGGGGAGAAGAGGTCATGGTTACCTGTAGTTTCATAGGGGTGATCCAAATTGCCCTTAGGGAAGATTAATTGGAGAGTGGTAACCAATGTGCTACAGTAATGATAAACACCTGGAGAAAGCTGGGAGCAGTCTGAGTAAGAAGAAATTTAATACAAGTAAAAAGATGAATTAGTAAGATTAAGTGATTGAACAGGGTGTGGGTGTGTGTATGTGTGTGTTTGTGTGAGAGAGAGGACTTGGCTAGACAAGAGTTCAGGTCTACTGCCCATTGATCTTGTGAGGACAATCGCTTGAGGAAACTTTCCTTACAGATCAGATTACAGTGTTCAACAAGTTTACGCAAGCAATCAGTATCTTAGCAAGTGTTTTCTTTTTTTCCAACATTGTTTTGAAGACAGCAAGTGTTTTTCTTCAAAGTATATTGGTCATAACTTTTTTTTTTTGGTTGTTATTAAAGGTTAATATCCATACAGCAGAGTTAGGAATGTGAAAGTTGATCATACAAATTGGGTCATTTTTGTCATACCCAACTAAAACAGTAGAGAAGCCAGGGGAGAGAGCACTCAGGATACATAACATTGCTCCAAGAATATAATTCTCGGGAAGTCTGGCTGCCGAAGCTGCCTGCTGTAACCTCAAGCCCGTTTCATCTGATGGCTCCTGAAACAAGCAGCTGCAACTCTAAGACTAGTTTTACCTACCTCCACAGCTTGCCAGCTCCCCAAAACTTTTCTAGTGCCAAACAACTATCTGGAAAAACAGGTAACATTTCTCCTTCTTGTGAAACCTCCAACCTTCTCTTTGTTCTTTGGACATAGGGAAGACCACCAAGTCTGTATGTATGCTACAAATTGCAATTCTTATATCCCAAATGATATGTTAAACTTAGAGATTCGTCTCTACATATTTGACTTCGACATGAGATGCAAGCAAAACCATATGTTTAAAACAAATTTGGTAAAATTAGCCAATTGGTAGAAGAACCTGACTTTATTCCTTTTTCTCATCCGCTGTCTTCGCCCAACAGGCACAGTATTTCTTTTCAATGGCGGCCGTCTTCCGTAACCTTTTTGCTTTCCAAGCCAACGGAGAGAGGTGGCCGTTACAGACTGGAAGGGCCCAGATCTCACGGCTCTGCGCCTGCAGGTCGGGTGCCGGCCGGGTTCCAGGACCGCCGCCGGCCCGCACCCACGTCAGGGCCTGACCCGGGCCCTCGCCCGGGGCCGGCGCGTGGCCGGGCGCGGCGGGCTTCGAGGGCCAGAGACACGGCGCACATGCCGCCGCCCGCCCCCGCGCCCGCGAGAAGACAGGGAGCCCGGACGCGGGGAGGCTGACCCGGAGCCTACCCATGAGGCAGCGCGCTGGCTGCACGAGAACCCCCCCTCCCCCTTCCACGGCTCAGCTGCCTGCTCCGCAATGGGAGCCGCCACTGTCGCCGCAGTGTAGCTTTTCGTGCTCCTCCTTTTCCTCCTCCTCTTTCTCCTCCTCCTCAGGGCTCCAGTCAGGCCGATCCGCTCCGCTCACGGTAAGCGCCCCCCGCCCCCGCCCGCCCCGCGCTGCAGCAGGCAGAGGCCCTCCCGCGCGGCCTGCGCCGCCTCGCTCCGGGGGCGCCGGGCTGGGGGTCTCGAGGCCGGCGCGGGTCGTCGGGAGCGCCCAGGGCGCGGGGGAGGAGACCGGCTGCGCGGCGGCGGCTAGCCCGCCATCTTGCGTCGGCCCCGGCGGGGGAGGAATCCCGGCGCGACGCGGCGCCCGACTGGGCTGCTGCAGGCCGGGGCCGCGCAGGCCACCGCCGCCTCCTGCTCCTGCGCCACCTCGCCTTCCAGGCCTGTGCGCCTGTTTGTCCTCAGCCTCAGTTTTGGCTTTTCTCTCTGGAGGCAACTCCCATTGGTCTGTCAGTACATTTTGTGCCGATGTTTGGCCGAGACCCCCACTCCTCACACCACAGCCCATCCCCGAGTGTCTTCAGTCGTAGGAAAAGAGACCGTAGGCGGCGCGGAACTTTCAGGCACAGGGCCTCTCAGTTTGCCTAGGTGACCCGTCATCCCACGGTTACACCCGCTGTGCCATAGCAGTCCTCCTACTGTCTGCAGAAGGCGAAGGGCCCCGAGAAACGTGGAGTTGGATACACAGTTTGCTATCTGAGCTTTACAGCTTTCACTTAATGAGACGGAAAGAATGATCTCACTCTGAGGTTTTAGCCTGCTCCAGAGAGGGAAGGAGTTCCACCCAACTTATCTCAAGTTTTAACGCTTTTAAGGAGAAATGTGCTGGAGAGGAAAAATGTCAAAGTGAACCCGCTTCTGCAAGCACGAGAGATCTCTGGCCAAGGGATTCTCTTTGTTTGCGAATATTTGTTTACATAAAACTTCTGTCAGCTTAAAAAAATTGGATTTATTGGTTTGAGGGTTGGACAGAATTTGACGTTTTTTAGTGCCATTAAACATAAAATTGAAAGCTTAGAAGGAGAATTTTGAAGTACAAAAGCCTCCAGTTAGCATTTGTAAGGTGTCCTGCTTTGAGGAATCACTGTGCCAACTCAAGCTGTCTAGACGCAGAAACCGTGCCGTGAAGGCACTGGTTTGACTATAAAATTAAGTTAGGGCTGTGTTTTAACATCACTACAAGTACCTTTGTAATTGTCTCTGGTATTTGTATCTGTCATTGATGTCAGATACACCTGATTGTTACCTCTTAGCCCCTTTTGTAGTGGTCTCTATTGATGGAACTGTTTTGAAGGTGAGGAAACGCCTCAGGGAGAGGACTTTAATGAGGTCACCTGGCTGGGAAAAGCCAGGGCCAATTATAGAACTCTAGGTCTTCTGACTCCTCATCCAGCACTCAACTCTGGTATGCCCCATTTTTGTGAGAATGAAGTGGATGAGAATAGGCAAGGAGGCTCACCTAAAAAATTTAAGAAATACTAATCAGTTGCCTTTTGTTTTACATTTTTATTTTTGGGTTAATTTCTTAATGTTGCAACTTTTTATTATTCAAGTAATGATTTTTTTTTCAAACATTGAAAATTCGAAGAATAGCCCATTTGAGCACTCATACCTACCACCTAGTTCTAACAGCTGTCGTTACCATTTTGCCATATTTGCTTTGTCACACTGTATTTGCTGTACATTTCTAAGTCCCTTGCAGATATAACAATTCACCCCTAAATGCTGTATATGTGTTAGTGTGTATCTCATAAGATTAAGGCATTTTTCTTTTCTTTTCTTTTTTTTTTTTTTGAGACAGAGTCTCACTCTGTTGCCCGGGCTGGAGTGAGTGCCGTGGTGTCAGCCTAGCTCACAGCAACCTCAAACTCCTGGGCTCAAACGATCCTACTGCCTCAGCCTCCCGAGTAGCTGGGACTACAGGCATGCGCCACCATGCCCGGCTGATTTTTTCTATATATATTTTTAGTTGTCCAGATAATTTTTATTTCTATTTTTAGTAGAGACGGAGTTTCGCTCAGGCTGGTCTCGAACTCCTGACCTCGAGTGATCCACCCGCCTCGGCCTCCCAGAGTGCTAGGATTACAGGCCTGAGCCACTGCGCCTGGCCCGGCATTTTTCTTTATATTGATTACACGATACCATAATCATGCTTAAGAAAGTTAAGAATATTTCCCAAAATCTAATGTATGATGCAGTATATATTCACATTTCCCCCATTATGCCCAAAATATCCTTTTTAATTTTTTTTGGAACCAGGATCCAATCATTTATTACATTTGCTTGTCTTAGTCTATTTAATTTACAATAGTTCCCTCATTTTTTTTTTTCTAATGACATTGACTGTTTGAAGATACCAGGTCAATAGTCTTACACAGAATAGCCCATATTCTGTATTTTACTGATAGTTCATTCTCATGGTGTTTAAATTGTTCCCTGTAGCCCCTGTATTTTCTGTAAACTTGAAGTTAGGTCTGAAGGCTTGAGTAGATTCAGGTTTAGTATTTTTGACAAGAATACTTCATAAACATGCTGTGTACTTCATTTCATTCAACATCAGAAGACACATAAAGTAGGATTGTCCTGTTAGCAATCCAAAATCTGATCTATCTTTACATTGTAAGTGGTTCCTTTTGCAATTAGCAAGTAATTTGTGAGGTGATATTTTGGCATTAGTACTTGGTGTGAATTTAGCTGCAAGTAATCTGATAAACACATAGTTGGTAGCAGTACCCTAGGAATAGGTGTTTGGGAGTTAGGAAGAAGGAGGGGGCAATTTTGGAGAATAAGACTAAACTGTCTAGTTTAAGGAACTTGGAATTGCTGCCACCTGAAGGCGTCAGAGCCTAGGGAGGCTAGGGAAGAAGAGGCACAAAGGAGACATCAGAAAGACTGCCTTCTTTCAAAATTTGCTTAGTACTATTGTAGCAGTAGTGAGCTATGACAAATAGAAAAGTTCTCAAGTAGATGTTGGAGGATTGAAATCTCAGTATCCTCCCGCTTCAACTGGAGCATCTTTCCAGTTAGGCTACTAGTCCAGTTTTTTTTCAGTCTAGTGTTTTTTCTACTCAGGATTGACTTTTTTAGTAGGAGAGAGAAGGGCAAAAGAAAAGAGTAAATAATTTTGTACCTCCTCTCATGCTTGTTTTTTTTATTTAAGAGAAAATTTAGAATCATACCAAGAATTTTTTTTTTTTTTTCTATACAGATTCGGCAGGGGATGTACCTAATAGGAATAGCAATATTTGTAAATGAAAAGTAAACTGTAGTCTGAGGTGACAGGAAATTGGAAATTTATATTGAAAACATATTTTGTTATTTTAAAAGCAATTTTGGAAAGATAAATACTTACAACATAGTCACTAACTAAACATGTAATCCTGAATAGTTTTTTTTCTCTTCCTGCTTCAGAGAGGGACTCAAAAATATTTGGTTTTTCAGTTGACTTGTTTTAAATGATTTAAATAATGACTTGATTTACTCAGTAACTTGTATCAAAAACTGTATGTTTAGAATTTTGATTCATTTCTGCAAAGCCCTTTTCTTTTAAGGATTCTTTTAACCCTCAGTGTGCCAGAAAAAAATAGTTATTACTGTTTACCATCTAGATTGAAAGGCACTGTTTTTATTTTTTTACATTTTAAGTTATTTATAGAGGTAAGAATAAAGGCATAATGTAAAACAACTTATTGGAGCTTTTAATAAGAATTTAAATATAGCAAACGCTTTTGTATATACTTAGAAAAATGAAAAACAAAAACTCTATTTCATACATTTTATTACATAACACCTATACAATGAATATAAATCACATTTGAATGCTTTTGGCAAATATTCTGATTATAATTGCAGCACGCCTTTCTTTTTTTTTTGAGTTTTTGTACCTATACAAAGAACATCTTCCTCTCGGTCTTCCTACTTTGAGATTTGTGCAAAAAGAACATTGTGGTTAGAGGGTAAGACAAATACTCTTCCTAGGTCTTGCCAAGTTCTTTTCCTAGTTGCATGAGGAATTTCTTCTTGATAACTTACAGGTTTGTAACTGAAGCTTTTCCCATACAAAGAAAACATTCTCCGCACTAGTATCAGTCATAAGCCATCTTCAACTCATTCTTTTGCAAGTATAGTTTCTGACGTTCTTTTTAAATATATCGCTCTCTCCTGTAGTCTTTTTATAATACAGATCACTTAAGGTTAATTTATGAAGGGGTTTTTGAATTCATTGGTGGTTGACAATACGTTGAGCTGACAAGAGTAATTGTAGTTTTTCTTGGGACAATAAGACCCAAGGAGTATATTTAAAATCCAGATTTTGTGCTGTTGACTTCTCTTGCTTTTCCATTTGTGAAAATTCACAGTTCAACCCTATTCTTCCAAAGAGAGCCAACTGAGGAAAGTTTTTTGCTGTATAATACTCAGCCAAGACTAAATTTGTAAAAAATTATCACAAGTTATATTTCTGACAGAATTTTTAAATTTGTCAATTCTTGTAATGCTTGTTACTCTTGGTTCTGCTCTCACCCCTTTTCTGAATTTCTGTGTAGATCTGCAAATTCCACGCCTATGATGTTTCACTGTCACATGTTACCCAGATTTTTATTCCATATTTTCCAGATTTTGAAGGTATTTGTACCTGAAGTGGGTAATATAATCTGAATGCAATTAACTGGAGATGCTCCTTTAATTATAATAGGGTTACATCCCAATAAACCCATCATAAGTTGAAAATATCGTATGTTGAAAATGCATCTAACACATTCGATAAACCTATTGCAAAATCAATCATAAGTCCAAAATGCATTTAATACACTTAACCTACCAAACATCATAGCTTGGCCTAGCCTACCCCAGATGTGCTCAGAACACTTATATCAGCCTACAGTTGGGCAAAATCATCTAATACAGAGCTTATTTATAATAGTAAAGTGTTGAATATCTCATGTAATTTTGGAATATTGTACTGAAAGTGAAAAACAGAATGGTTGTATGGGTCAAAATATTGTAAGTTGAACCATTGTAAGTCAGGGACTGTCTGTACTTACCAACTGTCATACATGACCCTGGAACTATTTGTTTTGTAAATACTGATTTGAGATTTCAAATGCTTCCTTAATAGGTTCTAGCTTGTCATTTCTTCTGGGTCTTTTAGTATGTGCATAATCAAAATGTAATACTGGAAGCATTTTTTGAAACCTTCTATGGTTCATAGTTTTGTTGCAGAAAGGATGGCCATCTTCTTTTCTCCACAATTGCAAGATATTTTCAATTTCAGATTTATAAACAACCAATTAGAATAATCAATGAATTCTAAAAATTTCTATATCTTCTATTTCCTTCCAGTCACTTTTGCATACACCTGCCTTCAACACTTGTGCACTTATGAATTTTATCAAGTAAAATTTTAGCACGCAAATGTAAGACATGAAAGAATTCTTTTTATCAGATATTCTTTTTTATCAAAAACAGCATGGTCTGTATTCTTATTGCAAAAATACTACATGATGAATTCCTTCCTGCTGAATGAGAATACCATATTTCATTTTTGTTTTTAGAACTATATTATTCCCTCATTGATTGTTGAGTTTGAGAAAATTTACCTAGGACAACTCATCTGAAGACTCAGTCTGAGGTTTCTCTTGTATAGTCAATTTCACTGTTTACATTAGAGTCTAAAGTGCATTCATCTTCTGGTTCATCTAACAATTGTGAAGTGCCTTCCTCTGTTAATTTTCTTCTTTTCTATTATGGGCAAAAAATAAAAAATTCTGAGTTTTTAAGTGTATTCAGTGAAAACTAAAAGCAGATGAAGGGGACGAGGGTGTGCTACCCCAAAATATGCCTCTCTAGCATAAGGATTAATTTGAGCTGAAGGCAACTGAAAATCAGTAGATGCAGGAAGAGTTCTCTGTCCTCCCCTTATCTGCCAGCAGTAGGGCATAAATTTCCTTTTGTGAGGTGTTTCCACTATGTAACTGGGAAAGAAGAGCAACTCTATTTTCCTGAGATGGAGAGTCAGCACAGAGATGAGTTTGCATAAACATATTTTACTGAAATAACCCTTATTTTCCATTAATTTCCCCATATATTTCCTAGTCCCTAAAAATTGTATGTATTTTCTCCTGCTAATCCGTCTTTTCTTAGTTTAATTCACAGGCCCCTAGGTACTGAACCTAAGAGGATAGAGGAAAAGTTTTCCCTTCCTAACACAGACTACAAAGTTGTTTTCAGTCTTCTGTACCTTTTAAAAAGTTAGTACAAAACTTTGTGCAAAACAATAAAACTGAAAAAAAAATAAGAGAAGTGAAGGATAATGCATTAGTCTAGATTTATTTCACAATGCATCATTCTTGTGGGCAACTGAATTATTCTTCCATTTTCTTCTTATTTTCTAGCAAGGTTGGGATTAATTGATGCGCAATCGTGAAAAATAATACCTAGGATGATGGAATTAACAAAATATTTTAAGATGTAGGAAAAATAAAATCATAAGATCCTATAATATATCCTAGATTTATAAAAGGATTCTATTACAGACCCACGTAGTATTAATAGTTGTAAGATAGAATGTTTTATTTAAACGTAAAAAGTAAATTTTCCCTTCTTTGTTTGATCTCTAGGAAACAATGTAAGTCATAAAATGTCCAACTTCCTAAATAGAACTACTCAAAAAAGAGAATAAAAAACTAAAATAGTTTCCTTTGTACTCTGATAGTATATGGGAGGTTGATGGTTAATTTGGACAGTTAGACATAGAGTTCCACCCCTCTCCAACACACACATTAAACCTACCTGCCTCTTTTTCTACTACCATGATAGGTTTTCAGCCTATCATAGGACATTTCTAATGAATGCAGGCAGTACTTAGAAAGTTGTTCCTTAAGGTTTCTGTTCTAAAATATTTTTGTTGTTACCAGTTTTTTCTTCCCTTCCTTCCAAGCTTTTCCTTCAGAGACACTCTATGTAAAAAATGATGAACTAAAACCCAGGAGGATCAAAGTGTTGTATTTAGGCTTTTTGGTTAACTGGATTAAGCCAAAAATATATTTCACTTCAGTAATTTTCATTGTAAACATTCCTGTTTTTCTGGTTTAGAATAGCATGATGAACACAAAGTGATTATAGGGATGATGTATGTTTTGCTTCTTTGTGTTTTTAAACATAATACTTTACATATAATTAACACTCAGTAAAACTTTTCCTTAATGTGTTTATCACTTGAATATTCTCTAACAGTTTAAAATTGTTGTTTTACTCCTTGTATTGGTATATAACTTAAAATTTTTTTTTACCAGGTAGTACAGAAATTTAGCCCTCTTTTTTAAACAAAGGCTTTGACTTAGTTTATCTAATGTGGTAGTTCTCTCAGTGCAGTCTGGGGTTTGAGACACTTTTAAGGGTTCAACTAGGTCCTGCCTTTACCACTCAGCCTTTTTTGTGAGGCTGGATTTTCTTTAGTGTAACAGATTGAATGCAGAAGCTGATGAGAGAATCCAGCTGTCTTTACTAAACCATATTAATGAGATTTGCAAAAATGTAAAACAATACCGCTCTTTTCTGAATTTTTTGTTTTGAGAAATATTTATTTTTATAAAAATATTTACATTAATATATAGTGCTTTTACCAATGCTATTTTAAAGTAAATTAATACATATTTAAAAAGATTTCCAGCAAGAAAAAAAAATCAGACAACCCCATTAAAAAGTGGGCAAAAGACATGAAAAGAAACTGGTCAAAAGAAGATAGACTAATGGCCTACAAACATATGAAAAAATGCTCAACATTTCTATTCATCAGGGAAATGTAAATCAAAACCACAATGAGATATCACCTACTCCAGTGAGAATGGCTTTTATCAAAAAGTCCCCAAACAACAAAATGGTGGTGTGGATGTGGCAAGACAGAACACTCATACATTGCTGGTGGGACTGAAAACTAGTACAACCTCTCTGGAAAGTAGTATGGAGATACCTCAAAGAACTAACAGTAGAACTACCATTTGATTGAGCAATCCCACTACTGGATATTTACCCAGAGGAAAAAAAGACATTTTATAAAAAAGACACCCTCACCTGAATGTTTATAGCAGCACAGTTGACAATTGCAAAGATGTGGAAACAACCCAAGTGCCCATAATACATGAGTGGATTAATAAAATGTGGTATAGGTATACCATGGAATACTACTCAGCCATAAAAAATGGTGAACTAATAATACCTGTTAAATTAACCTGGATGTAACTGGAGACCATTCTTCTAAGTGAATTGTCACAAGAATGGAAAAACAAACACTTCATGTATTCACCATTAAATGGGAACTAATCAATCAAAAAAAAAAAAGGGTTTGGGGTGTGCTGGTCTCCACAGGCTGGTGGAGCAGAAGAAGCTTGGGCTTTGGCCTCCTTCCTCCTGGGTTCTGGCCTCAGTCTGGTTGGTCTTGAGCTCAGTTCTAGGCACTGCAGAGGCCCAATAGTAGCAGCTTCTACATGTTTACTATTAGAAATAAATAAAACACTGCCTCTCTGTGCTTTAAAAGCACTACCCCCTACAAAAAAAAAAAAAAAAGATTTCCAGGTTTGGGGGTTGTGGACTCGTGGGTAAAGAGTCTATCCTTAAAGGTTAATCAGCCACACATTTTTGGGGGGTCAGATTTGGGGTTTCTTCAGCATTACAACTGAATTCCTTTCAGTTGATTTGCATTTTGACTAGAGCTAGTTACCAAAGCAAAGATGATTAGCCTTTGAACTAATTGCTCTTTGCTTCTAGGCTTGCCTCCTGTGTGTTTCTTATTTTGTGGGTTACCTTTGCCAAATCTAAGAAGCAAAGCCTGGAGGGTTTTGGGAGGAGTCTGAGGGTTTTAGGTGTATCCTAATCTCTATTGTGTCTCCTACTGTGGTTTCTCATTGCTTTTCCCATTCAATGTTTAAGATTACATGACTTTTAACTATACAGGATTGCTGATTGCTGCCAAAAGAGCCCTCATAAGCAAAATGCAACATGGAAATAGCTTTATTACATTTTATGGGAAAAATAAGTAATAGATCTCACAACCTTATTGAATAGAAAAAGATAAATCAGGAAATTGCCATTTCTTTTGTTACATTGCATTGTTAGTATGTGTTCACTTGAGAAGTTATACAAGAGATGTCTTTATATTCTTTGATTTCTTTTATTGTAGTATTTTAGAGATGGTAAAGTGTATTCCCTGTTAAAATATTTCATCATCAGAACAAATACTTCTTTGAGATAGGTGGTATTATCATCCATCTTTTATAAATAAGGAAATTGAGTCTCAGAAAAAGTTCATTTTATTCACTGGAATACTTGGTGGCAGATACTGCATATTCATTTTATAAAATATGATGCCTTGGTCTTCCTGCACTTCAGCCTTAGCCTTTCTATCTCAGAATTACATGCTGTCTTCTACTTTTGGGCTAGATAATGCAGGCTAGCCTTGCAGCCTCAACCACTGTTAGAAATGCTGGCTCTTAGAACATTTGGCCTATTAGCACCTTAGTGCACTCTGGAAGCTTTTAGTGCTAGTATAACCTAACCCAGCTCTGCATGGATTGGTGGAGGGTTATTCAAGAGTTTGGAATTGATAAGTGACACAATGAATGCATTATTTTAGGAAATTGTTAATTTGGTGGCTCTGTATTGAATGGATAAAAGCAAAAAGATCTGGATGTTGAGAGACCGAGTAAAGATAGTGCCTGAATTAAGATGGTTCGACTTAAGATTTTTTGACTTTTATCGTGGTGAATGCCATACACATTCAGCAGAAACTGTACTTCAAATTTTGAATTTTGATCTTTTCCCAGGCTAATGATACGTGGGTAAAATGCTATCAAACAGCATCATATGCTACAGAAAATTATTTCATAAAAGGAAGAGTCAATTAATTGATGCCACAAACTTCATGGTTATCTTATTTTAAGAAATTGCCACAGCCACCCCAACCCTTAGCAACCACCACCCTGATTAGTCAGCAGCCATCAGCATTGAGGTAAGACCCTCCACCGACAAAAAGATTGCTGAACGCTCAGATTGTTAGCATTTTTGAGCAATAAAGTATTTTTTAACTAAGATACATCCATTGTTTTTTAAACATAATGCTATTGCACACTTAATAGTACAGTGTAGTATAAACATAACTTTTATTGCACTGGAAAACCAAAAATTTTGGGTGACTTGCTTTATTGTGATATTCACTTTATTGTGATTGTCTGGAACAGAGCCCATAATATCTCCAGAACATCCCTGTACTGAATTAGAGGTAAGTTTAAGTATCCAGATGGCAGTTTTCAGTAGTAAAAGAGGAGGGACTAGAGCTTAGTTGAGATACCAGGGGTTGGAGGTGAATATTTGATGATTTTATTTGGCTGCTACTGAGAATTGATAGCTGAGACTATGGAATTTATTAGATTTGTCTTTTAGGGAACAGTTTGTATAGGGCTGAGGTCTAAACTTTGTGGAAAACCTGTTTTTACTTTGTTTAAGGATAGGATATGGAGAATCTGTAGAGTTAAAAAGGAAAAGGTGAGTAGGCCAGACTGTTGGTATATAGAAAATTACTAAGCACGATATGCAAGAAGTGGGGTTAAAATAATTGCAAAATAAGTAAGGAAAATGAAGAAAAGATAATTGGCTATTGGGAGGGTTTGGGGGATCTTCAGGTAGATACTTGGTATCTACTGCAGAGTACTATGCAGTAGATAATGCTGTAGTTGTTCTGCTGTGCTCAGTTCAGTTTTGAGTGACAAAGTGGGTAGCAATAACTAGAGCGAATTGTTTGCAGCCTGGATCAGGTGTGCACGGGTTTTAGTTGGATAAATAGGAGGTGATGCAAAGAGATATTCCCTATGCTTTGTGTAGAAGGAAGATTCCTTTTATATAGAAGCTTTTAATGACTGTGCTGATTTAGATTGATTTGTAGATTTAAGCAGTCTGCTGAAGCATAGCCTTTCTACTTAATAATATTACATGAAAAATTTTGGGGTTAACAAATATGTTAAAATTCTAAAAAGTTGATTTATCATGATGCTATGATAAGGAATATTTGAGATGTTTTATCTGAATCAATATCTGTGAAGTAGATTTTGATATCGTTGGGAGTTTTTAAACCATCAAGCAGCTTTATTAAAATGAAACTTGTATTGTTTATTTAAGATTATTGACTATTACTTTTTTTCAGTAATTTCCTTGTTTTGAATTAACTCAGAAGAATTTCATATTCAGTGTTGAGCTTCAACCCAACTGCTTCATTCATTATATTGTACTTGAAAGTTTCTAGAAAATATTTGGATATAGTAGGTTGTTTACCAAAGTATTTTATTGCTAATCCCAGATGAAGTTTTATAATTCTGCATTTCAATTATGACAATTTTTTTTACTGAAATAATAAAAATCTTTAAGTCAAGGTAAAAATTTACATACTTCTAGATGGAAATGTTTACAGTATTAAGCTTGGAAGGATCCTTGAGGGGATCTTGAAAGTGACCATTTTCTTTCACATAATGCTTGAATTTTTCATATTTTTCTTTGGTGGTCTTTCTCACCTACAGTTCTAATTGTTTTGTTCTTATATTGAGATGAAATTTACCTCTTGTAATTTTAGTCTTTTATTCTTAGTGGAGGCAGTTAATGTTGTGTCCAAACTCTGAATCCTTGCCCCACCAATTAATTGTGTTACACTGGGCAAGATGCTTACTCTCTATAACTCAGTTTCTGCAGCTGTGAAGAGGGGGTGATAATCGGTCTACCTCATAGGGTTTTTTGAAGATTAGGTGAGATCGTGTATGCATTTAATTGTTAGCTAACGTTAATAATTGTATAATTTTTATTATCTTCTAATTTATAATGATAACTTATAGTAGATTATAATGAAATAGTTATGTTCAAGCTCATCACTAGGAATGAAATTCTCTAGTTTATTCAGAAGAAGTAAATATTATTATTACTGTTATTATTACCACTTGAGCCACAAAGAACAAGTCACCTTCTTTCTTTCTTTCTTATGACAAACAAAATATCTGTAAACAGCTTTTACTTCTACTACCTCAGCCTGACAGTCTCATGTTTCCTAGGTTAAATATCTTTAGTCCTTTCAACTTGACCTAGACAGAGCTCTGGTTCTGAATTCCTTGTAGTGAACATCTGTTGTTTTTGCCATCCAACATCCTTTCACCCTTACCTTGGGGACAGAAGTCTTGATTTTCCTTTGGAAAACCATCCCTTCCTCCGGTCTTACTTTTGTTTTTTGAGACAGTCTCCTCTCTCGCCAGGGCTAGAGTGCCCTGGCGTCAGCCTAGCTCACAGTAACCTCAAACTCGTGGGCTCAGGTGATCCCCCTGCCTCAGCCTCCTGAGTAGCTGGGACTATAGGTATGTATCACTACGCCGGGCTAATACTTTTTGCTTTTTTGATTGAGACTCTACCTCTGGTACCTGGGAGAGCATGTGATGTAGGCCTAATGTTGTCACAATCCCTTAGCACTCCCTTAGTGATTGGCTTAGGGAAAAGCATATGACTTTAGCTAAGCAAATCAGCTTGAATTAGAGCTGATCTTATTATCGTTGTTCTGAACTTGAATTTGAAAGTTGGTTGGAGCTATTACAATCATTCTCATTCTTGTATCCTTTTGGAGGATACAATCAACATAGAGGAAGTAAAGCCCAGGAAAAGAGAGAAAAAAACCAGATTCACATGACATTGTTTGAGTCATGCATGTAGTTATTTCTATAAATGAATTACTATCGTTTTGCATAAGCCAGTTTGAGTTGGGTTTTCTGTTATTTACAGTTGAAAAAGTTTTGGCTGGCTGATCCAAGTGCAGTGGTGTTTACAACTAATTGATCACAACCAGTTACTGATTCCTTTGTTCCTTCTCCACTTCCACTGCTTCACTTGACTAGCCTATAAAAAAGAAAATTAACAGCTGTAATCGTAGCACTCTGGGAGGCCAGTGTGGGAGGCTCACTTGAGGTCAGGAGTTTGAGACCAGCCTGAGCAAGAGCAAGACCACATCTCTACTAAAAATAGAAAAAGTTAGCTGGGCATGATGGCACCCATCTGTCCCAACTACTCTGGAGGCTGAGGCAGGAGGATTGCTTGAGCCCAGGAGTTTGAGGTTGCTGTGAGCTAGGCTGAAGCCATGGCACTCTAGCCAGGGTGACAGAGCAAGATTCTGTCTCAAAAACAAAACTAAACAAACAAACAAAAAAAAGTCATGGCTGTCACGGCTAATACATAATATTCCAATTGAGGATTGATCAGTGTGACATAGGGTAAAACTACCATCTCTTTGATTGTAGGCTCAGATTCTGTCATTTTGACACTATCACAAACTGATAGCAGTTCCTGCTTATCACTTATCGGGCCTTTTGGCTAAGATCAAGTGTATCTGTTCTTATCAGTTTAAAATGCCTCAGTGGCTTTTCATTGCTCTTAGGATAAGGACAAATTTCCTTGACATGGTCTACAAGGTGTTTTATTGTTTGACTCCTGCCTATCTCTGTTGTCTTATCTCTTACTATTTATAACTCCTTGCTTCTGTTTTTATAGTCATGATGGTTTCTTTTTGGTTTCTCATGTTGGCTCTGTTCCCTCCTGCCATAGGTCTTTTGCACACATGCTGTTTCTTCTGCATGGAACCCTCCCTTCCTTCTCCTGTTTGCCTAGTTAACTCCAGTCTTTTCTTCAGGTAACAACTTAAGCATCACTTTTTTAGGGAAGCCAGTTTTGATTATGCTAACTATAATTCCAGATTCATAGCACTTGTCATTTTATGTCTTTTTATATGAGTGTTTGTCCTTATTTCTAGAGTATAAGCTTTGTGAGTCCAGTAACTAAGTATTAGTTTTTGTTCATTATTGTATTCCTATCTGGTATATAAGTACAGTTGTTCCTCAGTATTCGCAGGGGGATTGGTTCCAGGACCCCCATTGATACCAAAATCAGAGGATGCTCAAGTCCTTTATATAATGGCATAGTATTTGCATATAACCTATGTGCATGCTCCCTCATACTTTTAAATCATCTCTATGATACTTATAATAACTAATATAATGTAAATACTTTGTAAATAGTTGTTAGCCTGTATTGTTTTTTAAGTTTGCATTATTTTTTATTGTTACATTATTATTATTATTTTTTTTTCCCTGAATATATTTGATCCATGGTCGTGGATGTGGAACCCACTGGTATGGAGGGCCGATTGTATACTTTTTAAATGAATGACTAACCTTTTTGACTCATAGGTCTTTTGGTAACCAAAACTGGTAAGCAATACATCTCCATTTATATTTTTGTGAATTTTGTCTTTTGGGCAAATACAAACTGTTATTTTGTCATTCATTCTCTTGTTGAGATCTTTTAAAGCCTCAATCTGTTAGGTAACACACATTGCACTATCTACTCATATATAAATTTAATCTGCACACAGTATGGCAGCTTTAATTCAAATCATTGCTATAAATATTTCCCTTTGTTAAGTCATACAAAGTATTGGAATGCCCTTCTTATCACTTAACCATAGCCCTCTTTGTATCTTCAATCACTGTTGTTATCCATTGTACTGCATCCAAACTCTGGTGAGTGGGATTAGAGGGTGGGGTAGGAGAGGGAATAGGATTCTTACTTTTTATTCTACACACTTTATATGTTTGAATTATTTTTAATAAACATGCTTTATTTTTTTAAAGAAGTGCTAATGAAATGAAAACATTTTTCCATTAAGGATTAATACATGTGTCTTCTATGGCAGGTAATTTCTTAACCCCCCAGCTAGGTGTGATTGCTTTTTTTCAAACTCCTAACCTAGAGATTCTTAAGAATTTAATGCACTGTCTTATCTCCCCAGAAATTGATTATGCACAAAATTTTGCGAAGTTTGTTATTTCTGTGGTGCTCCCAACACCTTATCAAGAACCTCTGCTGTAGCACTTTTACTTTTTATTATTATAGCAACCATCTCCTCTTTTATAAGATATTGATGTATTTATCATAATTCCCCAATAGATAACTTCTTGAGTTAGGGCGTTTTTTCATAGCCTATTCACTGTTGGGATTTGTGCTTTGCATTAGATAGAAAACAAGCGTATCATTTTTAAAATTCTTAATTGTTTATATTATAAAGTATTTTATTGTCCTCAGAAAGTCTTGATTGTGTCCACTAACTTGGAGAATTGTTTTGGCTTTAAGGAATGAATCCATTTGGATTTCTTCTAATTTCAGGGAATTAAACTGCTAATTCTTTGATAAGCTACCTTCAAAGAATGAAGTTTTTTGTATAAATTAGGAGATGGGCAGAGTAAACTGGCCTAATTACCCTAGGCTTATTCTTGGAATTAGCTAGAGCAACCTCCTCCAGGACCTAGATTTTCCCTATTCAAGTCCTAGTCTCCTTTGAAGTCCATTTCCTTCAAGACTGAGTCCCAAACTTTCCTCTTCTCTGCTTGTTCACTGTTAAGATTCCCAAATGTATAATCCTTTTTTAAAAGACATTTTACATTTTTGGTTTATTTGAAAAATAAAAACTATATGTATCCATATTCTCCCTTTTTAAAATCCTTTTCTCTTTTTCTAAAGAGTGCTCATTATCAGGAGGCAATATTCTTCTTAAAATAAAAATTAGAATCTTTCAGAAATTAGGTGAGATTTATCTTCTAAAGTCTTTTAAGATTCTATGATCTTCCAGTATTTTGTCTGTAATGTTTTAGATGCTGGTGATCAGATGTTTTTAATAATGAGGTTTGTGTGATTGTAATGTGCCCTTTTCAAAAATAAGACTGGTTTTTAATAGTAACAACTGGACTGATTCTGAAAAAGATATTTAGTTTTCTAACACCAAAACATTTTAAAAAACACTTGAGGCACAAAGGGAAGATGAAGTTTGAAATTTCATCTGCTTAACGTTTATAAATAAAAAATTTAATAAGTTAATTTTTCTAAAATTTCATAGTTGAATTCTAAATTTTATTAAATCAAATTTTAGTCATGGGTTCTCTCTTTTAATTATATATGGCTTATTGTTTATGACTTAAGGTTTCTATTTGTGTGATTTGTCTTATAATGCCAAAGTAGATATCATCATTCTCTGCTTTTCTAATCCTGTTACAATTAATTTCCATAATGGAATCAATATCTGGTAGATACTAAGGTGCTATACAACAGGTGGTATACAGCAATTTTAAAAATTGCCCTTTTTCCTCAAAGGTTTCGTATGTTTTTAAGATGATGAACATTAAACTAAAATTAATTTTCTAATACCTCTTTGACATAGTTGGAAATTCTTGAGGGATCAGAAACTCAGGGTTGAAATTACTAGATTGTTATTTATAGTTAAGAATCCGCTTAGAACCCTTTAAGCTCTATTCACTTGCTATTAGAATTCTAAAATTATATTCCTCCATTTCAGTATGCCATTAGTGACGAAAGACTTAAATAATTGTTTATAAAATGAAATAGAACATAAACCAAAACTTTAAAGTCAGTGGAATGATTTAAATGCTTGATTTCTTGAGAAATTTCTGAGACGAAAAAAGTGACAAAGCAGGGTGAGGAAAGAAGGGCAAGGAAAAAAAAAGTGACAAATCAGACTTTACTGAACCAATGATCCTGTGTCATCCAAATAATTTTTCCACTGAGAAACTCTTCTAAGTTTTAAGTATATATGCAAAATTCATGTTTTTTATAGCTAGAATGTTATCTTAAGCAAAATTTGTGAATTTAACTTCATTTTTATATACAATACTTATTTTGGGTATAAATTTTCACTGTTTGAAATGGTTCTATTAATTTTTTTTAATCTCCTCCCACGCTCCGCCTCTCTCGCTTTTTTTAAGACAGGGTCTTGCTCTGTTGCCTGGGGTAGAGTGTAGTGGTGTCATCATAGCTCACTACAACCTCAAACTCCTGGGCTCAAGTGATCTTCCTGCCTCAGCTTCTGGAGTAGCTGGGACTACAGGTGCACCACCACGCACAACTAATTTTTAAATTTTTTGTAGAGATGGGGTCCTGCTATTGCCCAGACTGGTCCCTGGGCTCCTGGCCTTAAGCAATCCTCCTGCCTCGGCCTGCCAAAGTACTAGGATTACGGGAGTGAGCCACCACGCCTGGCCTATATTTCCCTTTTAATTTAAGTTGATCATGTTTGGTTTTGGTGTTGCCAACTTCTTGACTAAGAATGCAACCTCTAATTAATACATTTTTATGATGGGAAAGAAAACAAAGGTTGACTTTATCATTTGATTTCTTGGATTATTTCATTGAGTATATACCTTGAATTTATGGGATCTGGGAAGAAGATCTAGAATTGAACTAGTCACCATATTCCTCATATTCACTTTTGTATTTTACTTACCAGCTACGCTTTTTTTTTTTTTTTTTTTTTTTGAGACAAGGTCTTGCTGTGTTACCCGGGCTGGAGTACAGTGGTGTCATCACAGCTCATTGCAACCTCAAACTCCTGGGCTTAAGTGATCCTTATGCTCCAGCTTCTTGAGTAGCTGAGACTACAGGTGTGCGCCACAACACCTGGCTAATTTTTCTATTTTTTTTTTTTTTTGTAGAAACAGGTCTTGCTCTTACTCAGGCTAGTCTCAAACTCCTGGCCTCAAGCAGTACTCCTGCTTCAGCCTCCCAAAGTGCTAAAATTACAAGCATGAGCCACCACCCCCAGCCCTCATTTTTTTAAATGTCTTTTTTAGAAATTATAATACTGGGATCCATGCAGAATGAAATAGTGTTTTTTTCTTAATGGAAATGGTATAAGATAGCATTTATAATGTTATATGTTAATTTTTATATGTTGGTAGTTTTGAATTAGATACTTGTTTTATTCTGTTAGGTTAGTAGAATATAATTTAACAGTGTTGATAAGTTATAGGTGTGTGTGTTGCTTATATGAGGGTTTAAAAATCTTCTTGTGCATTTTAACTAGTTTAGAAAAGCTTTTTAAAAAGGAAATATGGCATGATACTTTTGACAGCTACATTCCAGAAGGTGTATTTATAAAGCTAAAATTTCATCATGAGAAATTTTACTGTAATGAAGATCTTATATAGTCATGTGCCACATAATGACATTTTAGTTAACAACAGACTGCATATATGGTGGTGGTGGTCCCATAAGATTATAATGGAGCTGAAAAATTCCTGTCACCTAGTGATTTGTGTTAAAGTTGCCTACAGTATTCAGTACAGTAACACGCTGTACAGGTTTGTTGCCTAGGAGCAACAGGCTATACCATATAGGCTAGGTGTATTGTATGTAAATTATACCATCTAGATTTGTATAAGA
Organism: Lemur catta; assembly: GCF_020740605.2. Taxonomy (NCBI): domain Eukaryota; kingdom Metazoa; phylum Chordata; class Mammalia; order Primates; family Lemuridae; genus Lemur; species Lemur catta. Next base: position 88,194,603 of record NC_059128.1, on the reverse strand, counting down.
GCTGTACACTCGATGATATTTTCACAATGAGGAAATCTTGTAGTGATGCATTTCTCAGAACTTATCCCTGTCATTAAGCAATACATGACTACATAGCAAAATGATTTCTCAGTGCTCAGCTGCTAGCATGTAAATTCCAGTATGAAAATAGAATTGGGATCAATTCTTAGAGTTCTTTAAAATGGGATTTGGCCTAGAGTTAAAAATGATTAAGATTTTTGAGTGGTTTCTGTTTGCCAGACACTGAGCTGTGTGCTTTACATGTATGATCTCATTTAATCTTCATTATAATCATATGAAATAAGTGCTATTTTTAAATAACAAAGTGTTTATATGGTCATGTAAAAATACTACATATGAGTCTTACAGGGTGTGAATTGTGAATCTTAAAAATATTCTGTTTTCTTGGTATTGTTAAGTTCTTAATGCTAAGCAAAAATTATGTATTTATCTACTTGCCATAAGCATTACACTGATTCTAGTTTAGGGACAAGCTACCATTCAAATAATTGAGTAAAAGAAGTTTAAATGGTCAGACCTCAGAACTAGGGGAATTTAGTTAAATACAGGATTCACTAGAGTCTCTTAAAGTAATTCAAATATTTATAGCAATAACTTCTGAAATTAAAGTATTTTTTTCTTTGTACTAATTCAGTCCAAATAATTTAGAAACGGAAAAGCAGGAAAGCTTGCTTTTTTCAGCCTGAGACTAAAGAGGAATGTGAATATTGAGTTAGCTGTGTATTCCAGTATTTTAGATTTCCAGTGTCTAGGTTTTGAACTTTTTTGCTTTATAACTAAAATGGTTTTCTAAAAGCTTGTTTATTTTGTAAAATTTATGCTGTTATGTGTGCATGGGAATTCAAAAAACAAATTCATAGTTCGAATAAAGTGGTTTAAATGTGTTTTTTGGGATAGTATTTATTCTAGCAGCATTTCAAAAGCCCAATAAATTATAAACATATTAGATTGTAAACTTCTGAAGACCAGATTGTGACTTAGTCATCTTTGTTTTCCGCTAGGATGTTGCATACGGAAGGCTATGAGTAGTTATTTTTTGATTGAATTAATCTATGATGAATATAGCCAACTAAGTTTCTGTTCTTTTTCAGTTAGTTGATAAAAAGCCAGAAAAATACAAACTAAAATTTATTTAAAATTGTGTTTTCTTAAAGAAATAATTACATTTATTTCAGAAATGTGAAGAAGAGGTAACAGTTAATGTCACTTAGCATTTGCAAAGTCAAATTTACTATAATACATTATGAGGTGATTACTCATTTTTATGAAAGGATACTTTAAAAAATTATTTGTCATTTACTGATTCATCATATTTCTTCAAGTAGTAAGTGCTTAATATTAAATTTTGATTTATTCAGGAATGAAACATTTATGTAAAGTGAATTACATGTGTATATCAAACGTAAAAATTGAGCTTTTTATAGGAGAAAAGATTAAATTAAGTATGTCTACATTTAATTTAATGAACTCCACCCTAATAGTATCTTCATTTTATAGGAAGGAAAACTGAGACATAACTTGCTGCCTTGTCTGAAGTCACATGGTGAGTTTAGAGATCAAAATTAGATACAACAATTTGTGAATCCCAAGTTTCATGTTTCAAAATTTGGTGTTGCTTGAAGTGACTCATAAAATTGACTGATGTCATGTGTCAGTACTTAGGTGACAATTTACAGAAAGTCAACTCTGCAACTTGATGGGCGACAACCCTTTTCAACCAAAAAGTAAGTGTTGCTGACATGACCGACCGATACTGGTATTCGTGGCTTTTGTATAACTTTGCTTCAGGAGAAATGATGAGGTAGAGGATGTATTCTTAAAAACACAAACCATTAAAATTGTTACAGTAACAAATGCTCACATAAAAACAAATAATGTAAATAAAGTGAGTGAAGTAGAAATATGAAGTGTTTTCTCTCCATTCCTAGAGGTAACTACTATTATCAGTTTGGCATACATGATCACATATGTTTCTTCTATGCATAGACAAAAAATAAATTATTTCTAAAAAATTATAAAGCTATTATGTGTCTTTTAATTTTTTTCCTCAACAATATATCCTGGCTATATTAACAATGGCAGTGTCTGTTAAAAAGAGCAAGGAATATTATTATATAATGTGTTAGTTTGCTAGGGGTGCCATAACAAAGTACTATAGACTGGGTGGCTTATAACAAAGTACTATAGACTGGGTGGCTTATAACAAAGTACTATAGACTGGGTGGCTTATAACAAAGTACTATAGACTGGGTGGCTTACGCAGTGGAAATTGTGGAATTTTTCTCACAAGTCTTGAGGCTAGAAGTCCAAGATTAGTATGTTGTAGGGTTGGTTTCTTCTGAGGGCCATGAGGAAAGGGTTCCAGGCCTCTCTCCTTGGCCATCTTATATCTTCACATGGTGTCCCCTCCTGCGGGTGTCTGTGTCCTAATCTCCTATTAAGGACACCAGTCATATTGGATTAGGGCCCCCTCTGGTAACCTCATTTTAACTTAATTACCTCTAAAGACCCTGTCTCCAAATATAGTCACAATTCTGTGGTAGTAATTATATGTCATATATCTTCAACATAGGAATTTTGGGGAAATACAGTGCAGCCCATAAAATATACCAACTGGATATAAATAATACTTTTATTATCAGTATATAATAGATCTCCCTAATTGTTTAAAATTAGACATTGCCTGACTTCAAGTCCATAGATTATCATGTGCTGTGTGCCTACTGCCCATCTAATATGTAGGGGGAAATATACTCCCAATGAGCTCAGATGGGCCCTGGGTATATAAAATTAAGACACATGAAGAAATGGTAAGCAGTTTGAAATGTATGTTAAATATTTAATTGCCTGATATAGACCGTCAATGTAGTTTAGAATTTGAAGAAAAGTGAAATCTTATGGTTTGCTAAGGGAGTTATAATTGAACCAAGAATTAAGAGGGACAGGAAATTAATATTTTGTTGAAGTTAGGTACATGATATGGCATTTTCTTGAAGCTATGTAATACGTTTATTAGGTAAATATCATACCCATATTACAGATGAGGAAAATAGATTCAAGTAATTTCTCTAGTGTCACATGATTAGAAATAGTGCAGTGAAGATTTGTACTATGGAATTTAATATCAGGTACATGCTCTCTTTGCTCTAGACTGAAATGATTATAGTGTATAGGTAAGAAGGAAGGATATTCTGTATAGAGCAAGCAGTATAGATATTAGCTCTTGAGATACACAAATAGGGTGGTGTTTCAAGTATTTAAAATATACAAATGCTAAGCTATGAATTGCCAGTGGAAATTAGTATTTTTAATTATTTGACTTGAAGAACTCTGTCTAATTAGTAAAAGAGTACAGTTAGAGAAAATAGGGGTCAGTTCCTGATGTTGATGACATTTGGGAAAATGGGAAGGCCTTTTTTTTTTTTTTTGGGTAGGTAGACTACTAAACATATAAATAATATTAGACCAGGAAATGATTTGTGACATTCTTTAGGTGAGAAATGTCTAATTTGTCCTGATGAAACAAGCCTCTCTTATTTTCCATATTTTATTCTAGAATCTCTTCCCTGCTTTGTCCTGTGCCTGGCATTCTTGAATCTGGTTCAGTTTTTCTAGTTTATCTCCCACATGTTGCCTCTTATTCTTAGTTTATTTCTCTTTTGTTAATACATTTTTTTAAAAAAAGATAATGGTTAGATATCATGCTTTTTATAGAGATAATCATATTCCAGGTATATGACTGAAACTCACTTTGACTGGATTTGACTGTTCCACATTTTCTGTCAATAACTAATGTCATCCATTACCTATCTAAATTTTACTAGTTTATATCTTAGAGAGTAAGCTCTGAGTTTCCTATGTGTTACCATGTACTGACTACAAATATCAATTCAGAAATTGCTACTGGGATTATTAATATAGAATATTATACTATATATCACAAAAATGTTTTTATTTTTCTTTCTGAAAATAAGGTTTACTTCTCTCCTTTTGAAAATTAGATAATTCAAAAATGGCAGAACTCTTTATGGAATGTGAAGAAGAAGAGCTGGAACCATGGCAGAAAAAAGTAAAAGAGGTTGAGGATGATGACGATGATGAGCCTATCTTTGTTGGAGAGATATCAAGTTCAAAACCAGCAATTTCAAGTAAGCATTTACTTTTAGTGAAGCCAAGTTTTATGAGGTATTGTTTCTAATGAAAAACTTGTGAACTGTTTTATAGATACTTGACATCCTTGTTTCACTGTAAGGAGTTAGAGATGAGAGATAGGGTGGGAGGCCAGTAAGAACTTGAGAATCAGTATAGGGATGTGATTGGGGACTTGAAGAAGAAAGAAAGAGATTAAATATCAGATATGAGAAAAGAAATGAACTAATATTAGCTGGTGACAGTGGAGGTCTTCTAAGAGTGGAAAGCATAATTTTTAGTGGAGCTAAGTAACAACCTATTTATATTTATTCCTTTTGATTTTTCTCATTTAAACCCAGAAGCACAGAAAAGGAAGGATTTGGAATGTTTTGCTTAAAATTTCGGAATATACTAAATGAGTTTTTGTTAGTCTCAGGTGGGAGATCTCACATCCAGGCCTCATTACAGTGTCATCTATACATGAGTATAAAATGCATAGGCAGTGAATGGTAGGTAGCACAGTCTCTGGCCTGTATACTGAGAAAGGCTGTAGCTTCTGACCACATCCACCTTCCACCAACTCCTATTTATATTCATAAAAGAGAAGGGCATCGTCTACAGCCATTGTACTTGGATGATATAGCAATTAGTTTACTTAAATCCTTATTGCTTTTTAGCAGAACAACTTGGTACCTTTATGGATTATTAGCTTTCAGTTAGAGTAATTGGACTTGACATTGTTATAACGTTAAAGATGCTGATGTCTGCTCAAAAATGTGTGATAGAATGCAGAGAAATAATGTACAAATTTCAGGGAGAAAGAGAAAATAGATCCTTTTCCATTTCATTTACATGTTTGTTTCAAGCCAAGAGAATTTACCAAAGAATATAATGTACCCAGCATACTAGAATGCTTTTACTTACCATTGGCAGTACTTGAAAAGTGTGATTATAAGACTACTTTAAAATTTTCTGAAAGCCTAGTTCTTACTTCTGTTGCCTCTAAGCTTGGAATGGCACTTTTATTCAGTTTTACCAGAGAGAGAATAATTTAACTGATTGAATTTTTAATACCATTTCCTGTAGCAGATTGTAATCTCTCATGGAGCGCTAAGTGAAGTGCCTCTTGGATTATAAAATTAATTAGGCATGATGGCATGCATGTTGATGATAGCGGAACATAATATTATATTCTCTTAGTTATTGTTTCCTAGTCATGATTATTTTATACTGGATATTATCATATTGCAAAATTGTTATTCAAAATCTTATGGCAGTTAAGATTCATGTTGAATTTGTACTGATTGTAGATGACTGTTAACAATATTCAACTAGAACAACGTATATTAGTTTAAAATAATTCTATTAAGAAGGGGATTGACCCCAGTAGAGTGAGCTGTTAAGATGAAGAATTAAAATGATTTTATTTTTGTTTTATATGTAAGCCATAAAATATTTTAACATATATAGTATATGAGTTAAATATGAACTTCCAGAAAGGAGGGTAGAAACTTGTGCTTTTGTAGATTACAACCACTAAAAAGTCATACAGCAATAGTTCTTTGATGGTTTGAGTAAATATTTAATCTTGAATTTCTGAGTGAAAACAGTATCAAGTTGTTTGAGCAGGATTTTCTCCAGTAAGATTTCTGCAGTGGTTAATTATAGAGCACTGTACTGACATTACCAGGAAACCGTATTTTTGTGTGAGCCTCTACTTTATAGAATTACTTAATGGGATCTGGTTCTTTTCTACTATAATGGGAAAAAAAGGAAATTTTTACAAGATTTGTTGGTTTTTTTGGGTACTTTTTTCCAAACTAGCAATTTTAGGCAAATCCTCACTCTTCCAAATTTTAGTTTAGTAAGCTAAAGGTAACAGAATTTACATGTGTGTAAGAGTAAGAAGCTTTAAACTGATCCTCAAAGTCATGTCAGGCTCAGATTGACTTCTGGTGTAGTAATAGATTTGAAACTACTTAACTTAAATATTCCAGTTAATTAACTGTTGGTTCGTTTTAGTCTGAAATCTCTGATAGTTTCCCCTTCAGAATTTAAAAGTAATGGTAGATAATCCAATGAAATGGTCCATAATGAAACTTCAAGGCTTTTAGAGGCATGAATGGAATGTGAAAGTTGGGCAAGGCTTTGATTTTGAGTCATAGGAACCCAAGTGTATGTACAACCTTGTCATTATTCAAAGATGTATCCTTCAATTATAGGTTGTATATAAATATATTTTTGGAAAATTTTTATTCTGTAGATTATTTCTTTGCTATGCAGAATGTTTTTATTTATATATAGTTAGATTCTGTTACCTCTGGATTTTAGATTTTGAGTTATAATGAGAAAGATGTTCTTATTCTATGAAACAGTTAATGCTGGTAATCTTGTTTTCTTTAGTAAAGATGTACGTGTTTAAAATTAACTGTATTCTTAAATCAGTATTAAGTTATATACTTCTTCCAGGAATCTGTTTGTTTTCAATTCATGATTTCTATTATCTTAGCATATATTTCATTCAAAAAATAAATTTTAAAATAAATATAATTTTTTGTAGATATTTTGAACAGAGTTAACCCCAGCTCATATTCAAGGGGACTAAAGAATGGTGCACTCAGTCGAGGTACAGTTTTATTATACTATTTTCATTTTAAAGTGAAGTATTTTGATAAAATTGATTATATAGAAATATATTTAGTATATTGTGATATTTTAAAATACAGGTATTACTGCTGCATTCAAGCCTACAAGTCAACCCTACATGAATCCAACAGCAAATCCAGTGATTGCCTCGCCAGTAAACTTTCGTCCTGAATCTAGATCTTCAGATAGTTCTGTTATTGTTCAGCCTTTTTCTAAACCTGTAAGTGTTTCTGAAACTACACAGTCAGCTCAGGGATACATTGGATTTGGTATGTTAATATCAAGAATACCTTATTAAAATCTTGGACTGTCACAAGTACTCATCCAGTGGAAGCATAATCAGCCTCAAAAATGTCACCATCTTTATGATAGCTCAAGCAGTACTCAAAGTACTGCGGGAGCTATTTACCCAACCTGTTAATAAATTAGGTAACATGCTTAAATTGGTATAGATTGAAAACTAAGCTATGAAAACACAAATGAAAGTATATAATCAGTAATAAATATTACATAATGGTAAAATATTTAAGATTGCAAACTGGGCCACGAGTTCTCAATTGGAAAAATCATAAGGGGCCATTGTAGCTTTTTATTCTGAAAACATTTCTTCATAGTTTAGGTATTTTAAAAAAACTTTAACAAAAAGTAATAGATAATGATAGTAGTTAATATTTATTGAGCTGCTAATATGTATAAGGCTTTGTGCTAAAACTATACATAAATTAATGTCATTTGATTCTTAAACATTCCTGTGAACTAGTCACTTATGATTGTCCTCATTTTATCATTGAGGAAACTGAGGGTCATAGATGTTAAATGATTTACTCAAAATCAAATAGCTGGCAGATGCTGGATCTGGGATTTCAATACAGGCTAACCCATAGTTTATATGTGTGTATATATACACACATACATATATGTTGTATATAAATGTGTACTTTCAAAAAAATGGAAGAAATTGGCTTAGTTCAGTAGTTCTCAAAGTATGGTCTACAGTCCTCTGGTGTTCCCCAAGACCCTTTCAGGGCTTTGTGAATCAACACTGTTGTCATCTTAGTCAAAGACTATTTGCCAATTCAACTGTGTTGACATGTGCACTGATGATGCCAGAGCAATGGTAGGTAAATTACTGGTGCCTGAGTATGAATCAAGGTAGTACCACCAAACTGTACTCATAGTTTTTGTGTTCATCACCCACTGTGCATTCATAGTAAAAAATATTCCACTTGTACTAAATTCCCTTGATGAAGTATTAAAATCTTATTAATTTTGTTAACTCTCTACCCTTGAGTATATATCTTTTAAGATATTCTGTGTGATGAATTGGGTAGTATGCATAAAGTGCTGATATGTCTGAAGTATGATGATTGTCTTGAGTAAAAGCACTTGTGTGATTGCATAATGGCAAAACCACCTGCTTTTTTAAAAAAAAATATTATACCATTTTTGCTTGAACACTGACATTTTTATACTGCAAGTCATGGTGTGTTAGTTATTTGTTTCTGTATATCAGTATTACCATGTAATTTATATGGCTTAAAACAACACACACTTACTATCTCACGGTATTATAGTTTCTGTGGGTCAGGAGTCAGGTCATGGATTAGCTGGATCCTCTGCTTGGGGGTCTCACAAGGCTGCATTCAAGATAGGGTCCCTGAAGTTGCTGTCTCATCTGAAACTCTGCTGAGGAAGTATCTGCTTCTAAGTTCACATGGTTGTTGGCAACGTTCAGTTTATTAAGGGTTGTTGGACTGAGAGTCTCAGTATTTTGCTGGTTTTTGGCTGTCTCCTTGCCAGGTGGGACTTCCAACATGGCTGCTTGCTTCCTGAAAGCTACCAAGGGGGAGAGAGTCCTTAGCAAGATTTCCTTACAGTCTTAGGTAACATAATTATGTACACAAAATCATATATATCCTATCACCTTTACCGTATGCTGTTGTTTAGAGGCAAGTCAGAGGTGCCATCCAATACTCAAAGGGAGGGAATCACACAGGATGTGGACACCAGGACCTGCGCATCATGGGGACCACTTTAGAGTCTGTCTGCCATGCACAGTTACTTAATCTTGAATGTCTGGCAAATATATCCTCAAAACTGAACAAAGTTAACCTGTCACTTAAAGGAACACAACCAATAGTAATATTTTTTGCCAATGGCAAAATTTTAACTTCCAAGCAAAAATTAAGATTTTAGAAAACTTTTATCTGCCACCATGATCTTGACAGCTTCCTAATAATTCAAGACTTTTCTGATAGGTGGTGGTATTTATAAATAATGCTTTTATATATTATATAATGAACTATATTAACATTTGGAAGATCTGCATAATTTGATGAAACCATCATTTTCCAAATAACCAGTGTATATGTTACAAAATTATGCATTGGTAAAAAATCCATTTAAAATCTAAGATAGACCAGTGATTTTAACGGAACAGAGTACAAAAAAATTGAGGGATATGGCTTTAGATTTCACACTGCCACAAACCTTTAAGTAAGTACCAACTGTTGAGTTTCGCTACAATATCAAATAGTATATCAACAGTTATCTTAAAATGCTATTAAAATACTCCCTTTTTCATTTATATATTGCTATGAAGCCATATTTTTTTTATATTCTTCAACCAAAACAACTTGTCCTAGCAGATTGAAAGAAGAAGCAGTGAGAGACTAGCAGTTTTTGATTTTCAAGAGATTTGCAAAGATGTAAAACAATGCCACTCTTGGCTAATTTTTTGTGTTTGCAAGTCATTTTTCACAAATATTTATGTTAATTTGTAATGAGTTTATTACTTAAAATGAATTAATATTTAAAAATTTTGATTTCTAGTATGGTAAATATTGATAAATACAACCAATATAATAAAACATTCTTTTTGGGTTTAATAATTTTTAGGTGTATAAAGGGGTTCTGACACCAAAGAGTGAGGGTACCACTGTCTTAGAAAAATAATAGTAAATTAAAAAAAAAAAGTTTGCTCTTTAGACCTGTGGCCCCCAATCCCTGGGCCACAAACCAGTACTAGTCCATGGCCTGTTAGGAACTGGGCCACATAGCAGGAGGTGAGCAGCTGGTGAGTGAGGGAAGCTTTATCTGTATTTACAGCTGCTTCCCATCATTCCCGTCACCGCCTGAGCTCTGCCTCCTGTCAGATCAGCGGTAGCATTAGATGCTGCATTATGGCGAGTTGTATAATTGTTTCATTATATATCACAGTGTAATAATAATAGAAATAAAGTACACAATAAATGTCATGCACTTGAATCATCCTGAAACCATCACCCACCCTGGTCCATGGAAAAATTATCTTCCATGAAACCATTCTCTGCTGTCAAAAAGGTTGGGGACTGCTGCTTTAGACAATAAGGGAGACTGCTGAGTCTCTATCTTGGATCCTGTAAGGTTCCACGGACTATTTCTAATGGTTTAAAAAATGTAACAGGTGTTTCTGAAGTTGGAAAGCTAGCCAGAATGTAAAAATTCTTTACTATTAGTTGGCATCAAATTAACCCAGTGGTTTTCTCATGCTTATTATAAGCTGTTTGGCATTTGAGGGACAAAAAACCTGGAAAACTTTGTTGTTTGATAGTTTGATAGATAAAAATCTTTCCAACATTGAATGCAGAGAGAAAAAAATATAAGGCAAGTGATGGTATCTTTGGTGTTATAAAAGTTAGAAATTAGAGCCTTTTCTGACTCAGAATGTTTTGTTTCTGTAGTATAGTTTTTAAATCAAAGCACCTCAATTGATGGTTCCTAATCCTGGGGGTCTTTTAAAAAAAGAGAGATTTTGCCAATTGGTGTAGGTGAGGCCTAGAAATAATACCTTTTTAAAAACTCTCTAAGTGATTCTACTGTGCAGTCAAGGTTAAGAATGACAGAGGTATATTCTGGTATGAATTGAGAATCCTGTTTAAGGGACTTTTCTCTGAATTTTGGAAGCTATTAGTTTTAATAAATTATAATTAATAGTTCTTTATTTTCTCATGTTTTGTGTGTTTTTTACTTTTTCATGGAATATCTTTGTATCTCAACATTTCTTTCATGTAGGCAGGGAGGGCTATATTACTATTGTTATTACTTATAAAGTCAGTGTGATACAGCTTAAGGGCCTGGGCTTTGTAATCAGTCAGACCTAGGTTCTAATTCCGGCTCCATCAGCAAGTGGGGCTGTATTGGGAGCCTTACTCAACCACACCTAACCTTAGTTTACCCATTTATAAAATGGGAAATAATATTAGGTCTTTATTAATACTGTCATGATAACTACTTGATATAATGCATGTACTGTGAAGAGCAAGTACATACAAAACATAAAATTGTGGCTATTACTTCAGGTTGAAAGGTAAATAACTTGAAGCTCAGAAATGACTTGCCCAAGATTACATAGTTAAATAAATGTGCAGGTCTTCTGAATCCCAGTCTAGTGCCTGTTCTACTGTTTTTATTGTATTTACTGTCTCTGAACTGTTTTATAAGGTATTAAAAGTTCCCTATTGGAGGATTATTTTACCCAGTTATTTATTAACTAACATGTTGCCTGCTCTCTGAAATTGTGGTACTTCATTAACCAGAGTTGTTGCTTAGGAGAGTATTTAACAGTATTAACTTTATTATACTTCTGACAAAGAACTATTTTGGAAAATGCAAGTTAATAATTTTCATTTTTCAAGTGCAGATATTTGGAGAAAATAGTAGGATTGTGTTTGGTTATAGTTAAGTCAAATGGCATTATTGATTTCTTTCTTTCTTTACTTTTTTAATACTGCATGTTAAAGCTCAAATGCCTGTATCTGTCTGTTAGGCCTCAAATTCTAGGAGTGGTTTGGGTTACTTGAATAACTTGTTTCCATAACTTCTTAACAAACCCATGTCAGTGGAAAAGTTAGTAACAAAGCAAACTTCTTAAAACCTAATTATTCCTTAATTTATAATCATAAAATCCTTGTGTTTCTATTATAAAATGTATTTTCGGAGAGAGTTTAGAAGAGAATACCTCCATTAGGACCATATTGTATATGCAGATACATATTTCTCTTTTTTCACTGAACATTCTACTTGGAACATGTCATTGGGTATTCCTAAAAAAGCATGATGTTAATGATCCTGTGATAGTTTATCGATTTATTTTACCATTCCCACATTGTTGGACATATAAGTTATGATTTGTTTGCTATTATAAATAATTCTCTCTTAAGCATTTTTATGTATTTCCTTACCATAAATTCCTGAAAGTAGAATAATTAGATCAAAGGAGATGAACCTTTTAAAGCCTTTGATGGCTACTGCCAAAATTTTTATGCAGAAAAATTATACCAAAATGTGACTTCTACTTTGCTTATAGTGAATGTTGTCGTTAGTTTTTAATTTTAACTTTTTAATTCAAACTTATATTAGAATTATAGAAAAAATAGTACAAAGAGTTCCCATATACCCCTCACTCAGTTTCCCCTAATGTTAACATTTCACTTATCATAACCAGGTAATTAACATTAACTAAACTGTAGACCTTATTAGAATTTGACCAGTTTTTACATTAATGTCTTTTTTCTTTCCCAGAATCCTATTCAGGATCCCACTTTGTGGTTATTTATTTCTTCCTAAGTCTCCTTATGTTTTCTACAGTTATTCATTCTTTCTTTGTCTTTCTTATTTGTAGTAGATAGTATGGTCTCTAAAACAATACCAATTTAATAGTTAAACATTACTATTTTTTGTATTTCTTTGACTAGTAAGTTGGAAAAAAGGTATTTTGTATGTGTTGTTCATTTGTATTTTACTATTGCATTGTCTCAGTTTGTCCTTTGCCTATTTTTCTCCTAAAGCAACTTTTAGTTTTTAAGCATATCTAATCTTAGAACTTGTGCTTGTTGTATATTGTGACATATATTAATAGAATGGTCTAAAAGTCACTCTGAGAGCTTACTCTGCACAGAGTGTCTTTTGTAAATAGTATTGGAGTACATTTTCTGTGTATCGGTATACTTAATATATAATAGTATTGGAGGATATATCCCTAAATAATATTGATCATATATTTTATAATTATTTATATAAAATATATATATATATGCTTACATATAAGTTTGTAATACTTTGTACTTGATCACATTATGATTCATCTCATACTTTTCACTCCTCTCTTAAGATCTTCCTTGTTAGCTTAGACCACCCATCCTCCTGATAGAAGGGCTGAAACTTCCTTTGTGTCCTAAGGCCTTCAGGAGTCGGGCAGCTGGCCCAAATCACTCCTATTAACAACCTCTGTTCTAAATCCTGTCTGTTTGGCATTCTTACCTGTTCACCCTACTGGCCAGGTTAATTTCATATTTGCCTTATGAGACAGAAGATTTCCTCTAGCATGGCAAAGTATAGGGGGCCTGTTCTTTCTCTTTCTGACCCATAACTTATGCATTTCCAAAATTCATATCATGTGATATATTCATCCTTATCGCTGCTGCACACTACTGCAGATTGATTCCCAGCTTTATTTTGGATGTTGAGTTTTTGGAGGTATAGAAGCCTTTAATGTTTGTAGTCATGTCAGTATGTTTTCTCTTTTTCTCTTTGCTTTTGCCCAAATAATTTTCCAAGTTCTATTATTTGCTCCTTGATGGCAATACTGCATGTTTAGAAGCCCTCTAAAGTGTATTAATCTTACTGATATAAATTTAGTTTATCTTTCCTTTACTTTGAATAAGTTGTACTAGAATTTGCCCCCCATTTTCATTTTTACTCAGGAATAAAGTAGCTCTTAGGTAATAGCTTGCTTTCAGTTTTAGTAGATGATAATTTTGACAAACTAGTAATTACCTTGTGTTTTTTAATTTATTAATATTGAACCATTTTAACAGTGTTGATTCTGCCGATTCATGAGCATGGTATTGGTTTTCCTTTACATCCTCTGCTATTTCCTTCCTCAGTGTTTTGTAGTTCTCCCTGTAGAGGTCTTTCACCTCCTTAGTTAAGTATATTCCCAGGTGTTTTATTTTCTTTGTTGCTGTTGTGAAAGGTATTGAGTCTTTGATTGGTTTTCAGTTTGACTGTTGTTGGCATATATGAATGCTACTGATTTGTGTATGTTGATTTTGTAACCTGAGACTTTGTTGAATTTATTTATCAATTCCAGTAGTCTCTTGGCAGAATCTTTGGGGTTTTCTAGATATAAGATCATATCGTCTGTCAGCCCATGCTACAACTTCCGGGGAGAACTACGAAACAGTAAGAAAAGAAATTGTAGAATATGTAAACAGATGGAAAAATCTACCTTGCTCGTGGATTGGTAGAATCAACATCATTAAAATGTCCATGCTATCTAAAGCGATCTACAGAATTAACATAATCCTTATCAAAGTACCGTCATCATTCTTTACTGATCTAGAAAAAATAATTCTGTGCTTTGTATGGAACCAGAGAAGACCTTGTGTAGCCAAAGCAATCTTAAGCAAAAAAAAAAAAAAACAAAGCTAGGAGATATCAGTCTACCAGACTTCAAGCTGTACTACAAGGCTATAGTGACTAAAACAGTATGGTACTGGCACAAGAACAGAGATATAGATCTTTGGAACAGGACTGAGAATCCAGAGATAAAACCATTTGCATATGGTAATCTAATCTTTGACAAAGCAGATGAAAGTATACACTGGGGAAAAGAATCTCTTTTCAATAAATGGTGCTGGGAAAACTGTATAATTACATGCAGAAGATTGAAACTGGATCCCCACCTCTTACCTATTACAAAAATCAATTCAAGATGAATAACAGACTTAAACCTAAGGCATGAAACCTTAAGAATCTTAGAAGAAGATGTAGAGAAGACCCTTTCAGACATTGTCCTAGGCAAAGAAGTTTTGAAGAAGACCCCCAAAGCAATCACAGCAGCAACAAAAATAAATAAATGGGACCTGATCAAATTAAAAAGCTTCTGCACAGCCAAGGAAACTATCATCAGAAAGGATAGACAACCTACAGAATGGGAGAAAATATTTGCATGCTATTCATCCAGTAAAGGGCTGGTAACTAGAATCTATATAGAACTCAGGAAAATCAGCAAGAAAAAATCAAACCACCCCATTATAAAGTGGGCAAAAGACATGAACAGAAACTTTTCAAAAGAAGACAGACTAATGGCGAACAAACAAATGTAAAAAGGCTCAACATCTGTAATCATCAGGGAAATGCAAATCAAAACCACAATGAGATATTATTTAACTACAGTGAGAACTGTTTTTATCAAAAAGTCCCAAAACAACAAATGTTGACATGGATGTGGAGAGATAGGAACACACATACACTGTTGGTGGGACCTCAAACTAGTACAACCTCTATGGAAAGTAGTATGTAGATACCTCAGAGAACTTAAGGTAAAGCTACCAGTTGGCCCAGCAATCCCACTACTGGTATCTACGCAAAAGAAAAAAAGACATTCTATAAAAAAGACACCTGCACTGAATGTTTACAGTAGCACAATTCATAATTGCGAAGATGTGGAAACAACCCAAGTGCCCACCAATACATCAGTGGATTAATAAAATGTGGTACATGTATACCATGGAGTACTACTCAGCCATTAAAAAAAAATGGTTAACTACATATTGTATCCCCCTGAATGGAGCTGGAGCCCATTCTTCTAAGTGAAGTATCACAAGAATGGAAAAACAAACACCACATGTCCTCACCATTAAATTGGTACTAATCAGTCAACATTTATGTACACATACGGGATTAACGTTCATAGGGTATTGGGGCAGTAGAGAGGGGACAGGAGGGGATGGGTACATTCACACCAAACGGATGCAGTACGTGCTGTCTGGGGAATGGGCATATTTGTAGCTCTGACTCGGGTGGTGCAAAGGCAAGTTATGTAACCAAAGCATTTGTACCCCTGTAATACTCTGAAATAAAAAAACAATAATTGAATCATCAAAGGTTATCCTTAGAATATTGACATATAATTAAATTTATCTTTATGAAAATTTGAGATAAATTCTCATATAATTATGTGAGATTATATGTATAGTGTACACATATACAATATAATTATATAAAATAATTATATATAAATATATATTATAATATGTTGAATAAGTATAATATTCTTTCTTTGAACTATTTTAACAGGGTTATATAATGAACTCATCACGAGTTGTATGTAATAAGTCTTCAGAGTTACTGTTTGACTTGACCCAAGATACAGGATTATCACATTACCAAGGGGGACCAACACTTTCTATAGCAGGTTGGTTTTAGTACTTTTTCATAAAAGTTATAGAAAGAAATTTGATGAATATGCATATGGGATTGACTGTTTTGAAGCCCATACCTTTGTGTGAAGTTTTTCATATATCATGAGGTAAAATGGCACTAATAGTTCTTGAATGCTTTTCTTGGATGATTTTTATATAAAATCTTATTTAATAATAGAATATTTTATTTCTTCCTGTTAAGTAGGTTAACCAGCTTTGAGCTCATTCTCACATAGAGCTAACCATGGGCTGAAAAATCTTAAAATAATTGCTATGAGTTAGAGAAGTCTTCGGGTACCCCAAATACTCTGTTAAAGAAGTATTAATTAACTAGTTTCTGTGACCACTAGTGTGAAAAAGCGTATGGTTATAGTTGATTTCTTAATTAGGTCACTGTTTTTTATTCCAATAAATGATTTTAATATGATAGTTAAATATGATTATAAAGTGCAGTTATAAAGTGGCTATGATAAAGAAATAGTGATTTTTACATGGGAAGTACTCAGTAAATGTCTATTGAAGAATTAATAAACTTTACCTGTGGAAGAAGATTTAAAGTTCTTTGAGTGTATGCTATAACAAAGTTCTTCATCAACCTAAAATAAATTAGTGTATTATAAAAGAATTTTATCTAATTAAAAATTCCCTGTAATCATGGCAATTATTTCATATTTGTGATTTGTACTCAAATATTTGACTTAATAGACGTGATTTTGTGGAATGTTTGGATTTTTTACTAATAAATCAGTGTGGAGAATTTACCAAACCCTCCCCCAGTTATTCTTATAGTAATAACTAGTGCTTAATCTGTTCTTCATTTTAATGATACTTTGTTTGATATTCATTCATTTCTCTGGGTGTCACTTACATACTTGTTAAAAATCTAGTTCAGAAAATAGGTAAGAACCAAAAGAAACAAGGAGAAAAATATAGCTTTCTTAGGTCTGGTTTTACAAACCACATGGACTTCATTCATAGAAAAAGTGTGAATTCTTGAAACTTCCTGGGAGTAAGGACAAACAATTGCCCCTACTGTCCCCTCTAAGTTTTTCTACTGCAGAGGGTAAGATTTTAACCTGAGCAGTAAGTAGGATGATTTGTAAGATGTAGGTTTGAACTTCTATTCTTAAGATTTTTGTAGTTTTTATTAAGTCACTTAACCTCTATATGCTTGGGTTTTCTCATATTGTTAAAATGGATATTTTAATTTTGTTTTTTGTATAATGCATTCATCCTCTACACCTGGAACTTACCATTTATAGATACAATTTTAATACTTGCTCCACTTTACTCAGGGATTTTTTGATGTCAAAATAAGATAAATGAAATGTGAAAATGCGGTATGAGCTTTATAAGAATTGACAACAAACAGTTTTTATGATGGTAATTATGAATGATATATGCTGTGTGTTCAGTAGCATGATTAAGAAACTACTGTCTAGGGAAATTATGGAGGTTTGGAGAAGACCGAATTTTAGCTTGATCTTGAATGAGAGTAGGATTTCTACTGGCAGAGATAGAGCAGTTGAGGGTAAGGGAATAGCACAAGCCAAACACAACAGAAATAAAGGGTCAGAATTTAAAATTAACACAGAGTGATTTTATTTAACCTTGAGATTTCTTATGTTAAAAAATTCTTTCATTAAAACAGTCTTTTTCTATCATTCAGTCTGCTGTATATTCAGTTGCTTAATTCAAAATACCAGCACTCATTGGTTTTAAAGTAACCTAAACATCTCACAAGACAGAATTTTTCCCATTTACCCACAGTGTATCTATCAGTAATGAAGTACCTTGAAGATGGGGAAAAAATAATTTTTATGTTACCTCAAAAGATGAAACAGAGGAGCCAACTAGTATAATCCTCTTCTTATTTTCCTGGCATTGTTTACCCTTATTAAAAAGCTGACAGATGAATCTATTGGAATAATTTTTTCCCCTCTAATGTAAGTTAAGATATAAAATATTTGTTAGTAATGATAATAGCTATCATATATTACTGAGTGCTTTCTGTGGTACCAAATATTTTGTTTGGTGCTTTAAATACATTGTCTTATTTGATCTTCAAAGCAGCTCTGTAAAATAAGATATTATAACTTAATTTACAAAAGAGGAGACTGAGGCTCAGAGAAATTCATTAAATAAGCTAAGAATACATTGCTAGTGAGTGACAAGGTCTGGATTTGAACTTGTCTGATTTAAAAAGCCTGAAATATTTCTAATATATTTACTTTACCACTTTCAGTATACAGTTGGAAGCATTAAAATATGCCGTACATTTTTAGCATCTTTTTTACAAAGTATAGTTTTATGTTATTGTCAGAAAGGACTTTGCCTGGCCTGGTTATAGCCAGAATATCTCCACTTATCTTGATAATACATTAAATAAGGCTAAAATCCTTTAGCCTTAAGATAATAGTTTTCAAATAGAAAAGTATTTTTAGGAATGAATGAATGATTAGTCTTTTATGTGAAAGTCTAATAAATAAAATGGAAAAGAGTTTTTCTGTCAGACATGCTCAATGTATTCCCTAAAAGAAAGCCATTAGGCTCTGGGGAACATAGTGTGAAAATCATTATACTAACTACTTCTATTTATGTTCCCTTTCATATGAATGAATGAAATATTATTCGAGATTAGTTATTTCCACTTTGTACATAGCATAAATGGGCTATATCACCTAAAACCATGAGTAGACAACTTGTCAGTTTGTTAGGTGGCAAAAGAACTAACTTTCCTTCCAATGTTTTAAATTGTTAAATAAAAAAGCATCTTAAGGGTTACTCTAAATTTTTGAAACAAATAAAATTTATTGTTGTTTTGTTTTTATAAGCCCTGATGTACTTAGTGCATTTATGTATCTAAAGATAATTAATTTGTAGGAACTTAGTTCAGAGTATACTCTGTCCTCTTTGTTTTGCTTGGAATATTTTGATCTTTTATAATAGCTGTTTATATATTTCTTTATTTTAAACTGTATTTAGAATTTTCTTGCATAGAAAGATTATTTTATAAATTATTTGAATATATGTAGTCCATAATAAATGTATATGCAATTTCTTGATACCCCCTGAATTTGGATCATATCAAATTTTACCATTATTATTTGTATGATATAATTCTGTTATATTACCATTAATTTTGCTCCAGAGTGTTTTTACTTAGATGTAAGCACTATCTTAAAGTGTTTAAAAATATTCTTCTCACTATTTAAACTATTGCAGGTATGAATGAAAGTTCATTTTTATCAAAACGTCCTTCTACTTCTGAAGTAAATAGTGTTAATCCAAAAAAGCCTAAGCCCAGTGAAAGTGTTTCTGGAACAAATTTCCTCGTGGTATGCCCTTCAGTCAAATCTCCTTCAGTGACATCTTCCCAGGCTGTGTCTCCAAAAGGTAAATATGAAATCTGCTATACCAAAAGAAATTATAGTGTTTATGCATGAATTTTAGACATTGTTATAAATTTAAAAACTATCATTATTTGTTATTTAAGGTTGAAAAGTGATGACTTTTGAATAATGTTCTGAATTTATTTTAGGTGCAAATTCCTCATCAAATCAATCTAAAAATGGAACACCTTTTCCAAGAGCTTGTCCAAAGTGCAATATTCATTTCAATCTTCTGGATCCTTTGAAAAATCACATGAAGGTAAAACTTTGAAAATTTAATTTTTAAAAAGTTTACAAAGCCCTAAAAATATTGATGATTTATTTGCACTAAATAATGGTTTATCCAGAAATCTTTCTATATTTGTATTTTCATGTAACTTAGGTAAAAATTTATATTCATAATGATTATATTTATGTAAGATTTTAAAATTCCTTCTGAATCATCAAATTTAAAAAAATTAAGTTCATATACATTATAATATATGCTTATTATATTCTAATTTTAAACAAAAATACTGTATAAATGAGAATATTTTATTTACATAGTTATGCTGTTCTTCAGACTTCTTGTAAAGCAGGCATTTTATCATGTGTTTAATCTTTCATATAACTTAAACATTGTTATTTTATTTTTACGTCCATGTTAACATGTGCATGTCACATTAAACAAAGAAAATCTGAGTTTTATGGCCGGGCGCGGTGGCTCATGCCTGTAATCCTAGCACTCTGGGAGGCCGAGGTGGGCAGATTGTTTGAGCCCAGGAGTTCGAGACCAGCCTGAGCAAGAGCAAGACCCCATCTCTACTAAAAAAATAGAAAGAAATTATCTGGACAACTAAAAATATATAGAAAAAATTAGCTGGGGACGGTGGCGCACGCCTGTAGTCCCAGCTACTCGGGAGGCTGAGGCAGAAGGATCGCTTGAGCCCAGGAGTTTGAGGTTGCTGTGAGCTAGGCTGATGCCACGGCACTCTAGCCTGGGCAACAGTGAGACTCTGTCTCTAAAAAAAAAAAAGAAAAGAAAAGAAAAAGAAAATCTGAGTTTTAGATTTTAATTTTCAACAATCACACCTAAACTCCAGAGGGTGGAGCATTTCATATGAAATAATTGTTTTATCTCAGTCCAGAATATAGTTCATATAATTGTTAAAATTTGCCCTTTTTTTGGTATAGAAGGCTCTTGAATTTAGGTTATAAGAAATTTTGAAAGTACTAATGAGGTATGAGGTTTAGGTAACACTTAAAATATTTTGGTAGATGTTATATACAGTACTCTGCTATGTCTGTGTAAAGATAGTCTGTATTCTGTTTGTGTGCCGAATATAAATGGCAGGAAGGGGGAAAAGACAAAAGCAGTGCAGATTACAAGAGGAAAAGAAGGAAGGAGAAGAAGGGTGCAATGGTAAAGAAGTAAGTTAGGAAAAGATCTTGCTCACTACTTCAGAGATTAACAAATTTTTATAAATTTAGCATTTTACAAAAAAGTAGAAAAAAGGGAGCTTTAAAAAATTTCAAATGCAATTTTTTATTCATGTACAAAACTGTGTTTGGTCTATCCCTACTTCCAGCTCCCCAACTGTAGCCCCTGATAACTGTACTTTGTGCTTTGGTCTTATATGAGAATTATCCTGTACAAGTGCTTTCAATTTGTTTTTTATGTCTTGCATTATAGATGGAGAGAGGGGGAAAAGGGTATGTTCTTTAGTTATCTATTTAATTTTTTGAGTAGGTAAGAAAGTCACATGATTCAAAATTAGAAATCCTATAGGGATATACAAGATAAGAATCTTACCCTGTCTCTTATTTACCTGGTTCTCAGCATGACTCGAAGAAAATTTTTTATTGATTTGTTTTATATCCTCCCTGATTTTCTTTCTGCATATACAGGTAAACATTGAATGTTCTTATTTCCTCTCTATTTTATATACAAATTGTAGCATATTATATATAGTTCTTTACCTGGAGAGACTGGCAACCATTCTCCAAAATGTGGCTTTTATGTGTTATGGGAAGTTTGTGATTATTTGTATTGGAATCAACTAAAACTTCCTAGAACGTTCATATGATAGAACACTGTAAATTCTTTAAAAATGAAGGTATCTCTACAATGGTTAATAATATGGGATGATCTGTAAGACATACTGTTGAACTAAATTGAATAAAATATGAACAGTGTATGTGCTTATATCATAAAGAAATCTGAAAGAATAGTCACCAAATCTAGCAAGGAAAAGTTTAAATCTCTGTGGACTTTTTACTTTCTATTTTATACATTTTTATGTATCAGCTAAAGTTTTAATATTATAATAATGATTTTCATTTTGAAAAAATGTGACTTTTAGATTATTTGTGAATGGTATTTTGCTTTTATTATAGATAAATGGAAGATGACTAGCATAAAAATAATGTTTTCTTTCAGTGGAAAAGTGTTTAAAAATCAGTCAAATATCATACAATAATAATAACTATTTCTCTAAGACTGTCAGACACAGTACTAAGCTTTAAATACATTATTTAATCCTTAGAAAATTCTGAGAGATAGATATTTTTCTTGTTATATGGCCAATTAGCATAACTAGAATTCAAACCTCAGTCTGTTTAATGGGAAAGTCCATCTTTCACAAATATTTTTCCCCCTTTTTGAAAACTATATGGGATATTTTCTTTAATATTATGTGCAAACTTGAAAATAGGTTTATTATTTCCCACTTAGGGTATGGAATTTAGTATTTATCAACCAAACCTAGCTTATTAATTATATTGTTTAGATTTCTGTATCTTCACTTAAGCAATACATTTAGTCTACTTGATCTGTCCTGGATTGACAAACACTAGAATCACAATTCACATCTTTCATTACCAATATTCTCTTTGATATATTGCAATTTTGTTTGAATGTTGTTGCTGTTATTTATGATATAGAAGAATCTAACTTTTATAACTGTATTGTGAAGGCATCCTTTAGAATTTTGATGAAGTATCCTTTTCTTTGTCTTAATTTTTAGTGTCTTTTAGCCCAAATTCTACTTTGATGTTAGGCTGACAACTCTGTTTTTCTTCTTTTTCTTTTATGGTTTCCATTTGCCTGGTATATTCTTTGCTTATCCTTTTATTGTCAGCTCTTCTGAATCACTTTGTTTTAGGTGTGCCCTTTGCTCTCAGTAAAGTTGATTTTTCCTTCATGACACTATATGAAAAATCCCTTTTATTTTAGTAGTGGGTTTATATTCATTCATCAATAGGGTAGATTTATTGGTCTGAGTTCTGTTGCAATTTTTTTTAAGCTCTTCACTATGTGGTTACTTTATATGTATGTAATTTGGGTATTTAGTAAAGTTGTAGTTTTCTTCTCCTGGTTATCCTTATAATTTTAAACTTATGTAACTCCAGTAGTCTTCTATTGCTTTGGCCATTCTCTGCTATTCTCTTCTGTAAGGATTGATTAAAATAGCATTAAACTTCCTATTCTTAACCCACCCTTTCTTGATTTTAGTCAACATTTTCTAAGTTTTAAAATGCTTGTTTCTATATTACTTTATTTGGTGGCTCTAAATAATATTTCTTGATGAGCTGCTAGCATATGTCAGGCAATCTATGAATTTCCTTAACCTCATACTCATTGTTCTTTTACCCTCTCCTAGTTTTTATTTGTTGGTTGTATTGTTTTTCTATTGTCAGGACATATTATTATATGCCCACTAGGTTTTCTTAACCTTTTCTCCACATTTGTTTTCATCTTTTTCTACAGTAAATTTATTTAATGTTCATCACCAGTCTATTGTCATGGTTTCTTTGTTTTTCTCTTTGGCTGAAGTTCATGCTCTAGTTATTTCCCCAGGAAGAGACTGGGAACAGCATTCTGTGAGTTCTTTCATATTCAAAGCAGTTTGACCCATTCTGGAAAGACTCTTTGGCCAGATATAAAGTAAATTAACTCCCACTTTGAGGATCTTCTTGGTGTAGCTCCCATTTTCTAGTATTGAATGTTGCTATTGAATGGATCTGGAACAAACCTGAATTATTTTGCCCCTTATAAGTGATTTGATCTTTTTGGCTGTTTACAAGATTGTGTTTTAAAGACTGATACTTTTGTAGTGATATAACTCGGTACTGGGAATTTTGGGTCTGTCTTCTCTGGCACACAGCATGTTCTTTCAACCTGTATATTTGTGTCTTCCTTTGTTTTAGCACAGTTTTCTTGGTTCTATTTTTCAATATTTGTTCCATACAATGACATCTCTAATATGAATTTGTCTGATCTTCTTTGCCTGACATATCTGTCATTTTCTTTTTAATCATTTTTAACTCATTAAATTTTTTTTACTTGCTTTTCTTATTACTAGCCTTCTGTGTCATTTATTTCATTTTATTTTCCAATGTCTGTTCACCACTGTACTCCTTTGTAATTTGTCTTTATCTCTTGGATTTTTATTTTTTCCTCTACTTTTTCTCTTGATTTTGCCAGTCTTTTATGACTTTGTATTGTCTCACCGTCTACTCTTGCTTTGTGGTCTTCTAAATAGAGACATTTGCTTCATTATGTTTTTAAAGTTTGTGGCAAAAATTTTGGCTACTGTTTACATCTGCATCTGCTGCGTGGCATCATATTTCTGGTATTTTTGTTACAATTTTACATTTTCATGTTATTTGCCTTCTTTTATTATAAAGTCTTTTTGTTTAGATGTGAGTCACTATCATGTTGAACAAGCTGGATTTTCTTTGACCAGCTGTTTTATACAGGGTTCCTTTTAGGAGGAAGCTTAGGTTGCCAGAGTAGTCTCACAGCCTGCTAGCTGGTTTATACAACTCTTTGCAGGGCAGAAGGCTTCCTGCAAGTATGACTTGTGTGTCTGATTCCTTATGTAGCATTGCCTTTGCTGCTTCTCTGTACTGGACCAGGTCTAGAGTACTTCTCCTGTCATCCTTCCTGCCCCAGCTTCTGTACCTGTTTTTGCAAACAAAGGATATAGCTTTATGCTTCAGGATATGTCTTTCAACTTTAGGATGTATATTTTTACTGACACTTTCTGAGATTTGTTACCATTGACTTCTCTGAGATCTGTTACCCTTGCCTTCTCTGATTTATTTGCAACTAAATGCCATCTGCCTAATGTTGGCTGCTTTGAGTAGTGCTTTCATATATTATGGCGTCTATGGATTTTATTTGGCTCTTAGTTTCAATGAAAATCAAATAGTAGAATTTGGTTGTTGGGGCTTTTGGGTAAATACGAGGAGGAAAATGTTGACTGATGTAGGACATTCATATGAAAAGTCCTATTTGACTATTTAAAAACAGCATCCCACCTCCTTTGCTCTGAAAAATACTACCTAAATTTTTAGGGCACTAGCAAAGCAACAACACAGTCTGTGAACTGGGAGGAATGAAGATGAGAATGGTGTATAGATGGTGTCTGATTTGTCAAACTAGGGTAGATGGCATTAAAGGTATGTGTTTAATATTTGCAGAATGGCTAATCCAGGAAAATAAGGGATAAATGAAGGGGTTGCAGTGAAGGGCTAGTACCAAAAGGGAGTAGTAGCTGAATAAAAGATGACCAGTTGATCTTGGACCGTACGTAGCTCAGCCATGCCCTCCATAGATTATTCTGCCCTCTTGTAACTCTTTAAATCTAAGCTTAGTTCTCATTTCTTAAGTTGCTATTTGTAGTTTGGATATTTTCTGTAGGATACATTACTTTCTTCTGAATTAACTAAACCCTCCACTCTAATTTACTACATCTTATTGTCCATTCTGGGTTGTCAGTGTTTATTCTTCACCTCTTTTATAATGATCTGAAACATCGGTTAAAAGACACTGTAAACAAAGTATGTGTGTGTATTCTTAAAATCTGATCCTATCTTAATTTTCTAAGTTAATAATAAAAAAAAGAAAATAGAAGAACAGCAAGTAATTGGTCATCTATTATGTGTATCATAATTTATGGGAATTTTAGGATAATCTTTACTTTCATAGATATCCCAAATTTGGTATTTCTGGGGAATATAAACTTTGTGGCACACTCTACCATATATTATTTTGTAGTTTTCAGAAAAGAATCAAGTGACAAATATGACTCAGAATAACTTTTATTGAAAGCCAGATTTAATGTTTGGGACATAAGATTATCCACATTTCTAATTGGGGAAACTTTTCAGTATTATGTGGTTTTTGCACATTATAATTTTTCCGCGTTGTTGGAGATCTTCCCTATAGGAAGGTTGCAGATAATGGGAGAGTTTTACCTTATCAAAATTATGCCACTGATGCACATCATTAGTAGTAAAACATAAATTTTGACTAACTTTTCTAATAGTGCTGGTGGATTTACTCTAAACCATTCTTTTCTCCATTTATCTTTAAAATAAAAGGTAGTATTTTTTTGGAAGGAACTTGGCCTTGTAAAAGTCCTTAGAAATAGTCTGACTATCGTAAGTTTGAGCTGTTAAATATTATATATATCTCAAGAAGAATCTAGAAACTTATATAGCAAAACCTTTCTCATCTCCCTCTTTTTGTTGTAGTTTCATTTCAATTGTAATTTATTCTGAGTGAAGACTAAAAGGATCATGTTATATTTGAGAACTAATGTATTTATCCTAATTTTGCTTAGGGCTGCAACCTTAACTCCTAAATATAAGTTAGTTATGTCACTTTTTTATGGGTCCATTTTATTTAGTTTTTTTTCCCCCTCCCTTTGGATCTATTTTAGATTTTTGAGAGGGTGTTTTTCTTTTTTAGATTTCAAAATTGACAAATGAAACAAAGTAAGTATAATGTAAGCTTGAACAAAATGTTTTAGGTCTGTCTTGGATCAAAGGCCCAGTTTTCTGTGTAATACAGCATGTTTTATCAATGATCTGACATTTCACATGTGGCAGGAGAGGAAGTGGATGTTGTTATCTTAGAAATGGAATAGAGTTGTATTTAGGTTTTCAAACTTTCTTATGTTGCTACTAATTTAACAAATGAAATAGTTAGGAAGCATTTAAGTTACAAAAGAAATAGCTGGTTGATTTGTTTAAAAAATATAGATTTGTATGCCCTGCCTCTAGACATTGTGATTTAGTTGGTCTGAAGTGGGGCTCAGGAATTAGCTTAAACAAGCACTTCTGGCTTTTCTAATGCAGGTCTTCCTTCGATTGCCCACTGAGAAAACTGTCCTAGAGAAATACTACAACTGAAAATTATGTATAATAAATAAAATAGTTATATCCTATTTTTTAAAAAGCTCATATATGAAAGTATTCTATGTTAGAACTAGTTTATGACACCTTGATTTTACTCATGAGGAGGTAAATTTCCCCTTCAAATATATAAGCATTCTAGATTTCAAGATGTAACTGTTGAAATTTTCCAGATGGAACTAATGCTTCTTTCTTTGTGTCCTATACATTTTCTAGTACCTCATATCTGTGGAATGGCAGGCTAGCTATGCTCAAAGTCCAGTTCCAACCAGGCTTTATGAAATTTTGTATATCACTTGATAAGTAAATAACATCAAGGCATATAAAATTACATTTCCTTTCTATATATCTTGACACAGATATGAAATGAATAATTTTTGGTAAAGGAACAAATTTTTATCAGAGATTTACATCGGGAAAGTTAAATTGCAAGAGAAAAGCTATTTGGTCTATAGCTTACCCTTGGTTTTATGGTTTTTTTTCTGTTTATTAAGATAAATAAAATCTGTATATGCACTACAAATTTTTGGTGACTATTTTTCCAGATATATAAGCAAGCATAGTTTTACATTATCTGGCCTTAGCTGTAAACACATATTCACTTTTTGGTGCATATTTTTTTTAAAGAATAAATAAGGCTTCTATTTTTTTCTCTTTCAGTATTGTTGTCCAGACATGATAAATAACTTCTTGGGACTGGCTAAAACAGAATTTTCAAGTACAGCAAATAAAAATACAACTGTTGATTCAGAGAAAGGAAAATTGATCATGTTGGTTAATGACTTTTATTATGGAAAACATGAAGGAGATGTCCAGGAAGAACAGAAGACTCACACAACCTTTAAATGCTTCAGTTGCTTGAAAATTCTAAAAAATAATATTAGGTATGTAAATACTTATTTTTATTTCTGTTTGAAAATTGTAATGCTGCAGATATAAATGGTATATTTCTAGCTTGCATTTTTCTGTGCCATTCTACATAAGTGATTTTAACATTTTCTGCTATAAGAACAAAGGCACATTTTCTTGTTGAAAAGCTTTTTGTCCTTTCTTATAGAGTTTGACTCCTGTATCTACTTAGTTGTATTTCTTTCACATAGCTTAAGAAAGGACAAAGTTTATTTTAACATAAGACAAAGTGAACTTTTCTCTATTTTAACAGTGATATATGAATTTTTATTAAATAATTTTCATTTTCTAGCTGTGTTTGAATTTTATTTTTCTTCACATCACAAGAAGAGCTGTGTCTTTATATTTGTCCAGTTTGATCTCCTACATACTCATCTGTTTAATGGTCAAAGCTTTTAATTCATATTTATAATTTTTAGAACATTTACCTTGTGGGAAAAGTGATCTGTTTTAGAGATGTACTAGTTTTAGGAGACATATCTACTTTGATTTTAAAAATTAACACCTCTAGAAACTAGAGATTTCATTCCCAATGGAATTTCAAAGATTTTTATATACAAACTGTTTAAATTTTAGGAACTTATACTTTGTAACCTTTGAGTTACATGGCATATTACAAAGCTATCATCCTATGTAATTTTATTAATAGAGCAGAGTAATGACATATTGGGTGATATTTTTCATTGGCTAGATATTTATAATATATATAGCCTGATATTTGTAATATATTAAGTAAGATTTTTTCCACCATTTTATTATAATAATTTTCAGATATTTAGCAAAGTTTTCAAAATTTTACATTGGACACTTGTACACTAACCACCTTCATTCTACCATTAACATTTTACTATACTTGCTTTATCATATATCTCTTAATCCTGCCTTCAAACTGTCTGATTTTTTAGGTGCATTTCAAAGTACATTGTGTGTGTGCATATGTAAACAAACATATACATATATGTATGCCTTTTTATGTTTGTTCATGATAGCTGTCATCTATAATTCTCATTTTAAAGCACCTATAATTACTTCTGGGCCCAACATTTATTTATTTATTTTCCTGTGAGTTCTTGGGTCCAAAAAAGAAACATAGAAAAACTCTGAGATATGCTGTGATATATTCCTATAACAATTATTCATGGTTTCTTTATGGTAATGCTTTGTAGTTTTCAAAGTTCTTTCATGTATCTTATTTTGTATGAGTTTTCTTATTTCTTTACCTTCTTTACCTTTATCAAGCTTTAAGAGCCATCAATAGCTAAGCGTCCCGGCTAGTTTGACAGAAAGAAAATTGTGCTTTCAGATATAACACTGAAACAGTATTACAAAAGAATTCTATTATTTATTCCTACATTTTTACCATTTTAATAATAAAATACATCAGAAAATTGTGTCGGTAATTATGGTAAAATGCATAGAAATGTGGCTCGCTGACTTAGTTCCTTGTTGTTCTTAAATATGGTGCATATATTACAAGTTATTTCAGCAGTAGTTTTTTGACTTGTCCTTTAAGATTAACCCATTTAATGTCAAACATGAAAATGAGAAATTCCTTTTTTGTTAATTTCCAAAGACAGTTACATATGTCTAGATTATCAGAATATACTGACATTTTAAGCAAACTGCATTTGGGATAACATTCAGGAATTGAGCATTTTAAAAATATTGATAATTTAATAAATGTACCATAATGGTAAACACCTCATGACCAAAGAAGTCAAACATATTATATAATATTTTACCTTAACAATAAATTGGGAAGGCAACTGGATGTTTTTAGGGAATGGTAAGAAATTGATAACTCAGTATTTCTTCTCTGTGCCCTATTAACATTGTGATATGGCATTTTTTTTTCTACATCAAGTGTCACTAAAAATGGTTAGGTTTATTTTGTTCTGTGAACATCTTTGTAAGAAGTTTGCTTTTCTTTTTTTATTTGGAGACAGAGTCTCGCTCTGTCACCCGGGCTAGAGTGCAGTGATGTCATCATAGCTCACTGCAGCCTCAAACTCCTGGGCTCAGGTGATCCACCTGCCTCAGCCTCCTGAGTAGCTGGGACTACAGGCGTACGCCACCACACCTGGAGAGTTTTTTTCTATTTTTAGTAGAGATGGGGTCTCCTGAGCTCAAGCAATCCTCCCACCTCGGACTCCCGGGGTTCTAGGATTACAGGCATGAGCCACCGCACCCAGCTGAAGTTTGGTTTTTTTGTTTCCCTCATTTCCATCTATTGGTTTGAGAAGTATGAGCTCCTGATGGGCGATCATCTAATAATTGACAGAAGCTAGCTGTTTAAAGGATTATTTTATACTGATGGACTTTAAGTGTTGAAAGTTGTGAGCTGAAAGTTTAATGTCTCATGATCTTTATGTAAATACATAACCAATACTAGGATTTTCTATGGGTGTTCATAGAGCTGGTGTTAACACCGAAGGAGGAAAAGATATTTCAAGGTACTGTAACCCCATTCTAAAGTGAATTAGTGTTGTAAATGTGTGAAAAAGAGATACATATTATAACCTTGATAATGATTGCTATCCAGATTGATGACATTATCACTTAGTTTCAAGATTATTTACTTTAGGGGTTCAAAGTGAATAATTATTAATAGTTGACCTAGTCTGAAAATTGTTTTGATTGAATAACTTTATTCTCAAATTCAGCAAAAAGCTTCTTTGGTAAGGTCTTTTAAATAGGTATTCCTATTTATATTGCAGTCTCTGCCATTAAAGGTCATAGTTCCTGCTCATAAGAAGCCTTCTAGGGAAGCTGAAATAGCAGAATGTAAAACTGAAAAATGGACGTTGCCTACAAAGGGCATAGTCTGCAAGTTAAAATGAACAGTCTCTGCTAACAGTAAACCAGTATCATTAAATAAAACAAAAGGTTCTTGTAATTGTAGGTATTAAAATTGCTATTACATGCATTTAGAAACAAAGACACAAGTAAAAATACCAATAATTTGTCTTTTAAGCAGCTGGAATCTATTGTATATCTTCAAGGCCTTAATAGATTTCTCTCATGGCTCTGTAGCTGCTTCTAGTGGTAGAGTTTCTTTCCTTTCATATTCTACTCTAAAATGTAAGTAGTATTTCAGGTATAAAAGAAGCCTGCTCTTTTATCCAAAAAAATTTTTAATAATCTGAAATGATTAAAAGTTATATTAAATTAGTGATGTTTCAGGTTAATTACATTAATGACTTATTTTAAAACAAAGATGAAAAGAAGCTTATTTAGCCACATGTGATTATTTGAAGTAGATACTTTTCTAGAGGACTTTAAGAATTTTGAGATTTTATTTTGAGTAATACCTGTATTTTTAAGATTTAGGTTCAAATACTTATTTGTGAGATTTCCTTTTTGTTTTTAAATCTGAATTTTTGCACCTGTTGACAATCATTTATAGGTTTATGAACCACATGAAACACCATTTGGAACTTGAGAAGCAGAGCAGTGAGAGCTGGGAAAACCACACCACCTGCCAGCACTGCTACCGCCAATTTCCCACACCATTTCAGCTGCAGTGTCACATTGAAAGTACACATACCCCCCATGAATTTTCTAGTGAGTTACAGTTTCATTTAAATATTGAATATTATTGATTTTGATGATATAAACTGTGAGAAAACCTTAGAAGTCTGTTAGAACAATAAGAATAAGAAATAGACTTTGGAATTTGAGGGTGAAATTGAAAAAGTTAGCTTTTAACTTCTATATAAAGTAGTTACTAAGATTAAAGTGCCTCTTACAAATAATTCATTATGAAAACTGCCTTGGCATAACCTGTGCTTTATATTTGGGGGACTAAATTAGGAGCCTCACATCATTATTTTCAAATACTATATCAGTGTCCTTCATTTAAACTTTAATAAGAAAAGTAACTACAGTTGTAGTTAAAAATCACAGATTTTAGAGCTTAACAGCTTAGATCCAAATCCCAGATCTGCCTCTTAATATAGCTACATGATTTCAACCACATTACTTAGTATTTGAATAATGGGGATCATAGAAATACCTTCCTTATAGTGTTGCTATAGGAATAGAGTTAATATGGGTAAAGTACTTAGAACTGTGCTTGCCACACAGTTAAACTGTATAACCATTCACCAGCACTACTACTACTACTACTACTATTGTTGTTGATACAGATGTATAAAATATAATTTTTATATTTATATCTTAAAATGTTGTCATACCTTTTCCCTTTCCCTTTTAGCCATTTGTAAAATCTGTGAGTTATCATTTGAAACAGAACATGTTCTTTTGCAACATATGAAGGACAATCATAAACCTGGTGAAATGCCATATATCTGCCAGGTACACTCACAATTTATTGTTTTCTTAAGTGTTTGGTTTGTTTGTTTGTGGTTTTGGTTATAAGATTTCAGCCTATTAGACCAATATCAAATTTTTTTCTATAAAGGGCCAGACAGTTAATATTTAAGGCTTTGAGTGCTATATGATCTCTGTTGCAACTAATCAGCTCTGCTATTATAGCACAAAGGCAGCCATAGACAATAAGTGAGTGAATGGGAGTGTCTGTGTTCCAATAAAACTTTTTTTATAGATGCTAAAATGTGAATTTCATATACTTTTTATGTATTATATTAGTTCAACCATTTAGATAAAATTGGTTACTAAAATTAAAGTCCTTCTTGTAAATAATTTATAGTGGAAAGTCCCTTGGCATAATTCATGCATTATATGAGGTGTAGGCAGTGAGCTAGATTTGGTCCACAGGCCATTGTTTGCCCACCCCTGTACTGGACAAAGAGGCCCTCCTAGAGAAAGACAAACATATGGACTTATTTTATCATATAGGGGAAAATATGGGCATACAAGAGAAATACAAAATGCAATTAGTTGCAAAGAACTCTACCAAATGCTTTGAGACTGTATTTTTAGAGAATTTGAAGGAATGGGAAAGCAAGCAAAAGATAAATTGCCACTGTCATAGACCTGGAGGCCATTTACAGTCTAAAGGAGAATGCTGTTTTATGTAGCAGAAAAAAACATTTTAGAGAACAAGAGATACCAGAGCTTGAAAATTCAAATCAAGATAGGAGGTGATAGATAAAAAGATCTGATAAAAAGAAGGGAATTTAGTTACGTTTTGGGAAGCATCCCCTTAAATTTGAAAGATAACTTTTATGTCTCAAAGATTATCTTTTGGTACTTGCATTAGTGGGATTCTTGGTTGTACAGGCATCAGAGCTGGATTGGTAGTACATAGTGCTTTTCTAAACAAATGATCCATCTTTGTTACTTTGTAATTGCTTATCAGTTATAAATTTTCAAGTTAAACTAAGCCTTCTTTCTATTTCTAGGTTTGCAATTTTAGATCTTCATCATTTTCTGATGTAGAAACTCATTTTAGAACATCCCATGAAAACACTAAGAACTTGCTTTGTCCATTTTGCCTCAAAGTTATTAAGATTGCAACACCTTATATGCATCATTATATGAAGCATCAGGTGAGATTTACTAGTTCTTACTTGTTCATATTGTCTTAGCTAAAAGACTCATTATGACTTAGATTTGATCTGCAAAGGAAGCAGAGTTGTTTCAAATAGTATGATTAACTTATACTTCATGTTGAATTACTTGTGAAATTTCCATTTCTTTTCCTTACTTCTTTGGTGGTGGTGTGGCTCATAAATAAAGGAAATTCTGAAAGAGAGCTAGAAATAGGAAACCTAGTTTAGAGAGAAAAAAGAGAAGGTGAACGGGATATCCAAAAAAATGGATATTTTAGGGTCTAAGAGTGGGTATGGGAATGATTTTGAAGGGAGTTATCAGGAGGAAGGAAAAAGATGAGTTTGAACTGTGACAAAGAAAAGATTGAGGACTTAGAATCTTGTTTTCCTCTTTCTCTTCAAACTTTATTTCCACTTTTTAACCCACTTATTATGAGAAGACATGTTGTCATCATTGACACTTACTGGTCCATATATGAATGCTGCCAGAGAACTATATTTAGATCATAACTTGTTTCCTGGATGACTTCTGCCAGTTCTGCTATATAATTTTTGGGATCCAGTATTAGTATTTGTACTCTTCTCTTGAAGGGTACAATGTTATGCTTACTGGTTCATTTCTTGAAGCTATTAAACCATCCTTTGTTTGGGCTAAAAACTGAAGCAACACTAATTCTATTCTTGAGTGCTTGAAAGAGTAACAGTGCCTTGCCCAAATCAGAAGCCAATGGATTTACTAGCTCACTAAAAAGCTTAATAAATTTTTCATTAATGGTTAAATTGGCATACCAGTTTATTCAGCATTGATGCTCACTTTGTCAGTTTCGGTCATTAGCCATCATGAAATCAACTTGCGTTTTTTAATTGGGGAAGATCATAAAAGAATTTCCAAATGCATTTGCAATCACCTGTGTCATCATCTATCCACCTATCCTTGAGTTTTGGCAAGACCTTCTATTCTAGGGTTTTCCCAACGGTGTTCCATCAGGTGTTAATAGGTGTTTCCCCCAAAATTGTCACTGGTAAATAAATTTGGTAAATGCCAGGATTTACAAAATTAAACAGTTTTGTTTATTTTTTAAAACAGGACTTCTCAGAGTAATATGCTAATGGACATTGTATTTCTCTAAGCAAAGGATATAGTATGTATCATTCCCCAAACTTATTTGACCATTGAACACTTTCTTTACACAATACCTATTAACATTTCTTGATGAACAGAGTTGGGGAAACACTATTCTTGATACTTTATTTCATCTTTAGACTTTAATTTTGAGAAGGAGAATGAGGTATAAAATAGTAGCTCTATTTCATTATGGAGCTTTTAATATAATCTTTCTCAGATGCTTTATTAAGCTATTATTGAGTGAGATATAGATGTGGGAAGAATAACTATGATAGAGATTTGTGGACCCACTATGTGGGCTGTATGATTTATAATCAAGTCTTCATACGTTGACTTGTATGTTTTAACTTGCCATGGGTGCCCAATTTTCTTTTTTGTTTGTTTGGAGTACTTAGGAGGTAGACAGCCAGCAGTAAAGAGGGGACAATCTGTTAATAAGAAGGATCATCAGGCATCCTTTAGGGTATTTACAATTTGTATAATTATTTACAAAAGACTGGAAAACCATATCTGAGTGGAATTATAAACTAGTAATTGAGAGGACATTATTAGTATAGTATTAGACAATAAGAATTATTGATTCTATGCCTCATTTTATTGTCTTTGAAGGTTTCCATTGTAACTTTTTTTTTCTTTTAAAGACTATATTATCATTTCTTGGGTGATTCTAGAGCTAACAACCAGTTTGTATAACTTTTGAGAAATAAAACAATTTCAGATGTGTTAAATGTGCTCATTAGATCTTTAATAAAACAAGCAGTTATAGTAGAGAAAAGAAAATTATAGTAGAGAAAGATAATAAATTTGTGGGTGTGGGTATTTGGACGTATATGCTGGTGATAAGTTCTGTGGGAAGAAAATGTGGAGGATAAGGAGTGCCAAGGATTGGGGAGGTGATAGGAGTAGAGGAGTGGTTTGCTGTTTTGTATACAGGGTGGTCAAAAAGGGGCCTCTCTGAAGAAAATAAAGGAATAAGCTGTGTGGATATTTGGGAGAGATAACATTATGCAGGCAGTAAAGTAAGTGTATACCTGGGATGCTCAAAGAACAACAAGGAGGCCAGTGTGGCTGGAACATAGTAAACTAACTGGAGAAAGAATAGTAGGGGATGAGGTTGTAGCAATAGAATGCAGGCCAATTCATGTGGGTCCTTGTAAGCCACAGTCAGGACTTTGGAAAGCCACTGTGAGGTTTTAAGCATGTGAAAGATCTGCCATGTTTTTAAGATTACTGGCAGCTATGGGGAGAATAGACCATAGGGAGGAAAGGACATGAGGAGGAGAAGATAGAAAGAAGATTTTTACAGCAATCCAGGTGGGTGGTTTGGACCAGTATGGTAGCAGTGGATGGAGGTAATGAGAAATGGAAAGATTATGAATGTTTTTGAAGGTAGTGCTGATAGGTTTTATTAATGTGTTGGATATGGAATAGTTAAAAGAGAGAGATCAAGTTTTTTGTCCTGAGCAGCAGCAAGAACGGAGTTGTCCTATACTAAGATATGGGGAAGACTGAAGAAGAAACAGATTTTTTTGGAGGAGGGGAGCCAGGAGATACGGAGGAGATCTAGAGTTCAGTTTTGTTCATACTAATTTGAGAAGTATGTTAGACATCAAGTAGTGATGTCAAGTAGGCACTTGGATAGATGGTATTTAAAACCATGAAACTGGATGATGTAACCTAGGGAGTGATTATAGATAGAGAAAAGATTTCTGGGAACTGAACTCTGGTGAACTTTGTTGCTGTTCTGTTATTTTGGTATTTGTTTCTTGGCCAGATTTTCTCCCTTTTTTCCTCCTCTTCCTTGAGCACATATAAGTGAATTTGTTTAAGCTGCCTGTACCTATGATATAATCCAATGTATCACACTTCTAAAATAGTTTTAAGATGTAGCTTCAATTGTAACACATTATGTTTATATATTGCTTTGAACTTTGTAAAGAACTTTATTTATGAAATGCTTGCTGGGTGCCAGGCACTTTCCTATACATTACCTCATTTGAATTTTATAAATAATAGATTGTATTTAAATGAAAATAATGATGTATCTGGCAGAGATATAACTTTTGAGGAAATATTCCTTTGTAATTATATATTATTTTAAATTTATATTTGTATACATATATATTAAATACATTTTTATATTAATGAGTAAAGATTGCAGTTGATATTACATAGTAGAAAGAATATTGGGTCAGGAGTCTGACAATGTCACTAACATTGGGGAAGTGACTTAGATTTCTCTTGGGTCCCTTTTCCCATCTGTAGAATAATGACAGGACTGGGTTTGTGGAGGCACTCAGTCAAGGGGTTTTCAACCAATAAGTAGATTAGGATCAGTTCTGTTTTATGTCTCCATATCTACATTGCCATTAGTGTAGTAGCCATTAGTCACGTGTGGCTGTTTAAGTTAATTAAAATTAAACAAAATTAAAAATTCAGTTCTTCAGTCACACTAACCACATTTCAGTTGCTCAATAACCACATATGGCTAGTGGCTAGCATGTTGGACAGTATATCTCTAGAACATTTCATAATTGCAAAAAGGTTTATTGCACAGCGCTGGTTTATACAACCATTTCTATAACATAACCTTCTTTGAAAAGTCTGGTTCAATTAATTTGTTTTAGAGAGTTTATGTCTAGAAATAACAAAAATTAAAAATACTTTTTCTAGAATAAAAACATAGTATATTAATCTTATTTTAATAGTATCATGTGTTTAAGTACTTCAAATTTATAATGAATTTATAGTTAAAAGACCTTTCACACAATTAATAGAATTTTCATTAGAACGTACTAATAGAACTTACATATTTGATTCCTATATAGTAACAAACATTTTTGAAACCCAAATACTAATGCAAGGAATGTTTTAAAAAATGAAATGATATTTTGGTATTATTTATGATAGGAGATGGTAAACTGCTAATTTTTACCTTATTTAGGTATCGTTAAAATTAAGTTAGAGCAGTTTCAGGACACAGGATTTGTGGTTGTAGAAATTATTTTACCTCCTTTTTTCTGTTTTTTTCTAAACAGAAAAAAGGAATACATCGTTGTACAAAATGCAGACTACAGTTTTTGACATGCAAGGAGAAAATGGATCACAAGACTCAGCATCATCGAACATTTATAAAACCTAAACAACTAGAAGGATTGCCTCCTGGAACAAAAGTGAGTTCAAATATGCTATATTTTAACATTTTGTATGATAATAGAAATTAACTCCTGCCTGTCTTTATTTATTAAATATAATATTTTAAAAAATGACTCTGGATTTTTATTAAGACTTTAATTTTAGTTTTTATTATTATGTCTAGAAAGAAAAACTTAGGACCATTGTTTCGAATTCAGAGATGGGTGTTACGTTGGAGTGGTATTACTTTGTAAAAAGTGCAACTAGATTAACTGTTCCTAGGTCAGTGGGTTGTTTCAATATTATATAGGCTATTTTTGAGCTATTCCAGTTGACAGTGTCTAGGTTGGTTTTAGCTGCTAACCTATAAGATGCTTGAAATCAGTAATCATGTTTTATTTATCTCTGTGATCTCCAGCATCTTCTGTAGTGTCTTGAATGCCATAGGTTCTCAGATGTTTGTTGCAGTTGTTATTTCTGAGTCTACTCAGAGAAGCAAGTTCTGCTGCTGAATAGCATTGTGTTTTAAGTGAGCAAACACATGTCTGACTGCATACTGATGATTATAATTTACTTTTCCCTTTTTGCCTTATATACATCTGTTTTCTCTGACTTCTTTATATACAGTCAGCTCTTGAATATTTGCTCCAGTGGAGGGAAACAGAGGCATGGATAATCCAAAGTGAAATAATCCCCAAAACATTTATTTTTGGCTTTGGGTACTTACCTTTGAATGTGGGTATGTCTGTTATTTGAATTAACTAAAACAATATAAAGCCATGCTCTGAAGACCTAGAGCAAGAGAAGCTATCCAGCATCCTTCCCTGCAATCCATTCATTTCATGCTGGGACTAGACATGCAGAAAACTAATGTAAGCAGTGCAGTCCTCTCTCATTTCTTCCCTTATTAATAATATTAATGATAATGATACTAAATGTTTTTTATAGCACTTTAGAATTAGGCTTTCAGTGTTCCTTTCATACATTCTGATATTTAATCCATACAACAATCCAGTGAGGTTAACGAGGCACATACTGCCTCCTATTATAAAAATCAGTTAAAAACTTCATATTATACATATGAAGAGGCTTAAAAAGATAAGTTACTTATTCAAGGTCACATGGCTAGGAAGGTCTTTTGGTTCCTGGTCCAGTGCTTTTGTATGATACCTAAATACATCTCATAGGCTGTTCCTCAAATACATGCGGAGGCTATAGTCAAATGATGAATGAGAATGTTGGTAGGCCAACAAATATAATTGAGCATTTTCTCTTTCTGAATACTAAATGATAAAGTTTATATTAGTTCTCTTTAAGAAAATTTTAAATAAATTCTCTGAGTAGTGTAATGAATTGATGTAATCCCTCCTATAACATTTGTAAGCATATGTCCTGGGCGATGAGCCCCTGGAAAGAGGAGGTCACATTTACTATAGATCTGTTTATTTTATAGTTGTCAAAGGGTAATATGGGCCTTTCTAAAGTTATTTTTCAGGATTTCAGATTTAAATTTTGAGCTCTGTGTAAATTTTTTAAATTATATCAGAGCATTAAAATAGCTATGGAATTTGCTGTTTTGATACTCAGAGTTTGCATTAACTTCTAATTATCCATAAATAACTATGTTAACATATGACTGATACCAATATAAAAATATATTATCATAAGTGAATAAATATCAAGTTTAATATCATTTAATTGATGTGAACACTTAGAATAAATGGAAGACTGACCCGATTATTGTTTCTGTGTGCTCTTTGCAAAATACTTGATGTTTAATTTTCATATAGTACAGTGATATTTTAATATCAATGCAGTGATTAATTTTTTAAAGCAACTGTTGTCTTCATTTTTTAGGTGACTATTCGAGCTTCAGTTGGACCTCTTCAATCAGGATCTTCACCGGCACCTTCGAATAGTGCAAGCTCTTCTACCCTTCAGCTCTCACCTCCAAGGACTAAAAATATAACTACTAAAAGTCCCACAAAATCTAATACAAGTAAACCTAATACAACCAAATCCAGTGCAAGTAAACCTAATGCAAGTAAGCCCAATGGAAATAAACCTAAATACAAATCAAAAATCTCCAATGTGCAAAAGAAACAAAGCACATTGGCTAATTGCAATAAAAAAAGTAAAGTCAATACAGCATTGAGGAATTTAAGGTAATCTTTATTCCTGATATGCAACTAATTTAAACCTATATATGAAAACTTTATACTTTAGTTAACAGAACATTAATAAGGCTCTCCCTTACAATTTTTGTCTTAAAATATATTTTTATCATTTTTTTATGTCTCCATAAGGTATCGTCGGGGCGTTCACAAGTGCATTGAATGTTGTTCCGAAATAAAAGATTTTGCAAACCACTTTCCTACATATGTGCACTGTAGTTTTTGCAGATACAACACTAGCTGTAGCAAAGCCTATGTAAATCATATGATGAGGTAAGATGAGTTAAACATGTAAATTGCCAATAAAATTATAGTTCAGCAAGTTTTTGTTTTGAAAACAAAGTTATCCTATTAGAGGCCACTGTTTCTCTTCAAGGATCTAAAAGGGTCTAGCAGTCAGGAACTTCTAGGATATTCCCTGGTCCTGTTTTTCAGCATAGTAATTAAGAAACTACTGGACTACAATTGTAAGAATAGTTAAACTAATAAAAGTAGGATAGGTTTGTTAGAGAAGTAGTTTTACTATGGGAGTTTTTTTTTCTTATAGGTGTTTCAAAAATGGTTATTTTTCAAATAAAATTTTAAATGTTTTAAATATATTTACTAAACAAATACATGTAATTTCATGAGCGTCATGTTCTTTAAAGCACTCACTTCAAGAGACTTCAGAATTTTCAGTGATGTTAGGAACTTTAATGGATTTGTTTTTCTTTCTGTCTTCTCTGTATTCCATCTATCTGTTCATCCATCCATCCATCCCATCTGTCAGGTCATCTATACTTATTTCCATTCAGTGAAAATGAGAGACTACTGTAGTCATGATGTCACTTTTGGAATTCTTTTTCATTAATTCCTTCAACTTAGATTATTTGAGTACTTGCCATTTATACTATGCCAAGGAAAGCCTTCAGAGCCCACATTACTGTCATTTGGATCTCAGTAGGGAAATAATTTAATTCTTCAGGATGAATTTTTATTTTTAAAAAATAGGCAAAAGTTCAGATATAAATCTGATAGGTTGCTCATTCAAAATGAGGTTGTTGCATTTTTTAAAAAACTAGAATTAATATATAATTTAAATGAGTTTCTTACAGATCATAACATGACCTCTATGTTACTTTTTGGTCATTACCAGCTGCTGCTTTTAAGGATTCTCTCACCTTTCTTGGTGGCTTCAACACTTCTTTTATAGTGTATTCCCCCCTTTCGTGCTTAGCCTAATCTCATGGTACTTGACCTCTTTAGTGTCAGCACTTCACATCAACTTCTAAATTCTTGTATAGTCCTTACCACAGTACAATTTTAATCTCATCCTATACATGCTGTTCATTCTTACTGGATTCCAATTACCCATGATGTTCATTGCTTTGAATTCTTTTTCCAGTCTTGCAGCACTAATCTAGCTTTGTAGTTAGCCTCACCCTTGAGGTCATCTGTTGTGATTGCAGCTTTATTTTTGTCCTAGAATCTTTTATACCTTTAGTTATGCTTACCTGGCATAAAAGCCAATGTAAGGTTTGAATCTCTTCCCCTTTTGAACTGTCTCTATGCTCAGTTCTAGACCAAACAATGCTTTGATTCAATCAACTCTGAATTCATAATCTTTAACTTTGATTGGGTCCTATCTTTTTCTTCTTAAAGAACTGTGTTTTTACCTTATGTATTTATTTAATTCTTTTTCAGTACCTTATAGATTTTTAGTTTCTCATTTGTTAACCTACCCTGAGAATTACTCACTTGGAGGGGGCATCCTTTTTGTCTTTCCTAAAATTAATTTTTCAACTCCAAATATTTTTCCTCTTACTTTCATCCAGACATTAATCTTAAAAATCAAACATGTCCCACTTCTCTAAAGTTAATCCTATCTATTATGTCCTACAATTCACCATGCCCTTATTCAGTTAACTTGCAGTTTGATCTCTTTCTCTATATCTGGTTCCTTCTGCTTATAAATATTTTCAGGTTTTTTTTTTTTCCCTCCGAAGGAGATTTGTCCTTAGTGGCTATTTTCCTTATTTCTTGTCTTCTTTTTTATCATCACCATTTGTAAAATGTGTTTGTTACCAGCTTTATTTGTGATTCATTTCTTTTCTCTTTGAGTATCATCCCTACTTACCAAATAATGCTGCCCCTTTAAAGATTATCTGTCATGTACATTTTTTCACTCTTGTCAATTTTTACTCCTCTGTGACTTCTTTAGAGTATTTGACATTGTTGTCATTCACTTGTTTTTTTATGAAGTTTTAAAATTTTTCTGACAGCCATGTGAAGTAGACAGTTTTTTAAATTATTTAAAATTTTTTTATGGATACAGAATAGTTATATATATTTATAGGGTACATGTTATATTTTGATACAAGCATACAATACGTAGTCACCAAATCTGGGTAATTAAGGTATCCATCGCCTCTAACACTTATCATTTTTGTGTGTTGGGAACATTCCAAATCTACTCTTGTTATTTTGAAATATAAAATCAATTTTATTGTTAACTATAATTGCCCTTTTGTGCTACTAAACATTAGATCTTACTCCTTTTGAAACTATTCTCCTCAGCCTCTGTTAGTTACTACCATTTTTCTTCTTCCTATTTGGCCACTCCTCTAATCCATTCCCTTTTCTTCCGTCAGCTCTTCTTGCCTCTTTTCTTTACCTTTCTTGGTAACTTAACCACTCTCACATTTAACTTTCAACTTTTAATCTTCCAATTCCAATCCTTAGTTTTCCTGAGATCCAACTCTGGGTTTCTAACTATTTTGTAGATGCTTTGACCTTAGACTCACTGGCATCTAAAAAGAACACAAGCCAAACATTATGTCTGTCCAGGATTCACATGATACCACCTCAGTACTCTTTAAGCTTCATCTCTTTCAGGGCATCATTTGCATAAATATGGAGAACCAGCTGAAAACAATTCACTGTTCCAAGTTTCTGAAGCTCATGAAGTTGTCTTGATCCACTGTGCGTCATGGCTTCCTAAGATTCCATCTGCCTCCCAGTGTTTTGCACCCATATCCCCAGGCATCCTTTCCCCCAGTAAACTGCTGGATGGTATGCTGATTCTCTTATTCAGCCAAACATACAGCTGCCCAAAGGAGGTTTTAATTCTGCTTTAATTTATAGGAGATTAAACTTGAAAATATGTGGTTTCTTAAACCAAAGGCCATTCTGTCCTTCCCTCTGCTATTTATCATAGGCTTCCCACTTGTCCTGTAGAACCTCCAAAATCCATTCTATCTCAAAACATTCCCAACTGGCCCAACACTCCCTTACCTTTTTCCCAATTCCCATTGA
This sequence comes from Lemur catta, assembly GCF_020740605.2. Taxonomy (NCBI): domain Eukaryota; kingdom Metazoa; phylum Chordata; class Mammalia; order Primates; family Lemuridae; genus Lemur; species Lemur catta. The sequence goes on along the minus strand of NC_059128.1, from coordinate 88,151,865 downwards.
GCCTCAACCCTGCACTTCATTGTCATCACATATAACTCTTACTCACTGTTAACCTCTTATGAAACTAAAAGCTTTCATTGCCTCTCTTCTTAGGGTTTAGTAGTTCCTTTTCCTCAACTTCACTGGTACCCTTGCTTCCCTTACTGCGTTAGCTACTTCCCACTGAATGGTGCACTCTTTCTTCTGTTCATTGTAGATTCTTGTTACAGGCTTGAGGTCTTTATGTACAGTAGTTTCATTTTCTCCAAGGGATGCGTGCCTTTAATTCCTAACCCATACCAACTCTGTAGCCTCTCATTTGGTCTTTTTCCGTCTAATCTCATATGCCCAGTCCATTCTATAAAGTCTCGTATCCCAATAAATTGATTAATCTTCCCCAAAGTATAATTTCAACCATATTCATTTTCTACAGTGACTTTTCTTTATTCCTTATTAGTTCCCAGAATGTCCTGTCCTTCCCTCTCAGTCTATCTTCTTTGAAGCGTCTGATCACCAGAATCATTCCTTCCTTTGAATTGTGTACTGTTCATCTATTTTGCCTTTTATTTATTTGTGTCTGTATTATCTCCTTGAGAAGAGGGGACTATTTGTATTCATCATATCACCTACCACATTACAAACTGCAGGTGATAGTCATTATTTGTTATAATTATAAAAGGCCCTTAATCTCAAAAGAAGCAGGATGGGCACGTTTGTAGCTCTGACTCCAGCGGTGCAAAGGCAATATTTGTAATCTAAACAACAGAGAAAAACACACACAAAAAATCTTAAAGTTAGAGCATTGTTGAAGTAAGACTTTTTTGAAGAACAGCATCATTAAATGTGTAATTTTTGAGTGATTCTTTTTTTAAAAAAGTAGTATTATTTGGGTTCAGTTGTTAAAAGTATTGTACCTTATTTGCTTATAGCTTTTAGATAGTAATAGACACTATCTGAAAAAATGCAAACGAATTTCTGTATAATATGCTATTATTCCTCAAAATAATGCATAAGAAGGCTTTTTTTTTAAACATAAAAGATAACAGAATTAAGTTAAAATACATAACTAATATCTCAGTTTTGTAGTAGTTTATTTCAGCCAGGTTTGTTTCAATAAATATTCTTTATGTGTGTACTAGGAAGGTACAATTTGCTAAGAATTATGGCAGGGGAAGGCCAGGCGCGGTGGCTCACCCCTGTAATCCCAGCACTCTGAGGCGGAGGTGGGTGGATCATTTGAGCTCAGAAGTTCGAGACCAGCCTGAGCAAGAGTGAGACCCCATCTCTACTAAAAATAGAAATTATATGGACAACTAAAAATATATATATATATAAAAAATTAGCTGGGCATGGTGGCACATGCCTGTAGTCCCACCTACTCGGGAGGCTGAGGCAGGAGGATTGCTTGAGCCCAGGAGTTTGAGGTTGCTGTGAGCTCTGCTGAAGCCACAGCACTCTAGCCTGGGCAACAGAGTGAGACTCTGTCTCAAACAAACAACAACAACAAAAATTATGGCAGGGCTGGTGGTGAAGAATGAAGAATCAGAAAACTCTGGATTTGAATTCAAGCTTCGCCATTTATTACCTGTGTGAATTTGAGCAAGTGACTTAACCTAACTTCCAGTTTTGCTTTTCTTGAGAAGAAAGTTATTGTAATTATTAGAGAAAATGTACTTAAAGTGCTTAATAAGATGATTTGCACTTAGGGGATATTCAGGTAATGATAGCTATTAATTTCTAAGTTGTCATTACTAGGATTGAGGGTAAAGTCCTTGACTTTTTTGGTAGGGGAGATAGATTTACTTAGCCTAATGTGATAAATGATGATGAGAACACAAAGTAGGTAAGAATAAATTCTTTAAGCAAGAAACAAAGGAAGACTTCCTATAAATGACATTTCACTTAGACATTAAAGGATGATTTTTACATTTTTCAAGGAAAAAAAGTTGGTATAAAAATCTGTTCCTATACAATGGAGAGACAGAGTACTGAATTTTTTTAAAGATCTGCTTGAGTTCATTGTACATTTTATATAGATTTCTTGGCACTCAATGATATTCATTAGAAGAACAGTTGAATTATTGCGGTAGCGTCATAACTGGTCTTACAGGTACTTACTGTCTATAGTTTCCCCCCTTTTTTTCTAATTCTTCATTTCTTCTGCTAGAGTAGGCATATCTGGTTAGGGCATTTTTTAACCTAAAATCTTTTGACTTCCTAACATTGATAGGATGAAGTTCATATTTTCTGGAAAATATAAGACCTTTCAATATCAAATTCCTAAGTACTTTTTTAGCTCCTTCAACTCTTTATTTTCCTGAAAATCCTATATCTTTATGGTTACTCTTTGCTTTGCTTGGAAGTGAAGCAGTAAGAACTTTTGTAGGCCGGGCGCGGTGGCTCACGCCTGTAATCCTAGCACTCTGGGAGGCCGAGGCGGGTGGATGGCTCGAGGTCAGGAGTTTGAGACCAGCCTGAGCGAGACCCCGTCTCTACTAAAAATAGAAAGAAATTATCTGGACAACTAAAAATATATATATAAAAAAAAATTAGCTGAGCATAGTGGCGCATGCCTGTAGTCCCAGCTACTCGGGAGGCTGAGGCAGGAGGATCACTTGAGCCCAGGAGTTTGAGGTTGCTGTGAGCTAGGCTGACGCCATGGCACTCACTCTAGCCCAGGCAACAGAGAGAGACTCTGTCTCAAAAAAAAAAAAAAAAAAAAAAAAAAAAAAAAAGAACTTTTGTAATTGAATTGAACTAATTGGTGGCTGGCTTCTACCTCATCGACCTGCAGCTTTCCTTCAGTTAACCACAAAATTTTATATGTGTCACTATTGATTTATATGCATTACTTAAGAATATGTGTTTATTCGTTTAGCAAATATTTATTAAGCATTTTTATTCTGTACCAGTCCCTATTTTCCTCCCCTTCTCCCCCTCCCTAGACCATGAACTCCAGGGCAGGCAATTTGCCTTTGTTGTATCATTAACCTCTAGTCTAATGTCTTAAGTAGTAGGCATATCATCAATATTGTTGGATGTTAAGGAAATCGTTCCTTTTGTGTTTCTTAGAAAGTAAAGTTGTTATATGGAAGCAAGATCATTAACAAAATATGGTTAAAGAGGGTTTTGTCCTCAATTTTGTTGAGGTATAGTTTGCACACAATAAAATTCACCTGTTTAGGCAGGGCGTGGTGGCTCACGCCTGTAATCCTAGCACTCTAGGCCGAGGCAGGAGGATCGCTCGAGGTCAGGAGTTCGAGACCAGCGTGTGCAAGAGCAAGACCCCCCCCCCCCCCCCGTCTCTACTAAAAAATAGAAAGAAATTAACCAGACAACTAAAAATATATAGAAAAAATTAGTCGGTCATGGTGACACATGCCTGTAGTCCCAGCTACTCGAGAGGCTGAGGCAGGAGGATTGCTTGAGCGCAGGAGTTTGAGGTTGCTGTGAGCTAGGCTGACACCACGGCACTCTAGCCTGGGCAACAGAGTGAGATTCTGTCTCAAAAAAAAAAAAAAAAAAAAATTCACCTATTTATGGAGAAAAGCTTAATGAGTTTTTATAATGTTATACTGTCTTGTAACCAGCTAGCAGATTTTTTAAACTTAGATCTTAACATGTTTTTGCTATATTGTAATAAAACTTTTTTCTCTTTTCTTACATTTTTTATTATATGTTTTTATATTGATATTAAATTTATGGAGATCTAATAGAAAGAAAAAAGGTAGTTATTTGTGAGCTGTGGATCCACTTTTGCACTCCTGTAATACACAAAACTATAGGTATGGCATTTGTGTATTAAATACAGATAAATAAAAGAGGTGGTATAAGTCCTTTTTTATAGATGAGGAATTCTCAATTAAAACTGGAGTCAGACAACTAAAAATTTAAAATTGCCATCATTATAATATGGTACAAGTTGTAGACATGGTGGAATCTATCAAGAAGACTGTATGTAATTTTTTCTCTCCCCTTACTGATAGATAAACCAAAAACAGTCTGCTTGTTTGAAGAGGAAAGAAGAAAGAACTTCATTAAAGAAAGAATCTCATTTAAGAAAACTTATTTTGGTTCACATTTTTTAGGATTCAGACAAAAATCTTTGACCAATCTGAGGAAACACAGTTGTATATATAAATTCTTGCATATAGTTTTAGAGCTTCCCAACCTCCTGATGTGTTCTTCTAACAAAACTTTATTTTTGTGATACTCTCTTAAATTTGTAAATTCTAATATTAATATTAGTTCCTTGTAGATTGAAGAAATGACTATTAGAAATCTTCTGAGGTTATTTTCTGGGGATTACAGCTGGCCAGAATATTTCTTTTCCCATACAAACATGCTGTGCTGGTGACAGTTACCCTGTATCTGAGAGTTTCACTTGCATGAGAATTACTGCTTGTTAAAGCAGATTCCTGGGTCCTGCTGCTCCAGTAGGTTTGTGGGGGGCTCAAGACTTTGCATTTTTAAATATAGTAGTTCCTCCCTTATCCATTAAGGTATATGTTCCAAGACCCGCAGTGGAGGCCTAAAACTGATAATACTGAGCTCTCTGTATACTATAGTTTTTCGTATACGTATATACCTATGTTAAAGTTTAATTTATAAATTAGACACAGTAAGAGATTAACACTAATAATAAAATAGAACAATTATAATAATATAATAAAAAATATGTGAATGTTGTCTCTCTCTCTCTCTAAATATCTTACTGTACTGTACTACAAGTAACTGAAACCGTGGAAAGTAAAACTAGTTAAGGGGACTCCTCTAAGCTCTCAGGTGATGTTGATGCTGTTAGTCTAATCCTGGCCTTCTAGTACAGCAGTGCTTTCCAGTCCTGAATTAAATGGTTATGTAAAAGCTATTGTCGGCCGGGTGGGGTGGCTCATGCCTGTAATCCCAGCACTCTGGGAGGCTGATGCAGGCGGATCGTTTGAGCTCAGGACTTCGAGACCAGCCTGAGAAAGAGCGAGACCCCCGTCTCTACTAAAAATAGAAAGAAATTAGCTGGACAACTAAAAATATATAGAAAAAAATAAGCCAGGCATGGTGGTGCATGCCTGTAGTCCCAGCTACTCGGGAGGCTGAGGCAGTAGCATTGCTTGAGCCCAGGAGTTTGAAGTTGCTGTGAGCTGGGCTGATGCCAGGGCACTCTAGCCCGGGCAACAGAGTGAGAATGTGTCAAAAAAAAGCTATTTCATTGGCTACAAAGTTTAGTTAGTGGTTTTCTTTTCTGTACTTAGGGGAAACATTGTTTTTTTGGGGGGTTTGTTTTGTTTTGTTGAAACAGAGTCTCACTGTGTTGTCCTTGCTAGAGTGCAGTGGCTCACTGCAACCTCAAACTCTTGGGCCAGCCTCCCAAGTAGCTGAAACTATAGGCTTGTGCCACCATATCCAGCTAAGTTTTCTATTTTTTGTAGAGACGGGTCTCACTCTGTGTTGTCCTTGCTAGAGTGCAGTGGCTCACTGCAACCTCAAACTCTTGGGCCAGCCTCCCAAGAAACTATAGGCCTGTGCCACCATATCCAGCTAAGTTTTCTATTTTTTGTAGAGACGGATCTCACTCTTGCTCAGGCTGGTCTCAAACTCCTGAGCTCAAGCAATCCTACCGCCTTGGCCTCTCACAGTGCTGGGATTACAGGCGTGAGCCACGGAAACATTTGTTTTTTTGGTATTTCAGCTTATTATGGGGGTACAAAAGTTCAGGTTATATATATTGCCCATGCCTCCCTCATCCCCCCGAGTCAGAGCTTCAAGCGTGTCCATTCCCCAGACAGTGCGCATCATGTAGGTATACACCCATCCCCTCCCCCTACCCCCCCACATCTGTCCGACACCCAATTGGTGTTATTCCCATATGTGCACTTAGGTGATGTTCAGGGAAACCTATTTGCTGGTGAGTACATGCGGTGCTTATTTTTCCACTCTTGGGATACTTCACTTAATAGAATGGGTTCCAATTCTCTCCAGGAGAACAAAAGAGATTCTGTATCACCGTTATTTCTTACAGCTGAGTAGTATTCCATGGTATAAAGCATTGTTTTAACTCATGAGTTCTGCTTTAATTTGTTTTGTAAAACCTCTATCAGTAATTGCAGAGAACTCTCTTAAGTGTTTGAATTTTCAGATGGTAAACAGTGGCATTTAGTTCAATTACCATTTATTTTATAGATCATTTGATTTCTACTATCCTCCTCCCACACAAGCATGTTAAGATTAGAAAGTGATTGAAAAAGATTATTATTGGTAACTATTCATATTATAACAAAAATTATTAGCAAAAATTCGGAATTGCTTTTAACTCTTAATAAATGAAAAAATTAAATTTGATGCTTTTACATTTTTTAAGACTTTCTTTTTTATATAATGGCAAGGTATAGTACTAATCTAAGAATATGCTTAGGGAAATATATGTCATTAGAAAATAAATTGGTAAAATGAAATGTAAGATAAAATGTAGAATTAGACAGGAATGACAAACATTTTATTATTTACATCATGATCTTCTATTAAAAACTAGAAACTTAAGTATAAACTTGAAATATAGTTATAAATTAATATGATTATTAAAATCTGTTTTGTCTCTCCAGCTTTCATAGTAACCGTCCAAGTAAAAGGTTTTGTATTTTTAAGAAGCATTCAGAAGATCTCAGGTAACTAGTTGATCTTTTTTTATTTTATCTGTTGAAAAATGAGGACTTTTTTCACATAACAGCTTTATTGAGATGTAATCACATAGTATACAATTCATGCATTTAATAGCATTTAGTATATTCACAGAGTTTGTGCGGCAATCACCACAGTTAATTGTAGTACATTTTCATCATCCCAAAAAGAAACCCTGTACCCATTAGTAGTCATCCCCATTTCCCTCCAACTCTCCCCGTCCCTAAGCAACCACTAATCTACTTTCTTTCTTTATAAGATTTGCCCATTCTGGACATATCATATAAATGGAATGATATACTATACAATCTTATGTGAGTGTCTTCTTTCCTTTAGTATAATGTTTTTAAGGTTCATCTATGCTGTAGATTGAATCAGTACTTCATTTTTTAAAATTACTGAATAATATTCCATTGTATAAACATACCATAGCTTATCCATTTATGTTGTTTTTATTCTGAGGCCATTATGAATGTTGCTATGAACATTTGTGTACAAGTTTCTGTATGAACATTTTTTTTTATTTTTCTTCAGTATATACTTAGGATTAGAATTGCTGGGTTATATGATAACTCTACGTTGAACCTCTGAGGACCTGCCAGACTGTTTTCCAAAGTAACTTCACTGTTTTGCATTTCTACCAACAGTGTGAGGATTCCAATGTCTCCACATCTTTGCCGACACTTGTTATTTTTCTCTTTTTGATGATAGCCATCCTAGTGGGTATGAAGTGGTATCTCATTTGTAGTTTGCTATAACTTTTTTTTACCGGCTGATGGGGTACTAATTTGAAAATCTAAATGACTGCTACTGGACATTACAGAGTTTTGTTCATTTTGTCCTTAGACCGGAGGGGTGATTAGCCATTGTTGTCTTGCTAAATTTATTCAGTAGACAGGTCATGCTGAGATGAAACCTTGATGCATTTGCATTGTAAAATGAGCCAAAAATAAGGCTCTCCAACAATATTTGAACATTAAAAAGTTACTTAAGATTTCTAGTAAAGTGACAGGTTTTCAGTTTGAGGTAAATTCCTGAAGTTACTGGAATTCTTGAAATTAGTATATAGTCTTTATAATTCTTATGTTTTCTTTTTAAAATAGAAGTATGTAACTTGATTACCATACAGAAAGAACTATTGATGACTTTTTCTAAGAGCATTGATAATTAGTTTGGGTTATACCACACACTGAGAATCCACGGAGCACCATTGTTTCATATTCTTCTCATTTCTTTGGACTCCATCTTTCTTTATGTTGCCATTGCTCCTTGACATGTGTCTTTGCTTCAAGCTAACCTAAAGAAATAAGGTTAGCCAATACTTGTTTTGATACTTTGAGTTAGTGGAAAAGGTAGAAGAGGAGATGATATATCTCAGGACCTTTATATTTATTATTCCCCATGTCTAGTTTGCTTTTCCCCAGATCTTGCATGGTTAGCTCCTTTATTTCTTTCAGGCCTCTACTCTGATGAGTGAGCTTTCCCTTGACTTTGTATTTATCTTGAACTCCTGACCTCAAGCAATCCTCCTGCCTCGGCCTCCCAGAGTGCTAGGATTACAGGCATGAGCCACCACACCCAGCCATATATTTAAAATTGTATTCTCTCCCCTGTGTTTCATCCCAGTACTCTCTATCTCCTTTTTATGTTTTATTTTTCTCTAGATCATCTGACATACTATAAGTTTTACTTCTTGTTTATTGTCTGTGTCCTCTTACTACATTGTGTGTAGTTTGGTTTTTTGTCTGTCCCTGGCACGTAATAGGCACTCAGTAAATATTTGTTGAATAACTTAATGTATATGTTGAAAATGATGTATGTGGACAATAGGTCCCATCTATGATATTGGACCAATAGCTCAAAGGGAGAGAAAAATTTGATTTGGTTTTAAAAATATATTAGTATTACTTTTAAGACCTTTACTGATCTAGAGAGATAGATTAAGCTATATTAGATGTTGCCTTTACTGAAACTGTCATAAGAATGGATAGGATTTTATTGCATTATAAAAACGAAATTTTAGTTTGATTTTTACCTCACTGTTCTCAAGCTCAGTTGTGTGTTTAGTTTTTAAATGAATTATGTGATTTTTAAGGATCTGGGGTATTTTTCTCTCAACTTGGACAGTTCTCAAATTGAAAAATGGTTGACTTCTGTGAATGTAACTTAGAATATTTATAATTATATGTGATAATAATTTTTGTATTCTAATTGAAATGGAATATTCATTTTGTAGCTACTGAGTATCTATCATATACATAATGTAGCAGGTCCTATAACGATGACAGTGATAAAACAGTATTGGAACCAACTCTTCAGAGAATCTACAGTTTATTGGGTTAGAGTTAAGGTGTGAACATAAATAACTATGAATTTTAATAAGTACAATGAGAGTTATTTCAGAGAGAAGAGAGATTACTTGGAGTGATCTGGGTAGGTGTTATTCGCTTTAAAGGATGGTTATTGTTTCTACTCATAGAAGAGACATGGGGGCATCCCACTTGGAAGAAATAGCACAAATAAAAGGTGCAGAAATAAAAAGTAGAAGGCATACAGAGGGGATGGCTAGTAGTAAATGGATAGAGCACAAATTTCATATAATAGTCATAAAATTGGAGTCCAGGAGAATAGTTTTGAGCTTAGAAGCAGATTTTAAAGCATTGAAAATGAGGCTTATGCATTTGGACTTAATTCAGAGGGCATTGGAGAATCATTAATGTTTTGTATAGAATCAAGTGATACTGAAGGAAGGTTGAATTCATGGGTATGCAAGGTATGTTGTAGATGCATGAATCATATAGATTAGGACTATTGTGGTAGTTATGAATGATTTAGAGAGGACTTGAGTTAGGGTGGTAAGGTAGTATTACATATTTGTGATGTAATATGGACTCTGGAATCAAAGTACTCAATTTCAAACCTGGTCCTGACCTTTTGCTAGCTCTATGTTTTGGAAAGATTACTAAGTTAACTCTTGTCTTTTATAAAAAGGTGATAATTATAGCATCTACCTCTTTGGGTTGTTGTAAGGTTTAGATGAGGTGATATGTCTAAAAATCAGCCTGACACAGAGTAAGTAATAAATTGCTAGTATTATAACATACTTGACATATTAAATGTTCTAAGGAGGGAGAGATAAGAGGTAACTGTAGTTTGAGCTTTAGTGTCAAGAGAAATAGCATCATAAGAAAGGTGAATCAGGTGGAGTTAATTTTAAGAGGAAGTATTGTGATTTTAGTTTCATGAAGGTCAGTTTTGATGTACCAGTGTGACATCTAGGTGTAAATACATAGCTGGCTGTTGGACTAGAGCTTCAGGGGAGAAGTCAGTCTAAGGTATGCTATTTGTTTGTATTCATATACTGATAAAACACTTAAATTTATACTATGTGATGAACTTCAGAGATATATTTATGCTTTGTTAATAAACTGATAATAACAATCACATGCATGATCAAGTTTTATTTCACCCATGAAAAAGTAATTTATTAGAGGGATTCTAAAGAAGCTCATGGACCCCTAAGTGGGGGAGGTACAGCCAGAACAGATAAGGGAAACAGAACATCATCAGGAACTAACATGATTTCTCTCATGAGTTTGACCTGCTGAGACAATATAATATTGTCTTTCTTATTTTCTCTGAACTTTGGTTTCTTTCTCTTTTCTTAATACAAACTAACTTTATTTACTAATGACCCAAACATTACATTCCCAGCCTCCCACATTTTCCCAGATCAAGAAATTTGATTAAAACTCCCAGTTAGAAATCCCCGTTTAAGAGAAGGCTTGACTTGGACCCCCTGTCCAATTAACTATGTCTAGTAACAGAGGCATGTAGCCTACCACTTACCAATGAAACTGTTTTTAGTGTTTTTGTGGGGGCAGTTTGTTCATAGAAAAGACTATGGTTAGTTATTTAAGGCAAGTATTTTAAATTTTAACTTTCCTTAAGCTTTTAAGATTAACTTATAGATACTCCCTTTAGAAATCTAGTACTTTTAATAGTCACTTTCAAGGAGATCTTTAATTAATGTATGGTAAAGTTCATTTAAGTTGAACAGACCAAATTTTTTCAAGAGTTCCATTTATAATTCAAATTACTTTAAACAACTTAACATCATTTATACATTTACTATATTTGATTTTCTTTTAAACAGCCCTTAGAACGCTTGACCCAACAAACTTCCAAGTGCTTAACTCTTATAAGAAATTAAACATATAGTGGCTTTCTAAGTTCTCTGAAACATTTCAGTATTTTCACAGGCTTAATAATATTTTAAAATACCTTTCAACAAAAATCACAAGTCTAAATGCATTTTAAATTAGAATCTTAAGGCCAGCATCTCTTACTTTATGCCAATTATGTTTAAATACTTCAAATGGCAAATGCTAAACAATTTGATCCAATGAGTATAAAAACTATTCCTGTACTCAACAAAAAGTATTGATGACTATTGGAATTGTTTCCTAACCTCTCTGAAAATTTCTAATCATTACATATTTCATTTAAGAACTGGAGCATGCAGTCAAGTTTTGTTAAAGGGAATGAGTAGGTAGGTAGGCTAGTTCACGTTGCCAGGGTGATGAGAAACTTAAACTTGTGGACTTTTATATTTTATTAACTACTTTGGTTAATTCAATATTAAATGATAATACCAATCTTGGATGGTTGTAGTGACGATCAGATGAAGCATATGGGAAAACCCTTAAGACACAGAATACAATTGGTGGCAGCTATTAACAAGATCTGTTCTTAAAGCCTTCACGTTTACTTCTCATTTTATCCTCAACTAAATAAAACACTACATTGTAAGCTCCTTTAGAGGACAGACTATACTTTTTTTTTGTTCACCATTATATTCACAATACCTAGTAGTATAGTATAGATAGAAAGACACCCTCAGTAAATATCTATTGAGTGAATGAATGCTATATCCTCACTTTGCAGATGGGCAGAGGGACAAACAAAATGTGACTTGCCTAAGTTACACAGGTTGTTTGTGGAGCCAACATTGGCTGTAGATCTTTTGACTCCTAACTTTTATCAATTGGTATGAGAGGTAAAAGTTTATAAAACAAATACTTTTCATAAATAAATGGTAGCATAATTTGTACATGGCTTATGTCATTTTCTAGAGAATCATTTCAGTTGTATCAAATTTATAGAATAAATACGGGAAGTTACAGTTTGACACAAAAGATCATGGAAAAATAATCATTGAGCTTGTGTATGGATTTTCATAAAAGATAAAAACATTTTCTTTTTATGCTGTTTGCTTTCTCTCTCTCTTTTTTTTTATAGGGGCATTACTCTAGTGTGCCTTACTTGTGATTTCCTAACTGATGTTTCTGGCTTAGATAATATGGCTAGACACTTAAGTCAACATGAAACTCATGCTTGCCAAGTTGTAATAGAGAAAGGTATGTATATATAACTATGCTATTTTGGATTTTTTATATTTATTCCAGTATTTTTTTGTCAGCCAAAATATGGGTTCATTTACTGAATCATTATTCTCACTCATCATATTTCATATGCTGTTGTAAATATAAAACTTTTCTTCTAATTTCAGTTTCTGTTTGTATCCCAACTTCTGAACACCTTTCTGAGTAAGTTTAATTTTTATTCAGTGCATTTTACTTTGATGGATTAGCACTATTGCATTTTAAATTTATCGTTAGTAGCAATGAAAAATATTAAAGTATTTTGTTTTTTGTTTTTTTTAAAGCTGCTTGTTGAAATAGGTTCCTGCTCTATGGAGCTCGTGACCTGGTGCAAGACAAGTTGGAATTTCCTAAGTTCAAAGTTCTGAGATGTTTTCTTTCACAAAGGCAGTTGAGCAGCCAAGTTCATAACACTAGCTTTCATTATTTAGCTCTGAAATTTTCAGCTTTCCAATGGGACTAGATTCTTGTTCCACCTTATCTTTGTGTCAGGTTGACATATCTTAACATGTATTTTTTTTCTCCAGTTGGTACTCTCTAAAATAACTTTTGTTGCTATGGTCTTTTCTTACATTGCTTAAAATAATTTGTGTTTTTCTCTGCTGTACTTGCCTTCAGAATAATACATTCCAAATGATATAGCTGTTTGTCTTTTTGTCTGTTTTGTCTGCTTTCTTAATTTCTTATAAGTCTTAAGTTTTTAGGCCAGATGATTGTCTTTCTCCTCATTCGTTGTCTGTCATTGTGCTATTTTTCTTATTTTTCAGATGCAGAAGCAGCCCAGAGATTTCAAAAAATGTCCAGGGTACACCTGGACAGTGTCCGCCTTCGATGGACACTACTGATGCCTGTTCTCTCTTTCCAAGGAATGTGAATAATTTGACTGTGGGACCTGCTCTAGGTTGTGGCCTCAAGAAATCAGATCTTGGGGAGACTCCCTTCCTACGTGGCTGGCCTCCCATAAGGCTGATGCTGATTTGGCCAGAGATGGCCTCAAGGCCCACCAAATTGAGCACACTTCCCACTGGGGGCTTTGGCTCATGATCTTAAGCTTATGAGTCATTTATGACCAAGAAAAGCCCATCAAATCAATGCTTCAATATCCAAGTTGAAGTTTAGTCATTTTGGCTGCTGCCCTTAAATCTTTCTCTAGCATGAATGCAGTCCAAGGAATATAAAAATTCTGGTTGTTAGGAAACCATGGCTACTTTCATATCCTTGGAACAACAGGGCTTTACCATTATGTTCCAAAATTGCGGTTATTTTTACTGACATTTAAAATATATTAAACAGTGTTAACTCCATAATTTTTCAGCAATACCAATTTTCAATTTTGATTTTTAAAAATTTTAATTTTAATAGCTTGGTTTTATGTTATCCAAATTTATTGATGTCTATTGTCTGTTTTTATATTCCTTTGTTTAAAATTTGTTTAGTGTTTGCTTTGTTTTGTTAAGAACTCTCCAAGAGATTCCTTAGAATTTTCTACAGATTTCATATAGCTGCCTATTATTTGTAACTTTTTAATTTGGCTGTTACTCCAATCATTAGACATTATTATATCTTCTGTCCTATCAGGATTATTATTATAATCTTAATTGTGAGTTCTGAGGTGTAGAGAATTGGCAAAACTTCATTTTGTAGACCTCAAAAACAAATTTTAAAGTTATATATTTGTACATCTAATATATAATATCTATTTGGCTATTAATGTAGTTCCTTTCAGTAAAGGTAACATATTAAAAATATATAAATGTGGTAACCGATAATACATGTGTTTCTTTCCTATATATATTTTAAATTTGGCATTTGTTTATTTTAGTTACGTTGAATATAGATCTAAAGATATATTTTCTTTTAATAAAAAATTGTAAAGTGCCTCAGGAATTATTTGCTAATGAATAAATGCTATAGATATTATCCTATAAATAGGAGCATTGCTTTAATTGTCATATGGAAGCCTTGTTACTTGGCCTGCAGATGGAGAGCTATATCGACTTAGTAGATCTTGCATTTTTTCTTTTAGCACAATTAAAAGGTTACTATTTACACTATACTAATTTCCCAAATTTTAAAGACTAGCAAAATGCCTTTTGTGGTCTTAATCCATAAGGGTAGGCAGGCTCTGAAATAATGACTCAATTGTGGTTTTTACTCTAAAATCAGAACTTTTTAATTTGTATTTTGAAACAAATTTAAAGCCAGTTAATATGACCACTTATTATGTAATACGTTCCTTGCAATTAATAATCAAAAAAGTTGAATCTATTAGTTTTATGTTTCCAAACTAATTTTATATTGTAAGTGGAAAATTTTCCAAAATCTCCAAAAGTGGCTTGCGTTTTAGTAGTGGACTTAGTGATATACTTGTCTTTTTTTCCTTATTTGTCTCTAGGGATTTTTGTCATCTGCCCTCTTTCTATCCAATTTTTAAAAATTTTGCCGAGAAATAGCAACTTCTTTCCATTTTTAACATTAGCAATATAGGAGTACAGTTGGCCCAACAAATCCTTGTATTTTGTATACTCAGATTCAGGCAACCACAAATCAAAAATATTTAGAAAATTAAGACAATAAGAAATAACAATACAACAATAAAAATACAAATAAAACTACAGTATAATAATTATTTACATAGCATTTACAGTATATTAGGTAAGTAATCTAGTACAGGAGGATGTACGTAGGTTATACGCAAATACTACACCATTTTATATAAGGTACTTAAGCATCCAAGGATTTTGGTATTCTCAGTGGGGGTGGGGTGGGGGTAGTCCTGGAACCAATCCCCTATGGATACCAAGAGATGACTGTACACTGCTTTGTGTTTTTACATAGGATTCTATTTTTTATAATGTGTAAAGTTCTTAAAGCATGAACTCTTAAAGTCTGTCACCTGTAACTTCATTTTTGAAAAATTGGGTTACATAAAATACTTGATTGTCAGTACAAAACTTGCTTATTATGGGCAGTTAGTTGAATTCCAGTTTGGTGCTAATGAGTTTTAGCTTGAGTCTAATCCCTCCTACCATCAGGTTATTCTAGTTTATTCACCTGGTCAGAAATAGCTATTTCATGCATGTGTGCTTTTTGGTTACCATCAAATAACAGGTGTGATTGGTTCAGTTTGAGTCCATCACCATTCTTAGAAAAATGACTCTTAAATTTCAGAGACTTGGATTCTTGCCCTATTTTTGTCATATTCTGGAAAAACATCTTGCCTCTTTGGGCCTCATTTATTTACTCAGCAAATGTTTCCTGAGCATATATTATACTTTGTGTCGTACTGTTCTAGGTACTAGAAAAGTGGAGTGCAATCTCTGCCCTCATGGTGTTTACATTTTAGTGGTGAAAAACAGATAATAGAAAGAAAATAAAATATATAATATGTTAGGTGATGATCAATACTATGGAGAAAAATGAAGTAGGGAAGGAGGATAAAGGAGTATGGGGTAGGAGTTGGAGGCTGCCATTTTGAAGTGAGGGAAGGCCTCACTGAGAGATGACATTTGAGTAAAGACAAGAAGGAGGCAAAGAAGTAAGGCACTTGGATATATATCAAAAAAGCATTCCAGGGAGAAGGAACAGCTAATGCAAATTCCTTGAAACAGGATCATTTTTGATTTAAGGAACTGCAGGGAGACTGATGTGGATGCAATGGAGTGAACAAGAAGGAGAATAGTAGGAGGTGGGCCATGTGGTATAGAACCTTATGGACCATTATAAGGAATTTGGCTTTTACTCTGAGATAGGAAGTCATTAGAGGATTTTGAATAGAGGGTACCACAATAAAAACTAAAATAAACAAAACCCTAAATATAGAATAGTGTCTGTATCACTCTAGCTGCTGTCTTGAGAATAGCTGTAGAAGACCAAGGGCAGAATTAGGGTGATCAGTTAGGGGACTATTGTAATAATCCAGGTAGGAGATGATGGGGACCTATGCTAGGATGCTAGCAGTATAGGTAATAAGTGGTTTGATTTTGGATATATTTTGAATTTTTTGATAGTGTGGATGTGAAACATGAGAAAGTGTTGAGGATAACTCCATAGGTAATAGTCTGAACAACTGGAAAGATGCCATTGATATAAACTGAGATGGAGAAGAGTAGATTTGATAGGGAGGATGAGAATTTTGATTTGGGACGTGTTTTAGTTTGGGATACATGTTATATATACAAGTGGAGATGTTACAGTCATTTGCCTGTATGAGTTTAGCGGGAGTGTTCTAGGTTATAAATATTATTTAACATTTTAACATGACATGAGAATGAATACAGGTAAACCTAGGGAAATCTGAATATGATTGGTGTGTTATATCACTGTTAATATTCTGGTTGTGATAATGTACTGCAGTTTGGCAAGAAGTTATCATTGGGGAAACTGGGCAGAGAGTACATGGGATCTCTCTGTATTATTCCTTACAACTGCATGTGAATCTACAATTGTCCCAAAATCAAAATTTAATTTAAAAAAAGTCATGGGATCACCAGGGATACATACAGTAGAGGTAGAGAAGGGGCAAGATCCATGGTGTGACCTCTGGGGAATCATACATTAGAGTTTAGGGAGAGGAGAAGGTATTGATAAAGGAACCTAAGAGGATGTGGCCAATGATGTGGGAGGAAAACCAGGGGAGTGGTAGTGTTTTTGGAGCCTCAGTGACCCTATCTATAAAATTTGGGTGCTAACTTGTTCTAGGGTTGTGGGGTTCTGTTATTCAATATTGGTTGTACCTAAATATCATAATTTATTCTTGTGAGAAGATGAATTTAGAATGCCAAAAAACTCCAGTAGCAAAACCAGTGACTCGACCTTGAGAAAATTAAATGCTCACATTACTCCTAGGCATGTTTAATTCTCTACATGTACCTTTGTAAAAGTACGTCTCTTGGATTTCTGTAAAAGAAGGTAACTAGGTCAGTGCTTCCCAAATTCTGTACTGTAGAACTAATGTCCATAATTTACAAATGGTCTGGGAAAAAAGTTTCCATGGTCAAATAAGTTTAGGAAATGCAAATTAAACAGATTCTTTAATATGGGATTTTTTCATGCTGTATGTGGCCTGTGAATATCTGAGGATATTTATTTGACCTTAGAATTTTTTTCTTCTAATGCTTATTAACTTTTCGACATTAATCTCCGTAGAATAGTGTGTATAATGCTGATCTAGATTTATCATTATTCATATTTTCTTAATTGGGAAATAAAAGTTATGTAGAGTATTGACTACGAAGAACTAGACATTTCATTCACGTTCATGAATCATTTGTAAGGTAGAGTTTGTAACTATTAGTAGATTCCAGCAAGTACATTTTTATATTTTTAGAAATTATGTTAGGAAAAATGGTATTCTCATTATTAAGTTTGTAAACTCTAAGAAACACATAACAGAGACAGACCAGTTATTAGGCTATTCTGCCTTGGATTCTAGCAGCAAGGGATATTTTTGTCGGAGAGTATGGTCACCTAACATGATTTCACACTAACAAGCTTAAGAATCTTTCATACTTATTTCTAGCTTCTCTTTGTAACTCCTTATGCTTAGCTTATCAATCTACCCACTTACCTACTTTTCTTGAGACTATTACTATTCGAGCCTTTTATTATCTGTTAAGTTTCTTATTTTATAAAGTTTTACTTCCTTCTTAAATTGCTTCAGGTAGTCCTCCTTGATAGTAAGATTAGGAGATTTGATACCCAGCTGCACATATGTTCCCTCAGACCCTTACTGGAACAGCGTGGTAGGATGGCCTAGTGTGTGGCATTCTGCACTGCTCCTTACTAGGTGTGTGTGACTTTGGGTAGGTTATCTGACCTCTGTGTCCCAATTCTTCATTTGTAAAATGCAGATAACAAAAGTACCTAATCATAAGATGTTGAAGGAATTAAAGGAGTAAATATGTGCAGATAGTACTTGGAAAATAATTGACACATAGGAAGGACTATATAAGTATAAAGTTAAAGACTATGTAAGTATAAAGTTAAAGACTATATAAGTATAAAGTTATTACTCTTCATGATTTTATTTCTACCCACATTTTATTCATATGGAATTGCTCTAATCTTCAGCCTGTTTCTTACTGTAACTTTTCCATACAAATCATTTCTGTTAGCTTTAGACTTAAGAGATGCAGCATGAATACAATATAATACATATAATGTATGATGAAAATGTGTATTATATTTTATTAAGTCCCCCTAATTTAAAGAGTACTGGGAAGAAATGACAATGAAAAATTGACTTTTCTTGAAACTGTGAGTTCCCCCCTCTTATTTCAGAGTGGACAAAAGAGATACTGAGTTTTATACTTGGCACTGATACTAACTACATGGCTCTTCCATAGTATATATAGATAACCCCTCCATATATTCCTTGATGCTGAACATTGATACCCTATTTTACGTGCACAACACTCTGTGTCAGGTATTGAAAATGGAAACATAGATATGGTTCTGCCACCAAGGTAATTATAAAATAAGGGAGACAGAAATGTAGACCCTGAATCCACATTTTCACAGAGCCACCCAGTCAATTGATTTTCTTTTTTTTTTTTTTCTCTGTTTTTTTTTTTTTTTTTTTTAGTTGTTGTTGTTGAGACAGAGTGTCACTTGGTGTCCCTGGGTAGAGCGCAGTGATTTTAGTCACCACACGCTCCAGGTCCTGGGCTGTGAGCGATCCTTCTGCCTCAGCCTCCCAGGTAGCCGGGACTACAGGCGCGCGCCATGATGCCCGGCTGGGTTTTGTGTATTTTTTTTTTGTCTTTTGTTTGTTTGTTTGTTTCTTATTTCTAGGGTATAGAGACGGGGTCTCACTGTGGTCAGGCTGGTGTCGGACCCCTGAGCTGCAGCTATCCTCCTGCCTTGGCCTCCCAAAAAGCTAGGATTACAAGTGTGAGCCACTGCGCCCAGCCAAGATTTTCATAATCAGTTAAATCACTAATACCATGTATATGTCATATTATTTTTGTGAAATGCCATACCAGATGGGAATCTAGACCTATTCCCAAAGTCAAATATCACTATATTCAACCACTTTATAAGTCTTACATTTGAAAATATTCAGTTAAAAATGTTTACTCACTGAATCTGTTACCATTAAAGAATATGTAAGAGGTCATTCCATTATTTTCCTGTGAGATTCTGAACTTACTTGGAGGGGTTACTGGCTTTGGTCACAATCCAAATTAGAGAGTTTTATGTCTTCACAATGGTCAGAGTGTCTTCATTTCATACATTTAGCAGAAATTTTTAAAAAGCAGACTGATCTATTAGTTCATTTTGGGCTTATTTCCTTCTCTAAACTTTTGAAATGTGATTGGGATTGGAGATATTGGTGGCTCATGCTCCTAGATTCTGTCATCTTACCCCAGACATTAATATCTCAAACCAGATCTTTAGGAATTATAAAATAGTTGTTCCCTTTCAAAATTGATGTAATATATTTGCCCCTCTTATATAATTGTAAGTCAGTAGACAGGACCTGTGTATCAAGATATGGTGGTTTCTGGCAGTTTGGACTTCTTTTGATATCACTAAGCAGGGAAGAATGTGATACCCAGAGAGATGGAAAGATAAATGAAACTTTAGTCCATTTAGGACAAAAGGTACCAGTGATTCTGAGGTTATTGCCATTTTTTCTGGTTTTTGGTCCTGAGGATAGTTGCTTATACATTATAAATTAAATATCCAGGGTGTAATTCAATATTGCCAACAAAACAAGATAAAAAAATAGAGCCCTAGTCTGGCACTAAAATCTTATGTCTATATTGATTGTCTTATTTTTATCTTCACATTTTTACACACAAATATTTTGGTCTTTTTGATTCCTTGTCTCCCTGTCTTTACCCAGTCTTTTCTTCTATCCATATAGAATGATTTTTCTGCTCTATCTTTGCTTACTTTAGATGACCAAAGCATACCCAAGTATTTCGAAATGGGTAGATCATCTCATAGTAGAGCAAATAGGGCTGCCCCTAAGGGGAGTAAACCAACAATCAAAATTAATGTCTAATGTGTTGTGTTTGAGGGTGTGGCAGAAGCAAGGCAGAGGAATCTCAAAACAGTAGAGATACTTAGGTAGTAAAAGGAGCCTGTGTTGTACATGCTCAAGCAAATTCTGAGCAGGAAGATTGATTCCAGACTACCCGCGGCAGTAATAATAGCTAACATTTACTGAGCACATACAATGTGTCAGACACTTTTCAAAGTGTTTTGCATTTACTTATTTAATTCTCACAGATTTATGAAATACAGACTATTATTGTCCTGATTTTATGGATGAGAAAACTAAGGTACAGATACATGTTAAATAATTTGCCCAAAGTCACATAGCTGTTAAGTGGAGAGCCTCAGTTTAAATTCTGGCTCTCTGTCTCCAGAGACTAAATTACTGAGTACTTTACACTATCACTTCTCTGCTTGTACTTGTGGATCCAAATGTACTTGCCTTGCTTACAATTGGCTGAGGAACCGGATAGAACTAAGCTTCATTGTGAAGACCTTCTTTCTGCAGAGGAGTAGGCAGCAACTGACACAGCCATAGCATTGGGACAATAATTTAGCCTCCCAGTCTTGGGGCAGTATTTCTATGATGTGTGGACAGTAGAACATTTGAACCAAGAATGGCATAAATTGTTCTTGCAGTAAGATTAATTTGGCAGTGAGACTCAGCATGTTTTAGAGTAGAAAACATTTAGGAGGTGTATCGGTTAAGCTTTTTCACTTTTCCTGGCATGATCGTAAGGAAGCCTGATTCGCAGGAGAGGAATGTGCTATGAGGCATTGCAGTGGAAATTTGACATAAACCCACATATTTAATTCTGGTTCTGTTGCTTAATGGCTTCATTACTTTAGCATTTTCAGACCTTATATTTTCTTGTCCAGAAGATGGGGGCAGTTGAATGATATAATCTCTTAGGACTCAAGTCTAACTCTAATATACTATATTTCTGAACTGAATTGTCAACTGATTGAAAAATAATAAATAGTAATAAAAATGGAGGGGTCATGCTCTAGATGTTGATTTTGGAGTTACCTGAATAGAAGTGATGGTTGTAATTGTGCATAAGGATGACATACACAAGAGTGAGAAAGTCTGAGTTGTAAATATTTCCATATGAATGTTCTACAAGCATCACAAATTCAGTATGTCAAAATGGAATTAAATTTCCCCACAAAATAAACTTTTTTACCCCTTCTGAGTTCCTTATTTTGATTAATCTCTTGCCACTCAAGGCAAACATTTGGGGATCATATTTGTTCTCCTCATTTACTTTTATCCAGTGGATGCTTCTTTTCTGTTGGTTTTCTCTTAAAATGTCCCTGAGGCTTCCTTTTCTCCATTGACACTACTACTGTTTTAGTTGAGACAGTGATTAACTGTCTCTGTCTCTCTTTTTTTTTTTTAAAACAAATTCTAGATCCTGATCATTAACTGTCTCTTAACAGGACTCCTTGACTAGAACTTGTCTTCTACCAGTACTGCCCTTTCTTTTTCTGATGTACAAATTTGACCATACTTTTCTATTAGCCTTAATATTCTTAGTATGAACACTTTAGCATGATATTAATGGGGTGGGGAACCTGGGGCCTTGGGGCCACATGTGGCCTTCTGGATCCTTGAGTGCAGCTTTTTGACTGAATCCAAATTTTGCAGAACAAATCCTTTTATTAAAAGGGCTGCAGCAGAGAAAGATGAAGCTTTTCTTGCTTCATTTGGTACTTTAAAAAGAACAGTCTTGAAATCAGAAAGCTGCAAGTTCCCCACCCCTACGTGCAGTTCTTTGTATAGCTATTGCATCATATAGATGTCTCTTTTCTAAAACTTTCCACAATTCTTTAAATATTTGCTTCAGTGTGTTTTCTTGACAACAGACTCCTTGAGAGGAGAGACTGTCTTTTTAAACTTTGGACCAGAACATTTAACACAGTACCTGATATATGTGCAATCTGGTAAATGTTTAGGCTCCGTTACCCTTTCTGTACAGAAATCTGTTAACACTTCTCAGAACAAATAATCAGAAATGGTACAATAAATGTTTTACTGCTGTTTCTTAGTGTGATGATTACTGTCTTAAATTTAGTCCTGAATGGCTAAGTGGAAGGTCATGAGAACTGGTTGACTTTACTAATGGCTTACTGTACAGCCTCTTTTCATCTTGTTTAATATGTTTACAAAGATTCTTAAATTGAAGATTACATTTTAAAAATCAGCGTTGAAATTTTAAACTTTGAAATTTATTGGAAAAAAGGGACTGTGGCCTAGCTCAAATGAATCTGAATATTTTTCCCCTTACAGCTCCACTGCCTACCCCCATGGTATGTTTATAGTGTGAATGAAACCTCAAAGGAGCATACTACTGTAAGTGAACCAGAATATTCATTTGTGTGTGGCCTTGGATTGGTCATATGACCTGCAGAAAAATGTAAATAGGGCCATTTACTTAATTTTAGACTTTAGAGGGAAAGGTTTGTCTTCTAGAAATATATCAGAAAGATCTATTTCAGCAGGTTTCCATAGAAGAGAAAAATTACTTAATTGTAATCTTGATCAATAAAGATGTTGAAATCAATTGCCAGGCCCTGCTTCAGTCCTCTTTGCATTGAAATCTTAAATAGGGTAATAGGGTTTGTTCTAAATATTACACTACATTTTTATATACAAAATTATTGCAACATTCATGGGAGAAAGTATAATTACCTAATGGCAGGTCATTAGCTCAGAACTTTGAGCTTAGCAAATTTCACTGTTGTCTACCAAAGCAATTGAATATTTGAAATGATGACTATTTCAGCAGGTATCTTTAATGAGTAAGAATTAAAGGTAAGAAAATTTTTCTTCTTTTCTAAAAGTCTTAATCTTGTATTATTAGTTGTATTAAAATTTATTAAAGTATACTTTTATAGTTACAGAATTTTAGTGTACATTTTAGTGATGAATTTGTAGCTCAAAATTTATAATGTGCTTTTCTAAATTTTTTTTTAGATTTGTTTTGCTAAATGTTTTCACTCATTGTTACAATCGATCCCTTAGAGAGAAAGGTAAAAGGTATAAAACAAGATTGGGATCATGGGCCTCTTAATGCTAGTTATTTCAATAACTTATTGTGTTTTCACCTACCAGTTTCTTAGCCAGTAAAGTGAAGAGTAATAAAAACCTCTGTAACCAGCCCTCATTGCAGATATACTAAGAGGACTCAGTTTCCCCAATTGAAATGCCAGCAGTAATAATTAAACATGCTTAATGGCTCTCATTTTAATTGCTGCATAAAACTAATTTATTACACTAACCATATGTGAAAATGATTAGCATAGTAATATTTCTTTTATAAGAATGTAAGGTCTTTGATAACTTTTGCAACAGTAAGCTAAAAAGGAAAAAATCTTTTATAAAATATTTTTAAACTCCTTTGACCAACTTATTTTTTTTTTCAAACTGAATTTAAAACAATTAAATGTTTAGAAATAAAAATCAGTTGTAATATACAAATTTATTTCAAAACTTCATTAATTCAATATCTACTTTTGGTTTACACTAATTTTTCATGTTTTCTTATTGATACTTTACACGTTATTCTTTTTTTTTTTTACACGTTATTCTTAAAAGTATTATTATTTTCCCATGTACTTCATTAAAGCAATGAAGTTTTACTATATACGTAATGTAATCTCATCTTTATAAAAATGTTGTTCACAAATACTTGAGACAGTTATAAAATCATTAACCCAAAATATGATTGACATTTGTATATTTTGTCAATTTTTTGTGCAAGTTTTATTCATTTCAATTTGTTTGACAAATTACTTACAGATTATTGTAATGGACTACCAATATAGTGGTTCTACCAAAAAAAGGACATGATCTATTTTAAGTTGTTTTCAATTTTGTGTAATAAATAAAATGTAGATAGATAATTACACAGCTTACTATTATTAATATCTACTAAAGCATAAGCATTTATAGCCCTAAATTTTAAAATGTGCCCTCAGAGAATGGATAAAGGAGGAAGGTGTTTGCCATCTCCCATATTTCATCGACTAGCCATGAAGGTTGACATTTCTATCTTATTAGATATCTTTATTGTTGTCAATGAAATTTAAATCAATATATTTGTGGCTTATGTTAAATATATTATTCCTTAGGTGTAGCTATTAAGCTTTCATAAAGTTATGAATCACTTAACTCTTGATTAATGGCATTTCAGATCAAGTGGGCACTCATGCAGATTAAAATTGAGTTTAGTATATAATATCAGAATTAGTATTCAGAATCCAACAGTTTCTAAAACAAAGACCCTTTAGATAAGCTAGCTTTTATATTAAATTGATTCTTTTGCAAGATTTCCTAGATGGCATATACTTTTAATGTTATAATAAGCTATAATTAATATTTTTTAGAAATGAAGAAGTTTAAAAAATTTATAGTTGATATTTGAATAATGCTTATGAAAATTTTAAGAGAATATATCCTTCAAAATTCTTATTTCTATGATTTTACTGCCTCCAGAGTAAGTTAATTATAATAGATATTGAAGTGACATTATCATATTGAATTTCACAAAAGATAAAATATTTATCTTTTTTCGATTTTTAAGTCCAATAGTAAATGCTGAGGCATATTACATATATAAGCATATAACCTGCTTTTATTTTTTAAAGAGTTAATTCTTTTTTTGAAACTGTTTTACTAATGTATATATCTTATATTTTAAATTGTACTTAGCAAAGAGAACATTTCTTAAGTGCTCTTGTTTTTAGAGAAGGAAATACCTTCATATATGTCTTTATTTATTTATTTAGCGCATTTATTGAATCTACTGTTTATTCTCATATATTTTATTTTTACAGAAGTCATTTACTATTATAGTATAAAATGTACATTAGTTTAGATTTATGTTTAATTATTTGGGCATGCAAAAAAAGAAGTGTTTCATAGTTTACTATCATAAGTATAAAATAATATATTCAATGTTTATTTTGTTTTCAAGATTAAAAAATGAAGCTCCCACCAAGGAACAAGAACCTGGGTCTAAGGTAAAGTTTCTTTAATTTTATACCTTAAAGGTTTATACATTTGAAAGTATTGTTGGTGTGATTTTTTAAAAAATTTCAATTTCAATATGCATGCATCAATAATAATTGGGATATTATCAGGAAGAAGGATAACTGAGACTTTAAATTTTTTATTAGATAAATAAGTAAAATTGTAGGTGTTTTTGTTTTGACAAAGACATTATGTGTTTCACTTGTCTTATTTAGTTCAACTAGTAAGGGAGATAAAAATCCTGAAATCTGTAAAAACGCAATCATTTGGTGCATTGGAAAATTAATCTTCCCAGATGATTTAATTTTCTGGGACATTTAAACTGTCAAAGGTTTTAACTAATTTTAAAATAGAAATATTTTGAATATATATTAAATATATTTCAGCTATCTTAAACAGATACTCTTAATAAGTCTCAGAATTATTGTATAAATGTTATTTACTAGACAGTCTAATATGAGTATAGAAACAGTTTTCCTTGAGTACTTGCTTTCTTGATATTAATTTACTTTAGGCCGGGCGCGGTGGCTCACGCCTGTAATCCTAGCACTCTGGAAGGCCGAGGCGGGTGGATTGCTCGAGGTCAGGAGTTCGAGACCAGCCTGAGCAAGAGCGAGACCCCGTCTCTACTAAAAATAGAAAGAAATTATATGGCCAACTAAAAATCTATATAGAAAAAAATTAGCCGGGCATAGTGGCGCATGCCTGTAGTCCCAGCTACTTGGGAGGCTGGTAAGATCGCTTAAGCCGAGGAGTCTGAGGTTGCTGTGAGCTAGGCTGATGCCACCGCACTCATTCTAGCCTGGGCAGCAAAGTGAGACTCTGTCTCAAAAAAAAAAAAAAAAAAAATTTGTATTGCTTAATATTATTTGCCTCTTTTTTAGTATAATAAAGTGAAGCAGCTTTGTCATTTATCTTTTGAACATTCTTTTTGTCTTGGATAGTGCATAAGTGAAATAAATTGAGGCAGAAATTCTTCCAAGCAGCTTTCTTTTTTACCATGGAAAGTTTTCTTTTGTTTAAAAAGTTCTTAACTACAAATAAATTGCTTTAACAGACACAAGATTTTTTTCATTATGTTTCTTCTTGAGTGAGTTTTGGTAGCTTGTGGTTTTCAAGGATTGGTACATTTTTATCAAAGATGTTAAACTCTATACAATTACATATATAGAGTTGCTTGAGGTATTCCCTTTTTATCCTTTTAATGTCTGTTGGATCTGTAGTGATAACCCCCTCTTTCATTCCTGATACTATGTGTGTTCTTTTTTTTTATTCTATTGTCATATAGACATACTTTTATATATGTTATAAAGACAGAATATAGTGTTTCAATTTTGCTTTAGACTTTATCTTTAAATTTAAAACTTAAAAAATTAACTTTATATTCACCTTTGCTTTTACCATTTCTATGCTCTTTATTTCTTTATGTAGCTCTCCATTTCCCTGTGTGTGTGTGTGTATGAGAGAGAGAGAGAGAGAGAGAGAGAGCGCGTGCGCACATTTACATTAAAAATTCTCCTGGAGCAAATATGGCAGGTGTATACAAGGGTGTATAGGCCGATATTTTCCCCCTAAAATAATTATGCCAAATTTGTGCCTTGCTTAACTCATAATCAGAATTTAACATGAAAGAATGCTGCATCTGTGAATTGAAATATAATCATCGTTTTTAGTATTGTACAAAGGGTATATATTTTGGGGGCAGGGGAGTTGAAGAAGCAAATAGGATATTCTTGTCTATTCTAAAAAATGACATTATTAATAAAACCACATACAGGTATCACTGGGCATCAAGATCAAATGTAATCAAGACAGTTTGCACACAAAGATGTTTATCAAATATTAAAAGATATACTATCAAATGACAAAATACATTATCCTAAAATTGAAAGCATGTTGGTACAAATAGATAACAAATTTTTATGCAATTATATGGGATGATATTTTTGAAACAAGTAGAAGTTAAAGCTGTAATTATAATCAGAAAACTTGACTATATGTGAAAGCTACATGCTTAATAAAAGGCCTATCTTTTTGCTTACAACAACTGAAAGTAATTTGGAAAGTATGTTTGATGAATATAAAACTTTAGCAAGAGATATCCATTTTCTTCTCAACTTTGAAACTAGAAAAATAAAGAAATCGGAAATGCATGAATCACTGGGTGAAGGATATCGATAAAGATGAGGAAAGTGCTT